>NC_080783.1:145846215-147046215 GCF_028018385.1 Neofelis nebulosa
CTCCTGGGGAAGAGAACAGGAGTGGACATCTGGATCCTAGTGCTGAAAGGCAGGCTTTTTACTATATATTTTGAATTTGAAACCATGCAAATATGAGTGTGCTACTTCAAAAAAAAAATGAAGTTAAAATTTTAAGTGATGACTTAATTTTAGCTATAATGGTGGGAAACCTTTGAAAGAGGTCTTAAACTTTAACAGATGGCCCTAATAAAGGTAAAGAGTACCCTTCCCCACCCCAAGAAAAAAGAAAAACATGAAAAGAAGAATTAAATCTCAAGGAAGAGCCAGAGAGGAAAACTTCCTCAGAGGACGGACTCATTTTGTCAGTTCTAGCAAATTACCTCGCCTGAAGGTGCCATACAAAAATCAATCCAGATTTCCTTAAAACCATACCCAATTCAAGATGCTCAACCAGCCTCTGCTAAATGAAGCCCCAGTACAAATTTATAACAAAGCTTAAGAATCCAATAGTGTCTTTCCCTACCTGGTTTTCAATTTGATTATGAAACTCAGCAGGTGTAACATAAAGTACAGAAGTTATTTTCTCTTTTGGCAAAGCAAAAATTCATCTTCTTACCTCAAGGATACATCAACATGTGTTATGTAGAACCAACAGCTAAATCTAAACAATGTGAGCCACACTTTCAAGTAGATGAAATCCAGCATATACAAAGCCTAAGCCACATAACTGGTCGTTGGGCAATAGGAATTGGAATTTTCCCTTAAGTAGCCCTGAGCCAAGTTGTTCACCTTAGCCGGTAATTACCGCTAATTTGCATCTGATTACTAGTTTATGCTTTATTTTAGCCCGTTAACGGGAAGGCTATTATGAGGTTAAGAATTTTACAAAAAGACACGAATGTCTCCTTAAACTGGAAACCTCCAAATGGATCTTTCTGTTTTCTGGTATTATATTTGACTACATTTTTCTACAGAGGAATCCACTGCTTTTGCAACGTATTATTCTGCCTTGCCGTTATTTTCAATTTATTCAGACGCACTGTGCCACCCAGCCACACATCGTCACCCGGTACTAGGGATCCAAAAATTACGATCACTGCTTCCTGGCTCCACCTGCTGCAAAGGTTCTCCGGGCTGCTCTGCGCCGGGGCAGCTCAGCCACGCTCTGGGAGGACGTCTGACAAACTAGTGCTGGATCAGGGCACTTGAGTCTTTCTTCTGCTCTGAAGAGCAGTCACTTCCCATTTCCCTTATGAAGAAATTTCTCTTTCTTTGTGAAATTTCAGGCAGAAAACCCTTCCCAGCATCTCCCTGAGAAGCTTGGTACAGAAAGGAAAGCTTGGTACAGAAAGGAAAGCTTGGTACAGAAAGGAAAGCTTGGTACAGAAAGGAAAGCTTGGTACAGAAAGGAAATGCTCTCCCTATGAATTAATCAGCATTGACCTGACAGAACGAACAGGAAAAAAAAAAAAAAAAAAGAAAAAAGAATTTTATCAACTCACCTCAGTGTCATAGAATTTTTTATTTATTTATATGGAAATGTTTCAATTCCCAATAAAGGACATTTTTCTGTAAGTTACAAAATGTCCTAGAAACAGTGTCAATTTCCCACACAGGAACTCCTTTTAAAGATCTAAAAAGACTTTAAAACCACCTGCTGAAAGGATACCCACACATCTTGAGAGTTACCCACGGAGCTGGCTTTGCAGTAGGCTTTTAGTTAGGATGAAAACACTGCTTCATTTGGGCTGGTTTCTCTATCCCATAGGACTTCAAAAATGACTTTCACAACCAGTGTTCGCCAGAGCTCCCACACCACTGCTTCCTCACTTCCGCGTGCCTCACAATTTCCCTGATTGATGCACCTGGCAGCCTGGAGCTGCCTAGGATAATAACTGTGACGCTCGCTTTTCTTCTCCAGTTGTGGATTCATTAAAGAATGAGCATTGCCTCTTGCTCGAGAATTCGGTAGATCCCACACTGAACGTTCCTGTTCCTCCGTTACAAATGACAAGTAGAAATTACATTTACACACACACACACACACTGCCAACTCTGCAAATTTGCCATCAGCCCATGGGTGGCAACCGAGACTGACACCCAGAGGCAGGCTGCTTGCTACACAGGGCAGACGCTACCAAGGTACCATCCGCATTTAGGGAAAGAAATTTCTTCATCACACTTATTGACGGCACTTGTGGCTTTTCTGCTTTGTTTCGGTTTTCTAACCTTCTCCCCAGAAGTCATTTATAGTCTTTTCTTGGGGTTCACCTTTTGAAAGAAGCTGGAGCTCTAGATACAAAATTGTATCCCCACTCTGTGCTCCTTCTTTGCCACTCGCCCGGGTTAAAAATGGCCAAACTGACTTTTAATTTGGTTAAATAGAAAATAAATAAATAAATAAAATGTCCCCAGGTTAAGACCCTGCATTCCAAGCTCCGGCCCAGAGTGAATTTGTATGGCCAAGTTATAAACCCCTGAAAATAGGAAACTAATGCCATGAGGATTTAAAATAATAGAAAATGTTTCACATAATATAAATCCATAAGCAGTGTATTATATTTAAGTCTTAATATCTACATCCTTGGATTATCTTATATCTTGACAATCACACAAAGTAATCTCGCTCCCTCGCCCCCTTCCTTTGACTCTGGGTTTCATTCCTATGTATTAACAATGCTCGGGGCCATAAAATACTGTATTAATATTAGTTTGTCACAGCAGACTAAATTTAGAACAACTCATTAATATGGGAGAGTTAAAGGCAGTCAGCCAAGAGTACCAAGACTATAAGCTCTTAAGGCTATAAGTTATGCAGATATGCCACTTGAACTGGAGAGGCAGCCATTCTTTTTGTGGCTAATAAGAGATTCTATTAGTTCTAAGCTGATTCTAATTCTAATTAAGAAATGTGGGAAAAGGCAATTTTGCCACTGTAGGTATAGTTGATGTGCAACTGGAATAAGTCTTACATCATCTCACTTAGCTTTCTGGTCCTATAAAATTAGCAGCACATGCATGGAATGAATATTCCTCCTACCATCCACATTAAAAAAAGAAAGAAACAAACACAACTTGGTCACCCTATTTGCCATGGTGTGATCATAATCGATGTTCCTGGAAGAAGTCTCGTAATCAGTGGTTTTTTTCAAAGCAAACCTTTTGTGGCTCAGAATCACCCCAGTTGTACAAAAAGTTTTGACTTTTTACAAATAAAAAACCTTTCAAATGGATACTTCTGGACCTGTTATGCCTTTCTTTGGGCTTGTCAAATATTAATTTTTTTTAAATTTAGTCCCTTGCTAAGCTACAAATATTCATGTTTAACACCAAGTAGCAGTTCAGGGGCTGACAACTTGGTATGTACCTTTTGAATGATGCATAGAAAGCAGCAGTTAGCACAAAGAAAAAGCCACCAGATTGGTCTCAGGGAAACCCAGTGTCTGAATATTTCATGACTCCTCTAGCACTTAAAGAATAAAAAAACTGGCTACTAGTGTTGGGAGACCAACATCAGGAAGGTCAGAGCCTGGAAACATGCAAGAGATTCCAGTCTTGCCCGGGGAAAGTGAAAGGGGATTTAAGCTGCTTAGGAGAATTAGAAGAAGAAAAAAAAAAAAAAAAAAAGACATTTCTTTTGCTTTGTTTTGTTATTTTATAAACACCAGAGTGGCAAAACAAAAGCTATAAAAGAGTATGCGGTCATACCTCTCTAGGGGTCCTTATTTCCACATCTCTAAGGACACCAAAAACTTACCTTCCCTTTTGGGTTATGAGACCTAGTGTTAAACTTTCCCAGATCATGCCTTTTCTGGCATACTTGCTCACTCTTGTGGGTTCTCCCTCCCAAGGAAACCGATGAAGAGGGAAAGGAAGCAATTCGATTATTTGTTTCCCCGGATGTGCTAGCAAACATCTCCCATAGAGGCGAGGGGCAAAGGGTGGGGGGAAAGATGATATCTTAATTACACAGATGCCCAGTGACCTGGGACTGAAAAATGTTCCCCCTTTGGTGAACTTCTCTGCAGCTTATGATGATTTATAGGAAATCTAAATTGAATCCAGGAAAACAAATGAGTGACTCTCAAGGAAGGAAAAAAAAAAAAAAACTGTACAGTGTTTAAGCAACTGATGACTTCACCTGTCACTGTCTCATTAAGCTCTTAATGAGTTCTTTTCTATTCTTGGTCACATCTGATTTTTTTTTTAATATAAGTCCCTTTGAACAGCTGGGAGTAAGAATCGCCTTTGATCACTGAATTCTTCTGAATTTTCAGTCAAAACGAGGCCATTTTCATCCTGACTTGGGGTATTTTTATGGGTTTATTTCCCCCAAGTACATTCCTGGGCATAGCTTTCCAGGCTGAGAAGAGCCTGAACAATTAATGTATACATTTTTACATAAATGTTTATAAATTTAACAAAGGGAGAGAGCTTTGCCACAAGAAGCCTCAGCTCTTTTGAAGGCGGTTTTCTAATGATGACCCTTGGCGTGTTGGACCACATGGGATTCCTCTGAGAAGAGTCAGATGAAAATTAGTCTATTCTCATTTCAAACAGAATTTTGCTGAAGTCCTGATCAGAGCATCAGCATGGAGTCCGGGGAGACAACACTCGCTACTTGATTCACTCCGCAGCCTCCCTCTCCTGGTAATTGTTGCAGGAACACATAGTGACAAGGCTCTAGGATGTGAGCGGTCTGGATGTACTCCGGCTGTTACGCTCTGTTTAAAGATTTAAACCATCAGGGTATGATAAGGCTTTTTGATGTTCATTGAACACGGAGCTTGGGTACAGAAGAAGGGGAAAGGGCTTCACCAGAAGGCAATCATCTTTCAGAGCCACAGTAAGACAGAGAGAGGTGGGGAAATCTCAGCCTCAGCATAGACACGGAACAAAGGGAGATGAAAGGGGCAGGGTGAGGAAGGGGCCAGCTCTGGCTGTGAGGCAGAACTCGCTCCACGCTCCACGAGAGTCCGATGCCTTAAAATGCGGGGGAAACATTTAGTGTTCCTCTTTCATTAAAAACACACTTCTGTTCGTGGGGGAGGGGGATGCCAGCTGCAAATTTGGGTGGCTTCAGTTGACCCTGGATTTAAAAGAGCCTCCCCATGGCTTATTTTGAAATTATTTAATGAGTATTTATTTTGAGTCTGATGAATGTCGTTTCCAGCACTCAGCCCTGCAAACCTGGAAGAAGACCTTCCTTAAAAGTACTTTTTTAAGATCCTTGCACAGTGTTTTCTTCCCCCAAAGGTAAAACCTGATATTTGTCTTGAAGAACGTAAAGATCAGGAATGAAAAGGCAAAGAAAAAAATTAAAGAAAGTGCCCCCTCCAGAATGCAACCTAATTTCTTCATATTTTTCTTCTTTGGCAAAATACCAGCTTTTCCACCCTCTTCACGGTCCTATTATGCCAGGTTAACTGAGCCTGCACTTTGATATTAAGTAGACAAGACCCAAACCAACAATTTCCCATCTTTGTCTCCCTAGCCCCTAGCATAGGGCTGTATGTACCAAAGTCTTAAGAAATGTGTGCTGAATTAATGAATGAATGAATGAACAAACGAACCCATGTGTGCAGGCTCCTAGGAATTGACGGGACACATTTCAATTTCTTTTCTGTGCCTCCATTAAAGGTTTCAGACAACTGCTATGTAAAGAAAGCAAAAAGTTCTGTTATCCCCTGTTGCCTCCTGTCCCAGCAAACACCACGGCAAGGCATAGTTGTCAAGAATGGTTGCTTTGGATGCAGACATACCTCTTATTCAAGGCAGGTTGGCTACTCACCACTGGACTCTAGGAAACGTCACTTTCCTAAGCCTGCTTTTCCCCATCTGCAGAGTAGGAGTATTAAAAAGAGCCGCCTTGTGGAGAGAAAATCCATGTAGACACCTAGCACCATATTTGGCATATGGGAAAACTCTCAAAATATTTAGCTATTGCTTTATTATTGCTATATTAGTATTGCTCTCCAAAACATTTTCAGACATGGTGACACTGGAAGGGGATTTTAGGAATACATAGTTATCAACACAATTTAAATTCAGGATATTATCATCACATACTCTACTGAAGAGTTGTTTCCGTACTTGTCTCTATAGTGACAGGAATAAAATGTGTTGTAACCTGCTGTTCTCTTCTGGTCTGACAATGTGCTCTTGTTCCCACCTCATGTAAGTATTCCATAAGCAGGGATAGGATCCCCTTCTCTTAGATATCAGCAATGGAACGAGAAGTGGGTTTGACCAACCAATACCAGGAAACCAAAATGGATCCTATCTGTTTGAACCTGGAAAGCAATAAACCAGTCAAAACATGTACAGTACTGAGCCATTTCCTCATATATTTCAGTTCACCACAATATAGAAATCACTGCTTTTGAGCAGGCAGAAGGAGATGAGGCCCCAAACCCAACTCCATCCCATGATGGCTACACCCTACCTAAGCCAAGCAAGGGCCATCCCTGATGAGCCATGTCCCAGGAGAAGCTACAAACACCATCACATCTCTGGGAAAGCAGCCCTCCCATATAATCCTCTCAACAACCCTATGATGAAGGTAGACTTAATAGATGAGAAAATTGAGATGCAGAATGTTAGTATCAAGAGAATGACATTTACTGGCATTTTATTGTATTTCTCTTTTAACATTTTGCTCAGTAACCTACTGGACTGGACTAGGGCACTCATTATGAGATTGTATGAATCCCTCGGTCCTCTGGATCTCCGTGTCCTCATTGGCATCACTGGGGGGGCAGGGAGTAGATGGACTGGCCCTATGGTCTATGATTCCTGCCAGGAGGCCTGAGCTCCTTACGTAAGGACACTGGAATCTCTGTAGAAACCACACACCTTACATCATGACCTTCCTCTCTATTTTCCCCTGGCCTTCCAGCCTCCAATACCAAAAATGGGAGCATTCCAGCCATTATCATTACTGAAAGAGTCCATTTTAGCAGAGCTCAAATCTAAGGGAGCACTATGGCCAAATAACCTGCCCCATGATTGAGCAGTACGGGAATTACGGTTTCTTTTTCCTTAGCCCACTAACACAGAGAAAGTCAATCCCCTAAAAACAAATTGATTGATGATATAATTTAATATCTTCATACAATTTCTAGTAGCAGAATCAATCTGCTGCCAGCACAACCATCCAAGGCAAAGGAAAAGAAAAACTGCACCAGTTGCTTTTCTTTTATCGCACTTCTGGGTGCTCTAAGAGAAAACTCTCTCCAGAAAATCAATAAGGCAGATTTTGATTTCAATAAGGGGACTGTGCCCAGCAGTCCCCCATTACAGAATTAAATCCATATGACAACACAAAACAATGAAGAGACCCAACTAGCAAGGGATCCATTTGCTTTTTTGACTTTGGCAGCCAGGGAATGAGACCACAAGACTGGCTGTAATTTAATGCAAACCTTGGCCTATCCTGGTTGTGCATATGGCTGACCCTTAGGGCACGACCATCAATTTTCTATTAAAGATCAGAGATTTGACATATCAAAGTCAACATCTAGCTGAATAACTGCAGTAACCTGATAATAATTCTTTTGTGGATTTCACAGTGGCTTTTCAGTAAAGTATCAGAAAGGTAGCCGATTTCAATCCTGACCTGGCAAGATCTGAATATGAAATAAAGGATTTCAGCTTGATCTCCCCATGATGTGAGGATGAATGTTCTGGTAAATGTTAACTTAGTGCTCTGAGTAGCTCAGTAATAGATGGGTTTAGGCAGTAATAGGTTTAAAATGTCAACTTATTGAATAATAATTTCATGTTGTACAAATAGTATGTGTAAGAAGGGATTTGTTTTGCAAATTTTGAAATAAATGAATGGATTTATAATGTCCTTGACTGTTTCATTGTTCCAGTCAGAATTTTACAGAAGAATCAAAATTAGTTTTGCTTTCTCTGGTCTTGTTGTTTTCCTGCATTTGTCTCTATTCAGTTTTCACAATTACTGGGTCATTAATGGAGTTTTTCCCTGTTTTGGTCCCCAAAGCCAAGCTGATAACATTATTTTCTAGTAAAAATAAAAACTCAATTATCCATCCCTATAAAATGTTTCATGACACCAATAGCATAAAAACCTTTCACCAACTCAGCTGTAAAACATTCAACTGTTCAAAACATAAGAACCAAATAAAATTCTGTTTCCATAACTGAATTCAGCCCTTCAGTCCAATTATAAGCTGACAGCTCTATAAATCCAGGTGGAACACACGTGTGGGTAAAACCAAATTGTGATTGGGACACTGAGGACCTGGGGCAAACACCTCCACCACAGCCTGTGGAAAAGGTCCCCAGATTCCACAACTAGCCCCCCGCCCTCCATGCACATACATACCTACATACACACGCACGCACGCACACACACACTCACTCACTCTCGCTCTCTTCCAACCATGCTATATAGAGTCAGCATCTTTGCTCACGGAAATGGGAGATGCCAAGAAACCACCCAGGTAAGTTCTCTGATTACTTCAAGTCTGATTCTTCAGATCCTCAGCTTACCTCATCTTCCCAGAAGACTCAGGAGGAGAAATCAAAAGGAGCCCACTCTTCAGCCCACCAGCCTGGCAACAGGAGGAGCTTTTTAATGCATAAAGGACATAATTTCCACAAACCAAAACACCTGTTAGTAGCTTATAGATGCTCACGCTTGGGTAATATCTACACGAAATGGTCCCGGATGAAACTACTCAACCATTCAGCTCAATGGTTGAACACATCACTCCCTGACCCTGTCCTAGTCTGAGTTGACCCAGAAACTGACTATAAACCAAGGATGTGAGTGCTTATAGCTTATTGGAATGTAAAGAAAACACTGGTAAGGAAGTAAGACAGGGAAGCAAAGGGAGCCAATAAAGTGTGCATCCAACTAGTTACCACCTTGGCTAGATCGAACTTAGTTCCTCTGGGGACACTCTGACACAGTGTGGGAACTGAAGTATTAACACACCAACTCCCCTGTCAGTCATTGGTTGAAGCTGCTCCTTCCTTGGTATCTCCAAGGGGCACTCATTCCTTGGTATTTCCAGCCTATACTGTATGGTAGGCAGAGGGCTTCAGGGGCCAGCGAAAGCCCTCAGGAAAAAAAATGCAATTGCTGAAAGCTTTAAGTCAGGCACTGAGAACCAAAGCAGAAAGTGAAAGTGATGTGGGCAGGGCACTATTATAGCCTCTGCTATAGACCCTGGCCTTTTATTAACTTTTGAACTTTTATAAAGTTATTTGTAAGTTATGAAAGTAATATAGATCATGGAAAACAAAAACAACATATTTAAACACTGCAGAAAACTCAACTATTTCTTTAAGACCCTCTTCCTCCCAGTCACTCAGTCCCATTCTCAGGGATAAGCATTTTTTACAGTTTTTCTATATACAAAACCTAAGTATTTAAATACATACACACCCACAAAATTTGAATATCCTTTTTTTTTTTTTTTTTTTTGCTACACCAATCAGGTCACAGTGGATATGATTTCCTGTGGTTTGCTGTTTTCAGATAATTTATTATCTTGGACATCACTGAATAGTAATACGTCTATATTTATTTGTCTCAAACTTCTTTGTGGATACTAATATCAACATACCTTAATTCGTTTAACCTATTCCCACTTGATAAACATTTAGGTATTTGTTCCAACATTTTTGCTATCAAAGACAATGCTGCAACCTTATCTGCAATATATACATATATTAGATCTCTCTATATATGTGTATATATAGGATTATACAATGTTGAACATGATATATGCATAATTCCTAGAAGTGAAATTTCTAAAAGAATATATGCATTTTAAAATTTGACAAATTGTGCCAAAGTAATCTCTAAACATTTCAGCAATTTACACTTCTACCAACAGTGCATGAATGCGTGGTTTTTTCCTTCATCTATACCAACACTGAAAATGATCACACTTTTTTTTAAGTGTATTTATTTATTTTGAGACAGGGAGCAGAGGAAGGGGGGGGGGGAAGAGAGGGAGGATGAAGAGAGAGAGACAGAGAGACAGAGAATATGAGTGAATGAATCCCAAGCAGGCTCCGTGCTGTCAGCACAGAACCACATGCAGGGCTCGATCTCACAAACCATGAGATCATGACCTGAGCCAAAATCAAGTCAGACACTTAACTGACTAAGCCACCCAGGTGCCCTCAACACTTTTTAATCTTTGGCAAATTAATAGGTTAAAAAAGTGTATCACTGTCCTACTTTGTGCTTCTTTTATTACGAGTGAGGTTCCTCAACTGTGTTTCTTGGCAACTTCATACATCTTTCTACTGTCGTGTTAGCCTTTTCCTTAATATTTTGAAAGTACTGCTTATAAGAAAATGTATTCCAAGTGTGTGTTTCATTTGTATTGCTGTTTATGGCTTTTTTTGCTGTATAAAAGTATAATATATCTGTGTTTTCAAATTAGTTTTATGATTTTGGGGTTTTGTTTCATATTGTAATCTTACTCAAAATTATTTTTTAAAAATTCAACCATTAGTTCTCTAGAACATTTACGGTGTGATTTTTATATTGAAGTTTTTCATCTTTTTTTAATGTTTATTTATTCTGGAGAGAGAGCAAGTGAGCCAGCACACGAGTGGGGGAAGGGCAGGGAGAGGGGGAGAGAGACGGAGAGAGACAGACAGACAGACAGACAGAATCTGAAGCAGGCTCCAGGATGTGAGCTGTGAATGCAGAGCCCGATGTGAGGCTAGAACTCACAAACCGTCAGATCATAACCTGAGCCAAAGTTGGACACTTAACCAACTGGGCAACCCAAGCGCCTCATTGATTTTTTTAATATATGATATGAAGTAGAAATACAGTTTAAACAATTTTTTTCCAATGGCTACCCAGTGTCTCCAAACCTTTTCATAAATGTATTTTTAGCATTGATTTGAAATCTCTTTTATCCACAATTACCATATGAATTTAGTTTTTTATCGGAGTATTCATTTTGTTTTAAATGAATATTTAAATTTAAATATTATAGATCTATAATACAGTTTATTATCTGATAAGGCTTGTCCTCTCTAATTCCTAGCATTTCCCCCATGTTTTCCCCACCAAATGACTGTAGTATTTGTCAAGATCACAAAAAGTTGGTATTTTATTGGAACTACTTGAATATCTAGATTAGCCATGGGAGAATTTTCATGTTTATAACATTCAGTCTTATGGAATAACAAAATTTGTCTTTCCATTTATTAGTGTTCTTCTCATGTCCCTAGCCAAGTTTGTTTTGTTGAATTGTGATTTTGTACCTCAGAGACAGAAAGTTAAAAGACAGTAATTATTCTCAATTATAGCAAACTATCATCATGTTCTTCCCTTGAGAAAACTTAAAGTTTTCTTTGGGTATTTCCTGAACCTTCCTGGTTGAATTCATTTCTATAGCTCAACACATTCACAGCTTTGGTAAGTGAGTTGTTTTATCCCACTCTATTTACCACCTTCCAATTGTTTCTGGACTGTTTATTTTTGTGTATTAACTACAAATGTAGCTACTTACTGAATTCTCTCATTGTGCCTGAAGACTTTCCCACCATGTATTATCTTGGATTTCCAAGATCTATAACTATATCAAATATAAACAATGACTTTTGAAGTCTTCTACAATTTTTTTCTTGTCTAATTGCATTTGCTAGTACAATACTTCTAAAATAATGGTAAATAATAACAATAATTATTGGCAATTTTTCTTGTTCCTGACTTTAATAAAAATGCTTCTGTTTTATTACTAAGAATGATGCTATTTTAAACTAAACTATACATTTGCATCAAAGTAAGGGAGAATCACTATTACTTGGAATCCATTTGCTATATTTTATTGGGGAGAATGTTTTTAATTCACCAGTAAATTTTATGGAATTTTTCCTTTTTTGTGCCTTTTTTGGCAAATCTTAGGATCAACATATTACTAACAATGATGCTATTTTAAACTAAAACATACATTTGTATCAAATTAAGGGAAACAGCATTATGCTAGCAGGCCTTTTCTGAAAGCTAGCAGAAAGGATAGTTCCCATTTTAAGAATTAATCTTAGACCAGCACAGGATTCTCTGGAGGCCACATGATTTCTCTGGACATGACCTCAAGTATGGATATAGCCATAGTTCAATTCTAAAGTATGTACTGAGCACTTATGTCTATGCAAAAACTATGCATAGTCTGGCTCTTAAAATTAGTATTCAAAGCTAAAAAAAAAACTCACATGCTACTCTAACAAAATTTTGAAGGGGATTTTCCAACTGTCTTGAAATGTAAACTGAAGGCCAAAGCAGAACATAATATGCATCCAGCTGATATAAAAACATTTGAAGAATATACATTCTTCAAATACTTACAAGAATAAAAAAATTAAACAATTAAGAAAATAAAAACCCTAGTTCTGTAACCCAAATCCAGGCTTACAAGAGAACGCAAGACATTCAAAATGAAGATTGAGCCAATGAAGTAAAAAGCTGTCAACTCTCCTAAGCCAAGTGAGAAAGGAGCTTCAGGAAAATCTCTCGTAGAGAATGAGTGTTGTTTTCCAGAGAAGACACTGACACATTAATCTGAAACAGAGATATTGAGCTGCAGGGACTCTCCAGCGTCCCTGGATCAGAGCTGAGCCTGGGGCAATTCCTGGGAGATGCTGACAGAGTCCCAGGCTGAAGAAAACTTGTGTAGACCACAGTGACAAGAAAATACAGCAGCATGAGTGGTTTATCCTTCCAGAATTGGGTGGAGCAAGGATATTGAGCTTTCCTTTGAACTAAGGGGTCATCTCATTAGCTACGATCTTGAAAGGTTTCTGTACCAAAGGAGGTTACCTGCCAGAGTAGAACACTACCAGCAGAATGAGGCTGGCAATCTACCATCCTAAGCAGGGGCAAAGACTTGTAAGAGCTGCGCTAGAAAATGGATTTTCAACAGCGAGTGTCAGGGAAGTGCCACAGATGCCGACAAGCACCTCCAAAGTACCCACAGAAACTTCCCAGAATAAGAACGCCAACTTTCAGCTATCTGTCACATGGAAGGCACCACAGCCAAATTTCATCCATACCCACCAAGTACAGCAGTGCCCTTTTAACTCATCTCATTCTTGCCCTAGCACAGGAGGAACGAGGAACATCAAGAATAGATGAGCAAGGCAGAGTAACAGTGAAAGAACAAAATACCGCACATCTTCTCCACCGGTCTATGGATTTTTTAGTGAGGCTAAGGCTTGATGGGGAGTGGAGGAAGGGAAAAGTTTGGAACTGGAGAAAAGAAGGAAAGAATGAAGCTGTGGTTTGAACTAGACTGGCCATTTTAATGCCTTCACAGGATACAACTCTAAAGCCAAAGGTGAGCTTTAGAAGCTGGAAAAGCTATGGGATATGCCCAAAATATTGCCAGGTTGTGGAGACCCAACCGTTCATATCTGAAGGCAAAGGTGAGATACATGACATAGTCAAAATTACCCTTGAACATGTCTCAGGGGAGTTTATATCAGAGACTGACACCCTCATCTTTCATTAATTCCAACAGAGTAAGTATTTCTTCCAGCACCGGAACTGATTGCAGCTATTTCCCCGAGCACAGATGAAGTAGTCGGCTGAGGTTAGCAGCCATGTTGTTGGAAAAATATGTATTTTTAAACACAGGAATCATACCCGGCACAGCAATACACTCACACTCCAAGAGGCACACAGACATTGGGTCTGTGTGAGAGAATGAAAGATCAAAGGTGATGGCCTCCCAAATACTGTGTATTCAGGACCACAGACTAATTAAAAGCAATGGTGAGTGGCATCCCTTACTTGCCCTACTTCAATCGATCAACCAATCTCTCACCCCCACCCCAACCCCCACAACTATGTATAGTTAGATACATCTGGATAGGTAAGACTCACATACCATACAATTCCACTTATCTCACTCTGAAAAGACCCAAAGGTTAGTAGCACACCCTTCTCAATGAGTTCCCAGATAATGAGAGAGAAAACTATGTAAACAAATGTGTAACAGGTCCTCTAGCAAAAGTAAGCTTAGGATCCAGCAGAGATACAAAGGATACATTCTCGTCTTCACCTTGAGGAAGAGGGACTTCCCAAGGGAAGTAAAGTGGTCTAGCTCAGCCGCACCATCCTTAACAGGCAGTGCCAACCACCCAGAGCAACAGTCTCTTCCTTCTCAGTTTCAGTTGGGAAACTACCACTTAAAATTGATAGTAAAAAATAATACCTTTTATTACAAAAATGTCTATAGCCCTTTCAATGGATTGGATGAGAAAATTCCCAAAGAGGCTGAGTCTTGCACAAAGGTATTAAAGTTGGCAGGTTTAGGAACCCAGCCTAGACCCAGTGTGCTGTCTCTTAATTCCATGCTCCATACCTCACTGTCACTGAAGACGAGAGTCATTCATAAGATTTTTAAAACTTATTTCTCCTGGAATGACATTGCATTGATAGTATTGACAGTAACTCTAATCAGGTACTGATGTAACTATAAAAAGGTTTTTTAAAGGGATTTGCAAACATTCATGGGTTAGAAGCACATAAATGATACCAATATAGAAACATAAGCCTGATGTCAAGGACAACCGTGTCTTTGGAAATTTCAGGTCTTTTTCTTCCCCCAGCTTTATTGGGGTATAATTGACAAATTATAAGTTATGTAAGATAATATCTGTAAGATATTTAGAGCATACATGTGCACTGTGAAAGGTTTCCTCTCATGTAGTTAACACTTTTGTTACCTCACATATTTATCTTCGTGTGTCTGTGAGAACATTTAAGCTCTACCCTCCTAGCAAATTTCAATTACATAATACAGTGTTATCAACTATAGCTACCATCTTATACATTAGATCCTCAGACCATATTCATCTTATGACTGAAAATTTGTACCCTTTTACCAACCTCTCCCTATTTCCCCCTACCCCACAGCCTTTGACAACCATTTCAGGTCTTTGTGTATAACCTGATTCTCAGCGCCAGAAACCAAGGTCAGACATACGATGGCCCATCTCTTTGCTCTCCTGGAGTTGTTCCGCCCACCACCCCAGATACCACTTCTGCCCTCTGACTCCATGTATGCTTTATGGTACACTTGAATAACATGATCCTGGGCTAGCATTCTCTGGTTCGTACAGAGGTAGTGGAGTGTGACGGGGCTCTTGCTTGGAAGCCATGAAACTTCGATTCTAGTACAGGCTCAGCCTTAGGTAAGTGATTCACGCAAATTCCTGGGGATTTGGTTTCACCGTCTTTAGAACTGAATTAATTAAGTCCCAACTAAGCTTTATCATGAGGGTCTCCAAAATCCAGCTGCTGCCTTGTCCCACTGTTATCTTCAAGGTCTTTACCTGCTGTCTTCAGGGACACAATCAGGAATCTGACCAGGGCTATGTCAGCCTGAGATCAGCATTTCAATACAGGCCCAGTCAGCAGCGCCATGGAGACAGACACTCTTTTCCTCCTCTGCTGGTAATTGGAAGAAAGCACACTAGAAACCCGATTTTCTGACTCTACTTCAATTCCTCTGCCCACCCTTCTCCAAAACCCTTGGCATGGCATGTAAGGGTCCCCACTGATTGACCTCAATTTTCATGTCTTGCTCCCATTCTGCAGAATTTTAAGGTACACTTCTCGGCCTCCATACCTTGTCTCATTCTCTTACCATTCATATGCCTTTTGTACCTCATGGCTTCAGACTGCCCAATGAAACCCTCGTTGTTCTCTACAGCTCAACCCCAATGACGGCTCTTTAATAAAACCTTTCCTGATGACAGTCTTGAGGATGGGCTCTCGCTGTTCGTTTTTTACTTCTCTCAAAGCAATTTCCACATCTTGGCTTTTTACTTGACTCTTTCCCACTAAACCAAGGATTGGCAAACTACAGACCAAGAATAAATCCAGGTTGCCACTGTTTGTTTGTTTTTTTAAATAAATTCTGTTGGAATACCATGATGCCCAATCATCTATATATTGGCCATGGCTGCTTTTACTCTACAGCAGAGGCATTGTAACAGAGACCATCAAGCCCCAAAACCTAAGATATTTACTATATGGCCCTTTAGGAAGAAAAATATCAGTCGACCCCTGCACTGGACCATAAGCCCCTAAAGAACAAGGTTATAGTCCCAGCACCTAACAGAATAATTGGCTTATACTAGGCATCTGATAAATGTTGTTTCAATAAATGAGTAGGCTCCTGAGTGTTTATTGAGTTAAAATCAGTAACAGAAGACAAAGAAACAGGGAACAGAGAGCATCAGAACTTTAAATTTTGGCAAAATAAGCTCTCCAGATTCTCTGTTCTAATTACACATCCTATCACTTTTTTGGACAATGAGTAAACACTGGGAATCAACATTAATCTTCTAAGTGTCAAAGCAACTAGAATTTGCTACAGCCTAGTTAGAACAAATTAAGCAACTGTGACACTTACAAAATGCTTTAAAATTACAAAATTACTAAATCCACATCCATTTGCTCTGTAGAATATTTCATTCTCTTTGATTAACAAATCTGACTTAAATGAGGTGCAGACCTTTTCACACAGTATTGTAGAGCCTTCAAAAGTACCACAACTGGTATGAATTGCCTCCAAGCTGAGTATCCATGAGATAATGTAAGTACACTGGCTCAGAGCTTCCAGAAGTAAACACACAGTATCTGGGCCATGGTGATTTTACAGCATATGAAAAAAAAAATCTTAAAATGCAAGCAAATCTGGAAAGTACAGCATCCCAGCTTGTTTATAACAGCAATTTCAGCTAGTACAGATCCACAATTTATTTGCAAACAGATTAATTAATGTTTCAGCAGCTGTTTGCAGCCAGTCTGTGATCTCACTGAGCACAGATGACACTTTTTTCCTCCTCTATTCCATAGGGGCGATTTTAGCAATGCTTAGATTAGATTTTTACTGTATCAGCCCACATGATAAAATAAGTTGAGTCCTGAAGCAGCCAAGATGGCTTTACAAGATCCCCAGGCTGCCGAGTCTCTGGTGGGTCCCCCATGCCACCTTCCCTGGGCTTCCTTTTAATTACGGCCCCAAAATGCCAGTTTGCAAACAGATCTGCAAGATCAAAACCTGCCATTTTTTAAAATTGTTTTTTTCCTTCTCCTTTTAGGTCCCTCAGGGTTGGTATTCAGCAATGTGTACCACTGGGTGTAATAAAAGCAAATGCTTGAATATTTTTCAGTAACCTGACAGAGAATAAACAAATGGAAGAACAAATGTTGAAGAGCCTACAAGTTAACGCACTGCATAAGCTAGGTGGATCGCTTCTGACAGAGCAAGGCGGCTCTTCTGATTCTATTTCTCTTCTTGAAGAAAAAGAAACAGAGAAGACAAGACAAAATCCCCAAAGCCTCACTAGGCTAAATTTTCTTATTCTCCTTTGAACAGACTACACAGATTTTGTTGACTAATTGAGATCAATCCCAGTTGTAAATCGCCTAGCTATCCTACAGCTTTAATTAAGCTACCAGAGGGAGCTGTTTATCAATTAACACTTGTTACAAATTATTAGTAATTATATGGACTTTGTGTATATACCATAGCCTGCAAGACCAAAATTGCTTCCCAGTTGTTAGGGGAGCAAATTGAATAGCTAATGGGCTATTTGGGTGAAGGCGCCGGCACCGCCATAATTACAGACCTCCTTTCTTGGCACAAAGATTTAAGGTAAGTTCTAGCACCATCAGCGGTATTTGAATACACACCATTGTAAAGGTTTCTCTCACCAGGACTTTGCCAAATCCTGTTAACCAGTGGACTTTCTGATACAGACTTCGGGTCTGTATTTACTTTTTGAGTAACAAACATAATGAAAATAGGAGCATTAGGTAAAAGTTGATAATGTATTCAAGCATTAAAGCTACCTATTGCGGTATGCACTGCATTCTGTGATAATTTTAATTGGCTTAATTGAGATGCGCAAGCCTGATTAATGTTTAATTCCTTTATATTAAAAAAAAAGAGTCAAGTAGTTCGACATTTCTTCAATTATGTTAGATCTTTCCAGACTTCAAAGGAATGTTACATTAGACAGCTAGATACGGGACGAGCTGATTAAAGAATAAAGACTGCTCATTATAATCTAAGAGTACAAAATTGGTTTGTGTAGCCTTTGAAAGTCAAAATTATGAGCTAAAACTTGAGCTACAGTAATTAACCCAATTTATAGTCATTCTTGCTTATCTATTTGCTTATGATTAGTAATTTAAAATGATCCATGGGATTGATTTACAGATCTGAAAGCCATTCAGGGACCCAAAACGTGTTGTTCACGATTCTTAAAAATGTTGGAGAAATATACTTAGTAGCATTAGTAAACATCTATCAATCAGTGAAAAACACCAGTATGAAAAGACTCGATGGTCAGCTTCACTATCCTAGATGCAAAACATACTAAAATATTTGTATAATGTCATCTACTTGCAAAAAAAAAATTTAGCTTAACTTGAACTTTTCTGTGGCTCTCTGGAAAAACGAAGACAATGTAAAAATTGTGGATTTCTTAAGAAGATCAACTCATAATTTCTCTAATAAATGCTGTTTTTTAAAGGTATATAGATGATATTCTAACATGCAGTGGCATTTACTTTAACGATGTGTAGCAGGAATACTTCTATGGGAGTCATATTTCTCTCTCCCCCTCTCTCTCATATGCATTTTCCAAAATGTTCTAATTTTATTTCCGGAGGTGGGATCACAACAAGCTTTGGGAGAAGTTGGGACAGGCACCCTTAGGGAATTAGGAGATAATAGATATGTACATCTATCAGAAATAAACATTCAGGAGTGCCTGGGTGGCTCAGTCAGTTAAGCTCCTGACTTTGGCTCAGGTCACGATCTCACAGGTTGTGAGTTTGAGCCCATGTCAGGCTCTGTGCTGACAGCTCAGAGCCTGGAGCCTGCTTCAGATTCTGTGTCTCCCTCTCTCTCTCTGCCCCTCCCCTGTTCACCGTCTGTCTGTCTCTCTCTCTCTCTCTCTCTCTCTCTCTCTCTCTCTCAAAAATAAAACATTAAAAAAAATTTTTGAGAAATAAACATTCAGAGTCATTATCACATTTGCTAAATTTTAACCATCTCGACCACCTTACTGATACAGGGACATGAAAACACAGAACCTTCTATTTGATCAGGGACACACAGAAATTTGAGGCAGAGAAGAAATGGAACTCACAAACTGTTTTTTGGTTTTTTGTTTTGGGTTTGTTTTGGCTTCTTTTAGCTACAGAAAATACAAACCATTTCATCAGAACTGAGTCCAGGGATTCAGGACAAATCATACTTTCGGTCAGTCATAATATTATGACTCCATGTATGAGTCAATGAGTGTATAACAGCATTTCCCACCATGGATTTCATGGGACACAAATTTACCTAAATGTTACACGAAAAGGAGATTCTGCACATTAGTATGGAAACCTTGCACTATATCCTTCTCTTGAAATTGCGATGCCTGTTAGCATATCAAATGCTCTATATATTTCAACAAAGAACATTTTTAATTGAATATCAATATTAGCCAACATTATTGAACCACAGTGGTGTAATAATATGTTTCTAAATACAATACTGGTAATTGCTCTTCCCAGAGCAGCATTGACCACATATGTCCAAATAAATAAACTTTTCCCATCCCACTAGCCTCGCTGAGGGAATGATCACATACCACATTAGAAAGCAGTAAGGTTTTATTCTCCTATTGTTTCTGGCCACTTGTATTAATCTATATTTGGTATTCTATGTAGCACATGTGCTAGAGTTCACAAATTTAAAATAAATGTGTGAAATGTGTCCAAGAATTGGGGAGGAAAAGGTTAGTCATTTTTTCACTTGGTGAAAAGATGAGTCCTAGACATTTTTTTAAGTGCTAACCACACATAAAATAGCAATTCCTTTCCCTTTGTCCTGTAAACTAAATAAGCAAAAGCTAACCCCTATGGATCGAAATAGAAAATATATAGGGGTGTGTATATGTGTGTGTGGATGTGCGTGTACCCTAGTGATATCTGGTGACAGCAACTAGAAGAAAAGATAGCTCAGTGTTGATGAACATCTCTAGCACCCAGATCTTGGTTTCTAAGTGCCATTCCTCACCAAAGGGAATTAGGGCCTAATGAAGAAACAATTCGTTCCAGGGCTGGGATAGGATATGTACAAGGTGAGCCTAGAACATGCTGCTATACCAGAGATTAAAGTACTCAAAGACTAGTGAGGCCATGTCGAAAGGACCCAGAAGCCAGCTTCAAATGGCTCCCTGCTAGCTAAATCTGGGTCATTTTGAACATCAAAGTAAATAATTACAGTAAGATATTAAAACCCATAGAACATAAGAGTATGTGAGACTATACAAGTATCAATCAGTCCATCAGAAGAGAAAGCTTTTCTTTAAAGTAAAATGCCAACTAATAAACACAAAAGGAATAATGAAATTCCGAGTCACCATTTGACAACTACCGTGGTAATAATTGTTTCAGGAAACAATCTTTAATGAATGCTAAAACTAGTGGGTTCTAACTCAATGAGAAATTAAAATATTTGCATAGTCTCAAAGTATTTCCCCACAAGATACTTATTAACAAAGGAGAAATATTAACTTTAAATATGATGGGCAAATCTGACCAAGTGATCAAAACCTACATTACCATTAATGAGACATTACCATTAATGTATCTGACATCAAGTGCCTCCCAATAAAATGCACTAAGAGGGACACAACATTACTTCATTTTCCCACCCAAAATGTATAATCAGAATCTAATCATGAGGCAACGCCAAGCAAACTCAAACTGAGGCTCTTAAAAAATGACTAGCTTGTACTCTTCAAAAATATCAAAGTCATGACAAAGAAAAAATCTATTCCACATTAAAGAAAACTAAAAAGACATGACAACTAAATTCAAGTACTAATCTTGAATTGGATTTTGAACCAGATTTTTTTTTTCTTTTCAACATAAAGGACATTAATAGGATAACTGACAAATTCTGAATAGGGTTTGTTGATTAAATAATACTGTCTCCATGTTAATTTCCTAATTTTGAATTATATAGTAGTTAAGATGGTGTCATTGTTTTTAGGAAATACACACTGAAATACACAGGAGTAAAGTTTCATGTCTGTGACTTACTCTCACAATTCAGAAAAGCGTGTGTGCACGTGCACATATGCACACACACACATACCTGGAAAGAGAATGAAAAAAAACATACGGTAAAAATGTTAACATTTGAAAAATCTGGATGAGGCATATGTAAGGATGTATGGTTTTTGTAATTTTTCTATAAATCTGAACTTATTTCAAAATTAAAAATTAAAAAGAAAAAAAACAACAAAAGTTATGGCCCTGAGAAGGGAGTGCTGGGAAAGAAGTGCTGAGACCCGAGTGCTTAGCCAGCTACATGCGAAGCTGTCCCGTTGGATTCTCCAGGAATGTGTCTCCTGCTACTTGAAGGCTGTCCTATCTGCTGGCCTCTAAAGTCACCTTTCCCTCGGCCCTCCCACCCTCGACCCTGCCAAGCTCAGGTCCAAGTGACTGTTACAGGGCCTCAACCCTAAAAATAACTCTGCATTTTCTTCAAAAAATATTTTTAGGTATGTGCACCCAGAGCCACATTGCAGCCCCAACTGCTATTTCTGGGACAAGGAAAATGGAGTCGGTATAAAACTGCAGGTAAACACACAGCAAAGGTTTTAGAGGAATAGCTAGAGGGAAGAAAACGTCTTTGAGACTACCCCCAAAACAAAAATTACTTTCCCCCTTTCAAAATGCTACTATATTCTATAATGTGCCCTAACACAGCAACAGCAGGCTGAGAAAACAAGAAAAGGAACTGCATGAAGGAAACAAGATGGTAGGTGCCTGGAGTAGCAAAAATGGGCACCAAAAAAAACTGGAAAAGTTTTGCCACTGGGACCATTGAGTGTTGAGAGAAACAAGCTAACAATATCAGGCAATAAATTTCAATTAATTTTAATTTTAGTAAAATTATCGCAATAGCACAGGCTTCTGGGATTGAACAATCTTCAGCTCCCTCCCCTTCCCACTAGTGTCTTCATAGACTGAGTTAATTTAAACACATACACATACACACACACACACACACACACACACACACACACACACACACACACCACGTATTGAAAATACAGATTTTGAGGTATTAAGCCTTTACAAGTACTCTGCAGATTTAAGGTTTATTATATATGTTCCTGTCAGTGGAATCTCTCCAAGAATGGTTACTGGGTAAGGTCAGAATGTTGCTTATTAAGCAGATATCCCCAGAATTACAAGGTATGATCCCTAAGACTTGTGCCAAGACCTCAAGGAAAAGTGCAGCAGGAATTAGAGTAACATCACTATGTTAAGAAATGCGTATGAATCAGAATCAAACTGGACTTAATTAGGGGAGGTATGGGGTTATAGAGCAGCCGGAAGAAAATAGTTCCTTAAAAATGGTTTCTCATTCTGGTTTTCCTACTAAACCTTTGTAAGGCCTTGAACAGGTCATTCAAACATTCTACCTTCGACTCCTCTGGCCACTGAATGGAGAACTGTATACAGAAGGACAAGAGTCTGCTGCTCTCATCCAGGCGAGGACTAACAGCACCTTGGGGCAGAGTGGTGACGGCACAAGTGGCAAGTGAGGGAGCCCAGCCAGAGTCCGCTCCCTCCGAGAGCCTATGCATGTATCTGCAGATCTTCTTCAACTAAATCCGAGAGGAAAATCAAATCTATTCCTTAGGTTCCCTCAGCTGTTAATATCTTCTGAGTCATTCACTCAGCATCGGCAATAGCATTTATTGTACTAGGGGCCAAGACCTGTGATAGCTGATAGAACCTGTACAGGGGTGAATGAGAGAGACATCATCTCTGCACCCAAGGAGCTCACAGCCTAGCTGTGCACAGAGACAAGCAAACCAGCAATTACAGCGAGGTGGAATCAAGCTTTGCTGGAGGAGTTCAGGACTTATGCTCACAAATGAAGCCCAAGCGACTTTACCTTGGGAGAATCAGAGGACACAGTGCTGGAAGAGGTGACGGGTAGGCTGAGATCAAAGAATGTAAATTAATTACTCCTTTAAGATACGTGGACAGGGATAGGAAGGTATGTGGGTGGACAGAACAGAGAAGAGACAGAAAGGGATGGCAAAGTGCAGGAGCTGAAGGGAGTTTGGAGCAGAGAGGAGTGTGTGAAGGAGGGGGAGTAGGCAGGGGTCTTATAACCCAGGTTAAGAAGTTTGGTCTGTATCCTGAAGGCAAGAAGGACAGCTGAAAAGTTATAGCAGGGGAGGAACAGTTATTTGGTCATTTAACAAATAATGACTGGGCATCTACCATGTCCCAGAGTGTTCTAAACGCTGGGGAATTAGCAGCTAAACATGATCGGATTTATGTATAGAACAATCACCTTGGCTACCAAATGGAGCACTGTGTATAGAAGGGCAAGAAGGGAGAAAGGGGGACCAGTTAAGAGCTTATTTCGGTTTATTAGATGAGGACCAACACAAGCATACCTTGCTTTATTGTGCTTCACAGATACCTTTTTTTTTTAAACAGATTGAAGGTCTGTGGCAACTCTGTATCACGCAAGTCTATCAGCATCATTTTTCCAATAGCATTTGCTCACTTCATCTCTCTGCGTCACATTTTACTAATTCTTTCAGTATTTCAAAGTTTTCACTACTATTATATTAGTTATGGTGATCTGTGATCAGTGATCATAATTTGCCAGAAGCTCAGATGATGGTTAGCATTTTCTAACAATAGAGTATGTTTTAACTAAGGCATGTACTTCTTTTTAGACATAATACAATTTCACACTCTACACTCTTACATGCTGTGTAGAGTCTACACAGACTCTAGTATAGTGTAAATATAACTTAAATGCACCTGGAAACAAAACACCCATTTGACTCGCTTTACTGTAATATTGGCTTTATTGCAATAGTGGCTTCCTTGCAGTGGTCTGGGACTGAACCTGCAATATATCCAAGGTACGCCTGTAGTAGCTGGGGCCAGGGTGGAGACAGTGCAGGTGACAATGAGGAAAACTTGGACTTCAAGAGGCACAGGCTTCCCCAGCCAAGAGAGTTTACTGCTGTGCCTCAAAATAGGGTAAGAAAGTTTGGTGATAAATAGCATTTAGCACACTACACCCTTCATCTTTGAGGAGAGCAGACTCTTCAAGCCTCCTAGGGAAGCATTAAATTATTGCTTTGACATCGAGCACTTCATCAAGTACATTACTAGGTTTGTCCATCCTCACCCAGACAAACCATTATTAAAAGTACATGAAATCAGAAAGAAAATCAGTCTGCCAGCATAACCAGCCTCCCTCCATGTACAAAAGTAAATAAAACTCAGAAAAAGTCTGCTAAACGTAACCTTTTTCTAAGTCACCAGAAATATTGTTGGCAGCTGCTGGTGACAACTTATTTCATTACATTCTAATGATGTAAACTGCTCCCTCAGGATGATTTAGCTTGCTGCAGACAAAATGCTTATTGCTTCTTTACTCGTGTAGAACACAAATGATTGCTGAGAAACTCAAGCCCGATATTCAGGATTTCAAGCTAACCTAATGGACCAGCAGCACTCTATGGAGAATAGAGGCGGTTCAACAGGAATGCCTTTCACAACCCAAATTACTGCCACGTTGCATTCTACGCATGCAGGCTATTAATGCGGGTTTCATTCTGCAGCCTGGGACTTAGGAAGCCAAGGGAATTTCCTGGCATGGTTCCAACACTTCCCCAGCCAGAACTAGGTAATCAATAAATTCATTAGTGAGGACTGCTGTGGGTAACTTAGGGGAGTAAATGCCTGCATAAAGCCCACACACTGCCTCCAGCTGGTGGGTAGCTTCAAGGTAGTGATTTCTCAAGACCTGCCAGGGAACCAGGTGCTTCAGAATTTTCTGAGGTTATTGTTTAAAACATGGATTTGTTGGACCTCCCTGAGACCAATGGAGTCAGAACCTCCGGGAGTAGGACCTGGGTACCAGTACATTTAACAAGATCCCAGAGGAATGAGATGTGCAACCAGTTTTGTCGGCTCCTTTAAGGGACCGCCTGCGTGAGGCCAGGTACGGAAAGCCAGTTTGTGTAAGCCGCAGAAACAAAAGCATCCTGTTCAGGGGTGTTCTCTGGACACCATGTTCAAGCATCTCTTACTGCCCTGGGTCCCACTCCCCAGATGTGCTCTCCTGTCTGTTCCATCTGGGAGACCCTGACCAACTTACTTAACTTTCTCAGCTACAAAATAGGGATAATATCACAACCAATTGTATTACTACAGGAATTGAGTAAGCTAGTACACCTAAGTACTTGACACATACCAAGCAATCAATATCTATTACTGTTTTTAATTTTTTCTGGCTTTATTTCTGTCTCACCTCTCATTTCTTACTGGACAAACCTTTCTTTGGTTTCTCCTCTAAGCCCAATACATCTTCCTCCACGCTTCCCCCAAATTTGTAAATCAGAATCTGAACAGGAGCTTGCCCACAGGCTCCAATCCTTCCCCATCTGGCCTCCTTGGAACCACCAACTACCGTCTGATGCCTGTGAAGCAAAATTCTTCCCCTGAGTGTCATCCTGCACAAGGGAGCCTCAATGGTCCCAAACTCAAGACAATGGGAAATTCAAGGTGATAGTCCTCACCTACACTAGGAAACAGGAGCTTGTGACAAACAAGCTTGTCCTGTTGCTTGTACACCAGTGAACGGACCGATAATACAAGGGTGACGACCATGGTATTAGTAAGTAACACTGGTTAATAACCAAATCTTGGCCAGGCACTATATTAAAGGTTTCAAACAAAAGCACCTATAAGATATAAATTGGAAAGAATAGTACCTGTTTGAAAAAAACGGAGTCTTGGAGAAGTTATGAAACTTGCCTGAGTTCACAGAGATAGCAGCCAGGATCCTAATATATGTAGCCTGATTGCAGCATTCTTTTTTTTTTTTTAACCATTCCACTAGCAATCTCCCAGAGATCTTGGAATATATATATATATTCCAGCCACAGAGTTTTTTGTTTAAAAAAACAATATATGTTGTTTGCTTTTTATCAGAAAGTATCTGGCATTCCACATGGAAACCTTGCTGTCTCAGACTAGTATCAGCCCAAGTCACATCTCCTTGCCTGTGGTAGACAATATGCTGTGAGATAAATACCAAGAAAGTGAGATATAGGTGGAGGATTTGCGGCAAAGACACTTAAACTCTCTGAACTCCATGTTTCTTCATCAATGAAACAGGGAAAGTAATACCTACCTCACAAGGTTATATACGGAGATTAAATTGGATACTAAATATAGAAATGCCTTAACATGGTATATTGCAACTGTTACCAGTTACAATTATTTATTCATTCCAGTATTTATTTATGCAATGCTATGTTCTAAGCGTTGAAGTTGTGACCATGAAGTAAATGCAGTCATGTCTATCAATGTAGAGTTTAGAGTCTAGTAAAAAGACCATTAGAAAATAAAATAGTAAGTGCTGAAACACAGGATGTACATGATACAATGAGGACATGTAGGAAGAATGTCTGCTCCTGACTTGCGGGAGCTAGGAGGGCTTTTTGGAAAAGAGGAAAGCTCCATAAGGATCTGGAATGTACTAGGGAAACAAAGTGGGAAGAGATGATGGGAAGGTAAAGGAGAATCAAAGATGTCTACTAGCATTTTGGTTGGCTATTGGTGCCTTTTCATGCTGTAAGAGACCTTCAAAGAAATCCTATTTGGAAGAAATGGTAAGTTGTTTTAGATATGAGCCCAAGGTGCCTGCGGCTGGAGAGCGGTGTCTGCTAGGCAGCTGGATAAAAGGATCTGGAGCTCAAGAGACTGATTTTGCACGAAGCTATAGGTTTGGAGGCCATTAGAATGAAGGTAATACTTGAAAGCATCAAAGAGTTATTTAGCGTAAGAAGAAACAAGATACTCTAGTCCAAGTAGAGGTTACAGAAGAAGCTAAAAAGGCTTTGGATTCTACTCCTTCCTGCTTCCACATGGACCTACTCTATCCAGTGTCCTATCCTGTTTTGTTTCTTTAGTCTCTCCCTTTATATCTATTCTTCCAATGGGCATTTAAATATACTAAGTCTCAATGATCAAGAAGACAAATAGCTTTTATCTACCCCATAACTCTCTCCAGTCATTTACCCCCTCCCTCTCCTTCATAGCTGAACTTCTTTACAGGGAAGTCTAGAATGGGAATCTCTAGTTCCTCCGTTGCCATTCACTTCTCAACCCACTCCAGCCTGGCTGCTGCTCCTGTCTCTCCAATGAAGCACTCTTACCAAGGTCCCTAAGAGCCTATTTGTTGCCAAAGCCGAAAGATACATCTGCACTTTTACCTTGACCTCTCCATGGTTTTAGAGATTGGAAATATTCTTTCTTCCTTTTGTTTACAAAGCACTCATCTCTTGTCCCCCTTACCATGACACTTCCTTGCTCGTCCTCTCCCCTCTCTATCCCTGCGACATCCTCTTCCTCCTCCATCTCTCTCAGATAATGCTATTCTTCAGGGTGCTTTCCTAGATCCTTTTCTTATTGCACATTTTCCCTCTTTCCCCCAACCTGGTATTTTAATCCATACCCAAGTTATTAGCAAAGATAGACAGAATCCCAATTCCTTCTTTTTAATAGACAAGGAGAAAAGGATGATGGAATCCATGAGTAATTTTTTACATTTGACTGCAAGAAGTTAAACCTATATGATGGTTTATATGTTCTCTGAAAAGTAACAGGCACAGGCATCTGCTGAACATGTGGTAGAAGGTGGTAAGACTCAAGAGTATTAAAAAAAAAAAAAAGTCTTGAAATAGTCATGGAGGATTGGGAAGAAGGTTAAGTGGGGAAACATAAGCGGATAACTGAGAAATGTTGAGGTTTTAATTAAAGCTAGAGGGGATGGTTTTTAAATGTCTCTAATATACCCATGATTTCTGCTAGCAATCTAAATATAAGCTTGGAGACGGCCACAAGTGGTTTGATCCAATGTGGAATTTTCCAGGTGGGCTCCACAGAACCCACAAAAGGACAATAAAGGAGTAAAGGATTTAAAGATAACAGCAAGAGAGTGGCCAAAGGTAATCTGTGGCAGTCTACGCTGGGAAAAGAGAGAACTTTATTATTTTTTTTAAGTTTATTTATTTTGAGGGGTGAGGGGCAGAGAGAGAGGAAGAGAGAATCCCAATCAGGCTCTGTGCTGCCAACGTAGAGCCCGACATGGGACTCCAACCCACAAACCATGAGATCATGACTTGAGCCAAGATCAAGAGTCAGATGCTTAACCAAGTGAGCCACCCAGGTCCCCCAGAAAAGAGATTGGATGATTGGAGAATGAAAATCTTGAGAAGTTTGAAGGAACAGTTGTAACTGATCATAAGAGAACAAGCAAACTGGAAAGAATGGTTGGTCTGGTCAGGGAGTGAGATTATGATTTCATGGTTTCAGAGATGGGACAGTTCTGGATGATGAAAAAGCCTAGAATATGGCCATGGGAGTGGCTGAAGATGAACACAGAGGATGGTCATTGGAGATGAAAGGTGAGTTTATACCAGTATAGGGACCCAATTAAAATGTTGCTTCTGTAAATTCATCATCTCCCAACTCCAAAATAATGTAGGCTCTTGTGTACTCTTTCCCAAGGCATTTCAATTATTCCTCTTATTCCACTGTGTTCTACTTAGCATGGTCTCTTGTTTACCCTCTACTTGACTGTGAGCCTTTCAAGGAGAAGTGTCAGATTGTATTTTTCCCATCCACCACAGTACATAAGGTCAGTCAGCAAACAATGCTGAATGAATAATTAGTAAAAAACTGTTTTTTTTTTTTTTTAATATATGAAATTTACTGTCAAATTGGTTTCCATACAACACCCAGTGCTCATCCCAAAAGGTGCCCTCCTCAATACCCATCACCCACCCTGCCCTCCCTCCCACCCCCCATCAACCCTCAGTTTGTTCTCAGTTTTTAACAGTCTCTTATGCTTTGGCTCTCTCCCACTCTAACCTCTTTTTTTTTTTTTTTCCCTTCCCCTCCCCCATGGGTTTCTGTTACGTTTCTCAGGATCCACATAAGAGTGAAACCATATGGTATCTGTCTTTCTCTGTATGGCTTATTTCACTTAGCATCACACTCTCCAGTTCCATCCACGTTGCTACAAAAGGCCATATTTCATTCTTTCTCATTGCCACGTAGTATTCCATTGTGTATATAAACCACAATTTCTTTATCCATTCATCAGTTGATGGACATTTAGGCTCTTTCCATAATTTGGCTATTGTTGAGAGTGCTGCTATAAACATTGGGGTACAAGTGCCCCTATGCATCAGTACTCCTGTATCCCTTGGATAAATTCCTAGCAGTGCTATTGCTGGGTCATAGGGTAGGTCTATTTTTAATTTTCTGAGGAACCTCCACACTGCTTTCCAGAGCGGCTGCACCAATTTGCATTCCCACCAACAGTGCAAGAGGGTTCCCGTCTCTCCACATCCTCTCCAGCATCTATAGTCTCCTGATTTCTTCATTTTGGCCACTCTGACTGGCGTGAGGTGGTATCTGAGTGTGGTTTTGATTTGTATTTCCCTGATGAGGAGCGACGTTGAACATCTTTTCATGTGCCTGTTGGCCATCCGGATGTCTTCTTTAGAGAAGTGTCTATTCATGTTTTCTGCCCATTTCTTCACTGGGTTATTTGTTTTTCGGGTGTGGAGTTTGATGAGCTCTTTATAGATTTTGGATACTAGCCCTTTGTCCGATGTGTCATTTGCAAATATCTTTTCCCATTCCGTTGGTTGCCTTTTAGTTTTGTTGGTTGTTTCCTTTGCTGTGCAGAAGCTTTTTATCTTCATAAGGTCCCAGTAATTCACTTTTGCTTTTAATTCCCTTGCCTTTGGGGATGTGCCGAGTAAGAGATTGCTACGGCTGAGGTCAGAGAGGTCTTTTCCTGCTTTCTCCTCTAAGGTTTTGATGGTTTCCTGTCTCACATTCAGGTCCTTTATCCATTTTGAGTTTATTTTTGTGAATGGTGTGAGAAAGTGATCTAGTTTCAACCTTCTGCATGTTGCTGTCCAGTTCTCCCAGCACCATTTGTTAAAGAGACTGTCTTTTTTCCATTGGATGTTCTTTCCTGCTTTGTCAAAAATGAGTTGGCCATACGTTTGTGGGTCTAGTTCTGGGGTTTCTATTCGATTCCATTGGTCTATGTGTCTGTTTTTATGCCAATACCATGCTGTCTTGATGATGACAGCTTTGTAGTAGAGGCTAAAGTCTGGGATTGTGATGCCTCCTGCTTTGGTCTTCTTCTTCAAAATTACTTTGGCTATTCGGGGCCTTTTGTGGTTCTAAAAAACTGTTTCAATATGACTTATCATAGGCCTCTTTCTCTAATTCTTGGCATATTTCACTGTTTTATCTATAAATAAAGACAACTATGCATTGTATTTGTGTATTCATAGCTCTTTTTCAATGATAAAATAGATTTTTTTTCTAAATAAATTATTTTCTAAGGTTTTAGATAGGGAACAGTGATCATTATTTTTCCCTTCAATAATATTCCTTTATCATTTGTCCTCACATCAGAGCCATGCCAAGGGTTTGGTTACTGTGGAAATGAAATCTTCAGATAGATCCTCCCTTGATATAGAATTATTATTTCATCCCACGAATGATTATTAGTTGCCTACCATATTTCAGGCAGGTTTGTAACAAGGCTCTAGAGATAGAATGGTGAATGAGATGATTACTCCCCTCAGTAAGGCCTATAGACAGGGGAGGAAGCAGGTTGATGGCCCAGCAATGGCTCTATCAGTCAAGATATGTTGCAGGGCACCTGGATGGCTCAGTCAGTTAAGCATCTGACTCGATTTTGTTTCAGGTCATGATCTCATGGTTCATGGGCTCAAGCCCTGCATCGGGCTCTGCACTGACAGCATAGAACCTGCTTGAGATTCTCTCCCTCTCTCTGCAACCGCCCCCAACTCCCCCTCATCAAAATAAATACACACACTTAAAAAAAAAAAAAAAGAAAGAAAAGAAAAAAAAGATATGCTGCAGTAACCAACAATCCCAGAAATCTCAATGGCTAAAAGACAACAAAGGTGTATATATCCCATAGCAATGTCTACTGTATGTTTTGGCAGCTCTCCATGCCAGATGTCCTCCACACAGTGATTCATCATTGCACCTCCATTAGCAACACATGCTTTCAGAATTTCCATGGCAGAGGAAAACAGGAGGACTTGAGCACAGGGTAACTACATAAATTCTGCTCACAAATCAACCAAATCAAACCATATGGCCACACCTCACTTCAAGAGGGTGAGAAGGTACGGTCCTCGCAGACATTCAGAAATAAAGAAACATACTACTGACCAGTGGAAATACGACCACCACAATAGCAATGCAGAAGGACAGATGCTATGGTATAGTATACTTGGTTATTATAAGAGTACATGGGAGGGGCCTCAAAGAATCAAGGAAGGTTTTAATGGAGGACATAACATTTAAGTTAAGAGGCAGAAGATAAGTAAGAATCTAATAAGTTAAATAGACAGTAAAGGAAGGCAGAAAGAACTATTTATATAAAGAAAGCATGGGGGGGGGCACCTGGAGGGCTCAGTCAGTTGCGAGTCTGACTTAGGCTCAGGTCAAGATCTCATGGTTTGTGGGTTTGAGCCCGGGTTAGGCTCTGTGATGACAGCTCAGAGCCTGGAGCCTGATTTAGATTCTGTATCTCTCTCTCTCTCTCTCTCTCTCTCTCTCTCTCTCTCTCTCTCTGCCCCTCCCGCCCCCCTTGCTCACTCTCTCCCTCAAAAATAAAACATTAAAAATTTTTTTAAATATAAAATTAAATAAAATAAAGAAAGCATGGGAAGTCTACCCCCTTGCCTGGTCCTGCTAGTCCCACAAAAATTGCAGCCAATGACATGAAAGTAAATGGTGAGGTAAGAACAACCAGGGTTGGAGGAATCAGTAATGAGCCTAGGCACGCACACACAAACACACACACATAGACAATGGAATATTATTCAGCCATAAAAAAGATACCTTGCCATTTGCAATGACATGGATGGAGGGTATAATGCTAAATGAAGTAAGTCAGAGGGAAAAAAATACCATATGATTTCACTCATATGTGGAATCTAAGAAACAAATAAAGGGGAAAAAAAGAGAAACCAAAAAGCAGACTCAACTACAGAGGCCAAATAGATGGTCACCAGAGGGGAGGTGGGTTAGGGATGGGGGACCTTGGTGAAGGAGAATAAGAGTACACGTATCCTGAGGAGCACCGAGTACAGAATTGTTAAATCACTTCTTATACATCTGAAACTAATGTAACACTGTATGTTTACTGGAATCAAGAAAAAGTTTTTGAAGTGGAGTGGTGGTAAGGATGCCACTGCGCTTTTGATGGTAACGCCTTCACCCACTACCCTTTAGAGACAATCACACCATGATGTGCAGAGGAATTCCAAAGTTTCAGAACAAAACTCCATGGAGTCCACTGATAGGGACAAAGCTACTTCCCTAGCAACTGGGTCCACGACAGAGAAATAACAAGCTGATCATATATCCCCAACATATTTCTCCTAGTATCCCTGCCCTCAAAGCACCCTCTCTACTGTACTTCTCTGCCAGCATGAAATGGTTACTGTAAGGATCCAATGGCTCGAAGCTCCTAGTTGCTTAGCACATACTAAGACCTCGATTAAGTCGGCTCTGCCTCTGTGGCCCACACCGAATTAGGTGCTCTTCTTAAGCTACATACTTTCAAACCTCCCCGGCTGGTAAGAATGATCATCTCCATTTTACAGATGGGAAAATTGTGAATGATGGTATGATCTCCCCAAGGATACAAGCCAATAGTGGCAGGAACAAAGAATTAAAGCTGGGACTGTCTTAATTTAAATGCTGCTTAAATGGTATTTTAATTACTACCAACAGAAGTAAAACTGCCAAGTTCATTTAGAATGAGGATACTACATTTGACCAAAATTTTCTTCACACAGGTATATACATATGAAGCATTAAGCAAGTATAAACCATTTGCCAATCCTAAAGCCTAATCAACACTGTCTGTACTGATGGTGACCCTCTGGCATAGAACATCAAAGAGACATGGCTAAAGTCTTCCAGTTTAAAGTGTCCTTCTCATAATTCTATGACCCCTCCAAATTTTCATAGCTGGCTGGAAGCAACTCAACTCTCAGAATCACATCTCTCTTTCACTCATCTGAACACACTTGTTAGTGCAGATTAGAACTTCTTAAAGATTAATTCTTAAAGCATCCTCAAGCTTCTTTTCCAACAAAGGAAACATCAATTATAGGCTCACACATAAACTTTGCCCCTTTCTTGAATACTTGCTGCCCTTTATAAATCTTAGATTTCTTCCCCTTGAGTATTCGTTCAAAGGAGAGATTTTATTGCCTCCAGGGGTTGTTAAACTGATTGCAATACTGCCTATTTAGAGCAGTTCAGTGGGAATTACGCTGGTTCAATGCTGTCAGACCTAGAATATAGCTGTCAAATAGCATTACAAGTAAAACACCCTTGATAAGAAATAATGACCAAATGTCAATCTGTTTTTCACTACCCTTACTACAGACTTCTCCTGCCACACACACACACAAAGCAATGTTTTACACGTTATAGTAATAGCACATTTCTGATATATCAGTTAAAATTCTATCAGTGTTTTCAAGGACAAAAAGATAGTTCCAAATGCAGTCTGAGTTCAAAAATTGACTGAAGCATGCTTTTTCCTTGTAATGAAGTATCTGGCAATCTGTTTCAAAATGCACCAACTTTATTAATGCAAGTAAATATGATGTATCTTAAGCTATTTTTATATGTCACCTGTACTTCAATTTAAAAATTTTTTTAAGTTTCATCATTCATTCATTCATTCCCCTAACATTTGTTGAGCTTCTAGGACTTTGGCATTGTGCTGGATGGTTGTCAGGGTACAGACATAAAGTTCCTTGCAAGCCACTTTAACGGATCTAGATTTAATCCTGTGGGCAACAGCAGACTTAATGAAAAACTTTAAGCATGATGATGAGATTTGATCTTTAGAAAGACTCATTTGGCTACAGGGTCATTCTCTCTCCTCTCTGTTCTTTGTCTTCATAGCATGGGTTATAATTCATAATCACATAAAGGTTTTTACCCATCTTCTCACTAAATTATAAATCCATGAAATCCGGGATCATGTCTACTTTTGTTCATTGTTATATACACAGAGCCCAGTACAGTTACGGGTATAGAAACCATCTGGTAATTACTTGCAAGATAAAGTGAATAAACAAATTTATTGTGAGGGGTTGACACTGTATTTTAAGAGATCAGTAAGACTATCAGGTTTCTGTAGTGTAGTGGTTATCACATTCACCTAAAGGATTAGTAAGACTGTTGTAGTTTATAGACAGTTCATGAGAACCTAAAATAAGGCAGTGATATTATGGCAAAATAGGACTTGAATATATAATTTAGTACATATTTAGATGACAGAGAAAAGTACCTAGAGTAACTCATAAATTTCTAATTTGGGCCTAATGCATATTGCTATGTTTATATCAAAAAAAAAAATATATAGGAGTAAACATTTATTGACTATGCCCTGATGAAATATTTCTAAATTTTAGGTGTTACGGAAGATGGAGTAGATACAAATAGACACAGTATGTAACCCTGTAAAAAGGGGTTGTTACATCATTTTAAAAGGATTTTAATATTTATTTTTGAGTGAGACACACAGAACATGAGTTGGGGAGAAGCAGAGAGAGAGGGCCCCAATGCGGGGCTCTAACTCACGGACTGTGAGATCGTGACCTGAGCTGAAGTCGGACACTTAACCGACTGAGCCACCCAGGCGGCCCTAAAAGGATTTTTAAAGTATAAATAACTTAAGGATTTAATTAGTGATTTAATCCATTTAATCAATTAATGATCCAGAATCACAATGATCAGCAACAATTAATCTTTCCCCCTTTGATCCTCACCCCCACTTCCATCCTCTCTTGATAATTTTCCATCAAGGAAAATTACTTTGATTCTGAAAGAATGGAGTATCCGTTCACTAATAAATTGTGTCAAATAATTTCCTCAACTGAAAAGGGTTACTATGTCCTTTTAATTAAAGAATATCACAATGTCCTAGATCTCAGAAACCTACTAGATTTGGTTTCCCAAACATTTTTCACCTTCCCCTTCATCCATTCTTTACTATACATGTCATTCCACAGCTCAGAAACCTTTAATGGATCCCCCACTGAAGCTAAAATTACATTCCAATTCAACAGCTTTGCAATCCCAGCTTTGAATCCTACCTGCCTTTCTAATTTATTTCACATACATGACCAATGTTACCCTAAGAGCCAGTTTGGGATTTCTTTTCCCCCTGATATGAGAAAATTGGTCTCGTTACACTATGATCCTGTCAAAGGATCATAGACAAAAGACAAAAGTCTTTGACCAAAGAACAGATTGGTTGCTGTTTCAACCAGCCCTGTTTCTGAAGGGTCTTTGCTATTTCTAAAAAACAAATTTATTCTTCTAAACAAGACGATTTTTCCATTACTGAAAAATATTACCATGATTAACTTTATGTGTCAATTTGAGGGATATAATTACCAACAACAGCAAAAAGCACAACAGGCTCCAGAGAAAATTCTAAAAAAAGTGTTCTGTAAATAACCTAAGGATGGAGTGCCTGGGTGGCCCAGTACCTGGAATGTCTAACTCTTCATCTCAGGTCTTAATCTCAGGGTCGTGAGTTCAAGCCCTGCGTGGGGCATAGAGCCTACTATTAAAAAAATAAATAACATAAAGGTATCATTAGAACAGGTGTCTTCATTTCCAAGATGACCATTTTGAAGGGACTCCTACTTATAAGTACCAAAGGTTCTTTGACAGTGTTTGCTGACAGTGACAATGTTTGCTGAAACATTGGTTTCTTTTCTTCAGAGTTCCCACTGGATTCTTAAAGTCTTTATTTCTTATGAAGATTTTATTAAATGTAGATGGTTGGCTCCAGTTTCACATTCTTCTTTTTCTCATTTCAATTAATATTTACATTATTTAAGGTACTTTAAATCGTTAAGACACAAATAACAAAATCAATATATTAAGCAAAAGATTTTCATGTGTTCAATCTTCTCTATTAACAAATCAGAATGAACAAAAATTATGAGTCTTAGATTTTTCACCAGAATGTTAACAAATTTGTTGTCACAGCTAAATTGTCCCAAGTTAAAACTCTAAAATTAAATATTCCTAACTTTTTTGTTTTATTATTTTTAAATTTTTTTTTAATCTTTATTTTTTTGAGAGAGAGAGAGAGAGAGAGAGAGAGAGAGAGACAGAACCCGAAGCAGGCTCCAGGCTCTGAGCTGTCAGCACAGAGCCTGACATGGGGCTCAAACCAACAAACTGCGAGATCATGACCTGAGCCGAAGTCGGACCCTTAACTGACTGAGCCATCTAGGCACCCCTGTTTTATTACTTTTAATCCCAAGACCAGAATGCTTCCAAATAGGAAAAAAATTTTTTAGTATTTATTTTTGACACAGACAGAGAGTGTAAGCAGGGAGAGGGACAGACAGGGAGGGAGACACAGAATCTGAAGCAGTCTCCAGGCTCTGAGCTGTCAGCACAGAGCCTAACGTGAGGCTAAAGCTCATGAGCTACAAGATGATGGCCTGAACCAAAGTTGGAGGCTTAACTGACAGCCACCCAGGTGCCCCAAGAAAAATATTTTTAACTGCAAAATAAGGTATAAAATAGAAGAGATTTTGCCGTATGTTAATGGAAATGCTATACTCTTGAAGAAAAAATAATGTATCTTAGGCTCAGTCATGTTTCTTAGGCTCTCTTGAACATTGTACAGAATAAAAAGAACAAATACAGAGCTGAAATAAAGAGGGCATGAGACATAAAAATTGCAAAGGTTTTAAAAATAAAAGGTTTTAAGGATGCCTGGGTGGCTCAGTCGGTTGAGCAACAGACTCTTGGTTTCAGCTCAGGTCATGATCTCCCAGTTAATGGGATCGAGCCCCACCTCGGGCTCTACGCTGATAGCTTGGAGCCTGCTTGGGATTTTCCCTCTCCCTCTCCTTCTGTCCCATCCTCACTCACACACTCTCTCAAAACAAAGTGTGCCTTCTGTTTCCTGTGAAAACCCTGATACACTAATATAGAGATTTGTATATCAGTCCTCCATATTTCTTAACATCTATGTTAAACTTTAAAAAAGATAGAAAGTATATTTTTCAGACAGAGAACGTGCAAGTGGAGGAAGGGCAGAGAGAGAGAGGGAGACAGAGGGTCAGAAACAGGCTCTGGGCTGACAGAAGAGAGCATGATGTGGGGCTCAAACTCATGAACTATGATATCATGATCTGAGCCGAAGTCAGACACTTGACCAACTGAGCCACCCACGCACCCCCTCTTTCTTAATGCTTACCTCAAGACTTCTTTGTCCTAATCTTCTAATTCATTAATTCATTCTTTGGCTATCCATTATGCTAGTCAATCAATTTACTGAATTCTTCTTTTTGACAATTATAATTTTGCACCCAGTATTTGCACTTTGTTTTTCTCAACTTGTTACAGCTATGTAGCTTGGCTACACTCCATATCTATTTGAGAGTATTTGTTATGCTTATTTTAAACTCTTATCCTGTGGGTTTCATTAATTCCACTTTATGTGGCAGAGGTTTATTTTTTTTTTTTTTTCTGTCATCGTAGTTTCACTCCTTGAGTATTTTCTTCAAGCAGTTCATGTTCCCCTGGGGAGCCAACTCACTGGTTGACACTGTGCACCTTCAAGAGAGGAGCTAAAGCCCAAGCCCCAACTCATTCCCCTTCTTGTAAGAACAAGGATGGGAAAAGTGTCTTCCACTGGACAGTGTCTAGCATTAAAATCTAGGTTTGGCCACTTCCCATTGGTGTTTGTTGTAGCAGATAAGCATGCCTCACAGGAACCCCCACCCTGGTCTTTTGGATTATCTAGACCTGGTAGTTTGGGTGGGTGTGGAGCAACAGAGACTCCTGGTGTTTGTTATCTGCTCCCATCGCCTGCCTGCCTCAAATACAACTCTCATGTTACCTCCCTACTCTACCAGTAGCTGATCTGGTGATGCAATTTTTTTTTTAATGTTTATTTTTGAGAGAGAGAGAGAACACGGGCACACACGCGAGCACAGGGAAGGGGCAGAGACAGAGAGGGATAGAAGATCAGAAGTGTGCTGTGCTGACAGCAGAGAGCCCAGTGTGGGGCTTGAATGCAGGAACTGTCAGCTGGAACTCACAAACCATGAGATCATGATCTGAGCCGGAGTCAGACACTTAACCAACTAAGCCACCCAAGTGCCCCAAGCAATGCCATTTTCTTTTGATGACAGGGAAGGTCATGACCTACTCAGGGCCATGGAGAGGAATTAAAAATGGCACAATTGAAAAGTTGTCCTCTGCCTATTCCCTGTCCTTGCCACAGAGCCCCCCTCTGCCCTGAGCCACCACTGCCTTCTTATAAAGGGGCTAAACCACATTCTCTCTCCCCAGTGATTTCTCACAGTTTTATGTTGTTCTCTCAGATCCAACAATTCTCTTCATGCTCTATCACAGCTTCCATGTTGAGTTCAGGAGACAAATAGCTCATGTTACCTTACCACTACTTTTTCTTAATTATAAAGTGTAATCTCTTAAAAGAGAGAGAGAGAGAGAGAGAGAGAGAGAGAGAGAGAGAGAAGGCATATAACCATTGGATTCATGTACCACATTATCCAGAGCCACTGGCCTTATAGGTCAGGTCATGAAATTACAGTTCAGGAGTTCAAGCCTTGCATCGGGCTCCATGCTGACAGTATGGAGCCTGCCTGGGACTCTCTTACCCTCTCTCTCTCTCTCTGCACCTCCCTCACTCATGTGCACGCTCTCTAAATAAATAAGCTTTAAAAAGAATTAAAAAAATGCAAATGAAGGGATTCCACTTCCATTTATATAGAAAGATGGAAAGAGCATTACAACTACGTGAAAAGAAAAATCCATGGGAATTTAAGCTGGTGCAGCCACTCTGGAAAACAGTGTGGTGGTTCCTCAAAAAATTAAAAATAGAATGACCCTATGACCCAGCAACTAGATATTTATCCAAGGGATACAGGTGTGCTGTTTCAAAGGGATATATGCATCCCAATGTTTATAGCATTGCTATCAATAATAGCCAAAGCATGGAAAGAGCCCAAATGTCCATTGATGGATGAATGGATAAAGATGTGGTATATATATACAATGGAGTATTACTCGGCAATCAAAAAGAATGAAATCTTTCCATTTGCAACTACGTGGATGGAACTGGAGGGTATTATGCTAAGTGAAATTGGTCAGTCAGAGAAAGACAAATATCATATGACTTTACTCATATGAGGACTTTAAGAGACAAAACCGATGAACATAAGGGAAGGGAAGCAAAACTAATATAAAAACAGGGAGGCAAAACATAAGAGACTCTTAAATATGGAGAACAAACAGAGCATTACTGGAGGGGTCATGGGGGGAAATGGGGTAAATGGGAAGGGGCATTAAGGAATCTACTCCTGAAATCATTGTTGTACTATATGCTAATTTGGATGTAAATTTAAAAAATAAAATTAAAACTAAATAAAAGAAAATAGATTCAATATTCTGAAGAAAAAAAAAAAAGAAAAAAAAGAAAAGAAAAATCCAGATAAAGTCCAAAATCCTAACTTTTCTTGAACATACCAGAGGTAAAATCACATGGCAACCAAGTAGCCCGAAATTTAAGGAAAGACAGGCCTTTCTAAGGAGATAAAAATACAAATGCTGACTCACTTGTGGCAAAGCATAGGAGAGAACCAAGGCACCATACAAGAATGTAATAAGTCAAGTAAAATTTTCAACAAATTGTTAGACTGAGCATAAATTAGTATCAGAGTGTAGAATTACTGATCTCTGCAGAAACAAAGGGAGTTCATACCCCTCTTCTCCTCTGTCATCTATCGTGTGCATACAACATGTTAAGGTCAGGACAGAAGGCCAGAAAAAGCTTCCTTCAGTGATGCAGGCTATGACACAGGCATATACACTTATACAAACAAACACAGGTACACAATTCTAAGCACATTATGTTAAAATTGCTAAAAAAAAAAAAAAAAAATTAGGTGGCAGGGGAAAGCTGGAGAAAAAACACACAAAACATACTAAGGGAAAAAAAAAGACATGAATTACAGCAGACTGTTTGTCATAAACTATACAATCCAGAAGACAATAGAATGACATCCTTAAAACACTAAAAAGGGGAAAAAAAAAAAAAAAGACAAAACACCCTCTACCCAGTGAAAACATCTTTCTAACAAAAGCTGAGAGAATTTATTACCAGCAGACATACAATATAAAAAATGTTTTTAACTTCTTTAGTAATAACGAATAAGAGATCAGACTTGAATCTATACAATGAAATTACATCTCCAGAAATGATTAAAATAAAGATAAATGTATGGGGCGCCTGGGTGGCGCAGTCGGTTAAGCGTCCGACTTCAGCCAGGTCACGATCTCACAGTCCGTGAGTTCGAGCCCCGCGTCAGGCTCTGGGCTGATGGCTCGGAGCCTGGAGCCTGTTTCCGATTCTGTGTCTCCCTCTCTCTCTGCCCCTCCCCCGTTCATGCTCTGTCTCTCTCTGTCCCAAAAATAAATAAAAAACATTGAAAAAAAAATTAAAAAAAAAATAAAATAAAATAAAATAAAGATAAATGTAAAATATATTTTTCTCATTTTAATGGCTCTAAAAGATAATTGTCTAAAGTTAAAATAGTACCAATGAATTGAAGGTTAATCACAATATATGTAAAAGTAAAGTATAGGATAAGATACAAAAGATTCAAGGAAAGAGGGACAGATTAGGAGTATGTTATTGTAAGTTTCTCATGCAATAGGTGAAGCAGAATATTATTTGAAGGTAGACTATAATTACTTAAATGTGTGCAGTGCAAACACCTGGACAGCTACGAAGAAGTCTTTAAAAGAAGCATAAGTAGTAAGTCTAATGATGGGGACAAAGTGGAATTTTTTTTTATAAAACTCAATGCAAAGGCAGACAGCAAAGATAATAGGACAAAAAAAATCCACCAGCAGGGGCACCTGGGTGGCTCAGTCAGCTAAGTGTCTGACTTCAGCTCAGGTCATCATCCCACGGTTCATGGGTTTGAGCCCTGCATCAGGATCTGTGCTGACAGCTCAGAGCCGGGAGTCTGCTTCGGATCCTGTGTCTCCCTCTTTCTCTGCTCCTCCCCAGCTCACACTCTTTCTCTCAAAAATAAACATTAAAAAAAAAATTCTACCCAAAATGGTATGTATAATTCTAACCAATTATTAGGTAAATACACCATTTAAAAAACAGAGATAATCAAATAGTATAAAAAAGCAAAACCTGGGGCACCTGGGTGGCTTAATAGGTTAAGCATCCAACTCTTGGTTTCAACTCAGGTCATGATCTCACTGTTTGTGGGACTAACCTCCCACATTGAGCTCCACACTGACACCACAGAGCCTGCCTGGGATTCCCTCTCTCCCTTTCTCTCTGCCCCTCCCCCCAAATAAACAAATTTAAAAAACATAATAATGAACTAAAAAAAAAAAGGGCAGAACCTAACTGCATTAGTCTACAAGGACTCCCTTTAAACCTAAAAATGCAAACAGATTAAAAGTATCAGATGAAACCATATATGTTTTGTAAAACAATAATTAAAAGAAGGCTGCAGATGCCGTGACTATACTAAGACCAGATAGGGTAGAGTGCACAAGATATATTACAAGAAATAAACAAGGACATTACATGATAAAGGGTCAATTTACTAAGAAAAAACAGTCCTAAATGTTTACATACCTAACATGTAAGCTTTAAAACATATAACCCAAAACTGATAAAGGTGAAAGGACAGATACAGCCACAATTATTGAGGGTGACTTCAGTACTACTGACTCAATAGTAATTTAAAGGACAAAAAAAGAGGGGCACCTGGGTGGCGCAGTCGGTTAAGCGTCTGACTTCAGCCAGGTCACGATCTCGCGGTCCGTGAGTTCGAGCCCCGCGTCAGGCTCTGGGCTGATGGCTCGGAGCCTGGAGCCTGTTTCCGATTCTGTGTCTCCCTCTCTCTCTGCCCCTCCCCCGTTCATGCTCTGTCTCTCTCTGTCCCAAAAATAAATAAAAAACGTTGAAAAAAAAAAAAGGACAAAAAAAGAAACCCAGATACATGAGACATGAATAACACTATTAACCAACTTGACATAATTAACATCCAACAGAATACACATTCTTTTAAGTGCACATAGATCATTCACCAAGAAATAAATGAGGCTATAAATCACATCCCCCAAATTTAAAATAATTGGAATGACAAAGTATGTTCACGGACAGTGTCAGAATTAAATTAGAACTCAAAACCAGAAATATATCCAAAAACTTCCCCTACATTATTGGAAATTAAATAATGCACTTCCAAATAACCCACTGGCCAAAGAAAAAGTCAAATAAATAGTTAGAAAACATTTTTAATTAAATGAAAATAAAAACACAGCATAAGCTAAATTTGTACAATGCAGTTACAACAATGCATTAAAAGGTATGGCATTAAATGCTTTTATTAAAGGGAAAAAATGGGTCTCAAATCAATGATCTAAGTTTCCATCTTAAACAAAAAGTACAAGTTAAACCCAAAAGCACAAAAGAAGAGCAAAAAAGTCAATAAATGTGAAAACAGAAAATAAGAAAAATGAGTCAAAAAGCTAGTTTTTTGGAAAGATCAATAAAATTGATAACACTCCAGCCAGACTGATTCAGAAAAAATAACAGAAGATCCCAATTACCAATGTCAGAAACAAAAGAGACATCACTACAAATCATACAGTCATAGGATAATAAGTAAATATTACCAACATTCTTATGGCCACTTGACAAAAAAAGATGAAATAGAGTCCTTAAAAGACACAAACTACCAAAGCTTACTCAAAAAGAAATAATTTGAATTTTCCTACATCTACCAAAGAAAAATAAATTTGCAGTTAAAATTTCCTACAAAGAAAACCATAGGCCCAGATGGCTTTACTGGCAAAATTTCTCAGACTTTTAAGAAACAAACAGTATCAAAAATATCTATTCTACAAACTCTTCCAAAAAATAGAAGAGAAATGAGCATTTCCAGTCTCATTTTTAAGCTACACATAACTTTGATAACCAAACCAAAGACATTACAACAAACCATTATCTTTCATGAACACAGACACAAAGATCTTCACTAAACATCAGCTAATTAAATGCAGCAGTACATTTGTAAGAATTATGTAGCATGACCAAGTTGAGTGTATCCCAGGAATTCAAGACTACCTAAACATTTGAAAACATCAATGTAATTCATATCAAAAGACTGAAGAAGAAATTGTTATGATTATCTCAAGAGCAACAGAAAAAACTTCCAATCAAATTCAACATCCGTTCACCATAAAACCCCTCGGCAAACCAGAAACATGAGAGATGCCTCACTCCATAAAGGGCTTCTACAAAACACCTGTAGCTTACATCATCCACAATGTTAAAGACTAAATGTTTTCAGCAGTGCACCTGGAGGTCCCATGGATCTGTCTCTTGCTTCCACAGTGCTTGGGCACAGCAGTCCCGGGGAGCCCGTCTTCCAGCCTCCCACCAACCCCGCAACCCCCTGTCCAGTCCCAACCTTGGGAACCATCGTGGGCCCCCTGTGCCTCCCGGACCGGAAGACCCCGTGTTTTGCGCTCGGCTCCTCACAGCGGATCAAGCACGAGCCCCGGGGCCGGTCGGAAAGCCTCCCCTCGAGGGGCCGCCGCCCAGCCGCCCACCGCCTGGTCAACACGCAGCCGCGGGCTCGCGCACCCACCTCTCTCCCGCTTCTCTTTCCGCCGCCAGGAGGTGGCTCCGGAGCGCGGCCCGCTTCTCGAGAGCCGGTGGAGGTGAAGCCAGAAGGCCTCTCCTGAACAGGCAGAGCCACGGCGGCGGCCGGCCTCCTCCGGGACGAGCAGAGGCACAAGCCGTCCCAAGAAGAGCTGGGGGAAAGCCCTGGACGCCACGCGAGCCGCCAGGAGCCTGGAGCGGACCCTGAACCCGGCCCTTTATCTGCGCGCCCGTTTCCAACCGCGCAGGCGCCCATCTCCGGGGCCTCCTGCAGAACCGCCGGGGGGTCAGCAGGTGAAGCTCATCCAGAAGGTGGAGACCACCTGACTCACCTGGGAGGCCGGCGGCCCCGGGCCGGGCTGGGCGGGCACAGCTGCCAAACGCCCAGCCTCCGGCACCACGAGGAGCCTCCGGAGCCCGGCAGGCGTTGAGGGGCCCCTCTGGCACCCCGGCCCTGGTGTCAGGGCCTCTGGCTGAGGCTCTCCCTGCGGCCCCTAGGCAGGTTTTTGACCACCGCGGAGCCCTCGCCCAGGCCTGGACCAGGTGGAAACAATCAAGTTTTTTGCCAGTAAAAAAAAAATATTTTTTTTAAAAGAATGAAATAAACTACTATCATATACCATACACAAAAATTAACTCAAAATGGATTAAAGACTTGAACATAAAGCCCAAACCCATAAAACTTAGAAGAAAAATAGGTAACCTCTTTGACATTATTCTGGGCCATGATTTTTTGGATTTAAACCAAAAGCAAAATTAACAAAAGCAAAACTAAGAACGAGGGACTACCTCAAACCAAAGAGCTTCTGCACAGCAAAGGAAACCATCAACAAAATAAAAAGGCAACCTACCAAGAGAAAAATATTTGCTAATCATATAAAATATGATTTATCAGCAAAAATTTTTCTGATAAAAGGTTAATATCCAAAATATATTTCAAAGTGCATAGAATTCAATAGCAAAAACCCCCGAACAATCCAATTTTTTTAAATGGTCAGAAGATTTGAATAGACATTTTTCCAAAGAAGATATACAGAGGGCTGACAGGTACACGAAAAAGTACTCAACATCATTAATCAGGGATATGCAAATCAAAATGATAATATCACTTCACACTTGTTAGAATGGCTATTATCAAAAAGACAAGAAATACCAAATGTTGGCAAGGATGTGGCAAAGGGGAACTTTGGGCACTGTTGGTGGGAATGTAAATTGGTGCAGCCACTATAAAAAACAATATGGAAGTTCCTCAAAAAATTAAAAGTAGAACTACCATGACCCAGCAATTCCACTTCTGAATATTTATCCAAAGGAAATGAAATCACTAACTTGAAAGATATCTGCACCCCCATGTTCATTGCAGCATTATTTACAATAGCCAAGACATGGAAACAACCTAAGGGTCCATCAGTGGATAAGTGAAAAAATGTGAAATAAATATATACAATGGAATATTATCCAGCCATATAAAAGGAGGTAATTCTTCTATTTGGGACAAGATGGATGGACCTTGAGGGCATTATGCTAAGTGAAATAACTCAAACAAAGACAAATATTGTATGATTTCACTTACTGTGGAATCTAAAACCAAAAAAGAAAGAAAGAAAGAAAGAAAGAAAGAAAGAAAGAAAGAAAGAAAGAAAGAAAGAAAGAAAGAAAGAAAGAAAACAAGCTCACAAGTACAGACAGCAGATTCGTGGTTGTCAGAGATTGGGGGGGGTAGGCAAAATATATAAGGGGGTGAAAAATTACAAGCTTCTAGTTATAAAGTAAATAAGTCATGAGAATGTGATTTAAGCATGGTAACTATAGTTGATAATACTATATTGCATATTTGAAAGTTACTAAAAAAGTTTTACTTTTTTACTGACTTTTACAAGTCAGTTCAGCTCTCTTTGTCTTAATTTCCTCATGGATAAAATGAGGTTTTTAAACTACAATTTCCCTAAATCCTTTACAAGTGTATGATTTCAGTTGTATCATGTTTTTTTTTAATGTTTATCTACTTATTTTGAGAGAGAGAGAGAGAGCATCCAAGGGGCATAGAGAGAGAGGGAGGAAGAAAGAATGCCAAGCAGTCTCTGCTCTGTCAGCACAAAGCCCGATGCAAGGCTCAATCTCAGGAACTGTGAACTGAAATCAAGAGTCGGACACTTAACTGAGCCAACCAGGTGCCCCTCCAATTGTATCAAATTCTTCATTCTGCATTAAAGGGAATAGACATATATTTTTTAATGTTTATTTATTTATTTTTGAGAGAGAGAGAGAGAGAGCACACAAGCAGGGGAGGGACAGAGAGAGAGGGAGACATAGAATCTGAAGCAGGCTCCAGGCTCTGTGCTGACAGCTCAGAGCTCGAACTCACAAACCGTGAGATCATGACCTGAGCTGAAGTTGACCACTTAACTGACTGAGTCACCCAGGTGCCCCTAAAATAGACATATATTTAGTGAGAATCCAGTTTTTTGTTCCATGAGCATTTACCAAAGCAGTGCACAAAGACAAATAAAGACACATTTCACCATAGGGGGATTCACAAGACAGACCTAAGTGTTGTAGCACTGGACCTGGGGTTTACCTCAAAAGAATAAAATTTGGGAGCCTATTCTGTGAGCATAGGTTCTGTTCCCAAATTTAATTATAATGCATAGTGTACCACTCTTAGTGAAATCAGATAAATACAAATTGGACAACTAGCCTATATTTACCTTGTCCAGAGGTATGAGAATGTAGCTATAATGCACAATTATAACAGAAATAGCACCATTCTTCCAAGCATGGAGAGTAGGGATCAAGGAGGATTTATGACATGTTTTTGGACAGGATCAAACAGTCACCCTGTCCTTGGTACTCAACTCCCACATTTAGAGCTTTCTTCCTTTAGCTACAGCATTAAACACCTATTAAAATGCAATTGATCTTGAGAGGGGCTGCAGTCACTTGTGTCTTCATATGAATGAGTTTAGTCAGTTCTTTCTCCTAAAAGAAGGAAGAGAAGAAAGCATGAAGACAAAGGTCCCCCCTCCAACTAGAGGGGAAAGGCAAGGCAGGAAGATAACTGTAAAAGTGCTCTACTCTTTTCCCATTCGTAACTCATTTAAATAATGTTTAATTAAGTTAGGTGATTATAATTACAAATAAGCAGAGTTAGGAACAAGCATTGGGACCCACTGTAACCACACACCTTACAAGAGAAGCAGGTGCACATGGGAACACTGGAGAGCAGCCACATGACAGGAGGGTTCAGCCAGCCACGGTCACCAAATGGCATGCGGTTTGGTCAAGAGCTTCCATTGTACTTCACAGCTTGCTTAGGGTTGGGTCTGTCTACCATTATCAAACTGTACCTCTGCTGATTCAGAATTCAGTGGAGCACTAAACCCAAATAAGTAAAAGTCATCATCCTGTTGAGCCACATGCTATGGCAAGTACGTTCACTGTGTGCTAAGTGGTAGGCACTGTCAGTTGCTTTATATATTCATAATCTTCTTTGGTTTGCCGCACAGCACAATCCTATGATGGAGGGGTTGTTATTCCATTCTATTATGAGGAAACTGGGGATAGACAGGTTAAGTAATTTTCCCGAAGACCGAACAGCTATGAAGAGACAGAACCAGGATTCAAAACCATGTCCGATGACTCCAAAGCCTAAGCTCCTAGTTATTATATTTTGTTGAATTTTGTATGCATTACTGTGAAATATTGCCAACGACATTTATGGACCGCTCATCTGTTTAAACTGTTGTGGAGCACTGAAGTTCAGGCCCTGTGCTGTGCGTGGAGAATACAGACATGAGCACAGTCCTATTCCTGAGGAAATGTGAATCTAGTAGAGAATACAGTCAGATCACCTGGGTTCAAATGCTAACTCTGCTTCTAAGTATGTAAACTTCAGGGAAGTTAGTGAATGTCTTTCAACTTCAGATGTCCTGCATGTGAAATAGGATAAGAGCTCCTACCACACAGGGTTGTTGGGGGGACCTATGAGACAAATACATTAATAGCATCGTGCCAAGAAAACACAGTGGACACACAGTAAACATTAGCTAATATGATGTTGCTGATGCCGTGAACAAGCAGGGCTCATAGGAGGTAATCACAAAGCATGCTAACACTGGTCCTTTAAAATTTATGCAGAAGGGACTCTCTAAAATTAATAATAATAATAATAAAGGGCGCCTGGTTGGCTCAGTCACTCGAGCATCAAGTCTCAATTTCAGTTCAGGTAACGATCCCAGGGTCAGGGGTTCGAGCCCACCTTGGGCTTCACACTGAGCATGGAGCCTGCTTGAGATTCTCTCTCTCTCTCTCTCTCTCTCTCTCTCTCTCTCTCTCTCTCCCCCCCCCCGCCCCTCCCCTGCTTGCACACACTCTCTCTCTCTCTCTCAAAAATAAAAATAAAAAACATTTTTAAAAAAATTCTCTTTTTCTCGGGGCGCCTGGGTGGCTCAGTCGGTTAAGCGTCCGACTTTAGCTCAGGTCACGATCTCGCGGTCCGTGAGTTCGAGCCCCGCGTCGGGCTCTGGGCTGATGGCTCAGAGCATGGAGCCTGCTTCCGATTCTGTGTCTCCCTCTCTCTCTGCCCCTCCCCTGTTCATACTCTGACTCTCTCTGTCTCAAAAATAAAACGGTAAAAAAAAAAAAAAATTTTTTTAATTCTTTTTCTCTGTCCCTGCCCCCTGTTCACACACTATCTCTCTAAAATAAAAATAAATACAGGGGCGCCTGGAAGGCTCAGTCGGTTTAACCTCTGACTTCGGCTCAGGTCATGATCTCATGGTTCACAAGTTCGAGCCCCGCGACAGGCTCTGTGCTGACAGCTCAGAGCCTACAGCCTGTTTCAGATTCTGTGTGTCCCTCTCTCTGCCCCTCCCCCACTCACACTCTGTCTCTGTCTCTCTCAAAAATAAATAAACATTAAAAGAAAAAAATTTTTAAGATTCCTAGGTAATAAAAAGATTACTGAGATCACTTTATGGCATAAAAACAGTCTGAATTCAGAAATCAGAATGTCCAGTCCTTAAAAGTATGAAGCTGGTTTAACGGTAAATCGGTAAATCATCTCTGGGAGGGGGTTGCTGAAGACTGACAGTGTTTATAGAAGGATAGGCCTCATCCTCTGCCTCTTCCCAGACCTTGTGCCTCCCAGTGCTCAGGATTCCTCCTCCCCCAGCTGTAATCACTAGGTTTCTCACCCTGCCAGAGGTGGTATGGAGGAGAGGTAAAGAGGGACAAGGAAGTTCTTGTTTTGACGGATTCTCTTTGGGGCCAGTTTCTTGCATTTGGAAAATTCTTTGCTTTGGGTGTTTAAAGATGATGCTTTCTAACAATTTCCTGAATTGTTCAAAGCCTCCTCTGCAAAAGATTTTTTTAGTAATATTTGACTATATTTCTTCCTTTGTCAAAGGTAATGCATTTTACTCCAGCTGGCCACCTTCTTTGTCTCCAGCTGTCCTGGAGGGGAGCCTTCAGGTAGCAATCATGGGGAGGACTGAAAATGACCCGGCTGGTTCAGTCTCTCACATGATTCACCCAGACTCTGGGGGGCCTCCTTGTTCCCACGATCAGAGCAGCCGGCTGACCTGTCTTTGCCTTTTGCCATTTCCAGGCAAGACTCAAAAAGGGCTCGTGTTTCCCTCACTGCCAGAGACACACTATCTCCATGTAGTCCCTGTGAGCCCTTTCCTTGGCTCAAGTTGAAGGTAGAAGCACCCTCCCTCCCCTCCTGGTAGGGGTGGGGGACTCCCAGCACAACTCTTTCAAAAGAAATTATCCTCATCAAACCTTTACTGGTCTCTACTCTCTTGATCCTTCAATGTCCACAATGTAAGTGTTTTTGGTGGTGGTGGTTTTTGTTCGTTTTTTTCGGAATCAGGAAACTCATGAAAATGTCCATCTTTGGATGATATCTCAGACATTTTGTACTTATTGCATCTTGGCGCCTCCATCAAAACTTCCAATTTAAAATTCTGTTTTATTATTTTTTGTTATTGTCATCAAAATATAAAGCAACTATCATACAGTAGGGTAATTGCTATAATACAAATAGAAACAAAGTGCCACAGGAAAATAGAGGACAGATAAACAAATCTTATCCAGGATTGGGAGAAGTCAGACATAGAAGGCTTCACGGAGGCAATGCCATAGAAGTCCAGCCTTCGGGGACCCACTTCTTCACTTAACGAATTATTTATTGAGTTCCTATTATATTCTAAACAGTATTCTGGGTGCTGGGGATCTATAAGTGACCAACAAAGATCCCTGCTCTCACAGAACTTATATTCTACCTAACAGGATAGGAGAACAGACAACAAACATAAGAGATTACCTAACTTGATAAAAAGAAATGAATTCTATGAGGGGAAAAAGAAAAAGTAGGGCAGGAAAAAGAAGCTGCTGAAACAGAAAAGAGGAAGGACACGCCAAGGGGGAAAACAGTATGAACAAGGGCCTGGAGGTTTCAGGAGCACGACGCAGTCAAAGAACTGAAGACAGTATGACGTGACCCAGGTATGGAACCACATTGAAAGCATGAATGCCTGCCAGTCCCTGCTGGAGGCTCATCCCTGAACAGCCACTTGGCACTGAGCTGCACGCTGTCCCTATCTTACCCCGGGACCCCATAAACCTTTTGTACTTATTCCCATGGACAATGTCCGACATCTGGAAAGAGAAGTCCAAGTTTAAAAACTGGGGATAACAACCCTGTTTTTTAAGAGAAATTTTATTAAAAATCCCATTATGACATTGAAGTGAAAAGGTTGTGGTGCCTATTCAACAAAATGATCAGGTACCTCTTCCGTAGCTCACCTGTGCCAGACACAGCAATATACAGGTAGATGTGGTCCTTGTGTGTGTAACAAAGCAGACCACAGAGAAGCAAGCCTGGGAGCACAGCCCCGGGGCCCAGAGTGACCTGCACGCTGCAGGTCAGCAGTAGGCCCCACTGTTCTGTGACCAGCGATGACATCACCTGCTGGAAGACAGCAGAGCAGAGCCCTAGGAACAGAAATGAGAAGCTTCTGTGCCCCTGCTTCACAGTCTAGACAGTAGGTGGAGGCTGGGAGGTAAAATGACAGAGATTGGAAAGCACCAGGAGGGACAGCAGTGGTAAGATAGGTCAAAAGGCAAAGAAATATGAGTTACCCTTGTAAATGTGGCTTCATTTCCCACTCTTATCCCAAGTCAACCTGACTTGAGGAAACCCAGACAATAGCAGCAACAAGGACTGTGGACTGTACTCACCATGACTATAACTGTAATAGTAAAGGTATCTCAAGAATGCGGCTCTGGCGGGCCTAATTTCTTTTCTTTAAATACCAACGGTAGTCTCCAGGATAGAGTCAGCCCTCACGCTAAAAATCTGCAATTCCAGTCCAACACCAAGCCTTCTACTGAAATAGCATCAGGCCATCACCAGTAAATAAGTTCTTAACTCCTTTTCTTTAAAAGAAGTTGATACATTCAGCTTGGAGGCACGCTTGCCCAAAGCTAGCCTTCAGATCCGAATGCTGTTCCCAAAGACAGAAATTTTGGAATCAAATTATGTTCTCCAACTTTTAAAAAGGGGATATGGAATCGTTAACAAAAAAGATACAAGTTGCGGGAGGGGGTGGGGAGCAACGTTTCTTCTGAAGTTGTGGCCGGAATCTCCTTTGAAAAGTGGGACTCTGCTGCCCCCTGCCTTCCACTATAAAAACTGCAGAAGATAAAACAGGAAATCACTAACTCATTGAAGGACAGTATCTTTTTGCCACACACACACACACACACACACACGTGCATATACCCCCTAAAAACTTAAGGGCTCCAAAAGCATCCTCTGTGATCTCTACCCCATTATTATCTAAACACTGGTCCCCTAGACACAGTGACAAACACATTGAGACCCCGCATGAATCTGCCTGTCTGTGCTCTTCCTGGAATAATCCTCCGACTTCAGCCATCATGTCCATGCTAAAGGGGAATCGCCAACTCTTACCACCCAAGCTTTACTCATACCTGGATATCCAACAATGCCTTCCAACTCCAAATGACCAAAACCAAATGGCATTTTCCCTCACAAACAAGCCGCTACGAGGACTTCCTTCAGTGAGCTTCATTTCTTTTAACGGCACCTTTGTCTAGTCACTCAGGTCAAAAACTAGTATTCCTTCTTTGACTCCCCTCTCACTGGCCCCCTACTGAATCAAATGAATTGCAGGTACTCCCCCCCCCCCCCCGCCACCACCACCACCACCCCCTCCCCGCCACCCCCCCCCACCCCCGCCACCACATTAACAGCTTCCAAACCCACTGCCTCCACTCCATTGTCAGCCTGAGTTAGGTGCTCATTGGGTCCCGGCTATTCCTGTCTGGAGTGTTACACTACCCTTCCAACTGCAATCCCCAGCTCACGCCAGCCTTTCCTCACTCCAGTACATCTTAAAATTGCTGGCAGATTTATCTCCCTGAAGTCCTGCTCTGCTCGTGTCACTCTACCGTCTCCCTCTTGCCTCAGAACAAAACCCATAACCCTTTACCCTGGCAGTCAAGACTTTCCACGATCCGTACCATCTGCCGCCAACCACTGCTACCACGTCCACGCGCCTTACGCTGCAGCCCCATGGACGCACACGCTGCTCCCTGGAGACAGCCGGTGGCTTTCTTCTGCCTTGCTCCTGATACTTCTTCCTTGCCTGCTTTTCCTCCACCACCTCCACTATCCGTAGTTCTTTCCGTCCAAATCATTTGCATCTTTCAAGTCCTAGGTCGAACGCCACTTTTTCCACAAAGCTTTCCCTAACTCCTTCAACCGGAGCACATCTTTGTCTAAAGTCCAATCCTATTCCGTCTGTTCCTTTCTTCGTTTCAAATGAGCAAATATGTATAGAGTTCCTCTCGTATAGGAATATACTAGGCCTTTGCACATTGGGGCAAACAAAAGACACGACCACACCCCCTTGTGTCTTACAGTCTAGTATTTACCACTTGCCAACTTGTGTTCTCTTTCTGAGAACATGAACACATGAGTAAGGCGTCAGTGTTTCAGTGTTTCATCTTTTATGCCTCTCTCACACATAGTCTCTAGCAGAGTGCATTGTGTTTGTTATTCAGTAAGTATTTGAATAAGTTAATAAAAGTATTAAAAGGTCCTAGATGGCTGAATTTCAGAGTCATTAGTCACTTCCCAAGTTCAAGTAATTGATTAACCCTAAGTTTGAGAGTCTAACAACTTTTATGGATTCCCTGATTTAAAAATTATTCATCGTGTAGGGGTGCCTGGGTGGCTCGGTTCCTTAAGTGCTGACTTCAGCTCAGGTCATTATCTCACGGTTTGTGAGTTCGAGCCCGGCATCGGGCTCTGTGCTGACAGCTCAAAGCCTGGAGCCTGCTTTGGATTCTGTGTCTCCTTCTCTCTCTGCCCCTCCCCCACTTGTGCTCTGTCTCTATCAAAAATAAATAAATGTAAAAAAAAAGTTTTTTAATAAAATAAAAATTATTCATCATGTATACCGTACTCAAAACAGATTTAATTCACAAGCTTTGGAATCAGAGGGAACTAGACATGAACTACAGATCTGCTCTGTCCCTGTTTAGCTGAGTGAACTGGGGTGTGACGGGCCCAGGGGCATTACTTAACCTCTCTGAGCTTCAGCATCCTTATCTGTGGTTGGGTGAGGATTAAGTACTAGAATAAATGCAAGACAACTAGCACAATCTCTGATGTGTCCATGGCTGACAAATTAAGGTTATTATTACTGTTATTTACCACTACTGCTTTCCTCTAAATCAAAGCATAGCAAAACTGTTCCCCAGAGCTTGTTGGAAAACTGACTCAACCATCTTTGCCAACACTTTTCTTCCTTGCCATCTCCCACTACAGACAGTTAGGGATGGCCGTGACCCAGTTCTGGCCAAAGAGAGATAGGCAGAAGCCTGCTGGAGAACTTCCAGGAAAATACTGGCTTTCCCAATAACACAGACAGATATGCTCGGGGACTGCCTGCCCCTCCACCCCTTCTTCCTGCCTTAAATGTAGATATATTACTTGAGTCTGTAGCAGCATCTTGAGATGATGAGGGAAGGCCAGAAGAAGCAAGATGCTGACTCAGATGACACTGAGCAGCTATACCAACATCAGCAGTTAGATCTGACCCCAAAATCCACGGTAGGTAGTGGATTTCCCTGCCCTTTGACTTTGGTCTTGGCCACATGTCTTGCTTTAATCAATGACATGTTTGAGAACATAACAAAAGCAGAAGTTTGAAATATGCTAGCATGATTGGGCTTGCCTTTTTGCACATCTTCTATTCATCATGAACATGATTCAGGCAGTCACTGATCTAAAGAAAGTGAGAATTTGGAACAGACCTGATCAAATCTCAAGGCAGTTTGATCTCAAACCTTGCCAAGCCCAACTAAGATCATCAGCCCAATCCCAGCAAAACTGCAGGTGCACGATTGAGAAAAAACAAACAAATATACATATATAGCTATATGCCACTGAGATTATGCAGCATTAATATAAAAATGGCCAAAACTGTATCTCCAAAACTCTGTAAGAAACAGGTGCACAAGTTTCCCTGCTTTGGCTCTCTCTAAAAAGTAGTTTCCAACTGGAAGCGATTTTGCCCTTAGGCAAACATGCCTAGAGACACTTCTGGTTGTCTTAAATTGGGGAGGAGAATTACTGGCATCTAGTGGGCAGAGGCCAGGGATGCTGCTAAACATCCTACAGTTCACAGAACCGACCCCAACAACGAGTTATCCTGTCCAAAATGACAATGATGTCAAAGTTGAGAAATTTAGTCCTAATACAATATGATATAAATAGGAGTATCTGGGTGGCTATCGGTTGAACAGCTGACTTCAGCTCAGGTTCTGATCTCATGGTTTGAGTTAAAGCCCCACATTGGGCTCACTGCTGTCAGTGCAAAGCCTGCTTCGGATCCTCCATCCCCCACCTCTCCCCCACTCATGCTCTCTCTCAACAAATAAACATTAAAAATTAAAAATAATGTTTTTTAAAAATTTAAGACAAATAAGGATGAGATATTTTTTCCCATTTTGCCACATACCTCTGCTCAGCCATTTATCACATCGATTGATTGATTAATTAGGTCAGTAAGGGGGCGCCTGGGTGGCGCAGTCGGTTAAGCGTCCGACTTCAGCCAGGTCACGATCTCGCGGTCCGTGAGTTCGAGCCCCGCGTCAGGCTCTGGGCTGATGGCTCGGAGCCTGGAGCCTGTTTCCGATTCTGTGTCTCCCTCTCTCTCTGCCCCTCCCCCGTTCATGCTCTGTCTCTCTCTGTCTCAAAAATAAATAAAAAACGTTGAAAAAAAAAAAAAATTAGGTCAGTAAGTATTTACTGAGTGCCCACTACCATTCTATGCACCAAGGATCCAGTGCTGAATTAAAAGAAAATATTCCTGTTCTCACAGGGCTTCTATTCTAGTAAAGGAGACCAGTGATAAACAGATAAATATAATGATTTTAGATGGGGTGGGTAGTAAAAGAGTAATACAGCATAGAGAATGACTACGTGGGAAGTCATGTCTGAGAAAGTTGCACTTTAATGTAGCTGAATGATGGAAGAGACCCAGTCACACAGCAGTTTGGGAAAAGAACATTCTGGGCACACAGACAGAAGCAAGTATAATGTACGAGAGGAGAAGAAAGAAGGCCGTTCTACCTGTGGCACAACGAGTAAAGTAGGAGAGGAGGTCAAAAGATATTTGCAGGATCACATATGGTAATCTTGGTATGGTACCAACTGTAGACTCAAGTGAAGTTTTTAGAGATGTCATGCAGGGGGGGACGTCAGCGTCTGGCAGAGACCACATGCAGTACGAGCAAATATTCATGAACACATGTGAGACACTCCTTAGTGCATGTGGAAAGCTGGAGTGGGGAGGGTGGGAAACTTTACAGGAAAACTAAGAATAAGTTAGTGAGCAGATTTGAACTATTTTTGTTACTATGTCCCATCAGCACCTACAGAGACAGCTGACTGATCCTAATCAAATGTAGGGATACATTTGTAACTAGAGGAGAAAGAAAGCTATTCAACACTTTTTTTTCCCCCCACTCAAAATCTTGTGCTTTCTTGGAATGTTGCCTCTCTAGGCTCCTGGCAGGAGACCAGGAAAAGGTTTGTTGGGAAGACACCCGTTGAAAACCAGCATTGCCTCATTACTTCCTAATGATAATCCCACCACAGTTGACCCCAAATTTCCCCCTCTGGTGTTCTAGAACATGGGAAAAGCAGAATTTAGGCTCTCTGAATCAGAAGGGAGAGCCCGGCAGCCTACAGGCCATGATCCCACTGTGCCATGTATCTACAGGAGGTTTCCAGGCCCCACATAATTTTGACCTGAATGAGCAGGTCATTCCTGGATCGTAACTGTCCCTTAACCATCTGTAAGACTCCAAAGGACAAGGATCCTGTCTGTTTTGTTCATAACTGTATCCTCAGCTCTTAGTGTCTGGCACATAGTAAGCCCTCAATAAATATTAGGTGAATAAATGATTCATGAAAATAAAGTCTCACAGGCTTGGAACAATCAAAGAGATAACACAAAGCAAAATAAAATAGCTAGACACATCTATTTTTTTCTTAAAGGTCTGTCATTTTATAGATATATACTTCCAAGAGAAAAATAACTATAACATCCATTCATCCATCCAGTTCATTTTTTGGGCATCTAACATGTGCCATCCACTGTGCTAGAAGCTGGAGGTAGGAAAAAAAGAGGAAGATACAGACCTTTCTGGAAGCAAAGGCCTATGGCATAGAGTGGAGAAAGAAACACCTACAGCACATTTTACTGGTGAAGAGAGGGGAAAAAAGTCAAGAAAGCCCAGAAATACTTCCTAAAACAGTTGAATCGAAGGCAGCTTTTTTTTTTTTTAATCCTAATATTATCAAGCAGATCATTTAGAATTCAAATTCCACACCCAACTGCTTTTAATATATGTAGACTAGTGGTTTTCAACTGAGGGAGATTTTGCCTCTCAGGGACATTTGCCAATGTCTAGAAACATTCTAGAAGAATTAGGAAGAGCCATGCAAATAAAGACACGAGTACAGCTGACCCTTGAACAACACAGGGATTAGGACTGCCAATCCCGGGGAGCCCGGGTGGCTCAGTCGATTGAGCGTCCGACTTCGGCTCAGGTCACGATCTGGCAGTCCGTGAGTTCGAGCCCCGCGTTGGGCTCTGGGCTGATGGCTCAGAGCCTGGAGCCTGCTTCAGATTCTGTGTCTCCCTCTCTCTGCCCCTCCCCTGTTCATGCTCTGTCTCTGTCTGTCTCAAAAATAAATAAATGTTTGGAGCGCCTGGGTGGCTCAGTCGGTTAAGCGGCCGACTTTGGCTCAGGTCATGATCTCACGGTCTGTGAGTTCGAGCCCCGCGTCGGGCTCTGTGCTGACGGCTCAGAGCCTGGAGCCTGTTTCAGATTCTGTGTCTCCCTCTCTCTGACCCTCCCCTGTTCATGCTCTGTCTCTCCCTGTCTCAAAAATAAATAAAAATGTTAAAAAAATTAAATAAGGGGCGCCTGGGTGGCGCAGTCGGTTAAGCGTCCGACTTCAGCCAGGTCACGATCTCGCGGTCCGTGAGTTCGAGCCCCGCGTCAAGCTCTGGGCTGATGGCTCGGAGCCTGGAGCCTGTTTCCAATTCTGTGTCTCCCTCTCTCTCTGCTCCTCCCCCGTTCATGCTCTGTCTCTCTCTGTCCCAAAAATAAATTAAAAACGTTGAAAAAAAAATTAAAAAAAAAAAATTAAATAAATAAATAAATAAATAAATGTTTAAAAAAAAAAAAGGACTGCCAATCCCCCATGCAGTCGAAACTCTGCATAACTTTTGATGCCCCCCCAAATTAACTATGATAGCCTATGGCTGACCAGTCAATTAACACAAACTGACACAGTCAACTAACATGTATGTTATATTATATACTGTATTCTTATAGTAAAGTAAGCTACAGAAAAAAAAATGTTGACAAAGTAATAGGGAAAATACATTCACAATACCGTAAAAAGTCTGTAAGTGGACCCGCACAATTCAAACCCGTGTTTTTCAAGTTCAGCTGTGTACCATTTAGGCAAGTTTTTTCTAATGCAATTAAAATCATAATAAGAATCATTTAATTGCTGCCTCAACGGTAGGTCAACAAAGTACAAATAGTAATACAATCAATTTTTGTGATGACTATGAATAAAAACCTTAACTCTGATGCACAAAGGTGTATATTAATCAGTCATATTCTTAGCATTACAGATCAGATGCAGGGTCTCAGCAACACATTGCCTTATTAGAATTCCAAATTGAAGAATGGCGTACTTACATAGGAATTTGGTTTCTTTTATAGTTTTTAGCTCTAGGATAGAAAAGGCTTAGCCCATTCCCTTTCAGTTTAAAATTAGTCATATGTTCAGCATCCTTTAGCTTGATACGTTTGTTCCCTATAGGAAGTTTATAACTTGTAAAAGGAGTTTTATGCAGAATACAAATTGGGAGTATTACATGACGACCTCTTGAGGACACTGAGTTGTGCAAACAACATCACTTTATCTGACGTAGCAGCTTGGGATTGGTTTATCTGCCCACCCTTGGGCTGTCTGGAATTATAGATCAGGGACATCACTGTCATACCCCAGCTGCTGCAGAAAGCTACTGGAAGAAAGGAGATTTATGAGTATTTTGGTTGTACTGAACCAAGGATACAGGAGCTATACAACAGGGAGCCTGGTGGCTCTAAATTGTAGGCATTATGCAAAAAGAAAATGCAGACTTTGGTGACAAGGGAGTCCTCCAGGAGCAATAGGACATCTTTGTAAAATCTCTAAAGAATAAATTTAACAGTTATTAAAGAACACCACCCTGTTGTTGCAGACACTGAACTTTATGTGACAAGAAGAGATACGAGGGATTTTCAGGAAAACATCTGTCATTTAACAGTGATAGTGACCTCAGCACTGACAAGCAATTCAAATCCCAGTTGAGGAGAGTTATTTACCTCTTTACAATGGCTGAGTTTGGAGCTCTTATATTAGCAGGTTATTTAATATCCTGGTCAGTTAAGCACCTCTGATGCTGAAGGAGAAAGTTGTTTGGGATAACCATGATTATTAGTTCTGTATATGAGACACTCATGAATTACTTCCCTTCAATTATATTAAATTATCAAGTGATTTTGTTAATTTTGACCAAAGGACTGTGCAAACCTATGGAGAAGCGTAGATGTAATCTTCAAAACACATCATGAAAGATCAAAACTATGTTAAAATGAATGTGGAAAAAAAAAACACCTAAATTTCTGTATTAATTTTGCCATGGACTTACCCAGCCAGTACTTCCACTTCTCTTTTATCTCTACTTAAAAATAAATAAGTGTGCAGTGATATTTAGGTAACAATAAGAAAAATAAAACTTCAATGCTGAGAGCTAACTAAGCGCTCCAGACAATGGTAGGTGTTTTACTTATACTCATTCGATTTTTACAACAGTCATGAAGGTAACAAACATTACCTTCATTTTATAGATGAGAAAACAGAAGCTTTTTTTCATTTAAATGTTTTTCCCTGAAATGGACAAATGGACTGAACTAGAAAATGATACAGCGGGGGTAAGGGGAGGGCAACAGCAGGAGAGGAAGATCTATTGAATTCCAGGGCTAATAAGCTGTGTTACACTATGCTGCCACAAGAAATGACATTTTGATTTGTGTCAGACACATGAATATTAAAACCCATCACTTGAAAGAGAAAGCATTAATACTCTAAGCTGATCACTGAGCTCCCCTGGCCCCCATACCCATATATCCAATTGCTTGCTTGATATCACCGTATCAGTGCCCTACAGGCAATGCCAACTAAACATGCCCCCACATTGATTTACCTAAAACCTGACATTCCTGTTTCTCTTACCTCAAGGAACAGTGTCAACAACTACGGAGTTGCAACGAAAAATGGAATAGAAAGAAATACACAAAAACTGCTAATGGTACTATTACTTGGATGGTCGTATTCTAGGTGTTTTTTATTTTATTCTTTATACTTCCCTGGGTTTTCCAGATTCTTCTTAAACATTTACATTATAAACGTGACACACAATTACATCCTTGTTTAAAAATCAAAGGAAGGGGGCGCCTGGGTGGCTCAGTCGGTTAAGCGGCCGACTTCGGCCCAGGTCACAATCTCGAGGTCTGTGAGTTCGAGCCCCGCGTCGGGCTCTGTGCCGACAGCTCAGAGCCTGGAGCCTGTTTCAGATTCTGTGTCTCCCTCTCTCTGACCCTCCCCCGTTCATGCTTTGTCTCTGTCTCAAAAATAAATAAACGCTAAAAAAAAAAAAAAAAAAAAATTTTTTTAAATCAAAGGAAAAAAACAGAAATAAGCAGTTAAAAAAACACATCACATTCCCAGTGCAACTTCCCTCCTCACATGTAAACACTATGTATCATTTCCCACTTTTCTTCTATGTAAATATATTACTTTTATTTTTATGCATTTCTCTACAAATATATAGTTTGGAACTTATATAGTTCCTCCAAGTAAAACTCTAATGCATATATTATAACTCTTTTTTTCTTCTGAGCAATATATCTTGATGTCAAAACATAGATCTCTCTTACTGTTTCCAATGGCCAGAGTATTCAATTGTCGTAACAATCAACCTTTACCACGTTTTATTCATTCCCTTATTGCTGAATATTTAGGTTCCCAATCTCTCATCATTACAAATAATGCTGCAAAGACCATTCTTTTAGATACACTGTTTCAGCATTTCTTAGACACACTCTCCCCACCCCCACCCCCATTTTATCATCTCTCAGGCTAGAATGCATCTTACAGTCGATGGCATCTTACCATTGCTATCAGCCAGGTGGTATTTGTTGTGTTAAAAACACTTCCTGACACCTTCTGGTAAAAGCAAAAAAGTTATTAGCCTCAATATATTTTAGATAAGGTGAAATGTTATCTTGGAACTCAAGCACATTTCAGGCATTTGTGATTTCAGGCAAATGAAGAGCTATTTATAGGTTGGATGGCTGGACCAAATAGTACGTGCATTTTAAATTTTGCTAGTTACTTCCCAATTGCCCTCCAAATAAGATGAAACAGTTTATGCAGCCATCAATCATATGAAAAAGGGACTTTTTTTTTCACCAATAGTGGCTATTGTTAGGTCTCTGAATGTCTATTAACATAATGGTTGATAAACTGGATCTCTTTATTGATTGACCTAATCTTTGGTCTCTTGTACATATTGCAAACATTTTCTCCCCTTCAACCACTCTTCTTTCAACTTGAGTGTCTTTCACCCTATGGTAGTTTATGTACCATATTTGTCAATATTTTCCCCTATGTCTGCTGGAAGTTGTAACTTCCTGAGAAAAAATTGTGTCCAAAATTACAAATAGGTGTCTTAGATTTTAATACATGTGGAGGGGGGTTTACCTTTATCTCTTTAATCCACTTGAAATTTACTTTTGTGCATAGTGTGACTTGGGTAGGTCTTTTCCCAGTGTAACTATTCTGTCTCCAAATCATTCATAGGCTACTTTATCTTTTACCCATGATTCAAAATTATACCTTTATCTGTACTATATCTACATAATATTCACGGTTTCTTCAGTGTTTTACTTATCTACTCATATTTGATATATTGTTTTGTTACGCATTTCTAGTAAGAAACATAAGCTAAATTTTCGTTGTTTTTAAATATTTTTCTTATTTGCATATGAACTTCTCAGTTTAAATGGCATATACTGCTAGTAGCACCCTAATATCCATTATCCCCTTTCCCCAAATAGAACCCCTGCTTTTCAGCTGGAAAGATGGCCACATAGAATAAATACAATTCCCTGCCTTCTTGGCAGGTACGTTCCCATGACTGTTGTAAGCAATGGAAATAATGTAGAAACGTAAGTGCCATCTTCTGGTACCTCTTCCTAATGAGAAGTTGTGTCACTTTCTTCTCTTCTTCCTCTCCACTGACTGAAATATAGACAGGAAGACTGGAGATGAGGTGTTTTGAAGATGGTGGACTATACAGGGAGCCTCAGTTTCTGATACCTGGAAGGGTACCACCAACCCTGCATTACTTACCTGAACTTTTATATGAAAGACTTCAATCCTAAGTGGCTGCTATTTTTTAATTTTTTAAAAAATTTATTTTTGAGAGGCAGAGAGAGACAGAGCATGAGCAGGGATGGGAGAGAGAGAGGGAGATACAGAATCCAAAGCAGGCTCCAGGCTCTGAGCTGTCAAGCCCAACGCGGGGCTTGAACCCATGAATGAACTGAAGTTGGCTGCTTAAGCGACTGAGCCACCCAGGCACCCAATTGCTGTTATTTTTAACTTTCTCTTACAGGCGATATTAATTCTAAGTAACAAAATCCTATTGGAATTTTAATTAATTTGATGAATTTGAGGATAATTAACATCTGGACAATGTTAAGTTTTTACAAACAGAAATATAGAATGCTTACTATTTATTCAGGCATTTTTATGCCCTTTATTAAAATGTGTAGTTTTCTTCATATAGATCTTATACTTTTCCCATTAAGGTTTATACCTAGGTTTATACCTAGATAATAGATTTTTATTGCAAATAAGGGGTTTTTTTAACATCTTATTTTATTTTTTGAGAAACAGAAAGAGACAGATCGCAAGCAGGGGAGGGGCAGAGAGAGGAGACACAGAATTTGAAGCAGGCTCCAGACTCTGAGCTGTCAACACAGAGCCCAACACGGGGCTCAAACCCACAAACGCAAGATCATGAGCTGAGCCGCAGTTGGCAGCTCAACCCACTAAGCCACCCAGGCACCCCACAAATAAGGTTTTTCAAAATTACATTTCAAATTGGCCATATTAGTCTATAGAAAGCTACAGGTTTTTATATGTTGACTATTAAATGAAAGTACATTATTTGTAAGTTTTTCAATTAATCCTCTTCAATTAATCCACTATCTCCATATCATTGCCTGAAATAATGACTGTGTTCTCTCTCCCTGGTATTTCTATTTCTTGTCAGTAAGTGATTGTACAGCCAGTAGGCTTGATCCTGTCTCAAATGTGGATGTTTGATGAAGGCTTCTGTTGATGTCCTCAGCCAAGTTAAAAAGTTTTCTATTCCTAGCCTGACAAGATTTAAATCTGGATTGAGCGTTGAATTTCAGGAAATGTTTTTCCAGCATCTGTTGAGATTATGTGACTTTTTCTCGTTTCATCTGCCTTTTTTTTTTTTCAAGTTACAATAATAGACTTCCTAATGTATTGAGTTACATTAATAGATGATGGATGCTCTATGCTTTGGATAAACCCTACTTTGCCATGACACATTTTCTTGGATTTAATTTGCTAACGTTTTTTCAATGATTCTATTTTCTCCTGAGATTGGTCTATAGTTATCTTTGCTGGACATTATGGAATAAGCGTTCTGCCAGTCTCAGAGACCAAATCGAGAGGTATTTCAGATTTCTGTATAATCTGGAAAGGCTTAAAGAAATTCTTCCTTAAAGTTTTGTATGGTTTTGTTTCATTTTAAATGCAAGCATTTGGAGGACCATGTGTTCTGACTAGATTTTATTAATTGATTGCTACCCATAATTTCTAGCTTATTGCACTGTGATAGCAGGACAGAGCCTATACATAATTTCTTGTGGCCTGCTTCATGGTCATTTCTTACAGTATTTGAAAAGAAGTTCTCTGTAACTATTGAAGTTTCTGAATTATATAGTTCAAAACCTGTGTCCTCAATTTTAAACTCTTCAGTCAATAATTTCTAAAAGAGTTGTGTTCAAATACCTCGTTCTAATTGCAAATTTGTCAGTTTCTCATCAACAGTTTTTCATTATAATTTGAAATCATGTTGTGCATAGTTTTGAGTTAATTTCTGAATCCTTCCATGTTCTTGATTTTTTTTAATGTCTTTATTGTGCCCTCTCTCTTAAAATGACAGTTTAGCTCAAGATAGAATTCTAAATTCAAAGTAATTTTCCCACACAACTTTAATGTTTATTTTTGAGAGGGGGGAGGAGCAGAGAAAGAGGGAGACACAGAATCTGAAGCAGGCTCCAGGCTCCGTACTGTCAGCACAGAGCCCAATGCAGGGCCTGAACTCACAAACTGCAAAATCATGACCTGAGCCAAAGTCGGATGCTTAACCAATTGAGCCACCCAGGACCCCATTCCCACACAATTTTAAAAATTAACAGTTGTCTTCTAGCACGCCAACATACAGATGACAAATCTGAGACCAATGTGATCCTTTCCCTTTACAGGTATATTGTTTCTCTTTAGAAATTTTGAGATTGTTCTCATAATCCTAGGATTACACAAATTTAGTCGGAATATGTTTTAAGTGTTCGTCTCCTTTTTAATTATTTTTCCTCAGTACGTAGAGCTTTTAATATATGGCCAGTCTTTTATCAGAAAAACATTTTTTTCCTATTATTTCTTTTCTTTACTTTTTCTGTTATCGACTTCTGAACCTCCTATACATATACATATATTCAATCATTCAAAAGTATTTACTGAGCATTTCATGCACCTGGTACTGTGATAACATGCAGGATTTTCAATGCTAAACTTCCTACACATATGGCTCCAGACCTCATGAAGTTTCATTTTATCTTTTTTAAACATTGATTTATTTTGAGAGAGACAGCACACGTGCAAGTGGAGGAGGGGCAGAGAGAGGGAGAGAGAATCCCAAGCAGGCTCCTTGTTGTCAGCACAAAGCCCAATGTAGAACTTGACCCCAGGAACTGTGACATCATGGCCTGAGTCAGAGTCAGACACTCAACCGTGTGAGACCCACAGGCGCCCCCATGAAATTTCATTTTAAATGGATGGTGTTTATCTGAATCTTCTACATCTCAACTTTTCTCATAATTTCCACCTATTTGACCTATTCTTATATGAGTCTGGAAGTACCCCTCAGCTTAAAATTCTAGCTCAGTAATTTGATTTTCAGCCATGTTTATTCAACTACTTGGCCTAAAATAGATTTTTATTTCAGCAGTTATTTTTTATTTCCAAGATATTTCTTTCTCATAGCAGTTTGCATTTTTTTAAACTAGTGCAATAACCTCTAAAATTTCTTTGGAGAGTATAATGATATGTAACACTGTATCTAAGAATTATATAGAAAACTTATACTTATTGCTATTTTTACATATAATACTAAATTTGCTTTAGTATGTACTAAAATATTTTAAAGTTTTGTTTTCCCTGAATTGTATCCTCAGGTTATTTTTCTGCTTATTAAGTATACTACCTATTTTTCATGTTGCTTTCTTCCTTAAACGTCTGTTGCTTCTGTGTTGTCTATTATTGATAAATGAGAAACAAGGGGTCAGCAAACTTTTCTGTAAAGGGCCAGTTAATAGTATTTTAGGCTTTTAAGGCCATATTAGATGTGTGTCACATATTGTTGTTTCCACAACCCTTTAAAAATGTAAAATCCACACAACAACAGGCAGTAGGAGGCTTACAGATGGTAGTCTGTGAAACTACTAGATTTTTCAGTTTTAATACCTGGAGTTTATTCTCTCAATTTGAGTGAAATACCCTGGCAGATTTTGATTACAAGTAACCTGGCATTTTAATTGTATGAGAGAGGAGGGAGGAGCAGTCAGTAAGAAAATGGGAAATGGACAGCCACCAAGTTTTTCTGTTTGCCTGTTTTCTAAGTATGAGGAATCAGAGCTCTTTGTGGGATCCACAAAACACCTAGGGCACTACCACACTTTGATGGCTGCTGTATATATGCTCTGGGAGTCTACTACATCAGAAGTTACGCTCTGATGGGCAAACAGCAAGCTGTGCTATGACTTTATCTTGGAAGAATATCCTAGACTAAGGCTTCTGAGCCAGGGACTAGCGTAACTATTCAAGTCCTTTAATAACATGGCTTACCATGCTACAGCCAGCCACTCTCACAGCTACCTCTAAAACATGGAGGCACTCACTTCCTTAACTTTCATCTCGATGTGACTGTGCCTCTCTGTTTCACCAAGATCTGGTTCCTTCTTTTATATCTTGTAGAAATGCTTCACAGCAACCTTGTTGTCTTTCCATTGTGGTTATGAATTTACTGTTATTACTTGCATTTTTTATCATTGTCTGCTCTGTAATTTTAATAGAACTTCAGAAGATAATGACTTGATTCCAGTATGCCATTTTAATCTGGACCTCTCCCCAAATTCATAAATTATATTCCTCTAATAACTAAGCAGCTTATAGTTGTTCCCTTACACACTCTTAGTCACCAAGAAAGCCATCTCTTATCACCATCAACTCTGCCTCACCCCTACCTCTAACACAGTCTTTAAAAAATTTTTTTTCTAAGGCAATCCCTATCAAAATAATGCCAGCATTCTTCACAGAGCTAGAACAATCCTAAATTTGTATGGAGTCAAAAAAAAAAAAGAAAAAGAAAAAGAAAAAAAAAAACCCCGAATAGCCAAAGCAGTCTTAAAAAAGAAAACCAAAGCAGGAGGCATCACAATCCCAGACTTCAAGCTATACTACAAAGCTGTAATCATCAAGACAGCATGGTACTGGCACAAAAATAGACACTCAGATCAATGGAACAGAAGAGAGAACCCAGAAAAGGACCCACAAACGTATGGCCAACTAATCTTTGACAAAGCAGGAAAGAATATCCAATGGAATAAGGACCGTCTCTTCAGCAAATGGTGATGGGAAAACTGGACAGCGACATGCAGAAAGATGAACCTGGACCACACACAGGTTCTTACACCATACACAAAAATAAACTCAAAATGGATGAAAGACCTAAATGTAAGACAGGAAGCCATCAAAATCCTAGAGAAGAAAGCAGGCAAAAACCTCTTTCACTGCAGCTGCAACAACTTCTTACTCAACACATCTCTGGAGGCAAGGGAAACAAAAGCAAAATTGAACTATTGGGACCTCATCAAAATAAAAAGTCTGCACAGCAAATGAAACAATCGGCAAAACTAAAAGGCAGCCAATGGAATGGGAAAAGATATTTGCAAATGACAGATAAAGGGTTAGTATCTAAAATTTATAAAGAACTTATCAAACTCAAGACCCAAAAAATCCAGTGAAGAAACGGGCAAAAGACATGAAGACACTTCTTCAAAGAAGACATCCAGATGGCCAACCGACACATGAAAAAATGTTCAACATCACTCATCATCAGGAAAATACAAATCAAAACCACAATGAGATACCACCTCACACCTGTCAGAATGGCTAACATTAACAACTCAGGAAACAACAGATGCCGAGGATGTGGAGAGAAAGAGGAACCCTCGTGCACTGCCAGTGGGAATGCAAACTGATGCAGCCACGCTGGAAAACAGCATGGAGGTTCCTCAAAAAATTAAAAATAGAGGGGCGACTGGGTGGCTCAGTCGGTTGAGCATCTGACTTCAGCTCAGGTCATGATCTCACGGTGTGTGAGTTCAAGCCCCGCGTTGGGCTCTGTGCTGACAGCTCAGAGCCTGGAGCCTGCTTCGGACTCTGCGTCCCCCCCCCTCTCCATCCCACCCCTGCTTGTGCTCTGTCTCTGTCTTTCAAAAATGAATAAACATAAAAAAAAAATTAAAAATAAAACTACCCTACAACCCAGCAACTGCACTACAAGGTATTTATCCAAAGGATACAGGTGAACTGTTTGGAAGGGGCACTTGCAGCCCAATGTTTATAGCAGCGCTATTGCCAATAGTCAAAGTATGGAAAGAACCCAAATGTCCATCAATGGATGAATGGATAAAGAAGATGTGGTATATATATGTGTGTGGAGTGTATATATATATATATATATATATATATATATATATATATATATATACAATGGAGTATTTCTCGGCCAATCAAAAGGAATGAAATCTTGCCATGTGCAACAATGTGGATGGAACCAGAGTGTATTATGCTAAGCAAAATTAGTAAGAGAAAGACAAATATCATATGACTCATTCATATAAGGAATTTAAGATACAAAACAGATGAACATAAGGGAAGGAAAGCAAAAATAATATAAAAACAGGGAGGGGGCAAAACATAAGAGACTCTTAAATACGGAGAACAAACAGGATTGCTGGAGGGGTTGTGGGAGGGGGAATGAGCTAAATGGGTAGGGGGCATTAAGGAATCTACTCCTGAAATCATTGTTGCACTGTATGCTAATTTGGATGTAAATTAAAAAATAAATTTAAAAAATAAATAATAAACATTTGAAAATAATAATTAAAAAAAATTTTTTTTAACTTAAGAAAAATTAGGAAAATCAGATGGGGAAAGGAAGGCAGAAAGAGACTACCATAACTGCTTCTGAGGAGGTCCAAATTGATGGCAGCAGGGACTGAATTTACCACACCCAGGGGTCTGCCCTCCAGCCTTGCAGTCCCCCTTGATTTTATTTGCGTATCAAATAGAGAAGTTATCAGGGTAAGGACTATCTACCAAATAAAGTCACATTGTTAATTTATAATATGAACTATTAACTGTCACATGAGCTAAAATACTTCTGGCCGGCATGACTACTCCATTTTCTGTCCATCAGCAGAACTACAAGGGATTCCAAATGTGAATCAAAAGTTTGTTGGGGGACCTGGGTAGCTCAGTGGGTTAGGCATCTAGCTCTTGATTTCATGGGATCAAGCCCCAAGTTGGGCTCTGTGCTTACCGTGTGAAGCCTGCTTAGGATTCTCTCTCACTCTTTCTGCCCCTTCCCCACTTGTGCGCTCACCCATGCTCTCTCAAAATAAATGTTTCTTTTAAAAAGTTTGTCAATGGGGTGCCTGGGTGGCTCAGTCGGTTAAGTGTCTGACTTCCACTCAGGTCATGATCTCCTGGTCTGTGAGTTCGAGTCCCACCTGGAGCTCTGTGCTGACAGCTCAGAACCTGGAGCCTGCTTCCAATTCTGTCTCCTTCTCTGCCTCTCCCCCACTAACAGTCTCTCTCTCAAAAATAATTAAACATTAACAAATATTTTTAAAAAAATAAATAGTTTGTCATTAAAGCCTCTGAAATGTACACTCAAAAATGGTTGAAAGTGGTAAGTTTTAAGTTTTGTGTATTTTAAATACATATAAAGTTTGTATTCACAGTAAGGACAATTTGATAGGCAAAGTAAATATCAAATAATATAAGCCTGATAATAAGATAACATGATACTATGTATCTCTAAGAACAACCTTGCCATTAAAAAGTGAATTCTCACTTTTCAACATGCATAACCAACATTTGCCTTTGTAGTTCTTTTTTCTGTATGTCCATGATTTTTGGTACACAAATTTCTGCAGATATTTTATTTTCATCTCATTCTTCGGATTAATGTTTTTTTAGATATATTACATAATATACTATTATAAAATATAATACATATATTTGAAAATATAAGTATATTTTATAATAAGCTATAGTATTACGAAATATAAATATAACATCTAGATGCTATAACACAGATTGTAGTTAAATCTTGGCAATTCTAGGATCCACTCTGCCTCCTGATGCAGGATCATAAATTCAAATGTTTACAGGCACAGGCAGTTAATATAAATAAGTCAAGACTGACATACAAGGTTAGAGAAGCAGGCAAGGTACAAAACATAGAGAACCACAGATGTCACACTAAAAGGATCTCTGGATGTTACACTGACATGTATAAAAAGCCACTGAAGGATTTCAAGTAGGGGAATGATGCAACAGAGAGCTGCTTGTTATATGGAAAAACTGTTAGTCCTACTATTAGAATTTTTTTTTCCTACTATTAGAATTTCATGGGGGCACCTGGGTGGCTCAATTGGTTAAGCATCTGACTTTAGCTTCGTTGGTTCATGAGTCTGAGCCCCACATCGGGCTGTCTGCTGTCAGCACAAAGCCCGCTTAGGATCCTGTGTCTCCCTCTGCCTTTCCCCTGCTCACTCATTTTCTCTCTCTCTCTCAAAAATAAACAAACATTAAAAAAAAAAACAAAAAAAAAACTTCACATACTTGTAAGAATTACATAATCCAATGGGAGAAAAAGAACAAAAACAAGAACAAGACCCAGTTTTCTCACTCCTAGAGATTTGAAACAGGCCATTCTAATGCTTTTGTAAAATATTATAGAGAGAGGTGCCTGCGTGGCTCAGTCCACTGAGTGCTGGACTCTTGGTTTTGGTTCAGGTCATGATCTCACGGTTCGTAGGGTCAAGCCCCACATTCAGCTCCACCTGACAGCACTGAGCCTGCTTGGGATTCTCTCTCTCCCTCCCTCTCCCTGTGCCCCTCCCCCACTTATGCTCTCTCGTTCAAAATAAATTTTTAAAAATGAATTTTTTTAAACAGAAGACAACCGTGGCTGGAGAGAAGAATAGCATGATATAAAGCAGGAATGCTAGGCCAGGCCTGATTGCTATAAGGAGTTTAAATTGTACAGATACAAAAAGAAGCAGGAGACTAGTATTACCTGAATTCTATTTTTAGAAAATTACACTTGTGTGTGGAAAACTGAATCTAGCAGGGCAAGAGTGGAAACGAGATTAGTTAATAAACTATTTTAATAATCCAGGTAAGAGATGATGGGGACTTGAACTGGGAATGGTAGTCAGACAGATAAAATTTGGAAGTAGAAAACACAGACTTTCCCGTAGCCTGGAGGTAGGAGGTGATAAAAAGGGAAAAATATAGGACGATCCCTAGGCATCTGGCTTAACCAACTGTGTAAATCATATATAAATTTCTTTGGCTATTGTAATTACATGCTTTCTTTTTCTTTAATGTTTATTTATTTTGAGAGAGAGCATGTGCATTCACATGAGCGGGGGAGGACATCTCACATACTATGAGATCATGACCTGAGCTAAAATCAAGAGTCCAACACTTAAAACAACAGAGTCACCCAGGCGCCCCACGTTTTGTTTTTTAATAAACACACAAGTAACACTTGGATAACAGAAGTTGAAAGTTAAAAGATATCATACAAATCCTTATCAGAAAAGTATTGAAAATATAAACTTTAAGGATCACAAAAATTAATCTGCCTGCAAATTAAATTGCCTAACTACAGGGGTGCCTAAGTGGCTCAGTCGGTTAAGGTCCCACTTCAGCTCAGGTCATGATCTTACGATCCAGGAGTTCGAGCCCCACATTGGGCTCTGTGCTAACAGCTCAGAGCCTGGAGCCTGCTTCAGATTCTGTGTCCCCCCCCTCTCTGCCCTTCTCCCACTCACACTCTGTCTCTGTCTCAAAAATAAACATTAGGGGCGCCTGGGTGGCGCAGTCGGTTAAGCGTCCGACTTCAGCCAGGTCACGATCTCGCGGTCCGTGAGTTCGAGCCCCGCGTCGGGCTCTGGGCTGATGGCTCGGAGCCTGGAGCCTGTTTCCGATTCTGTGTCTCCCTCTCTCTCTCTGCCCCTCCCCCGTTCATGCTCTGTCTCTGTCTGTCCCAAAAATAAATAAAAAACATTAAAAAAAAATAAATAAAAAAAAAATAAATAAACATTAAAAACATTTAAAAAATGAAATAAATTGCCTAACTACAAATTATCTAACAGGATATACATAAATTTGAATTTCTAAATTAAGTACAATTAACAAAATATACTTTATTAATAATACTTTGCAAATAAGCTAGTCTGAATGAAGGTTTTTGTATGTTTCCCACAAGTATTGCTACCCACATGTTCTTTCTCTCTTACTCTACATTTATAGGTGACCTGGCTGGCTCAGTAGGTGGAGCAGGCTACTCTTGACCTCAGGGATTGAGCCCTACACTGGGTGTAGAGATTACTTTAAAATCTTTAAAAAACAAATAAAACTGGGGCACCTGTGTAGCTCAATTGGTTAAGTGTCTAACTGTTGATTTTGGCACAGGTCCTGATGTCGTGGTTTGTGGGATTGAGCCCCGAGACGGATTCTTCACTGACAGTATGGTATATGCTTGAGATTCTCTCTCCCTTTATGCCCTTCCTGCACACACATGCACACTCTCTAAATAAACATTTTTAAAAATTAGTAAAATTAAATTTAAATTAAAATAAAATAAAACAGGGGCGCCTGGGTGGCTCAGTCGGTTGAGCGTCCAACTTCGGCTCAGGTCATGATCTTGCGGTCCGTGAGTTCGAGCCCCGCGTCGGGCTCTGTGCTGACTGCTCAGAGCCTGAAGCTTGTTTCAGATTCTGTATCTCCCTCTCTCTCTCTGGCCCTCCCCCATTCATGCTCTGTCTCTCCCTGTCTCAAAAATAAATAAACGTTAAAAAAATTAAATAAATAAATAAAATAAAATAAAACATTTACTTAGAAGTTGTTATACAGATTCTTGTTATTCAGGATTCTTTCCAAATGTTTAAAACCTCAAATTGCTAGGGACATTCTTTTTTTAAAAAAACACCCACTTAGTGCCAAGAGAACCCACTAATTATACCTCAAAGGGATCTGTTCTCTTTTTACCTTACCCTTCCACAAGTATTTTTAAATAAAGTAGAAACTAAATAAATGAGAAACAGAAGGTCGATCAAGTCCTATTATCCTTAAAATTTTAACTTCTGAGCGCAAAAGCTTTCTGAAGCCTATTTAGGTAAATACAGACTCTTAGATAGGATCCCAATTTTCTCCAGTCATATTTGGCTCTAAATCCCTGTAAATGGATACAAATGACTTAAAGCTTAAAGATAAGCAAATCTAGCCCACAACACAGCCTCCAAAAATGTAATTTTAAAAGTTTTGTTGTATGCAAAAAAGTGAAATTCTACAAATGCCTATATATTCACACACTCAATGCCTTAAGATTACTTAATATTCCTATATATTCATCCATTCAATGCCTCAGTATTTTGAGAAGCTATTTTATTTCACTGAGTCCCCCTCCAGAGTAAAGATTCAAAGAAATAAGAGCACTATTTTTCAGTGACATAGATGGTCATTTGAAAATAGGCCATCTGGGGGCAGCTGGGTGGCTCAGTCGGTTGAGCTTCCAACTTTGGCTCAGGTTATGAGTTCGAGCCCCACGTGGGCTCTGTGCTGACAGCTCAGAGCCTGGAAACTGATTCAGATTCTGTGTCTCCCTCTCTCTCTGCTCCTCCCCTGCCCTCACTCTCTTAAAATAAATAAACATTAAAAAAAAAAAGTTAAAGAAAATAGACCATCTGTCAGTCTCATCTCTTCTTCAGTATGTAAGCTGAAAGAAGTTTTTTTAAACTATAAAAAGTTTTTTTTTTAAAGGAGAGAAATATTCAGGGAAGAAATACTTGTTTTTTAGAAAAGTGATTACTTTTGCTTCTTGGTTCTTCAGCTACAAACAGACATGACAAAAGAACTAACACAACTATAAAAAATCATCTGTATTCAAATGTATTTTCAAGATTTCAAGATCTGACATAGGCACAAAGAAAAGAAAGGAATTAAAACAAGTATAAACAAGTCAGTTATGGACTGACCTCAACTTGAAATATGTTAAAAAATATTTTAGTAGTACTTTTAAAATGATGGAAGTAAATTTCTTCTTCAACTCATCTCAATCATCTCGAAATATCAGTGAGCTAAACTCCTACATTAAGGCAAAATCTCATTTTAAATACTAATTGATGAATCATTTCATTTAAAATTGCTAATCCAGGGAAAGAGTTTTTGTAAAAACCTTTTTATTGCTACAAAGGGAAACATGGTCACAAAAAGCCTTTAAGCGTATCTTAACGCAAATTACTATTCAATGTCCAATGCAGTAAAAAAATACACAGTCAGAGCACAAAATACTTGCCCAATTTATCTCTTCTAGGGTAAGTATTGAAAACATTAATGCACACTTGAATATATACTCCCAACAGCAGCATTTAAGTTCAAATGATTAGAATAGATATACTAACAATACACATCTGTTATCCTTAACACCAATTAAAGTAATAAAAATTAAGCTTAAAAATTATACAAACAATTTATCTAATCTAAGTTGGTAACTATAAAAACTAAACTAAAATAGTCTTACCCTCTTTTTATTAAACAAATGCCAAACATTTAGAAATTATATAAAACAAATCTGAATGTGTAGAATGCATGCAACATGGGTGTTAACTCTCATATTTTAAACTATTAAAATTCTTACCCTTTTCCACATTACAAGAGAAATTTAAAGCTTCTTTTAAATCTGACTAATACCTTCTATTTAATTTTCTTCAGGTTGGTCAACAGGGAAGTCAACAGGCTTTTCCTTTGCTGCTTCTTCCTCTACTTCCTCTCCTTTCCCCACTCCTCCCTCCCCCACTGCTTCTCCCTCCCCGGCTGCCTCTCCTTCCCCCACTGCCTCCTGGTCCCCTGCTTCCTCTGTGTCTCCCGCTCCCTCCACTCCTCCTCCTTCTCCCACTTCTTCTGCTTCCTCCACTTCTTCTACTTCCTCTACTTCCCCCACTTCCTCCACTTCCTCCTCCTCCTCCTCCTCTTCTTCAATAGGTTCATCAATCTTTTCTTCCTCCTCCTCATCTCCTTCTATTTGTTGATCTTGAGAATGATCTTGAATTTCAAAAGGATTCTCACCCTAAAAACATGAGGAAAAACAGCTTTTAAAATCAGCATATTCATTTTTGTTACCAGTGCAATTTTTATTTGCTGTAACATCAAAAATACACTCTGAAGCTTTTTAACTTATGACAAATCATGACATATTTGTTCAGTACCTATTTCATACCAAAGTGGATAAATAAATTACTGAAGTCATTTCTTTATATTCCATAAACTGGAACGCTTAAAGGCCACATTTTCCTAACCTAATTTCTAAAATCATATGCATATGACAAAAGCAAATATGTGGGTTCTGGTAGAAACAGATAGAGATTTATGTCCTACTCAATTACACCAGGATTCAATGTACTTCTGTGGTAGGATCTCTGAAAACAGGTTAAGAGTGGAAAAGCTTTGGGGCATCTGGGTGGCTGAGTCACTTAAGCGTCTGATTTTGGCTCAGGTCATGATCTCACGGTTCATGGGTTCGAGCCCCCGCGTCGGGGTCTATGCTGACAGCTCAGAGCCTGGAGCCTGCTTCGGATTCTGTGTCTCCCTCTCTCTCTGCCCTTCCCCTGCTCATGCTCTCTCTCTGTATCAAAAATAAGTAAACATTCAAAAAAATTTTTAAAGAAAAAAAATGGAAAAGCTTTGAAACAGTCACTGTAGGAAGCACATTACATTGGTTGGTAATGCGCAAAATTACTGTGAACTGCAGCAAAAACCTGGCAAACACAGCAATGGTACAATTCCATGATACTTGCAGCGAAGACAGTCTAACCACAGAGGGCATAGTGCTGGGAACTGGTAAGTGGTGGAAGAATGAGTGAGGACTTTTGGAATGGCAGCACTGCATTGTTGGAAGGACTGACCATGAGTATCCAGGCGAGGGGGTGAAGGTAGAAGCAGTTGAAGAAATGGGATAAATTGATGAACTGATTATATCTTCATAGGACAAAGATTTAAAAAGATATTCTGTCAGACTGAGAGCACTTGAAAGTTGAAAGAGTTTTTAAGACATGACCAGAGCTGACCATGGGCAGAGGATGTTCTGGGGAATAACATCAGGGAACACAGCAGACAGGAAAGCTGAACAAAGGGATACCATTGAGTAACTCGACACCAGTGCTTCTTGAATTTTAACATGTTTCTGAATCAATTGGGATCTTGCTCAAATGCAACTCTCCATTTCTAATGAACTCCCAGGAAATACCAATATTGCTGGTCCACGGATCACATTCATAGTAAAAAATTCTAGAAGAGTTCTCCTTAGTTTAGGTACTTTCTACATAATATGCACATGTGGTAAGCTAAGGAAGCCTACTGCTGTCTGGCTGAACCAGTTAACAGAAGCTGGGGAGATAAAAGTTTATCTAATTTGGAAGTGAAATACAGGGAGCACCCGGGTGACTGAGTCAGTTAAGCATCTGATTCTTGGTTTCGGCTCAGGTCATGATCTCACAGTTCGTGGATTTGAGTCCCATTATCAGGCTCCACAGCTGGCAACTCGGAGCCTGCTTGGGATGCTCTCTCTCTCTCCCTCTCTGCCCCTCCCCCACTCACACCAGCTCTCTCTCTCTCTCTCAAAATAAAATAAACTTAAGGTCCACAGTAACTACACATGTTAAGACATAACCCTCAAGTCCTCCTTTGTTTAAAAATCAAGAATAAAGCTAACATTATGATCTGCTATCAGACTCCTGAATCTCTCTCAAATGATCCACGGTGAGAAAGAAATGAGAGAGGAATGACTTCTTGTTCCCTCTCCCAACAAATCCCAACAATTAGGAAAAACAATGTTTTTACCTATATGCAAGATATTAAGTAAAAGTCTTCCTAATGTTGCACTATATTTAAATATCAGTTACTATGTCATCATTTGATTATAAAGATATTACAATGTAACCTAAAAAGGTTTTGCCCTAAAGTCTTACCTTAACGAAACGTTCATATCGCGCCTTCACTATTGGATTATTTAAAATGCTTGTAGCAGTCAAGACACTCTCTCTTTTTATTTGTTCTTTATAAGCCTATGAAAAATAGAACACAGTGAGGTACCTGAAAACCATGCCATGAATATTTCTATAATTAAAACAACATTGTATGCTCAAATTCCTAGATTTAAATTATTTCTCTCCTGGCAAATTAAGCTATAAAGCAACAACTACTGTGACCACAATCTAAACCATCCATGATTAACATAATGAAGATTCAATAAGCCAATCAGACTCATTCACTCAGTTACTACATATGACACATCTAGGTCTACTAAACAGTTGCTCTCCTTTCTACTAAACATGCACTTTCCCCCACCCTAACTATTCTAACTACTAATTTTCATGCTATCAAAAGAGAAAGAACAATTTTTCATACTGCTAGAATAGTCTTCCTCTGGGCTATAGTTAGCCTAAGACTGCATTATACAAAGGAGGACAGGTTAATATGAAATGTCTAGTTGCCAGGGCGCCTGGGTGGCTCAGTCAGTTAAGCATCCGACTTCAGCTCAGGTCATGATCTTGTGTACCATGAGTTCAAGCCCTGCGTCGGGCTCTGTGCTGACACTTCAGAGCCTGGAGCCTGCTTCAGATTCTGTGTCTTCCTCCCTCTCTGCCCCTCCCCCACTCACGCTCTGTCTCTGTCTCTCAAAAATGAATAAATGTTAAAAAAAAAAAAAAAATGTCTGGGGGCGCCTGGGTGGCTCAGTCGGTTAAGCGGCCGACTTCGGCTCAGGTCTTGATCTCGTGGTTCATGAGTTCAAGCCCCGCGTCAGGCTCTGTGCTGACAGCTCAGAGTCTGAAGCCTGTTTTAGATTCTGTGTCTCCCTCTCTCTGACCCTCCCCTGTTCATGCTCTGTCTCTCCCTGTCTCAAAATAAATAAAACGTTAAAAAAAAAATTAAAAAAAAAATGTCTAGTTGCCAAAAAAGTGTCAAGGGAATGCCAAAAGAGAAGAGAAAGGACGAAGATTTTTAAGAGATTATATGTGCTCAAAGTGACTAACAAAGTCTAAGTTAAATGAAAATCACATCAATACAAAATATGAATTTAAGACCCAGGTGTGCTCTATTTAAAACTTAAGCCTGTAATATTTGAATTTTTAAGTTTGCTTCTCAAACAAGCTAGTTTCTCACAATATAAACATTTATTTGAAATAAACTGGACTAAATAAAACCAACCAATTTAGAAGCAGAAATATGCCAATCAAAAAGAAAACAGTACATTTTTCCTAGAATATTTTAGTAAATTCTACTCAAAAATGTAACAGTAGATAGTAACTGGTAATGCTAGTTTTTTTTATTTTTCCCAGCCATCAGAAAAATGTAGGTTATGATTAAATCTTTCCGTTTTGTTCTAAAACACACACTCTCTCTCATAAAACTGTTTTGAACCAACTTAAAAAAGTGTTAATGAAAAAAACAGTTCAATAGCTATGATTTCCTGAATGCTTACACTATGTGTCAGGCACTATTTTAAGTGTCTTTTCTATTGTAACTAACTTAATCTTTAAACAGTCATGCAAGAGTAGAATGATTATCTATCCCCATTTTACAAATAAGGAAACTTGGACAAAGAAAAGCTAATTTACTTGCTTAACACATCACGTACTGGACCAGGATTCAACCCAGGACTTCTTGCTCCAGAGCCCAATCTTAACCACCATGTTTAACTTAACTACTATGCTACACTGCCTCTCTAGTTATCTTTACAGTTTTTCACACATGAGATTAATAGGACTGTATGTAAGCGGGTAGGTGTGAAACAACAGACGTTAAAGGACAATAAAGGATTAATGAACATTTCAATGACTTCATCAAGACAGGTCAAAACTTACCTGCTTCCCTTTGATATGATCAGGAGATTTTAAGTGCTGCTGCACTGAACTATGCAAAGCAGGGATATACACACTGCATGCACTGCAGTGAACAGTCTCCACTTTCATCATGTGATCATCTGCAGTAACACCTACAAAAGAAAGCAAGTTATTAATAAGTAATGATTCATATATTCTTATTTTTGACAAAACGAGTTTTTATTATTTCGTTTCTATGGTTATTTATACCCCCTTCTTCCAAAAAGAAGATCAAGATATGTAGGTTGAGTTTTTCTACTACGTTTCATAAATCTGCATATATAGATTAAAACTATGGATAACAGATTAAAATTATAAAGCAGAATTACATTATATTTCCTTGCATATTCTACAATCCTGCTCTGAGTCCCAGGAGTCTGCCCCCCAAATATATAATATGAAAGAAGACAAATGTTGATTTTTGTACTAAAAAAAAGAATTTCCATAAAAATGAATATGGGTAGGCAAGGATAGGGAAAAAGAGGTCAAAATTGGGATTCACAAAAAACAAAATATACGTTGGACCTTGAAAACTGTGATCAAGATTTATTACAAGCGAAGTTATAATGTATGCAAGGGAAAGGTGAGAGAAAATGGCACTTTGTGGGAGTTCCAAGTAATTCAATATAGCTGGGGCACTGAGAATAAAGAAGGGACAAAAGAGACAAAAAGAGCAGGGACTATATCATGGAGAACTTTGCATGCCAGGCATAGGAATTTGAAGTTTATCCTATAGAGGATGGAGACCCAGTTAAACTTCTTGAAGTACTACAGTCATGTAGTAGACTTAAGAGATAAGACTGAAAGTAAGGGCACTAGTTGGGAAAATAATACAACTGCCAAGAGAACGATAAAGACTTGAACAGATGCAATATTTAAAGAGGTAAAGAAGCAGACTTGGAAGATATTTAAAAGACAGAACCAATAAGATACAATGTTATAGATATAATAAAGTAAAATTACTTAGGACTAACTTCATACTTGTGGCTTAGATGGTGGGGCTACCTTCCAAGGAAAATGAAAGACCAGTCTTCTGAGTTTTTGTTTTCTTAATGGGGTGGAATAAACCCAAAGAGCACACAAAATTTTTTTGATACGTTCCTTTTGTAAGACTGCTGAAGAGAAAGGCCAATAAGCATCTCGATGTTCAAGAGAAGAGTTCAGAAGATAGATTTGTGTTAGAGACAGAAGTATGTAAGTAATCAACACAGAGGAGATAGTTTAAGCTCTGAGATTAGATGAATCATAAGGAAGGAATATAAAAAGAGAAGATCATGGAACTGAAAACAGAATACTGGGAAATATCAACTTCTAAAAGCTTCATAGAGAGGGGCACCTGGATGCCTCAGTTGGTTGAGCATCTGATTTTTGATTTCAGCTCAGTTCATGATCTCAGTTCAAGCCAAGTCAGACTCGGTGTGGAAAGCACAGAGCCTGCTGGGGATTCTCTCTTCACCCCTCCCCTGCTTGCTCTCTCTGTCTCAAAAATAAATAAATTCTTAAAAAAATAATAAAAATAAAATAAAATAAAATAAATAAAATAAAATAAAATAAAATAATAAAATAAAATAAAATAAAATAAATTTTTTTAAAAGATGTAGTTTTTTTTTTCTTTTTTAAAGATGAAAGCATAGGTTTCAGGGACAGAATCAAGAGGAATAAAAAGACAGAAAAACAGAAGAGTTCACTATTTGAGCAAAAGTCCTTAAAGAGATGAGAAGTGAGAAGACAGAATGTAAGAATTCACTTCCACCTAGAGGAAAAGCTGATTTTTCTTGTAAAACTGAAGTGAGAAACATAATGGTAGGTAGTGATAAATTCGTAAACATGACAAGAGGAAAAGGAGGTCACCTCTGATGACCTACTCACGGCTACCACATATGATTCGATCACACTAGTGGGCAGCATCTACACTGAAATAGATTATGGTAAGTAAAATATATGTGTTAATTTCTAATACACTTTGTTTAAATACTTACCTTCCATAACATCTTTTTCAATTATTTTAACTACTTCTGTTTGATTATTTGTCTGCTGTTTACGAATAGATGTTTTCTTGAATTTATTCACCATACATTCCTATAAAACAAAATAGGAAGAAACACAAAAAGTTTTCACTGAGCTTAGCATCAAACTCAGCCTATGGAAGATAACATCTGTTATATAAGAACTAATATCTGTCCTCAAGGAGTTTATAATTCAGTTGAAAAAGACTATCGTTAAATACAAATACAAATAAATTACTGGGATACTTACAAAAAATATTCACTTTCAAAGTGTATTTTAGGCATAAAGAACAAGAGAAATCAAACAGAGCTGGAAGAGTTAAGAGAGGTCTTCTCAGGGCAGGTAGTACATTAAAGTCCTAAATGACAGGAACCAGTTAAGGAATGAAATTAACAGAAAGAAATTTCTGTAAAGGTACACAATTCTGCATGGATGGGGAAGAATGAATGATCACTGTGTTTCTAACCTCCTAACAATTCCATGTCTTTTGCCCAAAGTAACTATATGTACAATTAGCAGTCCAGCTCTAGCCTCTTCCTTAAACATCCCTGGCCCCAACTATCCTCACCTTTTCCAAACCCCCCTGCCTACACCCTCACTCCTGGCCCTCCGACTTAACTGTGTCATCTGTGTATAAATGAGTGTGTTCTTTCCAATTACTCTGAGTTCACTAAGGGTGGTATCTGTGTCTTCAGTCCTTGCATAGCACCTTTTGTTAAACAGTCAAGAAAAACTGTTGAGCTAGTGACCACACACTGATAACAGAAAGGACACTAAACAGACATCAGCTCTCTAGCTCTGAATTCAGACTGCCACTTAACTGGAAGAGTCACTACACTGCTCTGAGCATGATCTTTCATGATAAAAAAGAACTGTGATGATGCTCAAATGAAATAATGAATGAAAGTACCCAGCACAACACTAGGTACACAGTAGACTCTCAACTTATGATAGCTGATTCTGCATCAATAATCAGGTGTTAAAGGAATTCTTTTTCCTGACACCTCTGCCATAAACTACTGTAAAAACATAAAATATTCTTTCAAATTACAAATCTAAAATCTTTACAGAGGAATTCACATCTAGTTTTTTTAAAAAAAACTCTCTAAGTGACTCTTAAAAACTGAGAACAAACTGAGGGGTGATGGGGGGTGGGAAGGAGGGTAGGGTAGATGATGGGCATTGAAGAGGGCATCTTTTGGGATGAGCACTGGGTGTTGTTTGGAAACCAATTTGACAATAAATCTCATGTATTAAAAAAAACTCTCTAAGTAGTCAATTAAATTTTTAGAAACTTGGAAGAGAGGTGGGAAACTGAAAAACTAAGAAATTAAAATACAAATAAAGTGCCTCTTGATTTAAAAACAGCTACTTACATGCAAAAACTCCATAACTACTTTATCAAATTTGGTTTGTTTCTGAATATGATCCAATGTTTCCTGGTGTGAAGAACTTTCCAGATGTAGCTCAATATCTTTTTCTTCAAACGTTCGGAATTTACAAAATGAACATGTGAATGCCATTCTATAAAGAAAAAAAAGTTTTCCTTAAATATTGCCTTATTTACTGAGAGTTCATAAGACCATGCCAATAAAACTAATTTTACCAAAATAAATGATTTCCTTTATACCATCTTATGGTTGATCTAAATTTAGCTGAAGTCAGAAAAAACAGTATTTCTTTAAATATTTGGCCAACACTGCTATTATATACCACTTTGCAAATAATGGAATCAGTGGATCTATTTAATCTAGTCCTAAGCTATCCACTTCAAGTTAAGAGTTATAAAGCCAAAGCAAACTTCCAAAAATACCAAGTTCCGAAGTTCCACTACTTATTTTTATACTCTGTTCCACTCTCAAGCTTGCAGTCCACTAAGGTAATAACCAACAAAGCCAGGTGAACATCAGACAACCATAATTCACTCCTTTGGAGCTGTTGGGTGACCAAAAATCCTACCTTCTAAGGACCACTTCAGGATGACTGACAAGGCTAAATAAATTTAGAAGCTCAGGGGGCGCCTGGGTGGCTTGGTCGGTTAAGCGTCCGACTTCAGCTCAGGTCATGATCTCACAGTCCGTGAGTTCGAGCCCCGCATCGGGCTCTGTGCTGACAGCTCAGAGTCTGGAGCCTGCTTCTGATTCTGTGTCTCCCTCTCTCTCTGACCCTCCCCCGCTCATGCTCTATCTCTCTCTGTCTCAAAAATAAATAAACGTTAAAAAAAAAAAAAAATTAAAAAAAAAAAAAATTTAGAAGCTCAGAAGCCAGTCCAATATGAATTTCCCTTTGTTCTCCTATAAAGTGTTCCTATCTTATGTATTCCTTTTATTTCCTTTTCCTTGAATTATAACAATAGTTTCTTCATTGGTTTGTCTCTAGTCTCCATTTTCCAATTCTTTTTTTTTCTTAATGTTTGTTTATTTTTGAGAGAGAGAGAGAGCGAGTGCACGCAAAAGCCAGGGAGGGGCAGACCGACGGAGACATAGAATCTGAAGCAAGCTCCAGGCTCTGAACTGTCAGCACAGAGCCCAATGCGGGGCTCAAACTCACCAACCGCGAGATCACGACCTGAACTGAAGTCAGATGCTTAACCAACTGAGCCACCCAGGTGCCCCTCTAATTAATTCCTTATATCACTATTATATTAATTTTCCTAGTTAAAACTTTGGGATCTGGAGCCTACTGCTGGGTTTATATCAGAGCCCCCTTGTGAGACACTGGGCAAATTACTTGACTTCTCTGGATCACAGTTTTCTTATCTTAATGCAATGAGAACCCTTACAGAAGTATCATTGAGGATGGAAAAAAAAATGTATATAAAGCCCTTAGAACAGTTCCCACCACACAGTAATAATTCAATTAATTAGTCACTTCCTAAAAGAGACAACAGCACTTTACTGGCTTCACTGACTTAAGCATCATAAAACAAAGTCAAAACACTTTTAGCTGCCCTTAAAAAAAGTTTTTAATCTCTCCTATATCTTGTTGGCTTTACCCACTAAATACTTTTATTTTTTTTTAAGTTATTTATTTTGAGAGAGAGAGAGAGAACACAAGCGAGCACAAGAAGGGAAGGGCAGAGAGAGAGGGAAGGAAAATCCCAAACAGGCTCCACACTGTCAGCACAGAGCCTAAAGTGGGACTCGATCTCACAAACCGTGAGATCATGACCTGAGCCAAAATCAAGAGTCAGACATTTAACCAACTGAGCCACCCAGGTGCTCCCCTACTAAATATTTATAAAGAAAATTTTTTTAAGGTTTATTTACCTTTGAGAGAGATGGAGAGACAGAGGGGCAGAGAGAGAGGGACACACAGAATCCGAAGCAGGCTCCGGGCTCTGAGCTGCCAGCACAGAGACCGATGCGGGGCTCCAACTCACAAACCAAGAGATCACGACCTAAGCCGAGGTTGGACACTCAACCAACTGGGCCACCCAGGTGCCCCATCCCCCTACTGAATGCTTTTAACAGTATCTGGCACACAGTATGTCTTCGTTAAATATTCAAATTAAATCACACTTGCCAACCCCCGCTAGAGCCCTGTTCAATCTACACAGCTTTCCATATCCAGAATATGAATGAAACGTCCCTGTTTCCTTGCTGTAACCTCGAGCCATGCCCTCTACCAGGGCTGCCTAACAGCTCCTACCATTTATTTTATTTATCCTACCATTCCCAAGTCAGTTCAAATACTGCCTCCATCCATTTCCCTGATTTTCCTGCACTCCTACTGAGAAGTCACCTCCTGTAAGATCATTTTGTACTTCTCTTCTGGCACTCTTCCCTTTATACTATTGTTTGTTTATAGCTCTCACACCCCTGTCCCCTCCCCCCGGCTCCCTCTACTCCATTATATTGAAAGCATTCAAATATCCAAAAAGAATGTATCGCAAGAATAGTTATTTATTGTCAGTCTCTTACCTTCCTAACTCAAAGCAAAACTGCTCTGATAAATTATGATAATTTTAGACTATTGTAAAGGATTCTTATTCTAAAATGACAATTTAATTGAACTGACATACTTTAGCTTATATGAGATTTATATTTACAGCTAAATGAAAGTTCAGTTCTTTCATTTTCTCCAATTCACACGTGTATATTAACACAGATATATCATATCCAAAGCTTTAGTTTTTTTAAACTTTTTTTTAATGTTTATTTTTGACAGAGAGAGAGAGAGAGCACATGCACGTGTGCAGCGGAGGGTCAGACAGAAGGGAAACAGAGGATCTGTAAAGGGCATCTTTTTAGATTAAACTCTTCTACTTTTACATTATCTTCCTGGAGAGATCATGGACTATAAAAAAATTCAAGACATTTTTAAGGACTGTTAAACTGCTTCCCAGTAGTTAAAACCATATTATTTGGTTACCAGCAATTATAAGTGTGTGCTTTGATTGTATCCATGTTAGTCAATCAATGTTTCTTTTCTCCTAATAAAATGCCATGCTATTATTTAAATTCCCAGTTTATCTTACAATGAATTTCAGCGTTTCCCCTAAAACTATTAACTAGCTATTGTTCCTTCACCCAATCATATATTAGGCATCCTGTTTTTACTTTTTAAAACATACTGGTTGGGTGATATTTACCTTAGATATTAATCATTCTCGTGTTTATAATATTTTCCAAGTCTGTCTGTTTTCAAGGTGTAAAGTTTTATTGAAACTAATGTGGTCATTATTTCCTTTGTAATTTAATCTACCACTTTTAAGCTTAGAAAAAAGACTTCTGCAGCAATTAAAATATTCTATTTTATTTTCCTGTTATTTTCCATTTTGTAGGTTCTTTAATCCAATGGATTCATCTTCACTGGTGTAAGAAGAGGATCTAAACTATTTTTCTTATTGTTCAGTTGTTCAAGCAACCCCCCCCCTTTTTAAGCAATTCTCCTTTTGTTTGCAACATCTGTATTATATATTACATTCTTACATATAACACATGTATTTAGAGGTTAATAATTCTATTATACTAATAGCCTTTTTTTAGTGCCACATATTTTTAACTATTACAGCTTTCAAATGTTTCGATTATCTAGAAAAGCTAGTACCTACTCATCTACTCTTCTTTTACAGAATCTTCTTTGGAATCAAGATTGATGACACTTGTTACATTTCTACTATTTAGTTTTTCTATCCAAGAATATCACTATGTCTCCATGTAGTCAAATCTCAAGACTTTGTGGTTTTCTTCATGTCATGACGCATATTTCTTTTTTAAGAATACTGTATTTCTAGGTATTTTTTATTTTTAAATTACCATTAGGGATGGAACTCTTTTTTCTTATTTTTCTCAGTGGTGACTGCACATAAATACCAAGAATCAAAAATATTCCTATGTATCTTTGATCAAGCCTTTTCATTTGACCCCATGAATTTTCTCACATTCCAACTGATATATTTGCATTTCCTAGGAAACTGTTTTTTAATAAGACCAATTTTCAGATTCTACTAAGCACAAACCTGTATCCATCTCCATATTTCTCACTGTTTTTTTCTCTTCTGCGCCTTTGTTTTTCTCGCCGAGCCTCAATACGTCGCTTTTCTTCTTCTTCATTTTTAGGATCAGTTTTTGCTAGGATATCAACAAGAGTCAAAATTAAATATCATTTTTGCATCCTCCCTTTTCAGTTCCCACTTCATAAAGCATTAAACATGCAAGGTATATTTGGTGATCACAATCTAAATTGAACTCACCAGAAAAATCAGTTTGAGATTAACCAGTATTTCTTAAACTTCATTCATTTGAATATCATTACCATGGCTTCAGTGTTTTGGTTTTTTTTAAATTTTTTTAATGTTTGTTTATTTTTGAGAGAGAGAGAGAGAGAGAGAGAGAGCGCGCAAGCCCAAGCTGGGGAGGGGCAGAGAGAGAAAGATGAAGACACAGAATCTGAAGCAGGTTCCAGGCTCCGAGCTGTCAGCACAGAGCCCAACGTGGGGCTTGAACCCAAGAGCCATTAGACCATGACCTGAGCCAAAGTCGGACGCTTAACCGACTGAGCCACCCAGGCACCCCTATGGCTTCAGTGCTTTTAAATACGTTTCTCATGTTCATGACAAACTGCATAGTAATTACAACTGTAGAAATTAGATCCCTTGAATCACCTAGTGTAGTCACTAATCACTCATAAACATCAAAATTACCCAGAGACACTTTTTAAAAATGCACATGCCCTGGTCTACCCCTCTTCCCTAAATCCTTATTTAGGATGGAGTCAGATTATCTATATGTTTTAAAAGGCTTCTCACATGATTTTGATTCAAAGTTTTGTCTTGGATATTACATTTATTTTTGGAAGCTACTGTTGAGGATGTAGTATTATCATATTACACAGAATCCCCTTTATGAGGACAAAGGGAAGAAATTTTTCATGGTTTTTGGTACCAGGAAAAGGTGTATTTCTTCTGGAAATTTAATTTGCTTTTAATTTTGTGGACTGACAATTAGAGACAGTCACATTTTCCATCTGTACATTGCTAAAAAATTGAGAGGCAAACTGAAAATGAAATTAAGAAAACCATTTCATTCATATTAGCATCAACAAAACTAAATAGGAATAAATTTAACAAAGGAAATGTAAAACTTACACAGTACTTAAAAACTACAAAACAGGGGTCCGTCCCCGGCTGACTCAGTTGGAAGAACATGAGACTCTTGATCTCAGAGTTGTGAGTTTGAGCCCCATGTTGTGTGTAGAGATTATATACATAAGAAGATAGGTAGATAGACATATAGGATGAACTTAAAAAAAAACAAAAAAAAAAACACCACAAAACATTGTTGAAAAGAGGTTAAAGAAGATGGAAATAAATGGTTCAGAGATTAGAAGACTTAACGTTGTTAAGATGGTTGTACTCCCCAAACTGATCTACAGATTTAATGCAATCCCTATCAGAATTCTAACTGATTTCACTGCAAACATTGACAAGTTGATTCTAAAGCTCATAAGGAAGGGATCTAAAGTAGTGACAACAATCCTAAAAAGAAAAACAAAATAGAAAGACTCACCCTTCATGATTTCCAAACTTACTACAAAGCTACGATAATCAAGATACTGTGTTACTGGCACAAGGACAGACCTATAGATTAGCAGAACAGAATTGAGAGTCCAGACATAAACTCATAAAACTCTGGTCAACTGGTTTTTAGCAAGGATGCCAAAATTATTCTGTTGGGAGAGAACAGTCTTTGCAACAAATGGTGCTGGGCAACTGGACAGCCACATGCAAACGCTAAAATACAAGACCTAAATGCAAGAACTGTAGCTAGAAAACTCTTCCAAGAAAACATAGGAGTATATCTTTATGACTTTGGAATTTGGCAAGGAATTCTTAGATATACACCCAAAAGAACTGGGCAGCCAAAGAAAAATAGATAAATTAGACTTTATCAAAATTAAAAGCTTTTGTGCTTCCACACCCCTCTTCCCCCAACCTTTCTTTTAATGGAGGAAAGACGAAGAATATGGCAGATCTTACTCTAGACTCTCAATGTCTTCTATAACTTACCTGGACCTAATATTCAGCAAAATAGTGACTGTTGAGAATGAATTTGGGAAAATACAAAGACACAATTAGATGGTCAGAGTTTAGATTGTCTAAGCAGAATTAGGGACTTAGAAACTATTTCTGGTCTTCCAGAGAACACACATTCCTAGTTATTCAGTATTTTTATCTTAACGACATGTCTATGTCTAGTTCTTTTTCTCTTAAGTAAGTAATGCACTGCACCATCAGCGCAGAGCCTGACGCAGGGCTTGAACTCACAAACCATGAGATCATGACCTGAACCGAAATTAAGAGATGCTTAACCAACTGAGCCACACAGGTGCCCCACATAATATTTATTATTTGAATTTGCTTTTGTTGTCACATGTACAATAAAACACGGGGTTATCATTCTGTCATTGAAACTTTTTGAAATTAAGTTCTGTACTATTTTACCTTGTAAATTTTTACTTTTGATGTGTCATGTCTGTGATTTATATTGTTTATATCTGTCGCTGAAGTTGGCATTTCCTGATTTTCAACTTTTAAAGAAATATTTTGAAGTAGCTTTGGCAGTTTGACCTCTTGTTTCTAAAGTGCTTTCAAAGAGATCATTTTTAATAAATACTAGTTAAGGGGCACATGGGTGGCTCAGTCAAATGAGCATCTGACCCTTGGTTTTGGTCCAGGGCATGGTCCCAAGGTCATGGGATCAAGCCGCACATCAGGCTCTGAGCTGAGCATGGAGCCTGCTTGGGGTGTTCATTCTTTCTTTCCTTTCTTTTTCCTTCCTTCTTCCTATCTATCTATCTATCTATCTATCGATATTTTCTCCCTCTCTCTCTCTCTCTCTGCCTTGCCCTCCCTCTCCCATTGCCCCTCTCCCCCACACACATGCTCTCTCTCACAAGAAAACAACAAAAACTAGGTGAGTAAATGAGCTAAATCCTTTTTTCAACATTGCATATAATTTTCTTAAAGCAAAAGTTTATTAAAATTCATCATCAATGATCAAAACAAACAGCATTAAATCAGAGTACCTGACAATAGCCTGACAGTATTTAATTTTATCCTTTTTGTTCTTATTGTCTAAGTTTTAAATTTTTGTTTCATGTAAAGGTTGACTGGGTTTTTTTGTTTTTTTTTTTTTTAATATGAAATTTATTGTCAAGTTGGTTTGCAAACAACACTCAGTGATCATCCCAACAGGTGCCCTCCTCAATGCCCATCACCCACTTTCCCCTCCCTCCCACTCCCCCATCAATAAAGGTTGAATGTTTAAGTCTGTGTTTTTATCTCTATAAGTGAGATAGAGATGGCTAGAATATATAAAGAATATTTTCAACTCAATAAAAAGACAAATAGCCCAACTAATAAGTGAGCAGAACATCTAAACGTGCATTTTCCCAAGAAAGGTATATGAAGAGCCAATAAGCACGAGAAAAAATGCCCACCCATTAGTTATTAGGGAAATGTAAATCAAGACCACAATGAGATACCATTGCATACCACCTGGATGGTTTGAATCAAATAGATAACAAGCCATAGCAAGGATATAGAAAAATCAGAACTCTCATCTACTGCTAGTGGGAATGTAAAATGGTGCAGATGCTTTGGAAAACAGGTGGTTCCTCAAATGATTATACTATATGATCCAGCACTTCTCCTAGATATATATCTAAGAGAAATGAAAACACATGCTCACACAAAAACTTATACACAGATGTTTACAGCACTATTCAAAGTACCCAAAAGGTAGATACAACCCAAATACCCATCAGTGAATGAATAAAGAAAATGTGATTTGTTCATACAGTGGAATATTTCCAGCCATAAAATGGAATGAAGTACTAATACCTGCTGTAACTTGAATGAACCCTGAAAAGATTATGCTAAGTGAAAGAAGCCCATTACAGAAGTCCACATTTTATACAATTTTTTTTTTTTCATATGTAAGTTTAGAATACAGGTATCTATAAAGATAGAAAGTAAGTTAGTAGTTGCTCTGGTCTGTGGGGTATGTTGGGGGTAATGACTAAAGGGTACCAGGTCTCTGCGAGGAGATGAAAATGTTCTCAAATAGATTAGTGATATTTGCACGTATCTGTGAATACACTAAAAACCAATGACTGGCACGCTTTAAATGGATGAATTACAAGGTGTGTGAATTATATCTCAATAAAGCTTTTTTTATTAAAAAAAAGTTCAGAGCCAAATTACTGTTACTTATCTATGCTATTTTATTTTTATTTTTTAACTTTGTAACATATCTCTACACGAAATCAAGTACACTTGACTAAACTAGATGACAGTCAAGGATGTACCTAAATAAAAGCTAACAAAAGGTCTTCTTCAGACTTCTTTGTGAAAACACATAACAGCAAAATAATATACACCAAGTATTTTGTCTATTTTTACATGTAGACTGAATTACTTTTTGTTTTTTTATATTTATTTTTGCCTTGATGACTGAGAAGTGTTGAGTCTTTCCAAGTAAGGTGAAGTGTAAGTCTTTCTATTTTGTTTCACTTTTTTAGGACTGTTTTCACTATTTTAGATCCCTTGCAACTCCTTATGAGCTTTAGAATCAACTTGTCAATTTTTGCAAAGAAGTCAGGTGGAATTCTAACAGGGATTGTGCTAATAAATCTGTAGATCAGTTTGGGGAATATAACCATCTTAACATTAAATCTTCTGATCTTTGAACCATTTATTTAGTTTTTCCATTTATTTAGATCTTCTTAAACTTCTTTCAACAATGTTTTGTAGGTTTTGAATACTGTTTTAAGTTTTATACTACTTTTGCTAAATTTACCTGAGTATTTAGTCTTCTTGATGCTAATATGAATGAAATGGTTTTCTTCATTTCATTTTCAGATTGGCTCTCAATTTTTTAACAATGTACAGATGGAAAATGTGACTGTCTCTAAGAGTCGTCAGTCCACAAAATTAAAAGCAAATTAAATTTCCAGAAGAAACACACCTTTTCCTGGTACCAAGAACCATGAAAAATTTCTTCCCTTTATCCTCATAAAGGGGAATCTGTATAATGTGAGAATACTACATCCTCAGCAGTACCTTCCAACAACAAATATAACACCCAAGATAAAACTTTGAATCAAAATCATGTGAGAAGCCTTTTAACACATATAGATGATCTGACTCCATCCTAAATAAGGACTCAGGGAAGAGGGGTGGAACAAGGCATGTGCATTTTTAAAAAGTGTCTCTGGGGGGGGCGCCTGGGTGGCACAGTCGGTTAAGTGTCCGACTTCAGCCAGGTCACGATCTCGCGGTCCGTGAGTTCGAGCCCCGCGTCAGGCTCTGGGCTGATGGCTCGGAGCCTGGAGCCTGTTTCCGATTCTGTGTCTCCCTCTCTCTCTGCCCCTCCCCTGTTCATGCTCTGTCTCTCTCTCTGTCCCAAAAATAAATAAAAAACGTTGAAAAAAAAATTTTTTTAAAAAGTGTCTCTGGGTAATTTTGATGTGTATGAGTGATTAGTGACTACACTAGGTGATTCAATGGATCTAATTTCTACAGTTGAAACTACTATGCAGTTTGTCATATGAACATGAAAAAATTATCTAAAGCATTAATTTTTTAAAAAACTAGAAGTACCATAAGCCATAGCAATTATGTTTTCTCACTTACTGGGTGATTTGCTGAGGCTCATCTTCTCCACAGGCTTTGCTAGCTTGGGTTTCTTGATAAAGGTTCCACCAGGCTTATTAAATGGTTGCATCATTTTTCTCTTTATTCCTCTTGCAGCAGCAACTGTCACATTGGTGGGTTTGTTTTGATAGTCAACAACAATTCCAGGTCTATGAATGCTTCCAAAATCACTCATATGCTGCAAATTTGTGAAATCAAGAAATATTAGCATAATATCTAAAGATAAAGTATGAATTCACACAAATTTTACCTGTTATCTATCTAATAATTTTCACCTGAAAATTACCCAGAACTGAACTAAATTTTACATGTCCGCTCTGAATAAACACATGGAAAACCTTTGTAAATTATTACATGAACTCAAATCCAGTGAATTAGTATTTTTATTTCCAGTAAAACAAATATGGATATTTCCTACCTATTTTTTTAATTTTTACAATTCAAAATTGAGATCATAAACAGCAAATGTGCCTGTCAGAATATTACCACTTGTACAACTCTCTGACAACTCCTCTTCAGAGTTCCTAATTGATGTTTTCCCATGAAAAGACCTAAAAAGACATCTTTATTTCACTAAAACCTGGCTTAAAACTAAGATGCATAAAGAAGACCATATATGAAGTCTGAAGTAAAAAAGATCCAGAAATCATTTAGGATTTCTCCCTGTTGAAAAAGGGAATGAGAAGGCGAGATGGAACATTAGTATGAGATAGGAGAGTTAAAGCATAACCATGCATCAACTTCCAGGACACACTTCAGATAAAGAATTACATCTGACGTTCCATTCACATTCTTACCTAGAGAAACATATTCTGACCCAGAAGCCCAAGAAGCAAAAGTTTACAGACGAAGAGTCATGCAACCAAACGACTCTTGTGTCCCTTTCTCTTCTCTTATCATTAACAAAATCCACTACACCAAGAGGCTACATGTCCATAGAAATTTATTCTGCTAACCTTACTTTTAGAAGATAAAGACTGAGGAGTAATCTGAAGAGAAGGATCCAATGGGAATTGTACAAGTGAAGATTAAAAAAGAAAAGTCCTGTTGGTTCATCTACTTCATTAACAGGAGGAAAGAAAGAAAAGTCCATTCAGACTAGAATGGTGAACACAAAGTACAGGAATACCTGTTTTTCTACTGTGAAAACAAAATTGATATTTGAAGTCTCATTAAGAAAAAAATCATTTGCCTAAAGTAATAATACAGCATGAAAAGTGTTAAGTGTTTTCCAAATTTTCAAACTGGAATCGATTTTCAATTTCAAAACCCAAAGCCTACTAACCCCAACAATTTTCAATTAACCTATAGTCATTAATCATGGTGGAAGAGCAACATATCAGTTGCTTACATTTATATATATGCTTAGGAATCCCTAACTAACCTAGTAAACTTGAATAGTTTAGTGTTTCCAGGTAACTTATAGAGTCACATTAGAAATATCTTCATTAATTATCCATTAAAGGTGCAATGCATTTTACATCAGTAAAGGGTAACTGTTATCAATGCAAAATTTCTACACAAAAAGGACACACTACACTGATGTACCAAAAGCCAATGAAGAGACAAAAACATGTGCCCTACTACATTTTTTATCAGAAGTACTTTCCTCTGCAAAGAGAATATTAAGAGTAACTGACTTAAGTAAACCATTTCTTACATTAAGGCAAAAATACAGAATCTTTCATATGACCAAACTATATAACTCCACAATCTACATACACTTACTAGTAAAATTTCATGTCAGTCAAGTTACCTAAGAACATAAGTCATTCTCTTTATACTATGTCCTGAAATAAAACACTTGAAGACTGGTATATTTACTCATGTAAGCAATAATTTACAAAAGATTACTTCCTAGGAAGGAGCCAGAGACATGTCTGTACAAGTAGGAGCTTATTTCTCAATAGTAAAAACTAGTGACACAAGGGAAAACGAAACACCCAGCAACAGGACATATTGCAAGAGAGTAAGTTAGTAATTATATTGACCACAAATCATTCTACAACCTATTAGACATATCAACTTCTTCACCATGTAAACATAGCTAAGCTACCCTCATCTGTTATTACCGACTTTTAGTCCCTTGTGTTATATGTGAAATATGGAGCTCTGAAGAAATTCTATGTGCTAGAGTTAGCAGCAAAGTATAAACATTTTATCATACATTGCACCTTTAACCTACTCAAAAACTCCAAAGGGTTGGTTACCTTTTACAATAATCCAAGAACTGTCCCACCAGCAAAACTGCTAGTGTTTTACAAGGAAAAATGCAACTCCTTTTAACCCCTTTTAGACCAAAACCTAATATCCTCACCTTTTTAATAAAGGGAGATTTGGCAAAACTATGAACAATCATCTCACACTGCCACTTGTTTTCTGAAGTGCTGGAAAAACTTTTACAGGCAACCTAAAAATTATGCTTATGATTCAGCTTTGCTTCAAAATACACTGGGATGAACAGTGTTTATTCTAGTTGAAAACCGTGGTCTTGAAAGGGTTTAAAAGAGTGACTAGTGAAAAGAATCTGAAAAGATTCTGTTGTACTTACTCCTCGGCCTCGGCCTCTGCCTGTTGATGGTCCTCCAAAAGCATCATAGTTTCTGCTTCCAAACGTACTTTCAGGATAAGCAGGCGTTCCTCTCCCCCGAGAGCCTACAGGTGCAGGCTTCATATGGGGTGAAGAAAAACTGCTGTAGGAAGAGTAATTCTCTCTTCCTCTGTCCTCCATAAACCCAGGCCTCAATTTTGAACGGGAGTAAGGTGCTTCCCAGCTAGACCCGCCCTGGTTTCTACCTCCGAAAGAGTCAAGGCTATTCCGGTAGGAGCTCTCAAATCGACCACCATAACTACCTCCGAAGCGGCTTTGTTCGGGTTCATTAAAACCATAGCCAGATCTGTACAGATCTCGCCCACCCAGAGAAGACCTGGAGTCGTAAGACTCATAAGGTCCAAACCTGGAAAAGTTGCACAGTGAGGGAAAAAACAAAAGTAAGCTTACTAATGTTAGACAATTCAAAAGACAAATTATCAGATGACATTTATCAACTAAAATTCATTTATACCATACTGGTTTGCACAGTTCTACTTTTATTCACACCCTGATTAGGGCTGGGCAGTTCAACATGAGACCAGATAGAAAGCTATCTGAGTCAGTTTTTAAATATGAATTGAGTTAAGTAAACCTTAGCTTAAAAATCTGCTTTGTGGCAGCTTTTCTATTTTATTAAAAAGATTTGTCTGTCAGTATTTAAGCCCAGCCCTAGTCTTGGAAAAAGTCATTTGCTAAAGTTCACAAACTACTCAAACTTTCTTTGAATCCATCCCTAGTACTGGAAAATACCAAATATTTACAATATTTTGGCTTTCAATAGGGACATAAATTGAAGACTATACCAATATAGGCTATTTGTGACACAGAAGAGATCCTTTTTGCACCCCTAATAATCTATGTAACAAAACTGCTTGTGTCTGTAGCAGTCAAAATTTGGAGAATTATCTCTGCTTACAAAATTTGATATCCTGCCCAACTTTGGGTAAGGTCAATAATCAATCCTCAGTCACTTTCTACTTGTAGACTAGCAAATCTAACAAATCTAGAAGAATAAGCACATAAAATAGAACATAAAAGTAAAAGACCACGAACATATATCCTCTGCATATGAATTTTCAAGGCAGATGAGAAAGAGTACATTTTATATCTTCAATTATTTAAAAAATTATTTCCTGGTAGGAAATTATCACATAAAACTACTCTAAAAAAGGGAGCACACCGTCTCCTCAAGGTTTTAATAGAGTCAACAGAAGAAACAAATCATCTTCTCACAAATCCAAAGCATGGATTACAAAAGTTGCTTCATAGCTTACAACATAGTTTTATAAAGGCCCACAATTACACATGAGATAAACGATAACATCTACATAGTTTATCCACATCACATTTACAATGCAATAGGGCAGTAACGGATATATTAAAACAGTTAAATGTGTTACATTACTTCAATTATTTACAGATCACTAAATAGAATATACTATTTATTTCTGAATCCTGGTAACCATATAAAAATTATTCCTCTTTCCAGCTCTTTTTAAAACATCTATCACATAAGCAAAATTGTTCTATCTGTTCATTTTCTTGATTTTCCTCTACTATTAAACCATAGTGGCACATTTGAAGCAGAAAGAAGTAAAGCATCGTTCAGTCCATCCTTAAGGAATCTGGATCCTTCATTTTATGAAGAAGGAGGATAGTTTCAAATGTTACCTAACTAGTTATACTTAGTAGAAATATCTGTGCCTTAAAAGGTATATGCTCTTTGCCTGAAATGTGGTCAACCCTAAGGCCTGAATAGTTCAACTAGTGTTAAGCTTTACACAGTATCAACAGTAAAATATAAAAATAATCTAAACTCTAGTGCATTAAAATAAGCAAAGGTATAGTATTCATGGCTTTAATACAATGCTCCTAGCTTAGAGCACAAGTGTTTTTGGTCTAAGTAGTATCTGCCAATAAATAACCTCGATATGGACTTAAAGAACATTTTATTATTACAATTTGCTCCTACAACTTACTCTAAAATTAAAATTAAAAGAATAACTACCTTAAATGTTTCTCAGAAAACTGAATGTTGCTAGACTGGTTCAGTTAAACCCATTCCAGTCAAAGACTGCTTTGCTGCTTTACAGAACACCCCACATCAGAAAAGACACTTTTAAAAATCATAGAGAAAAAGGTTCACAGATAATATTTCCAATAACATTTTTATATCATTTGTTCAGAACATTCTGACTGATGAGGAGTTAAAAGTAAAGGAAGTAAAAAAAAAAAAAAAAAAAAAAGAGTTCACTACTACAGACAGAAAAGCTTACTCTATTATAGTGAAATGAAAATAGCTACTTGAAGTTTTCCTAAAATAATGTCTGCCAGTAATCCTGAGGTAATTTTTATAACCATTAACTAACACCTCTAAACATTTAAAGTGATTATTCAATACCAAATAGTGAAATTCAAGCATCATAACATGCCTAAGGAATACTTAAATTAAAATATCCAGAATCTTATAGTCATCTAATCATTTGGCCAAGTGATTAAGCAATTTACCTGCTACCCCCACCACCACCACTGTGATTGTCCATGCCATATGACTGGTTTAGGTAGGAGTCCATGGATCTTTGACCCCCATAGGATCCATGGCCATAGTCACGGTCCATCCCTATAAAGAGTTTAAAAAGAAAAAAATTAAATGATGCTCACCTTTACTGGCACTCAAAAGAAGAATTTTTAGATAAATATCCTTGAATGTCAGACCTCCATAAGATCCGGGGCCATAATCACGATCCATTCCTAAAACAGAGTCAGTAACAAAAGGTCAGTAAGATATACCACCCTCTTCAGGAATCTTTGCATAAACCACAAGATATTCGTATCAATGATGTGAGATAATAAGTCATCATTAACATTTAAGCTAAACTCACAGTAGACGTGGAAGGAAAAAAAACCTCACAAATGATAATCTACTGAATAATCAGATTTGCTAATAAAACCTATTTTTCAAAAAAACATTGTCAACTAAGAAAGTTCTATATTAGAATTATTTTTAATTTAATCAACATCTATTTGACTAGGGTGCTACTTTAAGGTTCTATATTAGCTTATTACATAGTATATAATAATAATTCCTACTCTCAAAAAAAATCATTTATTAATGTCAAGAAGAAAAACTTTGTTGTAAGTATACTTTTTTGCATCTAGCTGCTCTCAAAAGATCTAAAAACTCAGAAGCAGCCACATTTTCAATTAGCCTAATTTAAATTTGTTCATATACTAACCGAAATAGACATTTTTAAAAAGTAAAAATCATGGAGTAGGGGACCAACCTGTGGTATTACACCTATAAATAACAACTCAACAAATATTTAAATCCTCAAATACTCTGAATAGGGAATGAATGTGAACTCTAGCAATACAAAACACACACAAAACAAATTCTAATACATTAAGGGTATTAAGTATGTCTTATTACACTGCAATTCCATCTATATCCCAACCTCTGATGTAAAAAATACAACGAAAGAGGTAATAAAATAAATTTACTATGATTATAAAAATGATATTTTTAAATCATTTAGAATGTGTCCTATAAAGTCCTTTAAAATCCTTTATTGTCACCCTCCTCAAATTTTATACACTAATAAATACAACAATATACAAAGAGCAAATACCTTAATTTATATTTTTTAAAACACTAAATTTTAATTACAACCACTTAAATATTTCTGGTCCTAATAATAATGACAACAGCAACAACTTCACAAAAATATCACTCAGAATCTTGCGACCTTAAAGCTGGAAGCAACCTAAATGATAAAATTCAATCTTCTTGCTTTATAGATTAGGGAACTACAGTCCAAAGAGATGACATTATTTTCTCAAAGTCCAATATGTATCCACCCTTCTAGCTTTATGCTGTTGCTTCTATGTGAAACACTCTCAGCTAACACCCCAAATATCTGCTTCTTAAAATATTCTCACTTTTGGGGCGCCTGGGTGGCACAGTCGGTTAAGCGTCCGACTTCAGCCAGGTCACGATCTCGCGGTCTGTGAGTTTGAGCCCCGCATCAGGCTCTGGGCTGATGGCTCGGAGCCTGGAGCCTGTTTCCGATTCTGTGTCTCCCTCTCTCTCTGCCCCTCCCCCGTTCATGCTCTGTCTCTCTCTGTCCCAAAAATTAAAAAAAAAAAAAAAAAAAGTTGGGAAAAAAAAAAAGTTGGAAAAAAAAAAAATATTCTCACTTTTGGGGCGCCTGGGTGGCGCAGTCGGTTAAGCGTCCGACTTCAACCAGGTCATGATCTCGCGGTCCGTGGGTTCGAGCCCCGCGTCAGGCTCTGGGCTGATGGCTCGGAGCCTGGAGCCTGTTTCCGATTCTGTGTCTCCCTCTCTCTCTGCCCCTCCCCCGTTCATGCTCTGTCTCTCTCTGTCCCAAAAATAAATAAAAAACGTTGAAAAAAAAAATTAAAAAAAAAAAATATTCTCACTTTTAAGGGTGCCTGGGTGGCTCAGTCAGTTAAGTGACCGACTTCAGCTCAGGTTATGATCTCACGGTTTGTGGGTTCGAGCCCATTGTCGAGCTCTGTGCTGAACACTTGCTCTGAGCCTGGGACCTGCTTCAGATTCTGTGTCTCCTTCTCTCTCTGCCCCTCCCCCGCTTGTGCTGTCTCACTCTGTCTCTCAAAAATAAATAAATATAATAAAAAACAATTTTTTTTAAATCTTCTCATCTTTTAAAAGTCCATTTCAAATACTAACCCTTTTAAGATCAAATTTAATGATACCATCTCAGTTGATTATCATCTCTTTCTTCTAAATACCTAAAAGTCTATAGCTCTTATATGGAGCTTAGGATACTCTGCCTTATGTTCTGCTATTTGTGGCCTCATCCTAAATGTACACTCATCTTGTGGGCAGGGTCTGATTTCTACTAATTTTGTATATACCCCAGAACCATTGTTCTCAAAGAATAGTCTCTTCACCACTGCGAGTTGCTAGGACCTTTTCAGGGATCCACAAGATCAAACTATTTTCATAAATAACACTGCAACATTATTTGCCTTTTTCACAGTGCTGACATTTGCACTGAAGACGCAAAAGCACTGGTGGGTAAAACTGCAGGTCCCACACCACAAATCAAGGCAATGGCACCAAAGGATATTAGCAGTCATTGCAGTCCTTAATACTGCACACTTGCAGTAAAAAAATAATAAAAAGGGCCATCTCTACTTAAAAATGTCCTTGATGAAACAGTTAAGAATTATCAATTTTATTAAACTATGACTTTTGAGTACAATTTCTTTCTGGTAGTGTCTGTAGCACAAAAAGCAATTTTGCTGCATACCAAAGTATCACGGTTTTTGCCAGGAAAAGCCATTGTGCAAGTGCTTGGTTGTGAAATGAAATTAGCCACTTTTACAAAGAATACTATTTTTACTAGACAGACAGACTGAGCATTTGGCATTTTCTCAAAAATGAACAAAGTAAAACTGTCACTTAAAGGAAAACAACTAACAGCATTTGCTGCCAATGATAAAACTTGAGCTTTTCAGTGAAATTTAGAATTACATAAAACTTGTAAGTACCAATAAGCATAACAGAACACAAAAAGTTTATTAATACATTTTTCATACTAAGACTTCAAATGGGGCACATTATTCACATTTATAGCTCATCTAAACTCCAACTGTCCACATTCAAGTGTGCAGTCACATGCAGCTAATGGCTACCATATTAGACAACACAATTCTAGATTAATAAAATAGTCATTTATCTTTTTTTTTTTTTTTTTTGAGAGAGAGAGAGAGAGCGAGCACAGGTGGGGGAGAAGGGTATTGGGGTGGGGGGAGAATGTTAAGTGGGCTCCACACTCAGCACAGAGCCCGATGTCAATTATCTGTCTTTAGAGTTGGTAATTTATTCTTATATTATCTCAGATAGAGGACAATTTTGAAATTAAAATAAAAATTTCAAAATAAAAAGCCTTCCTCTAAGCCTCATATTAAAAAATAATCTTAGAGCTAAGTTCAGTTAGATAAACAAAGCAAAAAGTTTCATATTGTTATTTCTGCGAGTTTCAATTTTGAGCTCGCAGAGGCTGCCTTCAGATACTAAATCTTTTAGTTTTTTATTCTGTGTTTTTATTTCACTATGGAGTCATAAATTACTACTATTGAACACCCACCTTATGCCAGGCACTGTAGAGTACACAAAAATTAAGAAAACTACATAGCAATGATTTTGGCTTATTATTCATAGTATAGTACTATTCAGTTAATTAAAAAGGAAAAAAGGAGGGGCGCCTGGGTGGCGCAGTCAGTTAAGCGTCCGACTTCAGCCAGGTCACGATCTCGCGGTCCGTGAGTTCGAGCCCCGCGTCAGGCTCTGGGCTGATGGCTCGGAGCCTGGAGCCTGTTTCCGATTCTGTGTCTCCCTCTCTCTCTGCCCCTCCCCCGTTCATGCTCTGTCTCTCTCTGTCCCAAAAATAAAAAATTAAAAACGTTGAAAAAAAAAAAAAATTTAAAAAGGAAAAAAGGAAAAGTCTTTATACTGTATGTAATCAGTATGATTACAGGGATATAGATTCTATAAGATGACTGCTTCTATATAAACAACATTCTTCCAGGTTACCAAATGAACTTAGAAATCACTTTAAAAATAAAACTGGAACAGGGCGCCTGGGTGGTTCAGTCAGTTGAGCCTCCGACTTCAGTTCAGGTCATGATCTCGAGGTCCATGAATTCGAGCCCCGCGTCAGGCTCTGTGCTGACGGCTCAAAGCCTGGAGTCTGCTTCAGATTCTATGTCTCCCTCTCTCTCTGCACCTCCCCCGCTCACACTCTGTCTCTCTCTCTCTCTCTCAAAAATAAACATCAAAATATTTTTTAAATAAATTAATAAAACTAGAAGAATATAGCATATCTTTATTATTATTATAAAATGAAAGTAATTCACTCAAAAACCGACCTCATGTTTTAAATCAAATCTATTCTATTGCTTTGATCACTCTATAAGTTCAACAAATGTTAAAACTCAGTTACAATTAAATCATAAGGAAGGAGCTGAGGAGTAACAGGAAAAAACAACTGACTTATCTAAATAATTAACAAGCTGTGTCACACCAACTCTTGAAATAGGACCTCTGTTCACCACCTCCATACTACTAGCATTTTGATACAGGCCACCAGCATCTCAAATCTACATTACTACAACAGCCTCCTAACTAGTTTTCCTGCTTTCACTTTTGCTTCCTTTCTGTTTATTCTGAAGAAAACAGCCAGAATAAATCTGTTAAAATGTGAATTTAAATCATGTTCAGGGTACTTGGCTGGCTCAGTTGGAAGAGCATGCCAACTTTTGATCTCGGGGTCATGAGTTCAAGCCCCACACTGGATGTGGAGATTACTTAAATAAATAAACTTAAATAAAGTTCAATGCTCAGTAACTTCCAATGGCTTCCCATTTTGCCTGAAGTAAAAGCCAAACCCTTAAATAATCCGTAAGGCCCTATACCAGTGGCTTTGAACCAAGGACAATTTTGCCTTCCAGAGGACATTTGACAATCTCTGAAAGCACTTTTGGTTTTCACAACCAAAGGGCAGGTGCTGTTCACATCTAGTGCACAGAGGCCAAAGATGCTGCTGAACAGTCTACAATGCACAAGACATCCCCCCACAAAGAATTATCTAGTCCAAAATGTCAATACTTGTAGGGCACCTGGGTGGCTCACTTGGTTCAGTGTCCGACTCTTGATTTTGGCTCAGGTCATGATCTCACGGTTTGTGGGATTGAGCCCCACATCAGGCTCTGTGCTGACAGCGTGGAGCCTGCTTGGGATTCTCTCCCTCTTTCTCTGCCCCCTTCCCAGCTCATGCTCGCTCACTCGCTTGCTCTCAAAATAAATAAATAAACATTAAAAAAGAAGTCAACTGCTATATCTGACAAATACTGCCCTGTATGATTTACCTATCACTTCTTAACTTCATCATCTACCATTCCTCCCGTTATCGCTCTACTCTAGGTATACTAGACCCTCAGCTGTTCCTAGAACACAGTATGCACACACCCATTTTTGCACCTGCTGCTCCCTCTGCCTGGAATGCTCTTTCTCTGTATCCGCACTGCTCAATCCCTCTACTCTTTCAGGTCTTTATTTTCTATTGTCTCTTAGATATAAACAAGTTATCTTTGATTTTCAATGCCTTTGGCTACACCTCACCACTCTAACTCTGTCTTAAGACTGCTCAGCAAAAATCATCAGCTCTAGTCAAAACATTCTTCTTAAGTCTCTCTGAAGCACAATGTACTCAGCTGTACCTTTATTCCTGCTTTCCTCTATCTGGAATGCTCTCCTTTTTTTCTCTGCTGTTTATATAAAAAGAGTTATTGTGAGGCAGGAAGGAAACATGGAATCATTGAAAATACAACTTCCTTCCAGGAAACGGTGTGGAGGAAATTTGGAACTTGACATATTTTCCAGTACCTTCTACTTCATTTCAGTCGCTGGAAAAGACAATGCTAACAATGAATTGTATTGTTGGCTTCATTTGGCTTCGAATTTGCTAAAGCCTACAGCATTCTCCCTTTAGATAGCCATGGCTTGCATCCGCACCTTCTCAAATCTGTGCTCAAAGGTCACCTTAGCAAGTCCTTCCCCAACACACACACACACACCACCACCACCACCACCACCACCACCACCGCCAACATCCTCTGTGGCCTTTTTCTTCTAAGCAATTGTTACCATCTAATATACAATATGTGTTACTTCTTTATCTTGCTTATTCTCCAATTCATCCCACTAGACTGTACTCCCTACAAGGGCAAGAATATTTTCCATTTTGCTCATTGCTATATTGCCAGTTCCTAGAATAGTATCTAATACACAGCAGTCACTCAAGAAATATTTGTTAAATGAATAAAGTCAAATTACATCTCTGAAATTAAGTTCCTCATGTATGAAGTGTAGATAACCTAGACCTCAAAGTGTTGTCAAATAATGATCTTTAACCAGCAATGCATTCCAAAATCATTCACAGCACTTTTTCATCACATGCACAACCAGGGATCCCTTATTTAAAACTAAAATTCAAGAGGACTAGAGTATGACCTAAACAAACACACTTTGGAAAAGCTCCCCAGGGGAATCTAACAATCACCCTCAGATGAAAACCACTGTTGGAACTAAAATTAAGAGAAAAAATAAAATTCACAACATTGGTAAAACATTAATCCAAAAGGATATATGCACCCCATGTTCGCTGCAGCTTTATTTATAATAGGAGAGGTATGGAAACAACTTAAGTGTCCACTAAAGGATGAATGGATAAAAAAGATGGGGTTCACATATACGAGGAACAGGACTCAGCCATAAAAAGGAATGAAATCTTGCCATCTGCAACAACATGGATGGACCCTGAGGGCATTATGCTAAGTGAAATAAGTTACAAAGCAAGACAAATACTGTTATGTGGAATCTAAACAAAACAAAACAAAACAAAAAAGCCAAGCTCATAGATACAGAGAACAGGTTAGTGGTTTCTAGAGGGGAGAGTGCAGGTGGGCAAAGGGAATCAAAAGGTACAAAAGTCCAGTTATAAAAAAATAAGTCATGAGGGGAAAAAATAAGTCACAGGATATAATGTATAGCATGATGACTTAACTGTTAAGAGATTAAATCTTAAAAGTTCTCATTATAAGAAAAAAATTTAATTATATATGGTGATGGATGGTAACTAGAATTATTGCAGTAATCATTTTCCCAGTGAAATCATTTCCTACAGTGAATCATCATGCTGTACCCCTGAAATTAATGTAATGTTGTATGTCAATTATACTTCAATAAAAAATAAAGTGCATCTCTTAAGCAAAAAGTCATCACTGTGATAGAAATTGCTAAAGTTTTTTTTGCATCACTATACATTAAGAAAATAAACTTCTGGCCTGGTATGACTCTACATGTCAAAGTCCTACATTTAGACATTGAATCCAAATCTCTGGTGAACACTACTAGAAATTGAAGCCTTTTATCATTCCAAATGTCTCTCTTTGGTGAACGTATTAGTCCTACTCACTCCAGTTTAAAATCTTGGACTCGTTTTTATTCATCCTTCTCAATTTTCTACTCATTACTAGTCAGTCAACCTGCAAGTTCTGTTAATTTTCTCTAGAAACATCTTACTATTTTCAAAATTACTAGTCTTCTCCCAAGTTCAGGATCTTTAAATCCTAACACCTAAATTTATTAAATGGCTTTTTAGCTTATTTTCCAGTTTTTTTCTTTTCTTTTCCTTTTTTAAGATTTTATTTTTAAGAAATCTCTACATCCAGCATGGGGCTTGAACTTACAACCCCAAGAGCAAGAGTCACATACTCTTCCAACTGAGCCAGCCAGGCACTCCTCTAAGTTTCCAGTTTTCAATCTACCTAAATGTGGATACAAATTAAAGTTCCTCTGGTAGTTTTATTATGACATTCTCCTGTTCAAAACTGTGTTCTTCAAGGGCAACTAGCTGGATCAGTTAGTAGAGCATGCAACTCTTGATCTTGGGGTTGTAAGTTTGAGCCCCAGGTTGGGTGTAGTGGTTACTCAAAAATACATTAAGAAAACAACAACAACAGCAACAACAACAACCAGAGGCATGTGGATAGCTCAGTCAGTGAAGCATCCAACTCTTGATTTCAGCTCAGGTCACAATCTCAGTTTGTGAGATCAAGCCCTGCATCCAGCTCTGGGCTGACAATTCAGAGCCTGCTTGGGATTCTGTCTCTCCCTCTCTCTCTGCCCTTCTCCTGCTCATGCTCTCTCTCTCAAAAGAAATAAACTTAAAAAAAAAAAAAAAGGTATTCTTCAGCACTCAATATATACTACTTCCTACACATAGCCCACATCAAATACAAAGTTTCTCTAAATTCTTAAAGATGATACACAGAAATTAATTGGACAGCAATTATTCTCATAAAATGGCACATGGTTTTATTTAGTACACCTGCTTCAGTTTTATTTTGTGAATATATTATATTCTGTACACAGCTGAATTTTCCTTTTCTCTGGCAATCAATATGTGTACTTCCACTCTATGGGGGTCCTTTTTTACCTCACTGAATTCTTCCACGTTCTTTTTTGTGTTATCATCCTGTCTGGCAGAACTTTAATAACTATCAAAATAACATCCAACTGTACTCTGCCTACCTCTTATGATTTTATCTAGCTCTGTAGTCACAACTCTAACGTCATGCTTAAGTCAATAAACAATCAGGCTTAGGGACTCCTGGGTGGCTCAGTCGGTTGGGTGTCCAACTTCGGCTCAGGTCAAGATATCACAGTTCATGGGTTTGAGTCCCACAATGGGCTCTGTGCTGACAGCTCGGAGCCTGGAGCCTGCTTCATATTCTGTGTCTCCCTCTCTCTGCCCCTCCCCTGCTCATGCTCTGTCTCCCTCTCTCAAAAAGTAAACATTAAAAAAATATTTAAAAAAATAAAATAAACAATCAGGCTTCTTCATGTGCTCCTCTAGACAGCTCTTTATATACAAACACATTTAGACACTAAAGCAAATGACCTCAAAAACAAGGTCAAAATGTATTACAATAGAAGCGATATAAAACCAAGACAATAATCCACTTAATCTACATTATTCAATACCAAAGCTTCTCAGTCAGCAAAAAGAACTCGACCAGTTTCTTGTAACTCATCACTCAGAATGTAGTCAAGGCCTTTTGGAATAAAGTAAAGGAATCATAATTCTAACAAAAGAGTCAAACTATATGGAATAGCCCTGACTTTTTCTGATTCCCAAATTCCTTAATTCAAAAACTATACATAGTGTGACACATTAACACTGAGCAGTGATACATTAAGAGACAAAACAATGACTGAAACAAGGTAGAACTGGCTTTTTACATTGTTACTTTATGTGCATGTAGAGAAAAAGTGAAATGCATTCCTTTAACATTATTTAAGAGCAAACAAAAGAGGATACTCACCATTAAAGCCCTGATAAGTATTTCTGCAAGCAGAGTGTGTATAATCTATGAAGACACATTTAACAGAAAGAAATTAGTGCAATATTAGCAAAAGTCTGAAATTACATACTCATCTATTCAAATCAAACACAATTTCTTAAAATGTCATTAACTCTATTATCTGCAAAAATGGAGTGTAAATAATTACAAACATTTAATATGGAAAAACATGTATCTCTCTTCATTATCTCCCCAAGAGGCCAATCATCCAAATTACTAAAATGTAAAAATTCGCTTTAACACCTGATATACAATAATTGCCAAAAAAGGGAATCCAGTACTGATTTATACAGGGAAACAAAAGGAAGGCAGATAGATTAAATTATGTACCAAATATTGCAAAAAGGGCCATGTGAGAATTGATTGTATCTAATATGTAATTGTTTCAAAGTTAAATATATTTCTTTTACCTACTCACTCTCTAAAGTTTTCAAGATCTTATTTGAGAATGCATATACACAAACATATATGTTTGCCTTCACTGTATCTATCCAGGATGTGACATCACCAAAAACCATATTGGCAATTTCCGTTAAAACGGATTTGGCAATTGTTAAGTCCTTTAATTAATTTTACTAATAAATAATAAAAGAAAGAAAGCTGATACAGTGATCCCTTGAATGCAACAGAATCCAGCTACGCTGCATAGGATTAGATTCAGATGTATTGTTAGTCAAATTCCACTCCCAAATATAGCAGTAAAGGAGAAAAGGAAGCAAGAGAGAGGAGGAGTGTTTACTCACTGACACTGTTTATAATTTTATTACTAACGCTGGAGTTGCAGGCACATGGTGACAATAAAAAGTAAGCAAACTAAGTTTTATTGTTTTTCAACTCTCTACAGAAAATGGATTCCCTTGGTGGGGGGGGGGGACCACTCCCATTGTTCCCTCCCCCCACCTGGGTAGCTTCTGCTGTACCCTGAGTGTTGGTACTATCATCAAACTTTGGTATGAAAACATAGCAATGTATTTTTAACTTTCATTCCCAGCTTCGCTACTTCAAATAAACATAGTTTTAAGGTATCTGTATCCAAATGAGTCAAAGTCCAACCAAAACAAACAAAAACACCGGAGTGTGCTACTCTTAACAGCTGGGCTTCCTATTTCAAACTAATTGAAAAGGCTCCACCAAAGGGTTATCCCAGGGGCGCCTGGGTGGCTTAGCTGGTTAAGAGCCCTACTCTTGATTTCGGCTCAGGTCACGATGTCAGGCTTCGTGAGATCAAGCCCCACATCTGGCGCTGCACCGACAGCTTGGGATTTTCTCTCTCTCTCTCAAAATAAACAAATAAACTTTTTTAAACATGGGTTCTTTCAGCCCCCTTTCATATACTTAGATTTGGCAGCTTTAATTCTTTCTGGCATGAAATCAAATCAAAGATCAAAAAGATCGTCTAGTCAGACTCATGCTGAGATCACAGTACATTCAATGTTTAATATAATTGTTTCGGTTGGGTGAGGGGCTTACAACTAGTTAGCGAGCCGGTTTTAATTAGACACGTCTGGTTACTCAGGATTAAGACCACTTTAATCACTGAAACCCTTTTCCACGTCTCCCTAACGCTGTCGTTAACCGACTCGTTTTATCTTGACACCAATTCCTATAAAAGTTGGGCAAGATCTGAAGACAAGGTGAAAACCAAATTAATTTTACTCTGGGAGCCTGTGAAAATCTAGCGTGAGAGACAGCTGAAAGGTATTGCTGGAATACGGTTTCTTTAAACGTTAAGTCCAACGCAGGCGGTTGGGCACAGAGCTGAATTTGAAGGGCATGTGATGCCGTGCCAGAATTCTAACTTAAGTCCCATCCATACACAATCCAGAGGAAAAAATGCTTAGGTTCACGCAGCTATTTGAAATTAGGGATTAACGACCAGGTAATTTTGGTGGATAAACAGCCCAGTTTGCTAACCAGTAATATAGCTCAGGTTTCCATTCGGCACAGAGATCTACCTATACTTGTCACTTACAGACGCCCTTTAAACTCGTCTTCAAACTAAGACGAGAAACATCACCGTGAACAAGCCTCTGGAAATTGTATCTGTTAAGAAGCAACCTGGTTGGGGATTTACTACACGGACGAGCTGGGTAGCCGCCCTGTGAGGCGAACGCGACGCGAGGCCGGGGAGGCCCCACCCGCCCCTCTGCCCGAGACCGGGGAGTTGGGAGGCGTCGGGGCAATTTCCACGCACCGGGGCCGGGGCGAGTCCGGAGCGCGAGTCCGGGGCCCGAGACCGGAGGCCGTGGCGCTCTGGGCGCGCCCTTCCCCTCACCGAGGCCGGCACGGAACTCCCAGGTCCCCGGCGGCAGCGGGCGCCGGGCGGGCGCGACAAGGCGCGCGGGTTCCCACACAGGCCGATTCCGGGCACTGGGCCCGCGGCGGGCGGGCGGCCTCCGGGCCCGCAGAACAAAGCCCACACGGCCATCTTGAGACCGTAAACAGACCCCCGGGGCGGCCACCCCGCCTCCCGCCCGCCGTGGCGACCAGCCAGAGGCGCCGCTTACCGTCTTCGAAGTCCATGGCGGAGGCTCGGGGCTCACAGCCTCGGCGACGCTGGGCTGAGCTGTGGCAGGCGGCGAGCGCCCGCGACCCGCGGTTCCACACCACCCGTCCTCGCGACCGACAGCGGCGCTACCGGCCCGGGAGCCGCAGGCCACAGCGAGGCTGAGGGGCGGGGCCGGCCGGCGCTGCCAGCCGCCGCAGCGCGGCCTGCGATTGGCTGGCGCGGGATGGTGGGCGGACCCTCGAGTGGGGGCGGGAAGGAGGCCCGCTGTCGCGCTCCCGAGTGCTGACCCTCTGGGAGCGGCTGAGGAGGAAGGAAGGTAGAAAGAGGAGCGTCGAAGACTGACTAGGGTCACGGGAAAGCGAACTGGGTGTTCGGGAAATTCTGGCTGCGGCCCGCCATGTTTGATCCTGGCAAGAGCGAAAGGATCTAGTTGGAATACCTCCCTCCTGCCCAAACTAATAAACCACGTGCCGACCTTTTGCTTTTTATTGGCTGGGGATGACTGTACCGAAAATGTTAACGTGTTTTTGGACTTTTTGCTGTGGAGACGCTGAAGTCCCAGACGATTTTTACTCTGTGAGCAGAGAACAGACTGCAAAATAGGAAATAATTATGGAAATGATCCAAAACAAGCTATTACCAATTTCTGAATTTTAAGGTCCAAAATGAAAGTGCTGTAAAAGTTCAAAACCAGGGATGATTTGTGGCAGAAGTCCTCCAGAACCTGACGAATGACCACAAATATCCACACACCTTGGCGTTGTATTATCACTACTTTGGAAGTAGTGTTGGGGAAGTGGCCAAAATTATTCACCCCACAGGTCAATATGGAAAAAGACAACTATTCATTCTGACCCTGGAGCAGCTTGAACTCCAGGTTTAATTTTTTTTTTCTTTTAGTCGAGGAAATAGTGTCAACAACGACTTGATTGCAGGATAGGAAACCATGAATCAAAACCATTTGCTCTTCTTTGAGATCCAACCAGTTTCTGGAACCAGTTCCAAGAAGGCAGCTTGTGGAAATAGGGCTGGGGGAAAAACTCACAGATATACTATGTATATTACCATAGCCCCAAACCTGGACAGGGCATTTTTTCTTCCTCATCACTTTCCTTCTCCACCCTGATTGATTCACCCATTCTCCACCCTTGTTTTCTTTTTTTCCCCCATCCTATACATGTTTCCTAGTCACCTGAGCTGAACATGTTGAAAACTGAACTCATAATTTCCCTCCTCAAACCTGCTCATCCTCCTTTATTCTTTCATCTCTGTTAGTGGTGTGGTGAGCAACCACCCACTAATCCTAGCCGGAAGCCTGCCCGATTCATCTAGTCAAGGCACAGCTCTCTCCCATTCTCTCACGCCAGTTCATACTGAAGTCTTTCATCTGCTTATTACCTCTTAAAGTTTCTTAAACTTGTTCCCTTCTCTCCATTCCCACCGCACTACCTGCAGTACCTAACTACTCTCATTCTCTCTCTCCCAAACTGTTGCTGTATCTTCCTAAATAATTTCTCTGCCCTTTGGCCTTGATTTCTCAGGCTTCTCAGGGCTGCGGTGTTCTAAACACTAATCCAAACATCTCATCATGCGTCTCTATCATGGATTAGATCAAGTCAAAGCTACGTAACCTAGAGCACGTGCGTCCGGATCTGGCCACTGCCTGACCTGCCATCTTCCTACATTTCTCCCTCCTCCTCTCTCCTACACTCTCTCCCTTTTGTGGATCAATTTTAAGCCGCTTCCCAAATCATCCCTATGCTTCTTCATGCCACTAAACTTTTACTTATGCTTTTGTCTCTGCTTGTGATACCACCCAGTTAACCCTACCCATTCTCAAAACATAGCTCAGGATTTACTTCCTCTAAGAAACACACCCACATCCCATCCCCGCACCCTAGGCCGGTACTTCTCAAATATTAACGTGTATATGATTCGCCTAGCAATCTCATTAAAACTCACATGCACACTCAGTCAGACTGGGTTGGAGCCAGAGTCTGCATTCCTCACAGGTTTCCAGAAGATGCTGCTGCTGCTGCTGCTGCTGCTGCTGAAACCATACTTGGAGTAGCAAGGCCCTGAGCTAACCTGTTACAGCACTATCTCCCTTGCAGTAAATACTCTGTTTGGCTTTATGTCTACCCACATTCGAAGCCCTTTGAGATTAGAATCAAGTCTTCTTTGTATCCTAAGTGCTGAGCACATATATTTGCTAAGTAAAACTGAACTCTCTTGACTTTTTTTTTTTTTAAGGGTAGACTTAATATTTTATTGCCATTTATATAATCAGATGGCAATTGGGTATACAGTCTTCATACTTGATCTTTCCTTTTGGTAAATAAAAAAATTTACAAGTTTTCAACAGCCAATGGCTGGTTATGTTTTCAGAAAACATAATTAGATTAATTCATTAATGGTAGCTTCAAGTTTTTCCTTACTAGCCCCAGAAAGTTCACCCACCTTTTGTCCTTTTTTAAAAAACTGGAAGGTTGGCATGCATTTGACTTCACGCTCTGAAGCAACATCCCAACAGTCATCCACATCTGCTTCAAGGAACGCCATGTTGGAATACTTGTCAGAGAAGGAGTGAAAGAAAGGCTTAATCGTTTTGCAAGGCCCACACCACATGGCTGAAAAGTCAACTACTACAAGTTTTTCCCCTACACTGTTCAAGGCTTCCTGAAAAGCATACTTGCTCTCAATCTGCTTCACCATTTTGGCGGTTGGGGTCTGACAAGCGGCTGTAAGGACCATGTAACTGGATCCTAAATGCTGGACAGAGCTCTCTCTTGACATTTTTAACTTTTTATTTTTCTTGGTATCATGACAAAGGAATGGTTTGTAACCCGTGGTATTCAGGCATGAGTGTAAGGAAATAAGTATTGGGAACCACACACACACACACACACACACACACCCTTCTTTCTCTCCTAAAAGAGAAAATTACCAATCATGGAACTCCTAACTCAAGAAGAAAACTGGCCTCAGCACAAATGCCTGGAGAGCCAGAATACATAGATATCTTCTCCCCTTCCTTCCTCTTTCCCAAGGCAGAAGCAGGTGGCCATACCTAGATACCCCACAATACCTGAGAGGCCTTGCAATACCTGAGAGTCCCTCAAGCCATCCCTTAATTCCTTTACCAAACAAATATTGATTGAGCACCAACTATGTGCCAAACATGGTTTTCTTCCTTCACTGTCATCTCTTTCCAGTCCCCCAGAAACTGGCCAGGCAACCGGGCCTGTTCCCACTTGTTTAGGCTTAGATTTTTACCCTGAGGGGCCAAGGTTTTGTACAAAGTCTTAGACTATTTCATTCTCCATTTATTTTGCAGTAGGTGGCAGGTTAGTAAATGCCAGAACAGCTAAGCCTATTGGAAAACAGAAGAGAATATGTTTTATTAAGTGCAGAGGTTAAAAGGATGATGTGCTGATGCCAAGAGAAGTCTGCAGGGAGAAGGAGGAAATGGGGAGCTACATCTAAGACCTGATCCTGAGGGAGCCGTCAAAGAAGCCCTACCATTGCCCTCCCCAGAACCTGAGAAGAGCGAGGTGCGTGGGCTCCCTGAGGACCCAGGGACCTCTGTTCCTCATCTCCTGACCCTCCACATACATACCTTCTGCTCCAACAACACAGGACCATCTGCTGTTCCCCAAACAAGCTGTGTATTTTCACAAGCTTTTGCTCACCCTGTTCTCTCTGCTTCTATTGTGTTTCCTTTCCTCCTCTGCCATTCTTCAAGGTTCAATATTCATGTCGCCTCTTTTTAAACCTCTCCCTAAGCTCTTAGTCAGAATCCCCTTCCCTCTGTGTCACCTTAATAGTGGTTAGCACAGTTGGATTCTTGTTGTAGTAAGTTTTTTAGTTGTATTCCTTGTCTAGTTCTTTGTTCATACTCTTTGGGAATGGAGACCCTTCTATGTACCCCTTTTATATGGCCTATAGGTAGCACAGTGGCGCTGTATGTTAAGGAGGAGAAGCAAAATCACCACTGAAGAAAAGACTGCATCTGACTGAAAGTGAGTGCCCAGAGCTTCCTCTGCACAAAACCACAGCATCCGACAATTATTTTGGAGAATAAGTGACAGTAGGGTTACAAAGGGGAGTTCTGATTTCACAATGCCTTCCCACTTGGCTCCAAATAATTCTTCTTCTCCATGTTCTTTAGGGAATGCATAAATACTTAGAGAGGGAGGTCAAGTACTAAAAATGACTGTCTTAAGGCAGAGCAGCCAAACTTAACATAAGCAAAGTAATTCCTACTGAGGGTTCTGAGGACTTATCCAAGGAGAGCTGGTTACAGAACCACAGCAATAGAAATCGGCTGAAAACAGCTAGTGTTAACAGCACTGAATGGATGTATTTTATACATATGAGAAGATGTCTCTCTCCAATTTTAATTTACAACTTGAAAAAGACACAGGTGTCTCTAAAAGCTAAAAGAAATAGCAATTAAAATAATAATTAGCTTTTATTAAGCCCTATATATTAATAAATGTTCCAAAGAACTTTACATGTATTAACTCCTTTTATCTGCTTAAGAGTCCTATGATGTAGGGGCACCTGGGTGGCTCAGTTGGTTGAGCATCCGACTTTGGCTCAGATCATGATCTTGAGGCTCGTGGATTTGAGCCCTACATCAGACTCTATGCTGGCACCTTGGAGCCTGGAGCCTGCTTCAGATTCTGTGTCTCCTGCTCTCTCTGCTCCTCCCCACTTGCGTGCATGCACATGTTCTCTCTTTCTCCCTCTCTCTCTCTCTCTCTCTCGAAAATAAATAAACATTTTTTAAATTAAAAAAAAAAAGAATCCTATAATGTAGGTAGTACTATTGTCCCTACTTTACTGCTAAGGAAACTGAGACCCATAAAGGTAAAGTTACTTGCCCAAGGACACACTGTTAAAAAAAAAAAAAGAAAAGAAAAGAATAGAGCCAAGATTCAAACCCAAGCAGCCTGGCTCCAGAGCCCTTTTGTGCATCTCTATCATTCTGAAGTGCCTACTGTGCTCTACCGAGCAGCTCTTGCCTGACAAGGATTTTGATGGACTCTTCATATGCCTTACTTGTATCCTCACAATAAGATAGGTTATATCCTTTCCACATGAGGTAAATTAAGGAGAAAGTTAGGTTCCTTGTCCAAGACTGCACAATGAGAAATTACTGGTTCCATATACATGACAAATATTATATAATCATGGTCTATTGCTGTTTGGAGCCAACCTTGGAGATTCAATATCATCACCAAAGTTCTCAGGTTAAAAAAAAAAGAAAGAAAAAAAAAAAAAAAAGGAGAGGGGCGCCTGGGTAGCTCAGTCGGTTGAGCATCCAACTTCGGCTCAGGTCATGATCTCGCGGTCTGTGAGCTCAAGCCCCGCATCAGGCTCTGTGCTGACAGCTCAAAGCCTGGAGCCTGCTTTGAATTCTGTGTCTCCCTGTCTATCTGCCCCTCCCCCACTCATGCTCTGTCTCTCTCTCTCTGTCAAAAATAAACATTAAAAAAAAAGGAGAGGGGCGCCTGGGTGGCTCAGTCAGTTAAGCATCCGACTTCGGCGCAGGTCATGATCTCACTGTCCGTGAGTTCAAGCCCCACATTGGGCTCTGTGCTGACAGCTCAGAGCCTGGAGCCTGTTTCAGATTCTGTGTCTCCCTCTCTCTCTGACCCTCCCCCGTTCATGCTCTATCTCTCGGTCTCAAAAATAAATAAACGTTAAAAAAAAAAAAAAAAAGGAGAGAGATTTTGCCAATCTCCCAATCTTGCATAATTGTACTAATGCAGTCAAAGAGAGTTATGTAGGAAAAGAAGTGATCATGAATGCTTTGGAGATTCCCCACCTCATCCTGTGCTTTAGGCCTTTCTCAGATTAGAAAAACTCAATTAGTTTCATGTGCATTCCCTTCCCCAAAAAGCAAGGTGAAATTCCAAACACAGAAGTGCTTTCCTTAGGTATAAATTATATAAAGTATACATTTCTAGAAAATGAGGTTTATTCCCTATTAGGGTCTCAGTTAAACCTCTGAATTATCACCTCTCATTTCATCTTCTTAATGTGTTTAGTCCATCATAAATTTTAATCTTCTAAGTAAATTGAGAGCAAGCTGTCTGCGACATCTGTCAACCCCACTGATTGCCAGAATTGATTTGGTAGATCTGCCCTGCTGGAAAGGTGTCCCCTTTCTTCCTGGCTCTGCCACATGTGTCTCTCCCAAAGCTGCACGCTTCATTGAAGAGGATGGTTTTCCTAGAGAGGGGAGGACAAGGATCTACAAGGAGTCAAGTTCTCCTGTGGGACTATCCAGGCCTTGGATAGTAGGGTCTCTGCCACTAGACAATGAGCCACTTGAAGGTGGAGATCTCATCTTTGTGTCTCCAGCCTGCTAGAACCATGCCTGGCACAAGGTAGACTCTAAAGTGTCTGTTGAATGAATAAGAAGGAAACAGACCCATAGTCAGCTTCTGTATCTAAATAGCTTCAATTCTACATTAGGGAAACAAATGTAAATAAAAATACAAACATACAAAATTCAAACATGCACACATACAATCTAACCCCCATCTTGAGAGTCAACCCAACACATAGAGTTTACAAACAGAAAAAGGGCACAGTCCTAGGAGACCCAGTAGAGGGCACCACACACCAAATATAGTCAAGGTTTGGCTACAGAAATGGAGCACGTGTCTATCTAGTTCCTGCTGGTCTAAGATGTTGTGAAAGGACACGGAGCAGAAAATATTCCTATGGGCCTGTGCTCTAAAAGTACCTGAATTTCTATTTTGGTTCAATTGTGGATATAAATTTCCCTGTTTGCCTCATTTCAGTAGATTTTGTTTTTAGAGATGATCTTTTAAAGCATGGAACAATGGAAAACACTGTAGTGGTAAATTTGAAAAACAGGATACAAAATTGTATGTGAAATCTGATAATAGCAATACCAATATTTTTTTTTAAAAGACAAAGCATAAAGATAAGATGGAAAGAAAAATTGTAAAACATGAACTGTGATTCTTTTTCGTGATGACTTTTTATGTACTCACAGGCATGCATACTTAGTCTTCTATATTCTCCAAATTTCTTTCACACTTTTATAATGTAATACATATATAATATGTATATATATACACAATATACATATAATATATATATTTGATATGTAATATATATATAATATATATATTTGATATGTAATATGTATATATATTTGATACAAAACAAAATGTAACATGTATTAACAATTAGTTCTCCTTAGCCAAATGCTGTATTTCATTCTCTTTGTAGATATTGTTGGGAACAGAGGAAGGAGCCTCTCTCTATTGGTCATTTAAGTCAGTGGTTCTCAAGTCTGGCTCTACTCTAGAATCATTCAGGCACTTTTAATAAATGCCAGTATTTAGGCTTCACTTTGGAGATTCTTATTTAATGATAAACCTAAAACTGTTACCAGTGCTGATTTTCGAGACACTTGCAAGACAAGGTATTGGAATAAGTTCTCTTCTGTTTCAGTAACTTGTACTTATTGAGAAAATGTCAAGTCTAAAAAAGGAACTTTAGAGATTGAATAACCACACATTAACCAATCGATCCATGTGTGGGAAATGGTGTAACAACTACACTCTGAATTGGGGCTAGTATAGACACTTGTACATCTTACAGCTCTAAAAGCTGGCTTGGTTCCAGTATTCCCTGTAACTACCCTGCAGCCCTTGGGAGGTAATTAACTAATGACAGTAAAGGGCTTTTAAACTGAAACATGCTGTATAAATGCTAAACACAGGAAACACGCAGAGGATTTCCACTGACTGCCAATACTTTTGAACCAGAGAGTTGATGCATCTTTCAGCCAATTTCCCCTTTGCAACTAAAATCTTCCTAATCCTAAATAAATAAATAAATAAAAATAAAATCTCCCTAATCCTTATTTCAAGGGAAACAAAAGGAGTTCTTTCTTAAATGTCTTTCCCACCAATCAAAGACCTAAGATTACCCCCTTTACTTTCTCAGAAGTAAGTTTCTGCCTCAACAAAATGTTGCATGGTAGTGTGGTTTGTGTGAATGGCTGGTTGGATTGGATCACTGAAGGTAGGTTCTACACAAAAGAGGTCATATTAAGTGGTCTAATATGAGTCCTGGCACCACCCTTCACATCATCTTTGTTTTTAAAGCAAAAGATTTGTGCAAATGGTAATAAATGAAATACTATAAAAGGACTTCCGGTGAAAAGCAACAATATTTCCTCTTCTCCTTGTTTAACTCTGTTCCCCTCTAGAGATGAAAACTCTGGTTTCATCTTGTGGTAGGTTCCCCTCCCTAAGGAGAGAGAAAAAAAGGGAGAGAAAACTTCAAGGTAACCTGGCTATGCACCTACATGATACCATCCCTCATGACCTTGTAAACTGAGACTGCTTAATCAAACTACATGTTTGTGTGTGTTACCATATATGGGAGACAAAGAAATAGAAAATAGATTTTAAAAACTATGCCATGTGACGTTCAGTGCTCAATTCTTCAAGCACAAACCCAACTGAGCAGTACCGGCAGGAATAAAGTTGCTTCCTGGAAATTAAAAAGCCTCAGTGTCATGACTGTGTAAGAATCCTGCTGCAATCTGGGGTGAGATCATTTGGTGTTTCCTTTCACTGCACTCTGTATCTCTCTTCTTAGATTACCAACTTCAGTCAATATCAATTGATTACACAGTATGAAAATGAGCATGTATCTCGTACTACCCTTCTCTTCCTAATATTTAATGGCAATGATGGTTTTTTATTTCCTCTATTAGAACTAATCACTTATGTTTCCAAATAAGGACTCGAATTGCTATTTCTTTTTAATAGAGCATCTGTGCATTTCTTCCTCTATAAAATGAAGGCGTTGGCCCCTTCCCATTGTTCTACTTCTCCTCTCCCTTTCATTTTCATCAGCAGCCCTGTACCACCAACAGAATTCTTACTGTTTACATTCTTCGCCGCAACCATAAAAAGTCTTTTCTACTTTGCCTATAGGTTGACTTTAGAAGTTAAAAAGACTATATACTTTTTTCCAAAGAGTACAGTGTGAGTGAGAGAGCAGGTAAATTTACATTAGAGAAAACCTGGCCAACGCAACCTCAGCCAGGTTATCAAGTTCAACAAGAGTGTTAATTCGATATGTCATGTTGATAGCATGTGCCCTTGGTTTGATGTGCCAAAATGGCACTTGACCTTTGTGGTCTTCCCTGAAAAACCCATAACCCCAATCTAATCATAAGAAAAACATTAGACAAATGTCAAATGATGGACATTCTAGACCTGTACTCCTCAAAGCTATCAAGGTCTTCAAAAACAAGGAAAGTATGAGAAACTATTACAGCCAAGAGGAGCCAAACGAGACAGAATGACTAAATGTAATGGAAATAGAAGCATTAGGGAAAAACTAAAGAAATCTGATAAAGTATGAACTGTAGTTAATGACAATGTATCAATATTCATTCATTCATTATAGCAAATGGTTAATATTTGCATAAGATGTTAATAATAGTTGATCTGTCTACTGTATTTACATTTTTCTATAAATCAAAAACTTGTTAAAAATAAAGTTTATTAAAATACAAAATAATGGAAACAAGTCAATATGCCACATATACTTTATTATTGATATAGACACTATTCAATATCAATATGCTAGGATTACATTTTCCATGAACCCAGTGTTATAACCCCTGGGTCTCTCAAATGAGGCTATTTCTAGCATCAAGGTCAAATTGATTGCCTTTTCTCTGCACTCTTTTCACCGCTTATATTCATGCCCGAATGTAGTTTGCTTCATGCGTGGTCTGTGACTCTGTTGTTCAGAATTTGCTTTTTCTCAAATTTCTAATTGTCATTTTATCTTGTATATTCTAGCCTGTGGCACTTTCTCCTTAATTCAACCATTAATCCTTCCCTTTCACTTTTTATCTTTCAGACATTTTTTGAAATCTCCACTCCATTGGCTTCCACCCTTTCCCCTCACACACTTTTTTCCCCATGTTTGTTTACTTTTATTCCAGTGGAGTCTTAGCAAGGAGGTTAAGTGCACATAGGCTCATGCTCCTGTCTTGAAAAAGAAGCTTACTTTGCCTTTCACAAGGCAAAGTACGGTTTCATACTCAGTCCTGACGCAGAGTGAGCCAGCTAAGATCTGGCTCAAAGAAAGGAAAGTAGTTTCTTCTCTGAGAAAACACCCAATGGCAGATGTTGCCCGTGCTGTGTCCAGGGTCCAGGAGGGCCCTGGGGCCCTGGCTGCAGTGGCTTCCACAGAGGCTTGGGCAGCTGCATCTGTCACCTTGGTCAAGGCCAGGCCAAAGACAGAGAGTAGAATCTGGTCACCAAGATGGGGTCACCTGATCAAGGACATGAAGATCAAATCCCTGGAAGAGTTCTGTCCCTCTCCTTGCCCATCAAGGAAACTGAGATCATTGACTTTTTCCTCGGGGCATCCCTCAAGGATAAGGTTTTGAAGATTATGCCTGTGCAAAAGCAGATCCATGCTGGCCAGGGGATCAGGTTCAAGGTATTTGTTGCCAACAGAGTTTACAATAGAGATATTGGTCTGGGTGTTAAGTGCTCCAAGGAGGTAGCCTCTACCATCCATGGAGTCATCATCCTGGCCAAGCTTTCCATCATTTCCATGTAGCAAGGCTACTGGGGGAAACACTCAGCAAGCCCCACAGTGTCCCATGCAAGCTGGCCGGCCGCTGTGGCTCTGTGCCGATGTGCCTTATCCCTGCCCCCAGAGGCACTAGCATTGTGTCAGCCCCTGTGCCCAAGAAACTACTGATGACGGCCAGTACTGACGACTGCTACACTTTGGCTGCACTGGGCAACTTTGCCAAGGCCCCTTTTGATGCCATTTCCAAGACCTACAGCTAACTCACCACTGACCTCCAGAAAGAGACCGTGTTCACCAAGTCTCCCTATCAGGATTCACTGACTATCTATAAAGGCCCACACCAGAGTTTCATGGAGAGGACCCAGGCTCCAGCTCTGGCCACCACATGGTTTTATACAAGAAAAATGAAGTGAATTAAAGGCTGTTAAGAAAGAAAGAAAGGGAAAGAGAGAAAGGAAGGAAGGAAGGAAGGAAGGAAGGAAGGAAGGAAGGAAGGGAAAGAAAGAAAGAAAGAAAGAAAGAAAGAAAGAAAGAAAGAAAGAAAGAAAGAAAGAAAGAAAGAAAGAAAGAAAGAAAGAAAGAAAAAGTATATGGAGTAGTACTCTGACCAATATGTAGTCCTTAAGGGGAAGCAGGTAGTGCATTTGATCAATCAGTGGCCTTCCTATTACCAGATACTTCTGGAAGCACATTATTCTAACCAATCAGTCCTCATACTTGTTTTCAAAGAAACACATGAGTATAGGAAAATGAGTTGTTTATTTTTTTATTTTTTTAATGTTTATTTATTTTTGGGAGAGAGAGAGAGAGAGAGTACAAGGAGGGAAGGGGCAGAGAGAGAGAGAGGGACAGAGGATCTGAAGCAGTGTCTGTGCGGACAGCACAGAGCCCAATATGGGGCTCGAATATGCAAACCGCATGATTGTGACCTGAGCCGAAGTCCATCATGTAACCAACTGAGCTACCCAAGTGTCCCAGAAAATGAGACGTTTTAAAAAGAAGGTGACTGGGCACACCTGGGAGGTACGGACAGCTGAATGTCCACCTTCAGCTCAGGTCATGATCTCACAGTTTGTGGGTTCAAGCCCCGCATTTGGGCTCTCTGCTGTCAGCGTGGAGCCCGCTTCAGATTCTCTGTCTCCCTCTCTCTCTGCCCCTCCCCTGTGAGGTCTCTCTCCCTCAAAAATAAACTGTTTTTTTTTCTAAAGGCAGGTGCCTGGATCTTTTTACACAGACCCCTACAAAAAGCACATGCTGTTTTGCCTTGTCTTGGATGAAGCAAGTGTAAACAGTACCAAAGAATTACAGAAGAGAGTCCTAGCGGTCAACTCTTAAAAGGCATTTGAAGATCATCTAGCTCTAATCCAAATGTTTGACTTTTCAGATGAGGTCAAGGGGGTACTTCTCCAAGGTCACTTAACTAACAAGTGGAACCAATAAGACTAGAAAATGAGCAAGGTTAACCCAAGGAGCTTTCTGACACACACCTCATGCTGAGTCTTGAAGAGCTGTTTTCCACTTGCTTCTCTACAATTTCCTCCCCTCCAACCACATCCTTTCGGGAACTCTAAAAAGAGGTCTGGAGAGAAGGGCAGGATGGAGTAGGAGGATAAGAGGGCTATAGCTGAGAAGGGGTCTGTCTCATTTTTTCCCCCAGGGATCTATTTGCCCTGGCTGGGATCGGTGGACAAAATTAGGAACTCTGGGGATTCACCCTTCTTCCTTCTCTCCTTCCCTTACTCCAAACCTGCCTGGGAGAGGTAGAACTCAGATGGCATGTTCGGCTCCACTTGTTTGACAAAATAAGTGTCTGGCCCTAGAACTTGATGATGCTCTTACAGAAGGCAGCAATGTCCTATGTACATAGGACACCATTCTCCCAAAAGTTGTTTTACGACCTAAATATTTCCACTGATACAAATCATTAAGGGAACAAAGGTCATAATTTTATGACGTTGAGTTCAGTAATTAATACAAGCAAGGCAAAGGCATCTTTCCCCCATACCGTTTAACTTCTTTATTGTTTTTTGCTTCAGGAAACTGAAGAAGAGAAAAAAAAATGTTCACAGTACACTTAACTTTACTTAATTTCTAAAGCTCAGAGTAACAAGGAAGAGGTCCTACCACATGTCCTACAATTGTCCTCTGTAACCCTACTCAGACATTTCCCCCCAGGACAACCATCAGAATACCTGTGGAGGATATAACTACAGAATCTAATAACAAAGCCACATTCAATCACCAAAAATCATGGTGCTAATGTGCGAATGTGCGATACCATGTTGAAAACGTAGCACCCCTTCCTAGATGCCAGCTCTGTGATGCACGGAGATCTCACCTCTGCATGCCTCCACTAATTCTCATTAATTTTTCTGGAGATGAAGAAGGATAGTTGTGACTCAGCAGCTTTTCTTATTTATGAGGGACAACCTTCATCTCCCTTAGCAACTTCTCTCTAGCCTTCCAGATTCATGTCTTTTGAGCTGTACCTTGCCAGAGAGTGAGAAGGTTCGATACTAGAATTTTCCAATTTTTTACTTAAGAATATTGGCAAGTGTGAGTTCAGTTTTGTTAATGTTTATCTACTTTTGAGAGAAAGAGAGACAGAGCGTGAGTAGGGGAGGGGCAGAGACACAGGGAGACACAGAATCTGAAGCAGGCTCCAGGCTCTGAGCTGTCAGCACAGAGCCCAACATGGGGCTTGAACCCACGAACCTCGAGATCATGACCTGAGCTGAAAGAAGTTGGACGCTCAACGATCTGAGCCACCCAGGCACCCCTGCAAGTGTGCATTTTAAAAATGAAGTGTCTACATTGAAAAAATGTATTGTGAGGCTGAAATTAAATATTCAAAAATCTCAAAAAGATCCACCCTCAAACCCAACAAATGCCTATTTAAGGATGATAAGACAGCCATATAAAAGCTATTTGAAAACAAAAATATATGGTTGAGATATAATAGCTGGTTATTATAGGTCTATTAATGGTATAAAACATGCTATTTAATATGGGTTAAATATTGGTGTTGAGAAATATGGGGAGGTACGTTGGGAAATCAGAGTACAGATTGGATGGTAAATAATCTTAGGGTGCAACAATTTAGTTACATTGCTAAGTTAACTGTATGATTGACATATAATACATATCTTTTAATGCACCAAAGAAAACTCACAGAATGAGTAAAGTGTGGCTGGCAGTTGAAGCATATAGGCACTTTTATAGCTGGGGTTTGATCCTAGCTCTGCTTTCAGTTCAGTAAACTTGAAAAGTTTCTTTATCTATAAAGCAGAAATAACAATGGCAACCAATTCGTAGAGTCATTATTGTAAGGATTAAGTGAAAGAATCCATTTAGCACAGTGCCTGACACATAGTAAGCACTCAATATTTGCTTTTATTATTACTCTTGGCAGACTTTTACAGATTACTCATTTAGGGAAAAAGTATTCTGGTATAAATGATCAGCAGAGATCTGATGTATTCCTTTTTCTCTACATTGCCCAATTAAGTTACTTTAAAAGGGGAAAGAAGCTTAAGATGACATATAAATTTCAGAGTCACTGCATGAGGGTACATATAGATAGCAAATTCTGTTATCCAAGGCAATAAGAAAAAGGGGTGTTTTGATTAATCCAATATTCTAATTAACACACAGTTGACAATTTCCAAGGAATTGAAATATTGTATGCACTCAGGGCAAAAACTACTCTAACCACTATTTCATCTCTCTCTCTCTCCCTCTTTGATGTTGCAAAAGAATAAATCATGGACTTTATTAAAATTTAAATATTTTGCTCTTTGGAAAACACCATTAGAAAAGAAAAAGGCAAGCCACCGATTGGGAAAAAAATACTTGCAATGCCCACATCTGAAAAGGAGTTGTATCTAGAATAAATAAGAAGTAATAAGAAAATAACCTAATTTTTGCAAATGGGCAACATATTTCAACAGGTGCCTCATAAAGATATACAAATGGCCAAAAGCCTATGAAAAGATGCTCAACACTATTTGTCACCAGGAAAATACAAATTAAAGTGATGAAGATGATGTGCTATTGTGCATCCAATACAATGGCTCTAATTAGAAAGACTAAGTCAAATATTGAAAAAATACAGAGTAGCTGGAACTTTGCCACACTGCTGGTAGGAATGTAAACAACTCCTTTGGAAAACAGTTTGGCAGTTTCTTATAAAGTTCATATGCAATAGAAACAAAAACATATGTCTACATAATGACTTCTGCACGGATTTTCATAGCAACTTTATTCATAATAGCTACAAATTGGAAACAGTCCACATTTTCGTCAGCAATTGAATGGATACAGTGTGGCATACCCATACAATGGAATAGTACTTGGCAATACAAAGAAAGGAACTACTGACGCAGTCGATTATGTGGACGAATTTCAAAAACATCATGTCAAGTAGAAGAAGCCAGACTCAAAAAAGCACATACTATATAATTCCAGTTATGTGAAATTATAGAAAATGTAAAAACTAATCTATAGTGATAGAAAAGAAAACAACAGTTACTTGGGGCCAGGAGGGGGTGACTGTTAATGAGCACGAGGAAATTGTCGAGGTGAGGGAACTGTAGACCTTAAGTGTGGTATCAGTTACATGGGCGTGTACTTTTGTCAGAACTCATGGAACTATACACTTTTAATGAGTTCAGTTTATTTGTTTAAACAGTATTTCAATTAAGTTAATTTTTTAAAAGGAACAATACAGTTAATCTTTTTTAATAATACAGTCTAGCTTTAAAAAATAGTCAGAGAACTGCTAAAATGTCATTGCAGAAGTAGTTTTAATAGCAAAGAAAAGGAAGCAATCTAAGTATTCACTAATAGATACACAGTAATCAATTATGATGAGTCTATATTACTAAATACGGTGCAACCATTAAAAAGACTGAAGTAGTTCTATATGTTTGATATAGATGTTTATGACCTATAAAGTGGAAAGCTAGGATACACAACACTATGTATAGTATGATAAATACTCATTTGCATAAATATATTCTATGTACGTGTGTATATTTATATACATGAAAACTTCCAAAGGATCTATACTAGTTTTACAGGCTTTATTTAGCTTGAGGGCTAATCATGGGATGAGACATTTACAAAAGGATTTTTCGCTTTCCCATTTTTCAACATTGAATCTTTACAGTAAGCCAATTTTACATGTATAATCGGCAGAAACAGTAGTGATATTTCCAAACGGGAAAAACGAAAGGCAGTTGGAACCTTCCAGGAACCTTCCAGGTATCATTATGAACACCAATCTTTTTGTCCTCTCCAAGTGGGGAAATGTTGAATAACAGAGATTTCTAATTAACTAGATACCAATAAGGATGGATTTACTGTATGTTGCGAAGGAAAGCATTCTGCTCCATTCTTCCACCAATAGGCTGAAGAGTCATTGAATTCGTGGAAGGGAAAATATGAGATCAAAGCTGGCAAGGTGGGAGTTTTCCATCCTAATCACTTGACCTCTCTCTCCAAGAGAATCAATGTCTTCCAGTCTGGGCAACAAACTGAGAGCACCTGCCTATACCACATCTTATGATGACACTCTCTGAGGGTAAAACTGATAAAGGTCAGAGTACTACAGCACAGCTTTTTCTGCAGATCCTTGGAATCTTCCTGAGAAAATGAAAATTTTGATAACCCTAAATGCTCAGACAGAACATTCAAGAGTCCCCTTTAAAAAAAAAAAATTCTTTTTAATCTTTATTTATTTTTGAGAGAGAGGGAGAGACAGAGCTCAAGCAGGGGAGGGACAGAGAAAGAGGGAGACACAGAATCTGAAGCAGGCTCCAGGCTCTGAGCTGCCAGCACAGAGGTCAACACAAGGCTCGAACTCATGAACCGCAAGATCATGACCTGAGCTGAAGTCGGACATTTAACCCACTGAGCCACCCAGGCGCCCCCAAGAGTCCCCTTATGTAACCGGCAATGTCAGGGCAATCCCAAGAAATACAGATCAGAGTAGCATTGTTCTCAGAAGAGACTCAAAATACTGTCGTCTACATGTGTCTTCTCAACTCTGCAATTAAATATTCACTTACTGCTTCCCATAGTTCCCCAAGTCTAGACACTATAATTATCATGACAATTTCTCCAATGTCCTAATTAACAGAGAACGAAAAGCCTGGGAGAAGAAAACAAGGACCCCAGGACTTCGATTCAGCAGTCAGATCTGCCAATGCCAATGAGGGAATTAGCCAAATATAGAGGAGAATGATTCATCTCTTTCTTCACTTCCCTATCTCCCCTTGTTTGCCCTTCCTGTACGCTTCTCAAAGGAACATATCAAAACTTTGCTTCTACTTTTCCTGGTCCCCCAGTTAATCTTCCTGCCCCATGAGGCCCTGCGCAGGCTCATCTCAGTCAGCAGAATTCAGTAGGTAGTCTGCTGGACCAAGACATTAGAGCTTGCAGTGTGTTTGGAGAGCTTTGTTTCTATGAATACATTTTGAATGTTTCCTATACGCTTCAGTATATTTTTGCATGACAATTCGAATGTGAGCAACCTGAGCCTCCTCAAGCAGGGCCCAGGGTTCCCATCCAGGAGACCTGCTGAGAAGGACCTCAGTAGGCTGTTCTCCCTACCTTTTCTCCTGTGCTTTAAGGAGGGTCCCAGTGAGTTCACCAGCAAGGCCACTGCACTTATCAGTACCACACCCTCATTCAGCTACCTCAGCAGTGAGTCAAGGAGTTCCAGGGGTGCCCAGATGCTGCTCTGCCCAAGGTCAGGGCCACTTTTCATACAATGGGCTTGATACTTACTGGCATCTACAGGATGTTTAGTTATGAGCCAGAATTCCCCCACAGTTTAGTTCTGTGGGCTGAACCTCACAGCCCTTCTGGGGAACTCATACTCGGTATCATGTGACTTCTGCCTATTCACTGTCACCTCTCTCTTTTCAACTCTGATATTTTAATTTCCTGTTTGCTTGTCTGCTGGTCTTTAAAGAAATTTGGAGAGGTTAATGGCAAAAAGGGAACCATTGAGGGGGGCCTGGCTAGCTCAGTTGGTGGAGCGTGTGACTCTTGATTTTGGAATTGGGAGCTTGAGCCCCACATTGGGTGTAGAGATTACTTAAAAATAAAATATCTTGGGGCACCTGGGTGGCTCAGCCGGTTGAGTGTCCGACTTCAGCTCAGGTTGCCATCTCTTGGTTAGTGAGTTTGAGCTACACATCAGCTCGCTGCTGTCAGCATGGAGCCTGCTTCGGATCCTCTGTCCCCCTCCCTCTCTACCCCTCCCCTGCTCATGCTCTCTGTCTCAAAATTAAATTAAATTAAAATATTTTTTAAAAGAGAGGGGGAACTTCAGTAAAGGGGAAGAGAGGCTCTGAAGATATAGAAGAAGGTTCTCTGTTCTCTGCCACTTGTTTTACAGATACACACACACACACACACACACACACACACACACACACACCTGCTCACAAGCACACGTATACCAAGCACCCAGAGCCTTGTGAGACCCTGAGGACCAGGACTGTGGCTAGCTAACCCTGGACACCCCTTAACTCACAGTGGCAGGGGATTTCTGCCCACCTGCCCCCAGCACTCCCCACTCCTTATTTCCTGTCAACTGTTCTCTTTCTACAAGAACCATTAAACTTTCTGAGGAGCCAAAATGGCTCACAATGTCTTCAGGTTATCTCTTTCTGGTAACAATGCCATGAGTATAATATTTAACAATTTACAAAAGCCCTTTCACCTATATACACTATCCTGTTTAAGTTTCACCACAATGCTGTGAAATAGGTTAAATTATTACACCCTATTTACAGAAAAGGAAATCTGAGTGTAAATCTGGTCAAGCAAAGCAGGCATATGACGGCACTGGGTCTTGGTCTAAATGTAAGTCCCAGAAACTGTGTTATCTGACACCTGCTTCTAGTGTAAACTGCCCCGTCTGCAGCCCCCTGGATCAGGAAAGTCAGATCAGGCTGATGTCTGTGCATCAGTGATCACTGAGTGGACTAGAGGTGGACACCTGGCCTGAGGCAGCCTGTCCATCAGCTGGCTAATGGCTCATGAGGATGCCTGGGGCAAAGAGTTCTACCCCAAAGGAACAATGTGATTAACCCCAGTCATTTGGACTAGCTCTTTTTGGCATTTAGATTGAAGAATTGGCCCATTAATAAGTAGAGGAAAATAGGGCATGCATATCTTAGAAGAAAGGCAGAGAGATCACAAGAGGGAGAAGGCACATACCATGGGAGAGACAAAGGGGGAAGCCAGTCCCTCATGCTGCCTTGACCCCTGATCAGCTTTCTGGTTCCAGTTTTATTACTGTGATAAATCTTTCCTAGGCAGGCTCATTGTTTCTCTGCTCCTTGAAACCAAGGGAGACTTTCCACTTTCCACCTTGCAGCGTTCTTTGCTGACTTAGCCCAAAGCACTAGCCCCTGTCAGGTACCTGAAAGGAAAAATGGGGCAAATGGGTCTCTCAAACCTCAGTAGGAGAGGTGGATGGTCTTATTTCCAGATTTTCTGCTACTCTCCTTTCCCTCTGCCCACAAGGCAACCAGCTAGTCAAGTCAATAAACACAGTTCATTGCAGTCTCCCCAGTTCAACTGGTGAGACCAACAACACACAGAATACACCCCTGAGTCCAGGTGGCTAGTCTGGTTCTTTGAAGACCAACTTCACAAAGATCAAAACTTCTGAATCAGAGAAAGTCAACTACGATAAGGTAAACATGTAGTTTTGATTTACAACTCTGAGGCTGTGTTCCAAGGGGGAAAGATTCTTATAAACAAAAGGGCAGGGGGGTTTTTCATTAAGAAAAATGCTTTTGAAATTATACTGCAGAGCAGTGTGATTGCTTTAGAAAATCTGTTCTGTAAATACTTCCCTATAACTAAAAGATGTAGCATTTGGAGGAAGGGAGGTGTCCAGAGGAATTTTCTACCCCAAGGAAAGACTTTCTTTGGAAGAATATATTTCCACTCATCTAGATCTCACAAAAGGGAAGATAATCTGATCTACTACCCCAAACTAGTCTTTATACTCTTGCCTTTTTTTTCCTCTCTCTTCAATTTTTCCTTTTCTATTTTTCCTTCAGCTATAACTTTTTGCACAGTTAATGTGCATCATTTTTATTGTGTTCAGACTTTGGAGAGGAGCCACTCCCTAAATACTTTTTACCTGTTTTAACACGAAACACCCGAATACAAGTGGCCAGGTGTTTAAAATCAGTGAATTTCAGAAGGCAGCTGGCTCTGCCATCCAGAATCCAGGTGTCTAAACACCATGTGATCAGCTTGAATTTCTGGCAGTACCTAGAATTTCCCAACCAGGCATATCCTGACATGAAGCAGAATGTAGAAAATATCTACAAGCCTTCAAAGCTAAGGTAGAAATGTCCAAGCCCCTATTTTTTGTTACCAGGGAGAAAGGGCAGTGGGTAAATCAGTTAGGGATGTGTTTATGTAGCAAATAAGAACAACAGGGGGGAAACCACCTAAAACACTAAAGAAGGGAAGATTCAGTAGCCTCTCAAACAGTGAAGTCAGGGCATAAATAGGGCCTTTCTTTACAATTCAACATCCTTAGCAAGTGTCTTTCCTGCTCGGATCACAAGGTGGCTATTGCACTTCTAGTTCAGGTGAACCTGTCCCTTTAAAAAAGTTCTTCCCTGGGGTGCCTGGGTGGCTCAGTCAGTTAAGCCTCTGACTTGGCTCAGGATCTGATCTTACGGGGTTCCTGGGCGTGCCTGGGTTTGAGCCCCACATCCGGCTCTGTGCTGGCAGCTCAGAGCCTGGAATCTGCTTCAGATTCTGTGTCTCTGTCTCTCTCAGCCCCTCCCCCACTCATTCTCTCTCTCTCTCTCTCTCTCTCTCTCTCTCTCTCTCTCTCTCTCAAAAATAAATAAACATTAAAAAAAATGTCTTCCCTTAGGGCACCTGACTAGATCATGTGACTCTTGATCTTGGGGTTGTAAATTTGAGCCCATGTTGGGGAGATTACTTAAAAGTAAAGATTACTTAAACATAAAATCTTTAAAAAGAAAGAAGGAAGGAAGGAAGGAAAGAAAGAAAGAAAGAAAGAAAGAAAGAAAGAAAAGAAAAAGGAATTAAAAAGTTCTTCCCAAAAGCTTACCCAGTAATTTCTGCTTATTGGCTAGAACTGGCCCACATAACCAAACATTCCAGCAAGGGAGTCTGGGTAAATAAATATATTCATTTTCTGGCTTGTATAGCAGAGGGCAACAGGAAAAAGGCTTTCAGTAAGCCAACCACCAGTGTCTGCCACAGAAGGAATAGTAGAGGAAAGGAAGTGCCCTAAAGTTACCCACTGAGATGGGAAGTTCTTAGAGTTACTCCCACAGGTGAATGTCCCTTTCTAGACAAGACTGTGTAAATAGCTCTTGGTTACTGCCCCATGTTCTATCTGAACAACTTGTGTATGATCAGGCAGAGAAAAGACGCCTTCTGAGAAAGTCTATGGGGAGAAAAGTACTATCTGAACTGGAGATAGTCCGACTGGAAAAAGTTTTGCATGCCTCTGCTTGGCTAACTGCTACCTGATTCTTCGTTCCAGTAAGTATAGCAATTCCTCCAGAAGCCCACTTTGATTTCTTATACTGAATGACATGCTTTCGCTATGCCCCCAGGTAACCTTGAAGTCATCTCTCATAACATCTCTCTCTCTCTCTCTCTCTCTCATTTGTAAGGCTGGTTTAATGTCTTCTTTTCCCACTAGACGTGGAAGTTCTAAGAGGATAGAATCCATATCTGTCATTTTCACTGATACTCCCCAAGCACTTAGCACAACATCTGGCATATGATAGATGCTCAGTAAATTTTTATTAAATGGAATTAAACTGATCTGGCTCTCCTACTGTGTTGTGCTCCTTTGTAAGTTGTCACATTTATAATGACATAGTTATTTGTGTGATTATCTTTTTAAGTAAACTCTATCTCCAACTCATAACTGAGGGCTCGAACTCATAACCCTGAGATCAATGCTCTACCAACTGAGCCAGCCAGCCCCCCCATGTGATTATTGGTTTAAAATCTGTTTCCCCACTAACCTATTAGCCCTTTGAGAACAAGGAGTAAGTCAATTTGATTCACTGATGTATCTCTAGCCTCTTTCATATTGCCTGGTGTATAGGTAGGGGTATATATATGTTCCATGAATACCTGTTGAATGAATGAATGAATGAATGAATGATTACTTTAGTAAAGACGTGCACCCTCTCTGACCCTCAGTTTCCGAATCTGTGACTTGCAAGTTATCATGATTAAGTACCTGGCATGTGTAGAACTCAAAAATATTAATTCCTTTCCTCCCCATTGTGACCACAGACTGAATCTCCAGGGTTTGCCATAAGGATGAAAGAAAAGAGAACAGGGAATTCAAGGAATTTATCTGGGATTTGGAACAAGGAACTTTAATCTGTGACAGGAGGAAGGGGGTGTGACAGTCTGCTAGGGCTGTCTACCATGGACTGGGTTGGCTTAAAGATAGAAATTTATTCCCTTAAGTTCTAGAGGCTAGAAGTCTAAGATCAAGGTGTCAGCAGCACTGATTTCGTTTGAGGCTTCTCTCCTTGGCTTGTAGATGGCTAAAAGTCTTCTCTCTGTGTCTTCACATGGTCTTCTCTCTGTGCACGTCTGTGTCCTAACTCCCCCTTTTTATAAGGACACCAGTCACATGGGATTAAGGGCCATCCCAGTGACCTCATTTAACCCAAATTACCACTTCAAAGACCCTACCTACACATAACAGTCCCATTCAGAGGCACTAAGGTTGGGGCTTCAACATATGAATTTGGGGAGGACACAATTCAGCCCATAACAGGGAGCACTGGAAAATCTGTTACTACTTCTCTCTCATTTCTAAAAATAGCTCACACACAATCCTCCAGTGGTGGTCAATAGGCTTTAAAATGCAGGCAACCTTCACCTTAATATGAATCGCTTCCTTAAGTGGAATGCTCTCCAACTAACTGTGTGCAATCAGTGACACAGGTGGGAGACGAGGTGCAAGAATGAGAAATAAGTAGATTGGCTCACAGGTTGCTACTGGGAAGGGCAGAGGTGGGTAGCCCAAGGGATAATAATAAATAGAACTTATTAGACATTTACTATGTGTCATGCTAAGAATGAATGACATTAGTCCTCCTATTTATTCCTACCATTAACTCGATGCAGCAGATATATTACCATCATCCTCATTTTACAGTGGAGGAAGCTGAAACACAGAGTGATCGGGTCAGAGTGGAGATCTAAATCAAAGTTTGTCTGAGGCCAGAGCCCACGGTGCTGCTGTCTGGGGACAGTTTTCAACATGAGGACATAGACAGCACAAGAACAGGAGTGTCAAAAAGAGGTACGAGGGCCGGAAAAAACAAACTTCTGCTCTACGATTTTCCAAAAATAAAAATTATAATTGTGTGCATTAATTTCGACATGCATGCTGGAGGCTGCCGTGCAAGGAAAAGAGCTGCCAAATGCCCTGGGATTTACCACCCCACCCCAACACACTAGCCCCACTGTGGGGGTGCAACTCTTATCTACGCAGGAAGGGCTGGACTCAGCCCTGGGTGTTCCCCATTCTGGACAGCCTGTGGAAACAGATCCTGTCCTTAAACTCCTCCATGACTCAGGGCTTTCTCTAGGGCATGGTTCTCCACCCCGCCAGACCTAATACTCCTTTCTTACAACAGATATTTGTAACACTTCCTTTGCCATCATGGAATTAAATCCTTAGATAATAGAACCTACCCACACATAATTTCAGGGAAAAAAAAATAACACTACCTAGGGTGACCAACAGTCCTGGTTTACCTGGGACTGGAGAACTTTCAGGGACAGTGGATTTTCAGCACTAATTCTTTATTATAATATATGGAAGAAATAAAGTAATTTAAAATGACATGTATTAGAAGCCTTTGCTTGGGACACATTACATTAGAATACCCACTGAAGTAGTCAGTTGACTTATAATGAATAAGTTAAGAAATAAGAATGCATTTTATGCCTCTCTGCTAACAAAAAAGTTGGATTTTAAGTCTTAGAAATGTTTAATTTTAATTTAATTGCAAGAAGCATCAGATCTCCTGTGTTACATATTTGCACATAACAGTTACAAATGCAGGCTGATACAGTTGTGTCATTCTGGTGACTCAAATGCCATGACCAGCACTGCAGCAGGTAGTGTGATTTTCTGCAATGGTGAACATTTCTTGATAAAGTTCCAAATAAAATAAGTATGATCTCCCCTTCATTTAGTTGGTGACTGAATTCCTAAACACTTCTCTGACACCAATCAGTTCTCCAAAGGACACCTGGTTATCCTGCAATTCTGACACTGACTGAAGTTAGCACAGACCTCACAGGTTAAGGGCTCAGTCCCACAACACCCCCCCCACCCCCCCACCCCCCGCCACCCTGAGATGCCAGTCACAAGCTGTAGGTCCCCAGGTTACCTGTACTTCTGTCTGAGTTGACAGCAAATCAGAGGTGCACCAGGAACCCCTCCTTGGATTAGATCATTTTCCAGAACAGCTCACAGAACTCAGAGAAACACTTACTTATGTTTACTAGTTTATTATATAATTAAGGACATGATAAAGCATATCAGTGAATAGACAGTTGAAGAGATACACAGGGTAATGTATGTGGGAAGGGGTGTGGAGTTTCAGTGTCTTTTCATGGCACACCACTCTACATGGCACCTCCATGGGTTCACCTGGAAGCTCCCAAACCTTATACTTCTGGAATTTTTATGGAGGCATGATCAATCATTACCTCAATCTCTAGGCCCTCTTCCTTTACCAGAAGACAAGGAATGTAGCTGAAAGTTCCAAGCTCCTAGTCATGTGTGATCAGCCCCCATCCTAAAGCTATCCAGGAACCCACCAAGAGTCACCTCATTAGAACAAAAGACACTCCTATCACCTAAGAAATCCCATGGAATTTGGGAGTTCTGTGTGAGAAACCAAGGTCAAAGACCAAATATTAGAACAAAAGATGTTTCAGTGCTTTTCCCAGTTAAGAAATTGCCTTGATCTGGGGCGCCTGGGTGGCGCAGTCGGTTAAGCGTCCGACTTCAGCCAGGTCACGATCTCGCGGTCCGTGAGTTCGAGCCCCGCATCAGGCTCTGGGCTGATGGCTCGGGGCCTGGAGCCTGTTTCCGATTCTGTGTCTCCCTCTCTCTCTGCCCCTCCCCTGTTCATGCTCTGTCTCTCTCTGTCCCAAAAATAAATAAAAAACGTTGAAAAAAAAAATTAAAAAAAAAAAAAAAAAAAAAGAAATTGCCTTGATCTGTTGGTATATTTGAGAATCAGGTATAAAGAGGGACAATTCTTTGTTGTGTGAGACGTCTTACTTATTGAAACAGGTGTCTTCCTCCCCGGTTACCGCCTACTAAATGCTAGCTAAATTCAAGAGCCCAGTCTTGAATTTTCAAATAGCCCCAGTTGAGATCTACTTCTCTAGGGTGCCATCATGGAGGTGAGGAAACCCCTGGTGCCAACAGAACTAAGGATTCACCTAGACTGGAGATAAAAGCTACCTTGTGGGGTATTGTGATGAATTAAAATGAGATACTATGGAAATGCATAGCACAGTGCCTGGGCCATAGTAACCACTCAATGAATGGTAATCATCCCAGCTTTACTCTATTTCTTAAACATCCCAAACTTACTCCAGTCTGAGAGCCTTAGAATTTCTACTCCCTCTACTTGAAATATTCTTTCCCAGTCCGGCTCCTAATCATTTACATCTTAGCTCAGAAGGTCCTTTATCAGAGAACTTTTCATAGCCATCTATCTAAAGTAACAAACTTAATAAATAAATAAATAAATAAATAAATAAATAAATAAAGTAACAAACTTTATCCCTTCATATACCCGATCACATTACCTTGTTTATTTCATTCACAGCAATGGTCACAATCTGAAATTACCAGGTTCACTTGTCTACTTGTTTATTGTCTCTTTCTTCCCAGGCACCTTGTCTGTCTCACTCACTGGTCGTCACCAGCCTCTAGAGGAGAACCAGGCACTGAGTAAGGTCCTCAGTAAACACTGACTCAATGAGTGACTAGTGTGATTGTTAAACCAACGCATATGTGGCTTCAACTTAAAACTGATCTAGTTTGGGGCGCCTGGGTGGCTCAGTCGGTTGAGCGGCCGACTTCGGCTCAGGTCATGATCTCGCGGTCCGTGAGTTTGAGCCCCGCGTCGGGCTCTGTGCTGACAGCTCAGACCCTGGAGCCTGTTTCGGATTCTGTGTTTCCCTCTCTCTCTGACCCTCCCCCATTCATGCTCTGTCTCTCTCTGTCTCAAAAATAAATAAATGTTAAGAAAAAAAAACAAACTGATCTAGTTTATATGGACCTTAGAACTAGAAGGTCAACCATGAGATATTCCAGTCCAGCCTCTGGCATCTCCCCTTGCTACAGCTAAGGCAGGGAAAGGAGAACCTTTTGTAGCATGGACAAGTTAAGACCAGCTCAGTCGGTTAAGTGTCTGACTTCAGCTTAGGTCATGATCTCACAGTTCATGAGTTCAAGCCCTGCAGCAGGCTCTGTGCTTGTAGCACAGAGCCCGCTTCAGATCTTCTGTCACCCTCTCTCTTTGCCCCTCCCCTGTGCAAGTACATGCTCTTTCAAAAATAAATAAACATTAAAAAAAAAGATGTGGGGGTAAATAACTCCTCACATACTTGGCCTCGAATACCAGGAACCTATGTCTTTTCATTCCCCAGAGGGACCTGAACAATTAATTTTTGAAGCAGTGAAACAGGAGGAGAGCTGGAGCCAAAGGCCAAGAAGTTGGTTACCTAGTCCGTGGCAGTCCAAAGAAGTGTTATTAAAAAGGTTAAAAAGGAAAATGCAGAGGCCAAAAATGCCCATCTGGAGGACCGGCCAAGTACCCATGCCTGCCTTGAAGCTAGAAGCTATGGAGGCTGTGTTCGTCTACCACGGGCGTTGAGAAGCCCCTAGAGAATTCAAGTTTATAAATAAATAGACACTGGGCACTTTCTACATGCAAATCAAAGAATGGAAATTAAATGACCATTTCCAGGGGTGCCTGGTTGGCTTAGTCAGATAAGCGTCCGACTTTGGCTCATGTCATGGTCTCTTGGTTCATGAGTTCAAGCCCCACATCGGGCTCTGTGCTGACAGCTCAGAGCCTGGAGCCTGCTTCGGATTCTGTGTCTCCCTCTCTCTCTGCCCCTCCCCCACTTGCACTGTGTGTGTCTCTCTCAAGAATAAATAAACATTAAAAAATTTTGAGAAATGCCCATTTCCAGCTGCTCTTGTTCCTGAACTTTTCTCCGAGGAGATCGGAGGGTCCTGTTTTCTCATGATGATTGGATCTCTGGATCTTTGTAGACTCTGGGTGACCAAAGGCCTAATTCTTGAGAGAAAAGCCCAAAGAGGCTGCAGCGTGTCTTAATCCAACTTTGTTTTTATCTTTCCCCCATAAGGATTTAGATGCAGGGAATATCATTGTGGGAACAGACACTGGAAACAGCAAGAGGTTTGGAGTCAGGTGGACACAGGCTTGAACTCCACCCACCAATGATTACTAACTAAGACCTTAGATGATTTACATAACTTGCCTGTGCTTCAGTTTCCTGTTTTTAAAATAAAGTCAATAATACTTTTGCCACAGGGTTCCTATATGGACAAAGTAAAATTGCAATATGCATAAAATGTTTGGTATACCTTTGGGGGGCTGCATGCCGAGTATTTATTTCCTCACCACTAAGGGGGAGGGGGACAATGACCTCAAACTGGGGGAGCATGATGAGGATTTGTGTAGAAAATAGAAAAGCAGAGACAAGAAGGAGGAGGCAAAAGTGACTAACGCAGGAAGAGGTCACAGCTGAGTTATCATGTAGGCTAAAATTACTTTAGTTCATAGTCAGTAATAGGAGGCCCCAGTACACTTCAGTGATTCTGCTTAGGTTTTAGCTTCAGAAAACCTGGCTTCTTGTCCCAGCTCTGCTGCTTGCCAGGGAGCTGGGGCAAGCCATGTCACTTCTCAGGCTCCTTACAGGTAAAATGGGGTTATTAATACCTGGCTTATTGTGAAAATATACTGAGACACAGGATCGAAGGCACCTGACTCCCAGCAAGACTCATACTCTTAGTGGCTCTCCTTAACCATTGAAGAGCTGCTGAGCCAGCACCTGACGATACAAGAACAATGAATGTGAGCTTCACTTATTAGCATTTCAGCGGGTATAGTCTAGATTATGCTGTGGTTACAAGTAACCCTAAAATTTCAGTGACCTAAATATGAAGATTTCTTTTTTTTTTTTTTCCTTTAGTTTTTAAGTAGGCTCCCGCCATGGGGCTTGAACTCATGACCCTGAGATCAAGAGTCACATGCTCTACAGACTGAGCCAGCAGGCACCCTGAAGATCTGTTTCTGACTCACCCTGCTTTCTAGCATGGTCAGCCAGGGCTCTATGCCACAACACTGTCATCCTCACTCCAGGCCCCAGGTTGACAAAGCAGCCACTAGCAGGAACAGTGCTGGTTGCCATGACAAGGAAAAGATAAGATGGTGAAGCATCCTGACTTTCAAAGCTTCCACTCACATTTCACTGGCCAAAGCAAGGCACATACCTTCGAGTGGGTGAGAAAGTACAACCCACCATATGTCAGGAAGGAAAGAGAATGAGAATATCTGTGAGCGGCCTTAATGACTACTGTAGTTAGGGAGCAGAGACTTCAGAGTGATTTAATTCTCTTTTCCCAGAGAAAGACTTGCCATGGATTAGCTTGTTGAGAATTGGCACGTTACCAAGGATATGTTTCTCTTTTCTTGATGAAAATAAATTATTAGCAAATAATCTTGCTGAGCTGTTGCACTTTTTGCAATATTTTTGTGTTGCTATGCCCACTGCTGGGTTTCAGTACACTAAATTAATTTCTGTAGGCTTCTTTATTGTAGTCGAGAAGATCTTCCTTTCTCCCATGTCGTAAACGTGGACCTCCTTTATATGGTGCCTAATCACATTTTGAAACCCCAATTTCTGATGGCATCAGACGCATTGAACATTCTATCAAAAACCATGGATTTGAAATGGCCTGTGTTTGTATGTGTGTTTCCCACTAGAAGTTGGTTCTCTCAACCCAGAAATGCGGGAAAATAATGCTTCCTTCTCACTTCATAATATGCACGTGTTTTCCAGATCCTTCTTTTGTAGGAAGCCTTCCTAAAACTCAGGAGTGTATTGGTTATCTACTGCTGCATAACAAATTAGCCCAATACTTAGTGGGGTAAAAGAACAATAAACATTTGTATTTCCCACAATTTCTGTGGGTCATAAATTCCAGCAGAGCTGGAAGTTTTGAGTCAAAGCCTGCTGTGAAGTTGCAGTTAAGATACCAGCCAGGGCAGGAGCCACCTGAAGACTTCTCAGAGGCTAAAGGTCTGCTTCCAAGACACAGCCAAAGACCCACTTCCAAGTGACCTTCCAAGAATCACTCACATGGCTGAGAAGTGTTCGCTGTTGACAGGAGGTCTCATTCCTCCCTACACGCGGCCTCTCCACAGAACTGTTTGGGGAACTGTTTGGGGTCCTTTCCCCTGTGCAAGTGAGCCGAGAGAGGCAAAGACATAGGCTGCAATGTTTTTTATGACTGAAACCCAAAGTCACACACTGTCACTTCCACGGCGTCCTAGCACACATTCAGCATAGGATACCACAGGAGGGCATTATACATGGTGTGAATACCAGGAGGCAAGGATTATTGGAGGCTGGCTTTCACAGGAAGTAATGCAAGAATTCTTTCAACTGACTCGAAGTCCACTCCAAATATAAAAAATAAAAACTACGAGATAAATTCTGTGAAGGTAAAGACTTTTTTCTTCTGTTTGTTGTGCTTACCTTTAGACATGACCTAACATAATCGATTCTCAATAAATATTGGTGTAATGAATAGATAAGATGAAAAATCAGGAAAACTTTTTTTGAAAAGCTCTCAATAAAACATTATAAGTACTATATATTTTTAAGTTCCAAGTAGATACCAAATAAACATTGAGAATATAAGACAAGTCCACTGCAAGTTGGTCCAAGCTCATCAACTTTTAGTAGTAGCAGGATTTCATCAGGAAGGCAATGTAGCACAGTTTGTAGATTCTGGGTTAAAATCAGGAGAACTCAGCGATGCCTGGGTGGCTCCGTCGGTCAAGCCTCCGACTTCAACTCAGGTCATGATCTCATGATTCGTGGGTTTGAGCCCCACGTCGGGCTCTGTGTTGACAGCTCAGAGCCTGGAGCCTGCTTCAGATTCTGTGTCTCCCTCTCTCTCTGCCCCTCCCCTGCTCATGCTCTGTCTCTCAAAAATAAATAAATGTTAAAAATAAAAATTTAAAGAAATCAGGAGAACTCAGATGAGAACAAGCCATTTAATGTCTCTGGGCCTCAATCCCCCTACCTACAACAGTAGAGGTTTGGACTACATGATATCAAAGGTACTTCCAGCAAGAACATTCTAACATTATTTGAATGTCACCATACATTTGAAACTAAGCTTATGAGAAAATATTTCTGATCAACTTTATTGATTAGACAGTTCTTCCATATGTGCTAGGTTTGAGGCTAATATGTGTACATAGGTCTGGGTTTGTTTAAGGTTTGCAGGGTGAATTATTAAGTCTATTTGTATAAAAATTCTAGAATTTCTTTCTGAGAAAGAATTTAATGGAAGTGAGAGTTTCGTTCAAAAACAATTTCTTAAAAATTAGATGTATGGGGCATGTGGGTGGCTCAGTCAGTTAAGTGTTCAACTCTTGCTTTCAGCTCAGGTCATGATCTCATAGCTTGTGGGTTTGAGCCCAGCATTGGGCTCTGTGCTGATAGAGCAGAGCCTGCTTGGGATTCTTTATGTCTCCCTCTCTCTCTGTTCCTCCCCCACTTGTGCTCTCTCTCTCTCTCTCAAAATAAAAAAAAAAAAATAGACTTAAAAAAAATTGGGACAGGTGATTTTAGAAACAGCCCCATGTCTACCTATCGAATTATCTAACTTCATAGCACCCATTTGCTCATGTCTGCTACCCAAGAGATGGGCTGAAAATAAAATGGATGCATTAAAATTTGGGGCACCTGGGTGGCTCAGTCAGTTAGGTGCCCGACTCTTGATTTCAGCTCTGGTTAAGATCTCGTAGTTCGTGAGTCCACACTGACAGTGCAGAGTCTGATTGGGATTCTCTCTTTCTCTCAAAGAAACTCAAAAGAAACTCAAACTCTCAAAAGAAACTCCATATTCATTCTTGTTCACCCTTCATTCCTCCTCAATAAATAAACTTGAAACAATTAAAAAACAACAACAACAACAAAAAACAATGGATGCTTTAAACTCTGCAGCAGTTTCTTCACACGTCACCTAGAGCTGAACACAGTACTTCCAAGCGTGCTCTGACCAGAAGGGAAGAGAATGCAAACATTCCCTTATCTGGGGCTTCAGAATGTTAGAATTTTATTTAGGGGGTGTGCATTTCTGAACTCTTGATTCACAGTGAGTTGGCAATAATGAAAACTTCACCTGGACTTTTATTAAACCACATCTTCACCTGGACTTTGTATTAAACATTCTCTTGTTGGAACCACCCCGTTGTTCTTAGTCTAGGTGTCCTCGGATCCTGCTTTATGCCACATATGCATCGGTGGTGTTTTGGTTAACATCCCCAAATTCCTCCTTCCCCTCCTTTCCATTCAATCTCCTGCTGGATCAACCATAAGCCACAGGAGCCCACTGGCCTAGTTCACACAAATCAGCCTCCACAGAGAGCCGGGTGGACGGTGGAGACTGGATCTGGAGGAACAAGGTCAAGATATTCAGCACAGGTGGTCTTTTCTGGGTCATTAATGAAAATGTGGGACATTCAGGACCATGAATGGAAATCTTCTGCATAGCCGCTAGACATTTTTCATCTATAGTCATGATAGTCATCTACACACAGACTCTCTGGTATAATAGAACAAGGAATATTCTTTTTTGTATATGTTAAAATTTTTATTTTAAGTAGACTCCACACCCAACGTGGGGCTTGAACTCATGACCCACAGATCAAGAGTCACATGCTCCACCCACTGTGCCAGCCAGGCGCCCCTGACAAGGAACATTCTTAACATACTAATATCTCCTTCTAGTACTGTTCTTTTTTTTTTCTTTAGTTTTATTAAGATATAATTCACATCATACAATTCACCCATTTAGTGTATAAATCGATGGATTTTGGTATATTCACAGAGTTATGCAACCATCACAACAATCGATTTTAGAACATTTTCATCTCCTCAAGAGAAACTCCATATCCATTCTCGTTCACCCTTCATTCCTCCTCAAACACCCCGAGCCCCTGGCAACCACTAATCTACTTTCTGTCTCTACAGATTTTGCCTATTCTGGAGATTTCACATAAATAGAATTATACAAAATATGGCCTTTTTGTGTTTGGCTTCCTTCACTAAGCATAATGTTCTCAAGGCTCATGCACGTTACAGTGTATACCAGTGCTTCAGTTATTTTTATTTTAATATTTTTTTATTTTTGAGAGAGAGAGTGCAAGTGAGCAGGGGCAGAGAGAGAGAGGGGAGAAGGGGACAGAGGATCCAAAGCAGGCTCTGCTCTGACAGCAGAGAGCCCGCTTCAGGGCTCAAACTCACGAACTATGAGATCATGACCTGAGCTGAAGTTGGACGCTTAACCAACTGAGCCACCCAGGCGCCCCCATTTCATTTTATTGCCAAGTGATACTTCACTGTATAGATAGACCACATTTTCTTTACCCACTCACCAGTTGATGGACATTTGGGTTGTTTGGGGCTTTTTGGCTGTGATGTATAATACAGCTATGAATGTCCATGTGCAAGTTTTTGTGTGCACACAATTTTCATTTTTCTTGGGTATATGCTCAGAAGAAGAATTGCTCTACTCACACAGGCCATATGGTAACTCTATGTTTAACCTTGTCAGAAACTGCCAGACTGTTTTCCAAGGGGGCCATACCATTTTACATTTCTACAAGCAGTGGGTGGTGTTTCCATTTCTCTACTCCCTTGCCAACACTTGGTACTTGTCATTTTCGTGACAGCCATAGGGTAAGTGAAGCAGTGTCTCCTTGTACTCGTGGTTTGCATTTCTCTGATTGGTAAAGATGCCAAGCATTTCCATGTGTTCATGTGCCACGGGCATGTCCTCTTTAAAGAAATGTCCATTCAGGTCTGCTGCCCGTTTTGGAAAATTAAGTTGTGTGATTTTTATTATTGAATCGTAGGGGTTCTTTATATATTTCAGATATGTCTCTTATGATATATACAGTTTGCAAAACTTATCTCCCATGGTGTGTGGGGGGTGTCATTTTACTTTGTTGATGATGTCCTTTGAAGCACAAAGCTTTTGGGGTGCCTGGGTGGCTCAGTCGCTTAGGCGTCCGACTTCAGCCCAGGTCATGATCTCGCGGACCGCGAGTTCGAGCCCCGCATCGGGCTCTGGGCTGATGGCTCAGAGCCTGGAGCCTGCTTCCGATTCTGTGTCTCCCTCTCTCTCTGCCCCTCCCCCGTTCATACTCTGTCTCAAAAATAAATAAACGTTAAAAAAAAAAAAGATTTATGAAGCACAAAGCTTTCAATTTTGGTGACATCCACTTTATCTATTTTTTCTTTTGTTGCGTGTGCTTTTGGAGTTATATTCTAGTGCTGTTTTGAGAGCTACTTTTTCTTAGCTTCCTGTTCAGGTTTAGAAAAATAGTTCTGATTTCCCTTTCCTGCTCCAAATGACTTAGGATAGTAGAAGCTAATATTTACTAAGCACTTACTATGTGCCAGGTTTTTAGCTAAGAGTTGAGACAGCTTGGGTAAACCAGCCCAGGGCCCCAGGGTTAGGGGGATTAATCCAATCTGATTCTGGAGCCCCTACTTCACTGTCCTACTGAATGTGTGTCTTCCTCATCTTGACATTTGTTTCATTTTTGCAGGAGGAAAACAGTGTATCTGCTGTTAGTGTTGGACAAGTTACTCTGTCCATGTTCTTTGTTTCCTTCCCTTCCCTGAGGTGAGTCCTCCGCCCCACCCTTTCTAGAACTGCCAGAATCTACAGAGTCTCCAACACACACACACACTTGTCCAAAAGGGCAAAACAACAGCCTTGTTCATGACACAGAATAAATACCAAGTCCCTGATGCCACAACTGAAGCTGCCCTATCCCAGAGGTGCCAAGTCTTTGGTCATGACAGTCTAGGGACTGACAGGCAGGAGCAGCTCTGACACCCCTCGAAAGGGAATTCCGAGCTGGGGTTGCCCTGGAACTCACACCGAAAGCCCCAAATTTAAAACACTTCGCCTGTCAATTCAGTCAAGTCGAATCATGTGGGGCGATAAATGACAGAAGCTGGTCAGAGGAGTTTCTCAGTTCTTCCTTTGACTTGGACAATATTGACGTTCAAATTTCAACTTTAGTTTCTCTAAGTACACGAGGTCAGAATTATGTAACAGGAGCCCACAAGCTTCTTCCCTCCACCCTCTGCCCCCTTTCCCACTGTGTCCAGCTGCCTAACGCAGCCATTTGGAATTCCTTCAGAATGTCTCTCAGACTCAGCTTCCCTCTCTAGTTCATCCTTCTTGCCACTGCACCTGCGCAGGTGGTTCTCATCTCTTGGGTGAACTAACTGGACTTATTTCATAGTCTCCTCTTCAATCCAATTGAGTTGAAACAAATGATCCCATCATGGTTATCTTCCTCAATCGATTATGAGATCTTTAAGGTCAGAGACCAAAAAGAATTAATTTCCCCAGAACTAAGCTTGGATTCTGCCATCTCTAGGCATTTAATTAGCATTTGTGGAAGGACTGCTCAGTGCCAGAATGTGCCCACCACCTGCAATAACAATTAAATGTCACATGAACCAGGTGTTCCAGGAAACCCTCTCCTGTCCTGCTGTCGTGTGCATGGACTTGGCTAGCATTCGAAGGGGGAGGTCAAGACAAAGTAGGTATCTTGTCTCACACAACTCGGGAGGGGGGAGGCCATCTGCTGGCCTGTAAATTCCTCTTTATCTTAGTGATGGGAAAGAGTCTGGCCTGTGTCCCTCCTAGACCCATGTCTACCCAGGCCCACCAAGTGACCAGGAAGTTTGTTGTGTTTCCTAGATACAACCACACCTAATTTCCTGAGCCTAAACACCCCTGAACACCGACGAAGGAGTAACCCCAAAAGTTAGGTAAGCATTGCAAAATCATTCCTAGTAGCACAGATAGTGATATCCCGTCTTAGTAACCTGCTCCCTGTGACCTTGTGGGGAAAGGTGGAGGTGAGCAGACAGGACAAGGGGTCAATCACATTGAGCTTTCAGGAGCTACACCAAATGGATGTTCCAGTTGCCCTCTACTTCTCTCTCTCCAGGCCTCTGTCACCCTCCTCACATCCTGTCTCTAAGTTTCCTAGGTAGCATCCCCATCCCTTAGCCACAGAAAGCTGCCCCATTCCTCACAAGAGGAAGCCGTCCTAAGTTGTCGCTGTCTCTTCTTAAGTGCAAAAATTAATGACTTGGACTTCAGCTGGATGTTAATGGAAGATTTCCTCTGCCCAGCCTGCTGCTTGCTCTCAAGTAGGAGGAACGTGGGCTGGTCCTGTAGTGGAACACAGTGTGCACGTTCACTGACTTTCCCTCTCAGGCCGTGAGGGTGGCCAGCAGAGGCCAGTTTCCTCCTGAATTACCTAAGGACAGATGTCCACCACCCCCCTCCCCCACCCCGCAGTCAGTATTACTCATCTGCCAAAGAGAATGCAGGCCAGTAACACAGAGGCAAAGTACTTTTCAGCCATCAGCGTGTTTTTCACCTAGCCCTATGATGAAAACTTTGGCATTATTGTGGTAAAGTCGTTTTTGTTTCCTTACTGGATCCATGTCATTACAAAGGTCCCTGTAAGTTGAGAATGTTTGTTTACTTCCTATGATGGAATTTGTTGATCCCCACATTTCTCCCCAGATGGAGCGGGGGTGGGGAGGATCTTTGCTTATCCTACCACAGCAGTAAAGAAAAAACTTAGAAGTTTGCCTGTAGAAAGAATTAGCAAGATAATTGCAGGGGGATGTTTATGGATTCAGGGCCTTGATCTATAAAGTGTCCTTAAGAAACTGGCATCTTCAATTTCAAAGGAAATGGTGAGATTCCTAACCCACATGTGTCCTTTTGCCCAGGGGCCAGACTCTCAACTTGTCCTCCTTGGCTTCCTGCTCACTATCTGTAAGATGAAAGGAACTGATCTAAGATTTCTAGCAGATTCTTAGAATTCAATGTAATTCAATTAACATCTACTGAGTATCTGCTATGTGCAGTTTTGGGTGGTGAAAATGCAACTTTGTATCATTCAGGTAGAAATTCCCAGGGATCCTATAACCTGCTTGAGAAATTGTTCTAGAACAAAGGTCAACACAAACAGTATTATTTCTTTTGCCTCATCAACCTAACAGCAAAGGAAGAAAACATTTTCCCAAAATGATTTATCCTAAAACCCTGAGATCTACTGGGGATTCTTGAGATAGGTCACTGGGGTTTATGGAAAAGCATTCCAAATTCCTTCTGCTTTTTCCTTCAGGAGTGACTTCACCTAACCTTGACAGTGACAAAGAAACTTCTTCAAGGAAAAATAACTTTGAAAGGAAAAAAAAAAAGGATTTGAATAATCATTCAGATCTTAACCATTCTTCCAACAGGAAATATGAGCATATTAACGGTACCAGAAAAATGTGTCAAAAGAGGCTCAACTGGAAAAAGAAAAGGTAACTTTTTCTTAAACTCTTTCCAGTGATGGAAATTATTCATGGGAATCCAACAGGGAGAAATCTCTGAGGGTAAAACACTGCTATTTTACTGGTGGGTCTTTAGAAATACCCTAACTTTCCATCCATCCCCATTCTAAGAAATCAACTTCCATTGGAAAATTCCAGGCTCGGGCAAAAAAGTCTACTTAACTTACATTCTAATGTAAAACACTGTTTGCCAGACAACTTCCATCACTCATCAGGGTAGCATTGCTTCTCTCTCTTTTTTGTAATGATACATTACGGAACAATTCTAAACTCGCAGACGCAAGACTATACTTTCAGGCATCATTTTTATAGTTTGTTACTAGAGAAGTTTCTATGAACGTGTAGAGCACTAGAAACCATGAGGGAGAGAGGCAGTGTTGTCTCCTGGAGTGAAACTGGCCCTAAGTTTGCTTCTGCAAAGGCAAGGCCATTTGTCACTGATGATGTATCTTTCTTCTCTTTCTTTGTGACCGGGAGAGGGAGGGTGGATTTGTGAGAGAGAGCCCCCTGAATGGCTTTCTAATCAATTAATTAATCAAGTAATTCTCAGATGCATTTGCCTTCCTACCTTGATTCTAATGTCAGATTCTAAATGAAATTTGTACCAGCACACATACAAACAGAGGCTTTAGAAGTAAGAGTCACTCTGGATGATATTCCCTTTCCACTTACCAAAAAAGGTAAGTTTTTTGTTTTTGTTTTATTTATTTATTTACTTACTTATTTACTTTTAGTTTTTGCTTTGGTTTTACATCTCAGGACACGGTGTCACCTGCTATTTGCTGATCAAAACGTAAATCCAGTTGACATCCTTAATGTCTCTTTCCTACCTCCTCTATATCTCATCCATGCGCTTGTCCTGCTGGTTCTGCTACCAGCTCACCATCCAAGCCTTCCGCTGCTCTCGCTCTCCCCTGCTGCCATCCGGGTCTGAGCCGCCGACATCTCACATAAGGAGTGCCACTCTGGTTTCCTAAACTCTCTTCTCCTCCTACTCTTGCTCCCCTAAGATTCATTTTTCCCATAGTTTTCAGGTTGTTCTTCAAGAGCTTCAATCTGACCATCCTCTTTGTCCCCTTGCCATCTTCCAATGTCTTCCACTACCCTGAAATAAAAGGAAACCTTCTGGCCTTGAAGGCTCTGTGTGATTTGGCCCACTTCTTTGAACTTGCTGCATATTGCTCATCTCTTACTCACCACTCCTAGCCTCTCTCTACAAAATGGTATTTCTCGAACCCAAACATCAACCTTCTTCTCACCTCAGCATCTATGCAATTGCTGTTTTCTCTCTCTGGAGTTCTCTTTAGATTCTTCTCACTGGCCTTTCTTCCCCACAAGTGCTCCACGAACAAGCACCATAGGGATCACACAGGACCTTGTAAGAAATGCAGAAGCTGGCACACAACCCCTCATCTACTAAATCATAATCAGCCCTTATACAAGATCACCACGTGATTCATATGCAAATTGTAGGTTGAGAAGGTCTAGCTTAGGTCTCAGTGCAATTGTCACCTCCTCTGAAAGGCTTAACTGACTCTCAATCCAAATTAGCTTCCCAAATCACTCTCTATTACACCATGTATTTGATTTTGTTCCGATGGCTGTTAACTTTTTTTTTTTTTTAATGTATGAAATTTATTGTCAAATTGGTTTCCATACAACACCCAGTGCTCATCCCAAAAGGTGCCCTCCTCAATACCCATCACCCACCCTCCCCTCCCTCCTACCCCCCCTCAACCCTCAGTTTGTTCTCAGTTTTTAAGTCTCTTATGCTTTGGCTCTCTCCCACTCTAACCTCTTTTTTTTTTTTTTCCTTCCCCTCCCCCATGGGTTTCTGTTAAGTTTCTCAGGATCCACATAAGAGTGAAACCATATGGTATCTGTCTTTCTCTGTATGGCTTATTTCACTTAGCATCACACTCTCCAGTTCCATCCACGTTGCTACAAAGGGCCATATTTCATTCTTTCTCATTGCCACGTAGTACTCCATTGTGTATATAAACCACAATTTCTTTATCCATTCATCAGTTGATGGACATTTAGGCTCTTTCCATAATTTGGCTATTGTTGAGAGTGCTGCTATAAACATTGGGGTACAAGTGCCCCTATGCATCAGTACTCCTGTATCCCTTGGGTAAATTCCTAGCAGTGCTATTGCTGGGTCATAGGGTAGGTCTATTTTTAATTTTCTGAGGAACCTCCACACTGCTTTCCAGAGCGGCTGCACCAATTTGCATTCCCACCAACAGTGCAAGAGGGTTCCCGTTTCTCCACATCCTCTCCAGCATCTATAGTCTCCTGATTTGTTCATTTTTGGCCATTAACTTTAGATGAAAGTACCTTATTTGTTAACTGATATATTTATTTTTTTCCCCACTAGACTGTAAGCTCTATGAAAGCAGGAGGCATGTTTACATTGCCCACTACTGTTTTACCACCTAGCCTATGTCATCAATACATATTTGACAGATAAATGAATATTCACATATGACTTTAATCTTAATGATCAAAGAGATGGTGAAATAGAATAAGTTTTTGACCTGTATTTATCTGGCTTTATCTGACCTAATAACCAACCAGAAAAAAATATGAATCGAATCAATTGTTTTGGCATAAATCACTTGCTGTACTCCAGTGGAATTTAAGGAAGGAAGGAAGGAAGGAAGGAAGGAAGGAAGGAAGGAAGGAAGGGGGGAGGGAGTGGGGAGAGAAAGATGGTTGGCCTTGGAAGATGTCAGGGTAATAAATGAAGTGACATTGCAAAGGATTCACAGGATAGGACTACAGAGATAAGTAAGAGATTATGGCAGGCTCCCCAACATGGTGTAAATTATGCTATTATTGGTATTTCTCACCTAGAGCTTGTAAAACATTGAAGATTGAAGCTTTATATTTTGTATTGTATTCCCAGGAATATGTCACTAACTAGTAGCCCTTAAGAAGGAGAACGTATGTTAGCAATATGTGTGGGGTGAAAACCCTCAGTACTGTGTTTCTCCTTTATTCTCACAGAACTACCACACTCATAACACGTCTGACACCAGATGTGCAAAATTTTTTTTTCCCACATCAAGCAATTCTGTGACACCAGCTTGGTGTCCTGCAAATGAACTCAATTCTGACATCTACCTGGAGATGGGATCAGATCAGGTTAAGGGCTCAGTCCCAACAGACCGTCTCCCATTTCAGATGCCAATTTTAAGTAGTAGGTCTCCAGGTAACCCACAACTTCTGTTCAACTTGGCTAAAATCAGAGGTTCTTGGGGCGCCTGGCTGGCTTAGTCAGTGAAGCATGTGACCCTTGATCTCAGGTTGTGAGTTCAAGCCCCACACTGGATGTAGAGATTACTTAAAAAAAAAAAAAAAAAAAAAAAAAAAAGTCTTTTTTTAAAAAAATCAGAGGTTCCCATGACTTCCTCTCCTGTGGATTTGATTATTTGCTAGAACAGCTTACAGAACTCAAGGAAATACAGAGAGTTACCAGTTTATGAAAACATGATAAAGGATACCCATGAACAGCCAGATGAAGGTCTACATAGGATAAGGTTGGGAGGGTTCCAAAGGCTTCATCCTCCCAATATGCAGAGGTGTTCACCAACATGGAAACTTTCCAAACCCCATACTATTGAGATTTTATGGACACTTCTTCATGATCAATTGTTAACTCCATTTCTATTGAGATCAAATTGGATAATTAAACATCAGGAGTTTGTGCTTTGCAAACAGGAGGGAATCAATACCTATGTGCTGAATGAATTAAGAAAAGAATGGTTCCCTGTCCTGATCTTTCAGGATGGTAACTCCATAAACAAATATTAACCCTCTCCTCACCAAAGGTGGAGATTGTATGGTGAGAACAATAGCACAGTCCGAAGGGTGTGTGTTACAGCTCCTCGAGCAGACCGTCCTTCCCCATGGTGTACACAGAGCAAGGAGCAAGGCCTGCTTTAAAAGCGTAAGAGATGAGGGGCCTGGCTGGGTCAGTTGGCAGAGCGTATGCCTCTTGGTCTTAGGGTTGTAAGTCTGAGTCCCATGTTGAGTGTAGGGATCGCTTAAAAATAAAGTCTTTAAAAAACAAAAAGAATGCAAGAGCCGTATACTCACACCACACCTGTTTTAACGCTCTATTGCCAAGATTTTTAATAATTTTATCTTTGTATTGGATTTTTACACTACATTGATGGGAGCATGTGTGCAAGTAAAGACAGGTATAATATGAGTATCTACTCTTCCTTGTTGTTCCATTTGCATGTGACATTCTTGATGTCCCATGAGCGCAGAATTGCCATGGATCCCCATGATGTCGGGGAGTTCAGTGTTACTCAAGGCAGACACAAGGTAAGTGAGTTCCATCTATAACAGAGGGCGGCAGGCACACAGAGCCCTCAGAGGACTTGCTTTCTGCTTGACCCAGAACTTGATTTGAATGTAGAAAGAAAGTAATGGTGCTCTAAATATAAATAATGTTGGGGCGCCTGGGTGGCTCAGTCGGTTGAGCGTCCGACTTCGGCTCAGATCATGATCTCATGGTCCGTGAGTTCAAGCCCCGCGTCAGGCTCTGTGCTGACAGCTCAGAGCCTGAAGCCTGATTCCGATTCTATGTCTCCCTCTCTCTGACCCTCCCCCGTTCATGCTCTGTCTCTCTCCATCTCAAAAATAAATAAACGTTAAAAAAAATTTTTTTTTAAATAAAAAAAATAAAACACACGTTGAAGGGGTGGGGGGTAGGCAAAATGGGTGAAGGGGAGTGGGAGACATAGGTTGCCAGTTATGGAATGGATAGGTCACAGCACAGGGAAGAGAGCCGGTGGTAGTGTAACAGCATTGCAAGGTGACAGATGGTAGCTACACTCGTGGTGAGCACAGCATAATGTATGGAGGAGCTGAATCACTGTGTTTTACACCTGAAACTAAGGTAACGTGTGTCGACTACACTTCAATTTTAAAAAGTGGAAAAAAAGGACATTGCATAATATAAAGATGAATGCTAAATGTTATACTAATCTAAAATTTTAATTTTTACTTAGAATGACATTAAGTCGCAAATGAAAAATACCATCACAAATCAACAGAATGAGGCAGAAAAGAGCAAACTTTCTACTTTATTTATTTGTTTACTAAATATTTATTTTTGAGAGAGAGAGAGCACAAGAGCAGGCTAGGGGCAGACTGAGAAGGGGACAGAGGATCCAAAGTGGGCTCTGTGGGGCTTGAACTCACAAACTGTGAGATCATAATCTGAGCTGAAGTCTACGGCTTAACTGACTGAGACACCCAGGTGCCCCTAGCTAGCTAGCTAGCTAGCTGTGTTTTAAGTAGGCTTTACTCCCAGCACAGAGCCCAACCCAGGGCTTGAAGCCACAACCTTGAAATCAAGACATTGAGATCAAGACCTGAGCTGACATCAAGAGTTAGATGCTTAACCAACTGAGCCAGGTGCCCCGAAAACTTTCTTTCTTTCTTTTTTAAAAAATTTAACATTTATTTTTGAGAGACAGAGACAGTGTGTGAGCAGGGGAGGGGCAGAGAGAGGGGAAGACACAGAATCCAAAGCAGGCTCCAGGCTCTGAGCTGTCAGCACAGAGCCCCATGTGGGGCTTAAATTCACTAATGGTGAGATCATGACCTGAGCTGAAGTCAGATGCTTAATCGACTGAGCCACCCAGACACCCCGTCAAAAACTTTCTATTTTAAAAATGACTGCTTTTAGAGTGCCTGGGTGGTTCGGTTGGTTGAGCAAGTGGCTCTTGATTTTGGCCCAGGCCACAAGTTCGCAGTGGTGAGACTGGCCTCACGTCCGGCTCCACACTGAGCTGAGTGCAGAGCCTGTTTGAGATCCTCCCTCTCTTTCTGCCCCTCTCCCCTGCTCACTCACCATCTCTCTCTCTAAAATAAAATAAGCATGAAAATGACTGCTTTTACAGTAACCACAAACTTGCTTCTAGCTAACAATCTGCAAGCTATCTCTCAAGGGGCTTTTCTTAAAGGAGACAAACCTTCCTCTCCACCCCCTAAAAGTACCACAAAACATTTCAAATGTACCGACTTGAGTACTTTCTCCATCTGGTGCCATTTCCCTTTGATATGAACATACACTCATTCACTAGACATTCTCTGAGTGGAATAGCAGCTCAAAGCTTGAAAGGAGCGTGTGTTCTGTTCCCTCTGGGCTAAAGCAAGGCTCATCCAGACCAGAATGACCTGGCAACCACCGGTTAGACACGCGGATTTAAAGTTTAACTTTACACCAACAGTGCAGTGCAGTCCAGGGCAAGGTCCACAGAGATAGATCCTGACACCCTTACCTTTTAGTGTCTTCATGTCTCTGGGTCATTGAGACCTTTAGGTTTTGGCCTCCACAGGAAGACTTCAAAGAGATAATGCTGCTTCTGGCCTGTAGACCCCATGGCCTGTAGCCAGTTGGAAAACTGCAACTATTTACCCAACAGAGCTTCTCAAGCCCAAAGCCCTGGGAAGGGAAATACAAGAGGCAGAGGGTGCATTTCTGAATGCCCCCAGGAAGGTTGCACCATAGCTGGTGGAAAGCCTGGCCTGCCAAGTCAGAAGCTCTCTTCTTATCAGCCATGTGACCTCAGGCAAGCAACTCTCCATTGTCTAGGCCTCTCTCTCCTCATCTATAAAGTGGGAGCAATGAGGGGCACCTGGATGGCTCAGCTGGTTGAGCGTCCGACTTCGGCTCAGGTCATGATCTCACGGTTTGTGGTTTGAGCCCCATGTCGGGCTCGGTGCTGACAGCTCAGAGCCTGGAGCCTGCTTCAGATTCTGTGTCTCCCTCTCTCTGCTCCTCCCTTGCTTGCACTCTGTCTCTCTCTCAAAAAAAAAGAAAAAGAAAAAAGAAAAGAAAAAAGAAAAAAGTATGAGTGGAGTAGCAACTTAAAGTAGGATCACGTGGCAGATCGTTGCAGGCACCTGACAAGTCATACTGTTGAGTGTCCACATCCCCTTGTGATGGACTCTGCTATTCCTGACTTGTTCATCAGGAACCCAGGCCCTTAGGAGCCCTGAAGCCTCCATTCTTGACTTTTTGAAGCATTCATGCTGGACTAGACTGTAAAAGAATGAGATTTCTCTGAAGAGATAGACTCTCTAACAGCAGCACTGAGGTCCAGGCAGGTGAGTAAGGCAACCCCACACCCTTTGGTCTCAGTCAGATGACTGCAGCTCTTGGATGACCCCAGTGACCCCAGCTGACCCATGGAATTGTGAGAAATAATCAATCTGTGTGTTGTTTTTTCTAAATATTTATTTATCTATTTATTTATCTATTTATTTATCTATTTAGAGATAGAGAACATATGAGTGAGGGAAGAGTGGAGAGAAAGAATCCCAAGCAGGCTCTGCACTGCCAGCACAGAGCCCATCGTGGGGCTCCATCCCACGAACCGTGAGATGGGGACCCCAGCTGAAATCAAGAGTTGGACACTTAACCAACTGAGCCACCCAAGTGCCCCTAAATCTGTTTTTTTAAAGAGCAGGCCACAGAAGGCCTCTCTGATAAGGTGATGTGTAAACAGGAATGGAAGAAGGAAGTGGTTATGGATTGAATGTTTGTGTCTTCCCAAAATTCATGTGGGGAAGCCCTCTCCCCCACTGTGGCTATGTTTGAAGATGGGACTTCTAAGGAAGTAGCTAAAGTTAAATGAGGTTGTGAGCATGTGCCGAGGAAAGGCCAGGTAAGGACATAGCAAGCCAGGAAGACAATTCTCACTAGAAACCATATCGGCTGCAACCTTGATCTTGCACTTAAATCCTCCAGAACTGTGAGAAAATCCATTTCTGTTGTTGAAGCCACCCAGTCTGTGGTATTTTGTTATGGCAGCCCAAGCTGATAAGACAGAGCCATGTGGGTATGGCGGGGAGAGCACTGCAGCAAAAGGAGGGGCTGGTGCAAAGGTCCTGGAGTGCAGGCAAGCTGAATGCGGTAATGCTGGAGCATAGTAAAGAGGGCCAGATGAAGGATAAAGGGTCAGAGAGGGGAAGATGTATGCAAATCAGAGGGCTATTGAAAGACTTTGACTATTACTTGAAGTTTAAAGGAAAGTCTGCAGTTTGGAGGGACGGAGTGATATGTTTTCAGAGGACATGCATTTCTGTCATATTTGACTTTTATGTAACAATGAACATGTGCTAACTTTTGTAATCAGAAAAAAAGACTTCAGGACATTTAGAAGACTACATAAGAGAGAGCTAACAAGTACAAGCTGTGTCCTTTAATGCCAACATGTGGGTACAGGGGAAAGCAGGGAGGGGCAGCAAGAAATGAAAGGGTGGGGGAGACTGCAGCTGATGAGAAGGCCTTGGCTTCTTTGAGGACTTGTCCTGTTCTTTGGGAGCTGCACCTCTGTGGGACGGTGCAGGGCAAACATGGGGGCAGACGGTGGGGCAAGAACAGAGAATAAAGTGTGGGCTGAATTCTTTTTTTATTTTTATTTAAAAAAATTTTTATTTTTTAATGTTTATTTATTTTTGAGACAGAGAGAGACAGAGCATAAACAGAGGAGGAGCAGAGAGAGAGGGAGACACAGAATCTGAAACAGGCTCCAGGCTCTGAGCTGTCAGCACAGAGCCCGACGCGGGGCTTGAACTCACGGACCGCGAGATCATGACCTGAGCCGAAGTTGGCCGCTTAACTGACTGAGCCACCCAGGCGCCCCTCTTTTTTTAAATTTATTAGTTTTTTAAATGCTTATTTATTTTTGAGAGAGATCAAGCGTGAGAGGGAGAGGGGCACAGAGGGAGACAGAGGATCTGAAGTGGCCTCTGTGCCAACAGCAGAGAGCCAAACGTGACACTCGGACTCAAACTGTGAGCCCATGGCCTGAGCCAAAGTCAGACACTAAACTGACTGAGCCACCCAGGCGGCCCTCTTTTTTTTTTTTTTTTTAATGTTTATTTTTAAAAGAGAGAGAGAGAGGAGGGGCAGAGAGAAGCAGGGCACAAAGGATCCAAAGTGGGCTCTGTCCTGACAGTATTGGTCCTGAGCCCACTTCAGGGCTCGAACAGGGCTCGAAAGAGGCTCAAACTCAGGAACCGTAAGATTATGACCTGAGTCAGGTGCTCAACCAACTGAGCCACTCAGGTGCCCCTGAATTCTTTCTTGATAGGGATCAAGTACATCTGATTTGCCCCAGAACTTAACACATTGCCCAGCTTCTATAGGGCAAGAGCTGGATTATTTCTTACAGAAACATATGACCTGGCCTGAGCAGTTATTGTGTACCCCGCCCCCCATTCTCACCCCTATTCTTTGTTAGTATAGCCGAAGTTTAAAGGGGATCTTTAAGGGGCGCCTGGGTGGCGCAGTCAGTTGAGCGTCTGACTTCAGCCAGGTCACGATCTCGTGGTCCGTGAGTTCGAGCCCCGCGTCAGGCTCTGGGCCGATGGCTCGGAGCCTGGAGCCTGTTTCAGATTCTGTGTCTCCCTCTCTCTCTGCCCCTCCCCCGTTCATGCTCTGTCTCTCTCTGTCCCAGAAATAAATAAAAAACGTTGAAAAAAAAAAAAAAATAAAGGGGATCTTTAAATCCCTTTAGTGTAGTAGAGGGCGGATCTTTGGCATAATGAAAGGGTTAAAAGTCCACTGGATTAAGCCCTGCATACCTTGTGATTGGTTCCTAGTCTTTCAAATGTAAGAAATTGGGGCACCTGGGTGGCTCAGTCGGTTGAGCTTCTGACTCTTGGTTTTGGCTCAGGGCATGATCTCTTGATTCATGAGTTTAAGCCTGTGATGGGCTCTGCACTGACAGCCTGGAGCCTTCTCTCTCTCTGCCCCTCTCCCACGTTCTCTCTCAAAAATAAATAAATGTAACAAATTGAGCTGAATCTTCAAGTAAGGCTGAGATCTCACAGGTTCTCAGATAACACTTTACACCTCATCATCATGGGCTGGGACTAGCAGAGTTAAAAAAGCAACAGAAACACTGCTTTTTGTGTTTTCTTGTAAAACCTCCATTCACTTCATTTTATTCTTTAGTTGGCAGAGGAGTAGATGAATAGACAAAGATGCTCAATGCAAGCCTGGACAGAGAGTACTTTTTAAATGAGCATTCTGTTTAAAGTGCAAATGTGCTTTGCTATCAGCAACAGATGCATTTTCTAAACATTACGTATAACCCGCTTCTTTTTCTCAGTTCCAGAGGCGCTAACTCTGATGAACAGAAGGAAAGATTCTTTGTGTTTTGTGAATGATCACCCCCTTAGTCATCTGTTCTATAAATCTGGCATTTCATGGATCAGGTATTTTAAAAATCCTTTGAAGGAAGCATCGGCCAACTATTTCTGATGATAATTTTTTTAAATGTTTATTTATTTTTGAGAGAGAGAGAGAGAGAGAGAGAGAGGGAAAGAGAGAGAGAGTGTGTGTAAATGGGGGAGGAGTAGAGAGGGAGACAGAGAACTCAAAGTGGGCTCCAGGCTCTACGCTCTCAGCACAGAGCCTGACATAGGGCTTGAACCCACAAACTTTGAGATATTGACCTGAGCCAAAGTTGGACGCGTAACCAACTGAGCCACCCAGGAACCCCTGTGATCATAATTTTTTATCTTCTTGAATAGATTATAAAAATTTGAACATGTTTAGCCCCAATGACCAGTCTTAATGAAAGTTTCAAGTTAATGAAAAAGAAATGCAGAATGATGATCAGCACAGTGAAGGGTACTAGAATATGCCATCCTCAAATATGCCACTTTGGCATAAGGATAATTTTGAGCTGAAGGCAACTGAGAAGAAAAAGATACAAAAAAAGCTCTCTGCCCACCCCTATTTGCCTAAAAGTAGGATGTAAATTTGCAAAGGTGTCCCGTCTCTTTTCTCTACCAGGAGGACAGAAGTTCACCACTGGAGATGACCCTAGACCTTACCAGCTCAGAGATAGCACCAGAGAAATCTACAAAACAATCTTTGCTAAAACTAGCCTTTATCTACCATTAATTTCCCCATATATTTGCCTTCCTACAATTTGTCGCTCCTAGAAACTCGAAGCCCTTTTTTTTCTTAAGATTTCACTAAACATGTATTGTTCTTTTGCTAAAATGCTATGCAACCAACAAAACAAAGACAACCTACTGAATGGGAGATATTTGCAAATGACAGACATATCCAATAAGGGGTTAATATTCCAAAATATATAAAGAGCTCATACAACACACACCAAAGAAACCCAAATAATATAATTTAAAAATGAGCAGAAGACATGAGCATACATTTCTCTAAAGAAGACACACAGATGGCCAATAGACACATGAAAAGATGCTCTATATCACTCATTATCAGGGAAATGCAAATCAAACCACAGTGAGATATCACCTCATACCTGTCAGAATGGCTAAAATAAAAAACTCAAGAAATGATAAGTATTGGAGACGATGTGGAAAAAAAGGAACACTTGTGCACTCTTGGTGGGAGCCAACTGTGGAAAACAATATGGAAGTTTCTCAAAAAATTAAAAATTACTGTATGATCCAGTAATTCCACTACTGGGTATTTACCCAAAGAATACGAAAACACTAATTTGAAAAGACATATGCACTCCTATGTTTATTGCAGCATTATTTACAATAGCCAAACAATGGAAGCAACCCACGTGTACATCAATAGATGAATGGATAAAGAAATTGTGGCATGTATGTGTGTGTGTGTGTGTGTGTATATATATATATATATATATATATATATATATATATATATATGGAATATTAGTCAGCCATAAAAAAAGAATGAAATCTTGCCATTTGCAACAATGTGGATAGACCTAGAGGATATAATGAAATAAGTGAAATAAGTCAGAGACAAATAAGTACCATGTGATTTCAGTCATATGTGGAATTTAAGAAACAAAACAAATGAACAAAAGAGACACAGTGGGGCAGTTGATTGAATGTCCAACTCTTGATCTCAACTAGGGTCTTGATCTTAGGGTTGTGGGTTCAAGCCCTGCGTTGGGTGCCATGCTGGGCATGGAGCCTACTTAAAAAAATAATAAAAAAACAAGGCTTTATATATAAAAGAAAAAAGACAAAGGGGCAGCTGGCTGGCTCAGTTGGTAGAACATGCAACTCTTGATCTCTGGGTCATGAGTTCAAACCCCACATTGGGTGTATAGCTTACTTTAAAACAACAACAACAACAACAACAACAACAACAACAACAACAACAAACCCACAACAGATTCTAAAGTATAGAGAACTGATGGTTACCAGATGGGAGGGGAGTGGGGGGATGGGTGAAATAGGTGATGGGGATTAAGAGTATGCATATCATGATGAGTACTGAGCAACATATGGAATTGCTGAATCACTATATTGTACACCTGAAACTAACCTAACACTGTAGGTAGAATTGTAAAAAATGCTATACCACGCCTTTGAATGACTCCTCTCTGGGTGCTCCCTTGTATATGCATCATGCACTTGTTAATAAACTTCTGTTTGATTTCCTCTTGCTAATGTCTTGTCAGTCTAATTTACAGGGCTGTGTCTATGAACCTAAGATGGGTAGAGGGAAAACAATTTTTTTTTCCTCCCTTATATCAGCAACCAATTCCTTATCCTTATGTAACTAAAATAGTCAGCATTCCTTATTGAGGACCCAAAAAACTAGCTCAAGACACAGTCCTTTATTGCCGTTCTTCGGAAATTTGTCTTCCGGCCTTTGGCCAGATGGGTCACAGGGTCTGACCCAAGTTTAGAGAACTACTTAGAAACATTCATAACCAACCAAAGAGGGTTCCTAATGATACAGAGTCTGGTTACTCTGATTTGCTGAGCAAAATAAACAAGTGAATAAATGTATGAAAAGCTGCTTGTAAGGCATTAAGTACCCTGTGACTTGTCTTTGCTGACTTTTGAAAGGAGAGAAAGACACAATTCGTTCATAATCGGTCAGTGTCCATTTTCCTAGCTCTACCATAATATTACATTATAACTTTATTTTCCAGATTTTTTTTTTTTTTTGCTTATGGATATATCCTCCAAATGTTTTAGAAACTTTATTAATGAAAACCATTAAAATGTATGAAGCCCTCAACATGCTTAATCCTGTTCTAGGTGCTTCATACGTGTTAACTTACTGAATCCACACAATGCCACGAAGGAAATACTATCATTAACCCCATTTCACAGATGAGAAAGCAAAAGCACACCCATGTTAAGTGACTTGTCTGTTAGGTTGCAGGCTGGAACCCTGGCCACCACACTGCATTCCCTCAGTTCCAGTGACAAAGAGCAAGTGGCTGAACTATTGGCAGAAGGCTCTATTTACAAACAGGGACTTACGTCTGAGGCCACGAATTAATTTAAAATTTTTTTTTCAACGTTTTTTATTTATTTTTGGGACAGAGAGAGACAGAGCATGAACGGGGGAGGGGCAGAGAGAGAGGGAGACACAGAATTGGAAACAGGCTCCAGGCTCCGAGCCATCAGCCCAGAGCCTGACGCGGGGCTCGAACTCACGGACCGCGAGATCGTGACCTGGCTGAAGTCGGACGCTTAACCGACTGCGCCACCCAGGCGCCCCGGCCACGAATTAATTTAATTTCATACAACCAGGAAAGCAACTAAGTTCTAGCAACTAAGAACTCAGTGCGAGTAGTTAACTTACTACCTCTTGCAATCTTCCCCAAAGCGACTACACGGGGCCTGATTCATGGCAACCGAGCACACGTGTTATTTACCCCGTCTTCAGCTCCGGCTGGTGGAAGAACTGAGGCCATACTTAGAATGTGTCATTGGGCTAATTTTATTCTGTAAATAATAGAATAACTGTTGACAATATTTTAAAACATCCCCACCTATTTCCGCCTCCTCTGACCTCCTTCTTATTGCTCCATCTGCATACTTTCTTGGTCACTCCCAACCAAGAAAATTTTAGTCTAATCGAGATTAATTTTAGTCGTAGTGAATGACAAGATTTTTCTGCTTATGTTGTCTGTGTATTACTTGTGTTATATTGTAAAAGTTCTACTCACTTTTACAAGGAGTCAGAGATACATGACACACATAAGTGTTTTTCAAATGACAATTCACGTTTTGGTTAAAATTAACTCCGGGGCGCCTGGGTGGCTCAGTCAGTTAAGTGTCCCACTTAGGCTCAGGTCACGATCTCATGGTTGGTGAGTTCGAGCCTGCATGGGGCTCTGTGTTGACAGCACAGAGCCTGCTTGGGATTCTCTCTCTCTCTCTCTCTCTCTCTCTCTCTCTCTGCCCCTACCCTGCTTATTTTGTCTCTCTCAAAATACCTAAGTCAACTTAAAAAAAAATTTACTCCCAGGAAACTGAGCTCACTTTAGGTAAGATATTAGAACAAATTACAACGGATAAGGAACAATCACAAAGGATAAGAAATGCCAAAAACAAAAAACAAAAAAACCAAAAAAAACCCAAATCAAAACATTCTGGAGGCTTTGAAAGGTAAATCTGAAGCGGGGTGGGTTACAAAGGTACCAGAAGGGGTGGGAATGTTAGCTTCCTCAACTTTATACATTCTTTCTTTCTTCTAAGCAGTTTCTTCCAGTAAAACTGGTTCTTTCTCCCCAGGGACCACAAATATCTGATTCTTGTCCTAGCCCAGATGGTGGAGTGCAGGGACCGTCAACAGAAGAAGAAAGAGATCCAGTAAAAATAAAGGTCAGGACAACGCAGGCGCCGGTGCCGCCCGGGTTGGTAACAGCTTGAGAATCTGTCTCAAATGCCATGCTGGAAAGAAAAGTCACATCTGCCTGGAGGGCCCAGCAAATGTTACAGTGTTTTCCTGCACCCACCTTTCTGGACCTGTTGAATGTCACTCTTCACCACATTTACTCTGCATCAAATAGTCCAGACAGAGCTTTCTCATTGCGGAGTAAATGACCATGAGTAAAGATGGCCATGCCTTGAACATTTAGTGAGGGGAAAATAATTACATTACCTTGGGTGGATTGCCTTTTCATGACTGTCAGACAGCCTACCAGAGGAAACAAGTCGTAACGCTAAGGACAGATGCTGAGACACATCAAAAACTCCTATTACTAAAGAATGAAGAAAAGCCTTGGCTTGGGGCGGATTTATATAACCAGATGTCAACACAGCTTTCACAACCTCTTTCTGAATTGCTGACAGAGCACCAGACATCTGCCGTGTCGTTTGGTGAGAGAGCGTGACTCTGGTTGTAGACACACATGAGTCTGTGGCTAGTGTCTGCTACCTACAATGTGGAACCAGAGACAGGTTAGCTTGCCTGAATCTGTTTTCTCATCACTGGGGACAATGCTTTTCTCTTCCTGGTCTGGTGAGGATTGAACGAGATAAGCTAGGCACATCCTCTGATTTAACAGTGCCCTGGTCTCCTGTTGGCTAGGTGGCCTCAGGCGGATTGTCTAACTCACAGTTCCCTCATCTGTCAAATGGGGATAATTCATACCACCCAGGTTTGCTGGAACAAGTCAGTCAGTCAAGTGCCCATCTAGTATACAGTCTGAGCTGCTATTGCTACTTATATTGCTCAATCCACGTTCAAAGGTGTTCTTTCACCTTCAGAAATGGAAACCTGAAACACATAATCCCCTAGATAATAGCAGTTACATAGAACTGATAAGTGGAAGGCGTCATCTTGAATATGCATCAGCTACTTCTTGGGCAGGAATGAAAAAATGGACTTGGGCTAAATTGTTTGCCTAGTGTGATGATAAATTAATAGCAGGCTGTGTTTGCTCACCGTTTATCTCCAGGGAGCTCTGAGCACCATGCTGACATAATCTTCAAAACATCCTGGCGAAAAGAAGCTGATGAGTGATTGAATCACCATCTTCAAGACGATGAAGGATTGTCGTCTGGATGGTGACCAGCTGTTCCCACCACAACCAAAGCAGATAAAGAGCCGGCAGGCCTAAGTCATAGGAAAGATTGGGGTTAAACCCTGGGAGATACATCTTGAAGAGGTTTCCATCCAGGCAGTATCTCATTTCAAAGTACTGAATTATGTGGCTACTATTGAATTATAGCTTCCCACTGGCAAATTGAAAACACAGATTTCTCTACAGTATACACACAACTTGGCTTAACACCTGGATGATTCCTTTGGGCGGGTCTTCCCCTGAAATGACTCCAGCCAATTTCCATGCCAGGCTATTTGGCAGTTCCCCAGGGACATTCTGGAAAGGCTCAAATGAGCAGGTTATCCCACGGTTGAGTGAGCTTTAAGCAGCTAACCCAGACGCAGTCTGAAGGTGAAACAATGGAATGGGGTTGTTTAGCCACCTGGGCTTGTGAAGAGTGTCCATGGCCTGAACATGGACACATAGGTCATTAGAGCAGTTATAGGACCTTCGAAACTTCAGACTCCTCCACCATCTCTTCAAGCAGTCAACAACAGTAGGACTACACACTGCCTTCCTATGGTTGCCATAGTGATAGGAATGGTATGGTTGCCAGCAGGAGCAAAGGGGAAGCATGGAAGTTGGCATAAGCCACAAGCATCAGCCCAACTCTGGTTTCCTCCCCAGTGAGAGCCCAGCGGCAGGCTGAAGGGAGAGGCAGAGCCCAATGGTGGAAAAAACACTAGTCATCGGCACCAACCTCTTCCCAGCTCCTGATGATGGCCAGCCAACTCGTTTTTGGTAGGTGTGCTACTTCGGACAATGCTTCTCAAGTTTTGACATGCCTATAAATCACCTGGATATTACTTTGTTAAAATATAGATTTTGATTCCATTGGTCTGGGTAAAGGATCTGAGATTCAGCATTTCTGAGAAGCTCCCTGCACAGCAGCTTGAGCAGCAAAGTCTCTGGGACTTGCATGTATGAGAGCCCCCTAATGCACAGAGGCCTCCACAAGACAGAATTTACTCCTCCTTTATGTAATCCTGCTCTCTGAATTTGTCAGGCCCACCCAGTCTTCTGTTGCAGGCCCATGCCTGCTTTGTTTCCCTGGGTCTGCAGTCTACACTGGACTCCCTTCTAAAATCTGCAGTTTAACCAGAAGCAATGGGGAAAGGGATGGCAGGCCCTTCCCTTAAAGGGCTCAATCCAGAAAGTGCACATTCCCTTTCCACTCCCACTCTTTTGGCTAGAATTTAGTCACATGGCCACAGCCAGCCCCAAGTAAGGTTGGGAAATATTTTATTTTGTACATATTTTATGCTGTGTTCCCGGTGTCCACTGAAAATTCCATACCAAGGAAGGGAAGGAGAGAATGCGTATTAGGGGACACTAACAGTCTTTTGTGACGGTTGGGGATAAAAATAATGGTAATGATGCAGTTTTGGGGGTGATGGCGGGGTTCGTAGCTGATGGCCAAGAAAGAATTCTTGAAGACGTCGTTGGTGCAAAAGGTGATTTTATTAAAGCACAGGGACAGGACCCGAGGGCAGGAAGAGCTGTGAGGCAAGGGTGGGGGTGGGGTGGGGGCTGGTGACCGGTTTAAGGAGTTGGGAGAGATAAAGTCTAGAGGGAGTTTCCAAACAGGCTTTCACATGCTAAAGACTTACTGCAGGCCTAGCTATTGTCAGGCTAAGGTTGTTTTTCCCTCTAGCAAAGAATTAAGACAGTAGGGAGTTCCTGGACTTTAGGCCATTGACGGGATTGTCTTGTTCTTGTAAACTGGTAGAGACTCCTATTTGTTTTTTTTGTTCTTTCCTGTTTTGGGGTAGTGGGAATGTATGTATGGAATATCATACAAGGTTGCGGGGGTGCTGTTAGCCTGTACTTTGCCCTCAGCTTGCCCCATGTTCCTCCATCAGTAACAGTAATCGTTATTGAGTACTTACTATCTGGCAGGCACAGCACCTTAAACGAATCACCTCATTCACTCTTTACAAAAAGCACCGTTGGGAGGCAATATTATTATTCCCATTTACAGATAAAGAAATTGAGGCTTAGAGAGGTTAAGTAGCCTGCTGCGGTCATACAGCTGAGGCAGAGTCAGGATTCAAATCCAGCCACTGTCAATCCAGAGCCTGGAATCTTAGTAGTAGGGAAAGAACTGATTATAGGAACAGCAGGTGGGGCTAGGCCATTTCAACCCTCAGAGGTGCGGGTGTGGGTCCTGAGTCTGAGACGAAACCCTGCAAAAAATTGACTGCAAAAAATCTTGTGCATTCCACAAGAAAGACTATGCTTACCTGTGACAATGTTTACGTTGCTATTCTTTGGAGTTGGAAGATTTGTGAACCAAGGAGCTTATTATTCCCCTGATAGCTGCGACATGGTGGTCACCTCAGGCTATACCAGACTTGAAAGGCGATGGTCTGTGGCCCTGCTGTTGTCTCCCCACCCACCAAGCCCCCCAAGCAGACACTACTCCGAATACCTGGTAGGGTTGTCCTGGGAGAGCCACAGCTGGCCAGGACCAGATGGGACCACTTCTTGTGTCAGTCACAAGTCAGAGGACATTTGAAAACTGTTTTCCAAAGTTCACCCCCTCCTTCTTCTTTCCATGAAAAGGGCTTTTTGTTAGTTCAGGCTTTGTTTGGGGATTCAGTTGATAAAGAGACCATTTTATTGTAATGAATTACTGGCCAAGTGGTGCCAGAAATCCTAGTGAGAGGCCAGCACTCTGGCTTTTATTCAGCAAGGTGAATGGAAACAGCTACTGGGCGTGGGTATCAAGGGCACTTTGGAGTTCACTGCCATCAGCAACTTCGGGTTTAGTTGCTGGTTGCCTCTGAGTTCAGAGGGGGCAGTCGGAGAAAGTGCTAGCAATAAAATGTAAGACTTTTCCCTTTATCTATGAAAAATGTCAAATGGGCAGGAACTGTGGGCCAGGACTTTTACAGAATGAACTCTTTCTACCTATTATTAAATTGCTAAATCTCCACTACAAAGACTGAGGTCCCTGTGACAATTTCAGCGCATTCTGAATCCCCCAAAAAGCCAGTTTTCTCCGTTGAGCCAACTGAAAGTGGGGGGAGGGGGGTCAAACAGGCACTAGTAAACCTCAGACTTTGTGGGACTCACACAGACATGGAATATTTAAAGTTTCTTTAAATGAATTCTCTCCAAATGGTGCTCAAGGGGCTTTGGAAAAAGAAATGAAAATACTGGTAAGCCAAAAGTCATACATTCTAACTTGTTTTTCTCCCATGTCTGGTACATGCGGTGGCAACGTAAATTTGTGAAGACACATGGACTGACAGTATATTTCATCATCTCATTTGTTGTTTTGTTGAGACTCCAAGATCCTGTATATTTAAAGTTTGCAAGATGAATCAGCATTTCTTGGGAAACCTCTCTTAAAATATTGCTACGTGCAAACAGTGGCAAGGAATGAGGCACTTAAATCAATGGACCATGAACTCTTCAGAGTTCAAGGAAATCATTAAGGGCTGATAAAGTCAATAGAAGTTTGGGTATGTTTGAAGGCATGTAACACCAATCAGTTCTAAGCGACTGAACCTCAAGTATTGATTAGGAAATGGGTACCCACGGGCCAGGGCCAGCTGTCAAGCTTGGGAGTGTCACAGACAGGTTCCTACAGAAGACCTCTCTGCAGAGCACGGTGACCAGGGGGTGTCTTGCCATTTATGCCCTTCAAAATAACATACACTTGTTTTAAGAAAGGAAAGCAAGTTTCCTAGTCCATAAAGCAAGGATCGTTGAAATCTGGCCTGTTCACCTCACAAGCATCCTTCTAAAAATGCTGTGCCCATAGTCTGCTGGTGGCATTACTATGCAGGGAGGATAGTGCCCTATGTGGCCGGTGGGAAGGAAACGTCTGTTTACAAGCAGAGTTGATGGGTACAAAACCTCCCTGAAGCTCCTCTTTAAGTGTTACCTCTCCCAGCCGTAATTCATTCACGTAGATTCTGCACACCTTCTAGATTACAATTATAATTAATCATTTGTATAACTGGCATTATGAGTATTCTCTTCCTCACTTTGCTAAAAAGCTGCAGTAGCCAGGGACTTTGACTCGTTCCAGCAGTGAATTCCCAGTTCCCTGGGCTGGCTAGGCGCATAGTAGAGAAATCAAAGGTGCGTATATGGAAGACAAATGGCTTATATATCCCAAATTTGCCCTTGTCCTTTGATTTTCTGAACCTGGGATTTTATACACTTGTCTTTTAGGAAGAGAGACAGTGGCTGGGATGCTGGAGATAGGGTCAGTTCCTAAGGCAGCCAGAGAGGACAAGGCTTTCTCTATTAGTGGTAACACTTCCCAGAGTATTTGTAAGTCTACAGCCAACAAAGATTCATCACCACTTGCAACGGGCCGGTACTCTGAGACCAGTTTGGGGAGGAAAAGCAAGGATGTGAGTCCATATTTTCACATTCTCTGCAAAATCCTTCAATTCACGCTAAAGTGTGACAAGAGAATGTCCAGTTTCTTTTTAAGTTCATTTATTTTTAGTAATCTCTATATCCAAAGTGGGGCTTGAACTCACAACCTCGAGATCAAGAGTCACATGCTCTTCTGTCTGAGCCAGCCAGGCCCCTCCAGTATCTTACTAGATGAGTCCAGTCTTTTCTAGAGAGGACATTATTTTGTCATCAGGAATGTCAAACAGTCCTCTTCTCTTGAAAAAACACCCCTGTAGAAAGGCTAAGAAACACCTGCTGACCAATACCTAAACAGATGGCAGCGAATTTCTGTACACTTTGTAGGTTAAAGAAGGAAAACCATCATCCAAAAAGTACATTCTGCCAGCATTTCCTTGGACATGACCCCTCCTAGGTGCAGACAAACACAGGAAATACAGCTTGTCACTGAAATCAATAGGGAAAGTCAGTTTTCCAATTTAATGAACTTTAAGTCCCGTTTTCCCCCGCAACAGTGAAAAGGGCAAGAAATTAATGACCCTTGATTTTGTGTTATCGTCCAAATATTCATACATTGCAAAGGTTTTTTTTTCAAGATTAAAAATAATGTTTATTTATTTTGAGATTCAGGGGAGAGGGACAGAGAGAGAGAGAGGGAGAGAGAATCCTAAGCAGCCTCTGTGCTGTCAGTGTGGAGCCCAATGTGGGCTTGACTCTAAGAACCGTGAGATCATGACCTGAGCTAAAATCAAGAGTCTGACGTTCAACCAACTGTGCCACCCAGGTGCTCCTGATATACTGAAAAGTATTAATCATTAAGCCATTATAATTTTTGTCCTGGTTGTAATTAATTTTTACAAAAATCATTTTCTATTCATTGGCAACCTTATAGTATTGGTAGAAAAATGTATCTCATAATCCAAACTCCAGACTATAGAAAAATAGCCATTAGTAAGGGGGATGTTATTTTACTTTTCCTTGTTATTTTTTTTTTAAATAATGCCCCCCCCCCCCGCCCCACAAACTGAAAGTCTACACACCTTTATCGTGTTCCAGGCCTCCAAGAGTATAAAATCTATAAAATGGGATTCTCAGAAGCAGGAGCCCTAGCCCAGTATTATAAGAAGTGCTTATCTGAGGCACTTTAAATTAAAACAGGAAGGAAATCAGTATTTCAGCAAATCTACATTTACAAGTTGGGACCCGATGTGTCTTTAAGTGGTCTGAGTTAAACCAATATTGCATCGGTCAAGCAAAGTAAATCAAGACACCTCCCAAAAGGTGGTAGAGTAAGAAAAATGCCAATTTAATCATTTACTTTAGCAGGCAAGCAATTTGTAAACATTCAGTAGCGGCAGCATCCAAGTTACAAACAATTTAAAAAGAAACCAAGATTAGTGATTATAATCGTTCCTTCCCTTTCCCCAAAAGAAAAAAAGAAAAGAGAAAAGATCTGGAAAGGAATGCCTGAAAACACTACAAACATGGAACATTCAGTTATGTCTTCTATCAGCCTTCTATGTGTCCTCTCTGTGTTTTATTTTTAAAGATGTATCTACTCCTAAAATGCATTATCTTGCAATAACTTGTACGTGAGTGTTTGCAATCTAGGAAGTGGTTCCTGCACACGGATGTGCACGTATCACCTCAGTTCAGATCCCATTTGCAAAGGGAATATTTATGTCTTGATTCAATGCTTCTTTGACTTCGAGTGGCAGGGTGTCAAAAAGATGGTCTTCCACAACAAGCCCGCTTTTCTTGAGCAGGCGACACTGGCCCAGCTGGGCTGGCAGGCGGTCCAAGCAGTTGCCCTTCAGCTCCAGCTGAGTGAGCTGGGAGAGCTGACCAATCTTCTCGGGGAGGAAGGTGATGCAGTTTTGCCCCAGATTCAAAGTCCTCAACTTCACACATTTGAACAACTGTTTTGGCAGAATGTCCACTTTGTTCCCGGTGATATGCAAATGCTGCAGGTTCTGAAGCAATCCTATTTCTATGGGAATCGCTGAAATGTTGTTGTAGCTCACGTCTAAGCATCTGAGTTTCTGTAAACTGAACACTGCCACCGGTAAGGATTCGAGCTTGTTGTTAGAGAAATAAAGTGACTCCAAGTTTTTGACGTGGGTGATGGAGGGAGGAATGGTGGCAATCTTATTATGCCATAATTTTAAACACGTCAGTCGTTTTAAATGCTGGAAACTGATGATCTCCTCAATTGTGCGTATGTTATTCGATTTTAAATCCAGTTCCTGCAAATTTGAGAGGCTGAAAATAGCATGGGGAATTCTCTCCAGCTCACAGTTCTGAAGTTCGAGCTCGGCGACATTCATCATTTTCTTAAGGCTGTTCAGTACCAAGAGTTTAGTGCCGTCATTGTGAATGACTAACTTTGTAAGATGCGGAGCCACATCTGTAATGTTGGAGGGAACTTTGGTCAAGTTACTCTTCACGTGGAGAATCTTAAGGTGCCGCAACTCTCGGAGAGATTCGAGTCCGATCATCTTATTGTTTTCAGAGTTCAAATTGCCTATCAAGTACAACTCTCGAAGGTTTTTGAGCAAATATACCCAGGCAGGAATTTCTGCCACATCGGTGAACTTCACGTGAAGGCATCTCAAGTGATCTCGGAGAAAGCTAAAAGCAGTCTGTTCCACTTTTGCAGGGCAGTGGCAGAGGTGAAGCTCTTGGAGGTTAGTCATCTGAGAAATCTTAGCGGGAATTTTAGCTTCCGGAATCAGTTCAAGTTTGAGCACATCCAGGTCTGTGAGGTCAAAGACAGCATCGGGCACGCCTGACAGCATAAACAGATGCAGCTCCTGCTTGTCCTGGGCGTTGCGGGACACGTGCTGCCTGAGTTTTTCAAACGTCCACTCGTGGTTCAAACTGATTTCCCTAAGTTTATTTTCACTGACTTCTGACAAGAACACACCAAAGCGCTTCGAATACAGCTGGTCATATTGGTCTACCATGTGTAGAAGGAACGCAAAATCATTCTTGACATCTGGAATGTCACTGAAGCTGCTCTCTTCTCTGACTTTTTCAAAAGAATATTCCTTTAAAGGTATCCTGAATAACCAGAAGAGAGTGTAGAGGCAGATAAAACCATAAACACAAATAATGGATATGTAACTGATGAGAAGCTTTTTCAGCATGTAAGCCATATTGTGGGTGCACTCAAATACCTCGTAACCAGTCAGGTGCTCCACTTTGGGCTTGCAGACGTGTTCAAAGCTGATTGCGTTGACAAAGTTTGCAGTATAGCAGAGGATAAAAATGAATTTGGCTGTTTTGATAAATGTTTGGACCACATAGAGCTTATAGATCAAGTCACTGTCTTCCACGTGAGCACGGAACTTCCTTACTTTCTCAAACAGGGCTTTGGCCTGCTCCCCATCTTTTTTATCAAGGATGGTCATGCTGGGGACTTCGATCACAGGCTTCTCGGCTGAAAATTTGAAGCCTGTTTTGTTGATCATCGGGGTACTGGCACTGGGGCTCCCTTCATCACTGCTGGTAGACACATGCTTTGGTAGAGTCTGGGCACCTGTTATTCTCTGCTTGTTTTCCTCCGAGTCTTCGCATGCTGTCTCAGACAATGCTTTAGTAGTCCACGGAGACTCAAAGCACTTTCCTAATATTGAAACAAAATGTTCTACCTTTGAGCATGTTTTTGGATATTTGAACCAAAAGTTGCTACTGACCATGAGAATAATAGTATGTATAAGAGCAAGGTATGGAAAGTACTTAGAATACCACGGAAGGGCCAGATGGTAACACATCTGATTAATAAATACGTATTGCTGAAAATCCAAGTTTGTTTTTCGGCCTGTTGGATCCTTCTTCTCTTTCTTTGTCTCCTGATTTGAAACTGTCGAATCTGTGTGAGGGTATGTGGCTCTGAGAGGTATGTCAGGTGTCACAGCAGATGTGCCAAAGGAAATGTCACTTGTCGTCCGCCCATCTTGGTCTTGGTCAGTGGCTGCTTCCATCTTGGGGATATTGGTGGTAACGTCGGCATTTCCCGGTGGGGTGTGTGCCTTTGAATTTACAGGAGATGGCAATACCGGCAAGCAGACCACCTGATCTTTGGTAAGTTGCATGGTTCCCGCAAAGATGGCTACCATCAACATAACGACAGCCAGGTAATCCATAAACACGTCCCACCATGGTTTCAGGATTCGGTAAGTTGGTTGAATGTCATTAAGTGAAGCAACTTCCGCAAGGGTAAACATTCCTAGAAAACAAGGAAACGAAAGACTTTATTACAAAGATACAAGTGAAAACATTAAGTAGAAAACAAAACAAGACAAAACCCAACACTTTACTTGCACCAAAGTAAAGTTTTCTCATCCACATCCTAGCTTTTTATCCAAGATAGGTATAGTAGTAAATAAACTAAAAGGAACGAACATATATGAGAAAAATTGCGGTCTGTTGTAGCTTTTCTCTCCTAGCCCAAGAGAAGAGAAAAAAATGGGAGAGGAATAATAAGAATGCCTACTAGGTAAGAAATTACAACACTTTGCTGAAGGTCTACAAGGGTTAGAGTAGAAATGGAGGCAGGAGCGGGGGCAGTTTGAGAACTATTTTAGGGGCAGAACTGGAAAGTCTTGCAACTTCCTGGACCATGAAGAAGGATATGAGAACAAGATGGTATTTGCTGTGGACTGGACTGATTTAAGGTTAAGACTGGAGTTTTAGGGAGAGGAGTGAGATGACTTCTATTTTGTTCAAGCCAAAATGGAATGGTCCGTGTATACTATTAACTTCTAGATAGCCTGTGTACCAGACTCAGGCTTACTGTTTATGAATGGTGAATGGTGTGCTTCTCCAAGCCTGGGGATGTTTACTTCTAAGGGTTATTCGGAAAGCTTAGATTAAGTAAGGACTATAAAGCTCTTATCACTCTGGTGGAAATGTGCCACAGACAGTTGAAATTAAGGGTCCAGAGTTTAAGAGAAATCTTACTATACATACTTGGGATTTATCAATATATGTAAACTGAAACTATGGCCTTGGATACAGCACCTGTGGAAAGCATGTGGAAGGAGAAGAGGGTCAAAGACACAGGTGGAATGGTCAGTGACATGACACCAAATAGGTCAGGCCCAGTAAGACCTTTGATCTCTACCAATGTGGGTGAGCCCAGAAGCAATGAAGGGAATTCCAGCACCAGGACACCTGAAAATGTGGTCACCATTCACTGACAGCTGGCAGCTTTACAGTCTTGAAACTATACAAAGAGTCAAAGTACCAAGGACAATCATCCTGGAAGTAACCAAGAAAAACACAATGTTTATAGGGCAAGTAGTGGGAATGGGTTTCTGTAATCATATATGTGAAACAGGTGTTTATCTTCTTGAATTTGAAGTTTCAACTTCTTTATTTTATTTCTTATTATTTTATTTTATTTTATTTTTATTTATTTATTTTTTTAAACATTTATTTTATTTTTGAGACAGAGAGAGACAGAGCATGAATGGGGGAGGGTCAGAGAGAGGGAGACACAGAATCTGAAACAGGCTCCAGGCTCTGGGCTGTCAGCACAGAGCCCGATGCGGGGCTTGAACTCACAGACCGCGAGATCATGACCTGAGCCGAAGTTGACCGCTCAACCGACTGAGCCACCCAGGCGCCCCTATTTCTTATTATTTTAGAGAGAGGGAGGGAGGGGCAAAGACAGAGGGAGAGAGAGAATCTTAAAAGCAGGCTCCACGCTCATTTCAGAGCTCAACTTGGAGCTTGATCTCATGACCCTGAGCTGATGACCTGAGCCGAAATCAAGAGTCAGACGCTTAATCGACTGAGCCACCCAGGCACCGCTGGAAGTTGAAACTTCTTGAAAAGGAACTTTACTATATTCTACTTTCTCGAGATGCTCTCAGGTTCCAACGTTCATATATAAAATGACTTATAAAAACAAAAAGATAAAAGGCCAGGTGAATACCTAAAGTTCTGGGAATACATTATACATTATTTTTTTTAAATAAAGGAAGAAACACTTTTATCTTACAAAAGTTGCCTGGTATGCTGTGTTGAAAAGGATTCTGAGGCTGACTCTGACTGTGGCAGGAAATACTGTTACATGACAGGTTACTGGTGTCTCCCTTGGATGATATCAGTACTTTGATTCTGCTTGTTCTCTCTGTTGTAGAGTAAATCTCTGAGAGTTGGGATGGGCCATACCTTATTTTTTCTCTCCACATATCTGGTACTGTACAGAGGAGTCACATAATTTTTCTCAATAAAATACAATGAATATCTATTCAATTGTAACAGCAATTCTCATATTTGGAGTTGTTGTGGTTTTTTGGTTTGTTTTTAAATTATTTTTTAACATTTATTTTTGAGAGACAGAGCATGAGTGGGACAGGAGCAGAGAGTGAGGGAGACACCGAATTGGAAGCAGGTTCCAGGCTCTGAGCTGTCAGCACAAAGCCAGATGTGGGGCTTGATCCCATGAACTGCGAGATCGTGACCTGAGCCGAAGTCAGATGCTTAAGTCAGATGCAAGTAGTGGGAATGGGCCCACTGAACCACTGAGGTGCCCCTTGTTTGTTTAAAAGTACGTGCACACAAGCAAGAATAGGGCGGGGGGGGGGGTAGAGAGAGAGAGAGAGAGAGAGAGAGAGAGAGAGAGAGAGAGAGAGAAAATATCTCTTAATAAGGCTCCAAGCTCAGTGCAGAACCTGATTCGGAGCTCGATTCCACGACCCTGGGACCACAACCTGAACAGTAATTGACAGTCGGATGCTCAACTGACTGAGCCACCCAGACACCCCTGCAGTTTTGTTTTGCTTTTTTAAAGTGAAATGTCTTTTATTTAATCAGGTAAACATAAGCCCAAAAACGCCAAATACAGCCAGACTATTTACTTCTTTTTGTGAAAATTGGTAGAAATCACATTTCTAGATTTCAAGGGCTTAAGTATGAAATGACTGGCACCCAGTCTTTATTAAAAAAATGATCAAGGAAGTGGGAGACAACATCCCCACTGGAATCCTTTTATTCTGAGCTCTTGTATCTTGTGTGTGTCTACAGTTTTGTGAGTGGCTGGGAATTTAAGCAAAAAACAAGATTATTGCAATGCACAGTGGGCCATACTAAATGAGAAACTGTTCACCCACGTGTCACATTGAGCTCTCTGGTCCCTGTAGAGGATGCACAAAACACAGCACCGAGCCACAGGCTACGGAGCGGCTCTTACTTCACATACAGAGACTGCAGAACACAGCTCACAAAGTTTCTTCCCGGCAAAGAACATCATATGGTCACACCCAGGGACGATGGTCTTAAAGGGCCATCAGTATAACTGATAGAAGAAAATATATACATATTTTTTGCACAAAACACTTCTTTCTAGTAAGATTTTTCTTTACTCTTCAAATAGCTGTATTGGGCTCTAAAAGAGTCAGGATGTTTGGGTTGGAGGACGGAGGGGAGAAGGGAATTTTGAAAGTCACCCTGCTGAGAATACTGGTTACTTCTCTGCCTCCAGTCTTTTATCTACTTATTATTTAATTATTGTTACAGAAGTAGAGTTGACACTAAATGCCCTATTAGTTTCAGGCGTATAAGATAGGGAGTCAACAATTACATACATTACGGAATGTTCACCATGGTTAAGTGTAGTTACCATCTGTCACCAGACAATGCTATTACAATATTATTGTGGTTTTTTTTTTTAATGTTTATTTATTTTGAGAGAGAGAGAGAGAGCGTGAGCAGGGGAGAGGCGGAGAGAGATGGAGAGGAAGAGCATCCCAAACAGACTCTGTGCCATCAGCATGGAGCCCAATGTGGGGCTCGATCCCATGAAACGTGAGATCATGACCTGAGCCCAAATCAAGAGTTGGACACTTAACCGACCCACCCAGGTGCCCCAGCTATTACAATATTATTGACTATATATCCTACATTGTATTTTTCATCCCTGTGACTTATTTTATAAGTTGAAGTTATACTCCCTAATCTCCTTCACCTATTTCAGTCATCCCTGCTCAGCCACTCCCCTCTGGCAATCATCTATTTGTTCTTGCATTTCTGAGTCTATTTTTCTGTTTTTCGTTTTGTTTTTTAGTTTCCACATATAAATGAAATCATATGATGTTTGTCTTTTTCTATCTGCCTCCATTATTTTTTTTTTAATTTGAGAGAGAGCGAGAGAGAGCGCGAGCGAGCAGGGGACAGGGCCAAAGGGAGAGGGAGACAGGGAATCCAAAGCAGGACCCATGTGCAGAGTAGAGTCTGACATGGCATAATCCTACGACCCCAGGATCATGATCTGGGCTGAGTGAGCCACCCAGGCGCCCCCGTGTGCCACCATTCTTGACTTCCTTCAATCCACCTCCCACCTGCTGCTCGCCCTTCAGTTAAAACTCCTCTTCTCCCAACATTCTCTATGCCCTAGGTTGGTAACGTCTTCCAGTTTCTCCAAACAGCTGTTCTTCCCTGTATGTAGGTCCTCCCATGCATTATTTCCTCTACTTCCTTCCCACTTCCCTTCATGAGGCTATCAGGTTTCTGTCACCTTTTCTAGGAAGCCCTCCCTGACCTCTAGCCTTCTCTGATGTGTCCCACAGGACTCTGCACCTCTACCCATAATAGCCCTTATCACACTGTGGTGGGCTGACTGATTACTTGTTTGATCTCATACTAGATTTAAAATTCAACGGGGCCAGGGACCATGTCCAGCCTCCTTATTCCTATACAGCCAATTCCTGCCACCTAGTAGGTGCTTAATCAAGGAAAGACTGTATGGCTCTTGATGGTCATCTTCAGCATCCTCCTCCTCCTCCTCAAAATTCCTCAAGGACATTTATTAACTATCTACACATGGTATTGGCAGAAGAGCATTTTATTAAACTTAACTGCCACTTAACTGCATTAATTAAACTTAACTGCAACTTAGGCCTACAAGAATAAAAACTACAAGTCAGGCTTCCACATAAAAATAAATAGCTAAAAACACAAAGTAAAGAAAACTATGGCATTCTTGTAACCAGTGATATTCTGTAGCTATTAAAGCTTCATCCGTGGTTTTAAAGCACCTGGGGCTCAGACTCAGGACAGGAGTCCCGAGAGAGAAGAGGAAGTTGATCACTTTCGCAGAGGAGGAAGAAAAAGCTAAAAGGAGAAGACAGAGCATTAGAGTACTATAACTTCACAATGACCCCGAATGGTCACTAGCTCAGCCCCCACATCACCCCAGGGTGATGACATCGGAACAACTGAGATCGGGCATGCAAGGGTGGGCTCTCCTCCTCCAGCATGCTGTCTTCTCTGCCACTGCCCACCAAGGGTTCTGGGGCTCTGCCATTTCCTCCAGCCCACCTCCCTTTTTCCTGTCTGTTGAACTCCTATTCTTCAAGTTCCAACTCAAACTTTCCCCAAACTCCTGTCACATGGTCTAATAATAATGTTTCTAATGTTTGTCTCTTCATCCAGATGTTGAGCTCCTTATGGGTACAGACTGTGCCTTATTATTCACCTTTGATCCACTGTGACCTGTTCTCTCCCCTCTAAAGAACAGAGAAGGCATTTGGTGATGACAATGATGAGGATGAGAGTAATAATGGCAGCTGTCATGTTGCCATCTTCCTTCCACACACCAAACACTGTACTGGGGGCTATGTATCTGGTATAATTCCCTGTTTTTGTGCAGGATGCATTCCTGAAAATGAATGTATGAAAGTTTAGAGTTTTAAGTTCTGGAGGATGAGGGAACAGTTCTACTTCCAAAATGCTACCTAGTATCATAAAATCCACCAGAATTTCTAAAATTAAACTGACAGATAATACCAAATGCTGGTGAGGATGTGGAACACTCAGAACCCTTCAACACTGCTGTCAGGGGTGTTAAATGGGCATAACCACACCGGGAAACTTTTGAGTGAATATCTACAAAAATGGGATATATGCATATTCTACGACCCAGCAATTCCACTGTGAATTACATACCTATGAGAAACACAGATCTTCATCATAAGGCATGTACAAGGCCATTCCCAGCGGCACTCTCTGCAATAGCCCTAAAGTGGACACCAGCTAAATGTCCACCACCGGTAGAATGAAAAGGTGAAATGTGGTAGTCACAAAGTGAAGTATCAGGCATCAATGCGAATGAATGGTCTGGTTACATGGGTCTGGCCAGTTTATAAAATGCGATGTGTACACTTAGGCCATAAGCCTTTTCAGGTATACATGTTTTAACGTCAATAAAAAGTTTCAAGAAGAAATAGGAAAAGAAGCTGCAGCACAAATCCCCGCCCCACGGATGTGCAGTGACAGCGGACGGAGGCTTCGCCTTATTCCCACCCCAAGGCACACACCTGCTGGCTGGTGTCACAGGCCAGGGAAGCCCGTAACCTTCTGGCAGCCTCCTCTCACTGACTATCCTGCCTGGCCTGGGAGAAGTACTCCTCTCCCTGGAGTACAAAAGACCGAATCTGCTACGGAAAAGAGGGTGTGCAAAATGCGCGAAATGTGCGAAAGCTGGGGTTGGGAACAGTCGAACGTGCACAGATGGAACATGAGTGGAACACTGCCTGAATTCCATCTAACCTTCACAGCGTTACTCTCATCTGCTCAAGTGTTGTTATTTTCCCCTGACAGACAGAGGAATAGGCTTGCAGGAGTAACGCTGTGGAAGTCAAATAATTAGCGGTGGAGTCTGGATTGAAAAATCTCATCTAGGGCCAAACCGCATGTTCCTTCTAGCAGACTATCCTGCCTCTCTTCCTTACTTTGTGTGTTTGCAGTTTGCAAACTACTTCTCTATAAAGTTCCTTGGTTGATTTTCACAGTAACTCCCAGTGAATTAGGCACTGCTGTTGCCCAGCAGTATGTGGAAACCTGAGGCACAAAAAGCTTAAATGACCTCCCTGGGCTGATTAAGTGACAGAGCTAACAGAATCTTTCATCTCCAAATCTCATTCTCCATCACCCAGTCCTCCAATGGCTGTGCTGTTGGCTAACGGCTGGCTGCTGAAGGAGGGAGCCAACCACTGTCTTTGGCTTTGAGGAGACAGAGGAATGAAATTATGTAATCATAACCTTCCTAAGGTAACCTTTCATGACATTCACTCAATTCAAGAAAACCATGAGCCAGGCACAGCGAAGGGGAATACAGAGATAACGTAACCCAGTCTGTGCCCCCAAGGAGTTCCCAGTCAAATGGGGATGAGAAGCATTAAGTGTGCTATTACAACACTGTAAGAAAACTGCTCTGACCGGGTTAATACAAAATACAGGAGGAACAGCACAGGACAAACCCATGTCTGCATCTGATAACTGGGATAACTGGGAGGGCTCCACAGAGAGGTGGTTTCCAACTTGAGATCAGAAGGAGGGGGACCATCATGCGGTGGTGGGGAGGGGAGGAAATATAATTTTGACAGAAGAAACAGGGCAAAGGTATGGAGATATTGGGAATTATCTGTTACAGAAACTACAAAGTAACTACAAATAATTCTAATGTTATCCCATTATTAGTCTAGTATGCTCCTGTACAGATATCACATTTTACGGGTAAGTCACGAGATAGAAACAAACCAAGGCATGGATGGTTTAAATGCAGTCTTAAGGAAGTGCCTGGACCATAGGGCAGGAAACCAGTACTTTCCTGCAATGTCAGCCTCTTGATAGCTCTTATCTCAAGCACTGGGCTTCAATAAATGCATCTGTTATCCTATTTTACCCATCAAAAACTTAGTAAAAACTTCCTACCTCCCAGGGAGTGTTTCAACCATTAACTGCCCCAGAATGCAGTTAGCACTTTGAAAACAGAAGTTGCTTTTCACATACACGAGTGCACACAAAGTATATGAAATACATACTCCTATAATATAGCATATTAAGTACATGATGATCTTCAAGGACTTTCTCATGTGAAAGTCAAGTCAATGAGAGAGAAGATCGGTATGTAACTTCTGTATCTTTGATCTCTTTAGTGAATCAAGACTCAAAATGGATATACACAGGGGTGTCTGGGTGGCTCAGTCACTTGAGCATCTGACTCTTGATTTTGGCTCAGGTCATGATCTCAAGGTTCACGAGATTGAGCCCTGCATTGCGCTCTGTGCTGACAGAGCCCACCTGGGATTCTCTCTCATCCTCTCTGCCCCTCCTCACCTCGTGTGCACTCTCTATCTCTCAAAATAAATAAATAAATTTTATTTTATTGAAAAAAAATTTTTTTCATAATGTTTTTATTTATTTTTGAGACAGAGAGAGACGGAGCATGAGCAGGGAAGGGGCAGAGAGAGAGGGAGACACAGAATCGGAAGCAGGCTCCAGGCTCTGAGCCATCAGCACAGAGCCCGATGCGGGGCTTGAACTCACAGACTGTGAGATCATGACCTGAACTGAAGTCGGACGTTCAACCGACTGAGCCACCCAGGCGCCCCAATAAATTTTAAAATAAAGAATGGGTATACATGGTTATCAGCAGATATTTTTTTAACCCAAGGAAGGTACATTTAGTAAGTAAGTACATTCTTTGGGCTCTCCTTTATAATATGTCTTGTAAAGGACTTAAAGAATTACATTACGAGGATGAGGATTTCACATTCCAAGGCTTCTCTGTTTATGGTACATGTGAAAATCAGCTTAACATTCCTGTAAGCAAACATTTCTCATGGAAATTGAGAAAGCTCTTGTACTAGAAGTGAAAGAGGGAAGTTAATGGACTTTGGCTGAACAAAGACGAATCAGAAAAGATTCAGTCTAAATTCTTTTCCGATACACGATTCTATTTTCTTACATGAAAGTATGACCAATAATAATGGAATAAACCAATGACCAATAGCCAGGTTCAAAAATTAGAAGCTATGAGATTGGACAACCCTGTGAATATACTAACACTGAACTGTATACTTAACTGGGCGAATGGTATGGTATATGAATTATATCTCAGTAGAGCTGTTAAAACTGAGAAGCCAGACCTCAATCTTTGTTTATTTTACTCCCTCAACTGCCTTTCAACAGAAACAGGATAGTGAAACTAGATAGGGTTGCAGCCTAATTGTAGGTATTCAAGCTAGGCTGCATTCTAGGTTCAAATATGTTCTAAAATGATTGCTATTCCATTTGATTACATTGAACTGGTTCTGGAGAAAATCTTGGCAACAATACCTATCTCTTAGGGGCATGTATTGGAAACAACTCAGTTTTTAGGGTCTGACACAAAGGAAGCCCTAAAGATGTCTGCTGAATCTGAGTGTGGAAAAAGGATCACACAGGGGAAAAGCAAGTCCATTTTAATTAGTCTTTAACTGAAGATGATCAGGTAAATTTCTTGAATTTTGAATAAGCATATAGCACTATGTACAAAGAAATAATCCTGAAATAAATGACAATATAACTTTGTACTCAACTTCATTTCTTTCAAAAACATTTCAATTAAAATTACTTATTTTTTCTTAAGATTTTATTTCTAAGTAATCCCTACACCCAATGTGGGGCTCAAACTTACAGCCCTGAGATCAAGAGTCACATGCTTCACCGAGCGTGCTAGTCAGGTGCCCTACAATGGAAATTACTTGTATTAGGCAGTGGCAAATTATACTAGAAAGAGCGTAACTTTGATGCCAAAGACAGCGGGATTCAAATGTTGCTTTTTGTTCATGTTTATTACCAGTATAAACATGGGTAACTTAGGGTCTATTGGAAAACTTACATTAATGGGATTATTATTAACATACAGCAAAATCCCAGCATCAAAACAGAAAAAAAAAGGTCACCTAATTTAAAACTTTAAAAATTGGGGCGCCTGGGTGGCGCAGTCGGTTAAGCGTCCGACTTCAGCCAGGTCACGATCTCGCGGTCCGCGAGTTCGAGCCCCGCGTCAGGCTCTGGGCTGATGGCTCGGAGCCTGGAGCCTGTTTCCGATTCTGTGTCTGCCTCTCTCTCTGCCCCTCCCCCGTTCATGCTCTGTCTCTCTCTGTCCCAAAAAATAAATAAAAAACGTTGAAAAAAAAAATTTAAAAAAATAAAAAATAAAAATAAATAAATAAAACTTTAAAAATTAATTCCATTTGCACCAGGAGGAGGCCTTCAACACCCCTATTAAAAGGAATACAAACGGTTCTCAAATGTTATTTAATGTAGAGTGTAGAGTAGGAAGAAGCATAAGAGCTTAATTAATTAACCTAATATATATATTTTTCACAGAGGAAGGAGTTTCCTGTCCAATCAGATACTAATTTTCATTTTCTTTCTACTGTGTTCTATGAAAACCCAGTCAGTTTTCTTGGCCAAACTGGGCAAATGGGAGAACACTCAGACTGTTGAGGATCAAATTCTCAAATCCTTCAGTGAAATAACTCAAAGCACAACAAATTAAAGTTCATAAAGAGGTAATAAACTATCATCACTACAAGTAACCCTTCCTCAATATCCAGTGTGCATGTAGACACAGCAGTGTATGTATACACGCATGCACACACATGCCACACCCAATTCAGACATCAAAAATTCATATTATTAAAGAAAATAAATGGTTCAGATGCATAACAAGAGAGAAAGAATGTTTTAGTTTTTTCAGAGCTCTGTATCCCTGGTATTATGTAAGTATTAACTGCAGATGTTATATGGTATTAACAAATATTAAGGGTTTGGTATTATAATTATGCAAGACACTCTATAGCTGATGTAATTCCATATACAAATACAACTTACTTAGTGTTACTTCCTCTTAAAAGATTACGATAAGAAATGTTCTTTTAAAAATAGTTTTCTTTTGGGGTGCCTGGCTGGTTCAGTTGGTAGAGCATGGGATCCTTGATTTTGGGGGTTGTGAATTCGAGCCCCATGTTGGGTGTAGCAATTACTTAAAAATAAAATCTTTAGGGGCACCTGGATGGCTTAGTGGGTTGAGTGCGCCTGACTCTTGGTTTTGGCTGAGGATCAAGCCCCATGTTGGGCTGAGCATGGAGCCTGTTTAAGATTCTCTCTCCTTCTGCCCCTTCCCGGCTTGTGCACGCTCTCAAAAAAGAGAGACAGAGAGAAAGAAATTAAAAAAAAACATTTTTTTAAAACATTTATTTATTTTTGAGAGGCAGAGTGAGACAGAGCACAAGTGGGGGAGGGGCAGAAAGAGAGGGGGGCAGGACACAGAATCCTAAGCAGGCTCCAGGCTCTGATCTGTCAGCACAGAGCCCAACACGGGCTCTCGAACTCACGGACCTTGAGATCCTGACCTGAGCTGAAGTCGGATGCTTAACTGACTAAGCCACCCAGGTGCCCCGGGAGAGAGAAATTTTTAAGAAAAGAATTAAAAAAAGAGTTTTCTCCTAACACGACTTTGGTCTAGATACCCCAAAAATAATTGAAAGAAAAAAAATGTTTATGGACCCCATCCCTTGATTTTACAAACCACTTGCCATATAAAACTTACTAAAATCAAATTTCACATGGAGCAAAATTCACCCATTTTGCTAATCTCCAAAGGCTTTTAATAAATCCATTTAACACCTGAAAGAAGAGGACTTTAGAAAATTCAGAACTTCTGAGCTACAAATTCAAACTTACACAAAAGTATATTTTAGTACTTATTTGGAGTTTCTCTCTACAGTACTGCTATTCACAGAGAAAATCTACTTCAAAGGTAAGGAATATAACTCTAAATACATTTTAGTAGACCCAAGGCAAAATATCTTAGGAATTAACAAAAAATGTGCCAATACACTGTTGTGTATTTTCTTGCTTTTTCTTCTAGCTCTTAATTATAAAAGTCATGGCCCATGTTTTAAAGCTAGAAAATGAGATCTTATTTGTGGAACAAAAGGATCTTGAAATCAAAGGTTCCCACACTTCATTTTAGGCAACATCAGAGTTTCTTTCACAATTTATCACTAGCATTGCCTTGACCAGGAACTCAGGCCACCAGAATTTCACGAATCCTTTAGTACCTACATACCTCGCTTAGTGTACCCTCTACTAGAAACTTCATTTCATTCAACAAATATTTACAAGGTATCTATATGCTAGGTACAAGTGCTGGGGATAAAAAGGGAAATAAAAGTAAGGAAAAATTAGTAGCTGTCCTTACTGAAAAAGCAGCTGAGAGGAAACACCAACAAAGAGGTATGGTAATGGCTTGATTAGCCCCTAAAAAGAGAGTCGACAGCTAATGGAGCTCAATAAAGGCTCCACAGAAAGCCATCCCACTCAACGACAAGTGTTTGGTCAAATGCTTTTAATACTAACTTCATCCAGTTTGTGAGGCAGCCAGTGGGATTTCTGAGGGAGGTTCTGTTTGCATTTCTAAATTCTTCCCACCTGTAAGATAGTCATCTTAGACCAAACTGACCATTTTCTTTTTTCTTTTTTTTAATTTTCATTTTTTAATGTTTATTTATTTTGAGAGAGAGGGAGACAGAGTGCAAGCAGCAGAGAGGCAGAGACAGAGGGAGACACAGAGTCTGAAGCAGGCTTCAGGCTCTGAGCTGTGTCAGCACAGAGCCCGATGTGAGTCTTGAGCCCAATGTGGGTCTTGAACCCATGAACCGTGAGAGCATGATCTGAGCCGAAATCAGACGCTGAACTGACTGAGCCACCTAGGTACCCCTGACCATTTTCTTTTTAAGTTTACTCACCTTTAATATTGCCTCTCCAGAGTATGACTGGCACATGCCTGGGACTGACTGAAGGAGAGTGAACTATCAAGGAGTTCCCTGATCCCCTTAGTACCTTTCCATGGTCCTGGAAAGTCTTGCCACATTCTGTTCCAGTTACCTTTAGGACAGAAAGCCCTTCTCACCACAAACCCACAGACATCTGCTGTGGATATAGACAGCTGGGAGCCTACCAGTCCTTATTCCTGATTTAGTCACGACTGCTAGAAAGCACCTGACTACCTTGCCTAGTGCTCATCTTAATAACCCTGAGAGAACTTCTCAAAGTTAGTAACAGATAATCAGGTATAGCTACACTATTAAAAGGCTACTTGGCAGTTTATTAGGAGACCCCAGCCATCAGGACTAAAAATGAACACAGAGTTAGACAACTGTTGCTCATGATCGCGGCTGAACTGTAAGTTTCATCTGTCTCTCTCCTTTTCTTACTCCACTTGCATCTGAAGTCCTAACCTAAAGAGGAGAATTTCTTTTACCTGCATGTCCCCAGGCATGACATGGGAAAAAAATTAATAAAAGATGGAATCCTGGGGACCTATAACAGCATTCTAGGAGTGGGCACAGAAGGCACCGAACCTATGAGCCAAATACTGTTAATGACAGTGACATATAATCATGCCGAAGTCAACATAATCAGCTTTGACGGGAGTTCTTCAAAGTCCAAATGGACAACACTATACAACTCTTTTCAACGGGTTATTCTGAAGGTTACTCGTTTTGATAGACCATGCAGTTTGGCTCATGATTAAACATTCTGCAGAAAAACAAGAAGACAAAGGTAGGTTTGGGCACGCCCTCACCAGGAGATAAGACCAAGGTCTGATTCTTGACGGAGGGCAGGTGATAAGCCAGTGTGAACTTTGGGACAGAGGTAAAGAGGCACCATTTTAGCACATAGCTAGGTGATATAAAGGCCACGCGGGAATGGGCCTGAGAGAGGCAGACTCCCTGAGACAATGAAGTTGCCAAAACCTGACTGTCCTTCTCCCTGTCCTCCTGAGGTTTTCTGCCCTTCCGACCATGTACTGGATGCAGATGTTCTGCCCATATCTAACTGTGTGCGCAGTTTGCCGGAGTCAAGAAACACTTCAGTCAGAATACACGTCAAAGTGCTGAATAAGTACCTAGCACATGGTAAGTGCTCAGTGAGAGCTGCTGCTGTTATTCACCGTGTTGAATAAGGCATTTTGGATAAAGAACCCTATAAACATTCTTTACTACTAGGTAATAAGAGAAGTTTGTCTTTCATGATGTGCCCATGTAAAAGCAATGGAATCCAGATGTTCTCCACTTAGCTGTGGCTTCCAAGAAATTCAGCTAAATTTTATATAGGCATTATAACCATTAACCCTTGGCCTGAATCTTTGTTTACGTATTCACTCCCTCATCCCTCCATCCATGAAAGAGGTCTGTGTACTCAAGCGTTAACATGATGTAAGTTCCTGGAGAAACTCTGGTGAGCACATCCGGACAGATTTCCTTTCTCATAGAGCACACAGTGTAGGAGAGATAACTATTCATGGAATTGAAGATACAAAATGGTCAACCGAGAGGAGCTACGCAGCAGAGGACCAGACAGGCAGATTTGCCCTGCAGGGAGAGAAGAGTAAGCTTTGTGACCCCTTGCTTTAACAGGCCCCTTTCAAGGTCCTGCACCTACTTTTCCATCTCTAACTCTGTGTTCTTTTCCTTAAAGACAGCTCCCCAGTGTCAGATAACAGAAGATCCTGACCTTCCCCTGCTTGCATGGCATCATGAAGGTGGATAATAGGGGCTTTTCCTCCAGCTGGCAAGGTCAAGGAAGAAGTCCTGAGTGGAGCCAGGTGTGGACAGAGTGCGGGGGTGCTAGGCCAGATGAGGAAAGAGCCTCTGAGGAACTGAGGTGTCGGCAGCCAGCAGGCAGCCTGCAGTAAGCCATAGGGAAGTTTCTGATGTTATCAAACTAAGGGCAGCAGGGAGCCACTGATGTGTTCTGAGCTGGAGATGGGGGGTGGGTGAAAATCGGGATTGTGTCTTTTCAAAGATTGCTGTGGGCCTCAGGGAAAGGCTAGTGATGGAAGACGTGAGATTAGGAGAGCAGCTACTGATTACTCTGGGCAACAGATGATGGTGAAGACTAGACTATGGGTGGACAAGGGGCGGAGACGGTAGCCTGGATGACTTATGAGCCAACAAGCTGAAGAAGTAACAATCGGACTTAATGGACTGGGTGAGGAAGGCAAAGGAGAGAAAGATGTCAGAGATGACCCCCAGATTTCTTTCAATTCTCTACTTCATTGTTTCATGTGCTTGTTCTTTTATATCCATTTACAGGATTTCATGTTTTCCTAAACCCTTCAAATCTTCTTTTTCCCCTTCACGCATCTTCCAGAATCCTTTCTTTCTTTCTTTTTTTTTTTTTTTCCAAATCCTTTTTAAAAGTAAGCAGATTATATATAAGTGAAAAGAAATATAAGCCCTCACATGCTAGGGCATGAAATCTGTAAGCAATGTTTGAAAAACACTGCTTTAGTGCTATCAACATACAGATGATTGGGAACTATGTTTTTACTGTACTTCTGGGTTGAAGCACAATTTCAAAACCAAAAGTAGTTCTGCCTTCATCTATATTTAGAGAACACATACATACAATGCACTGTACTCTACAACACTATATGCAATATAATCAAGAGAAAGCCAGCATATAATACTGTAAGAATCCTATAGTCAAAGCTTGTGATTTTTTGTGCTAATAAAACCTGTTTTTTGTAATAAATTAAAATAGGAACTAGTAAAAAAAAACAAACAGGGGCACCTGGGTGGCTCAGTCAGTTGAGCATCCAACTCTTTTTTTTTTTTTTTTAATTTTTAAAAATTTTAATGTTTGAGAGAGACAGAGACAGAATGCGAATGGGTTAGGGGCAGAGAGAGAGTGAAACACAGATCCGAAGCAGGCTCCAATCTCCGAGCTGTCAGCACAGAGCCCGATGTGGGGCCCAAACTCATAAACTGTGAGATCATGATCTGAGCCGAAGTCAGACTGAGTCACCCAGGTGCCCCCTTAACATTTTTTTTTTTAACTTAAGTAGTCTCTGCACCCAACATGGGGCTCAAACTCATGACGCTGAGATTAAGAGGCACAGGCTCCACCGACTGAGCCAGCCAGGTGCCCCTGATATGTGGCCTTTTCTAATTGGCTTCTTCCAGTGAGCATCATGTCTTTCAGGCTGTGGCACGTGCGTCAGCATTTCATCCCTTTACGTGGCTGAACGTTGTTGCATCGTACGCATGGATCACGTGTTGTGTATCTGTGGATCCACTGATGGACCTTTTGGTTCTTGTGAAAAATGCTACTGTGAACATCCACATGCAGGTTTTTATGTGGATGTAGGTTTCCATTTCTCCGGGGTTCACGCCTCCTGGTGGAGTTTCTGGCTCGTGTGTCGACTTTGTGTTTCATCGTTTGAGTATCTTCCTGGATCATGTTTTCCTTGGGGCCTTCAGTCCCTTTGTATTTAACATACTTACTGATGTATTTGGATGTCGGTCTGCCCACTTATTCAGGGCTGAGTGTTCCACGTATTCTCGTATTCTGTGTTCCTCTTTCTCCATCACTTCTCATCCTCGGTCACATTATTGTTTTCATTTCCCTACAGTCCCCCTCTGTGGCTTATTCCTGGCCCCCATTCTTGTGGTCGGGGAGGAGCAGAGAGAGAGAGACACAGAGACAGAATCTGAAACAGGCTCCGGGCTCTGAACTGTCAGCACAGAGCCTGACGCGGGGCTCAAACTCATGAGCTGTGAGATCATGACCTGAGCTGAAGTCGGCCGCTCAACCAACTGAGCCACCCAGGCACCCCGAGTGTCCAACTCTTAAAAATATTTTTTTAAATGTTTTTACTTATTTTTGAAGGAGAGAGAGAGAGAGAGACAGAGCATGAGCGGGGGTGGAGTAGATCATGAGATCATGACTTGAGCTGAAGTCAGATGCTCAACTAGCTGAGCCACCCAGGTGCCCTATCCCAAGCGTCCAACTCTTGATGTCAGCTCTGGTCTTGATCTCAGAGGTGTGGGATCAAGCCCACACCTTGGGCTTGTGCCCAAGCCCTTGAGCCCATGTTGGGCTCTGCGCAGAGTGGGGAGTCTGCTTAGAATTCTCTCTTTCCCTCTGCCCCTCCCCAACTCACACACATGTGTGCGCTCTCCTTCCGTCTCTAAAAAACAAACAACCCCCCCCCCCCCAACAAATACCTTCATTAGACCTTTCACAGGAGACACAGAAAGGCAGCAGAGTTTCATTCTGTACTGTTTTCTTTAGGTTAATATTAAAATGAGTTTATATCTCATAAGTAAACAATAGCCAGGGAGTGCAATGGCAGTGAAGATGGGGCAAAGATATAAGGGGGAACAGTATGAGAACACAACCAAATACTTTAAACCTGTACAAAAATATTCAAATATCATAATTTATGCACAAATAATCTAGAGTCTCTTTTTACTGAACTAATAATTAAAAAAAAAAATTTCAATTCCTGTAAGGTGGTAAGCATAATGGAGAAGAATGTGGCTTTAGGAGGTAGCCTGCCTGAGTTTTCATCCCAACTCTACCTCTCACCGCTTCATCTATAAAACAGACACACAATTAATGTCTCACCCATCATTAGTGGTGTAAACCTGGGCCTTCCATTTCTTTTTCAATGAAGTCGGGATAAAATACCACTGTGGCAAGAGAGACAAAACATCCAGTATAATCTTGAACACACAGTAGGCATGCTAACTGAATGTTCCCACACACACCACTCTCCAAACCTGGCTCTAGATGTCCAGAAAAAAATTAAGGAAGGTTGGAGCCCCTGAAGAAAGCCCTGAGAGAAAAAAGGACCATGAAGGATTTGAGGGAAAAGAAAAAAACAAATGAAGAAAAAAAGAGAATAGGGGAAAAAAAATCAACAACAACCCAAGATAAGAAGGAGGGGACTTCAAGATAATAATAAAAATGTAAATCAAATACCGTAAAGGTTAAAAACTATCAAAATTCCTGGGGCGCCTAAGTAGTTCAGTTGGTTGAGTGTCCGACTTCGGCTCAGGACACGATCTCATGGTTCGTGAGTTTGAGCCCTGCATCTGGCTCTCTGCTGTCAGAGCAGAGCCCGCTTTGGATCCTCTGTCACCCTCTCTCTGCCCCTGCTTCGTTCATGAACTCTCTCTCTCTCTCAAAAATAATAAATAAACATTAAAAAAAAAACTATCAAAACTCTTAAGAATCATTAATGACCTTTGACAATCTCTATTACAGTGGAATTCATTACTGACATTCAAAACCATCTTATTAGGTTTAACAAAAAAAATTCTCCCAAAGGTCAGCCTTCTAAAGTAATAAATATAAAACTTTATTTCAGAATTAGTGATAAACTGATAAACTTGGTTGAATATAACTTTTGTCCTATTTCAAAGGGTTTGATAAAACAATGTTTTATTCAGATTCAATTTACTTAATCTTATTTCTAAGTGGTTAACATCTATTTGGGTAGCTCTTGTAAAAATTACAAATCATCTCTAGAAAAGCAGATCTGATAGGATACTTAACTGGCAGCCCTTCACTTGCTATGGTGTGTATGGAATTAATGGTCTTTTCCTTTTCCCAAATTATGATGAATTAGTGGAGTTTTCATAGCCACAATCATGATGATATAATTTATAACATTCCCCCTAGTTATAAAGAATTAGTGAAGCTGTAAAGCCAAATCACAATTGAATAGCCCATAGTTTGTAAAAAGTCCTGAAACTTTTCGGATTGGGAAGGTACAATGAATGACCTTAACTATACGTACAGTTACCTTAAGTATAAACAAGCATACTTTTTAATTTAGTACACTGCTACTTATCTTAGATGAGTTGCTTCTTTAAAGATTACATGAAATTATGGACCTTAAAAAATTTGGGGTATTTACTTTCTGAAAAAGCATGACATCTATTCAACTCCAAAAAAATGGCTCAAGATAACATTTTTGAAAAAAAGTGTTACATACTCAAGTACTAACGTATTTATTGAAGCATCTGCTGTTTTAATTGTAGAGATCATAAACCGTGTTCCTCAATCGATTTCATGTCATGGCCCACAGAGAAAAGGACATTTTTGCACGCCCTTGGGTAAACTGAAGAGGGTAAACACAATCAAGGCTGTGGGCTTCGGGCTCCACCCAAATGAGCGGATATTTCAACCATCTGGTACCCATTCCTGGCACAGATTGGGAACTGCAGACTAAGTATATATAAGATATTTGATGTAAATTAAGGTCTAAAATCTTCCAAGTGATAGAATTTACCCATCTGAGGTGTGATAATTTTTGGAATGATTAAATGTTATTTTCCATTCTTCCTCATAAGAGCCAAACCCCAGTAAAAACAGATCATTATAACCAAGAAAAAATTTGCTCATTTATCTAATTTTACATGCGACACTTTAGAACTACAATAATGTGTAGTGTCTTGATGGACCAATATCATTAGGTAGAGGCCTGCTAATGCTAAAATGGAGGATGGCTGTTCAATCGCTCATTGACTCAGCATCAAGCACTGTATGTTGCGTGAAAGTATTAAGGATTTGTAGTTGAAGTTAACTTACCTGGCCTACCACAGACTTCAGGAAACCTTTGTTGTCATTAAGCCCTCGAGCTCCCATCACTACCTGTTATCAACAAATACTTGGCTTAAGTAATGTGATAGGTGCTGAGAATATGTATATACTAGAGCAAGACACATACAGTCCTTGACCTCCCAGAGCTTAAAGATCTGCCCATGCTTACTTTAAGTATGTATACTGGAAAACAGGAAGCATGAACCACTACCACCATTCTGCCCAGAATTATTTAGGGTCAACGGTCCTAACACATCCTGATCTAAAACGGCAACAAAGTAAGTGTATGGCTGTTAAGAAACCTGTCAGAGCTGAGACCAGTACTATGCAATGAAAGTGAAAATATACTTTGCTTTCTGAAATGGAAAATGTTTGAGTGACAAATGCTAAACACAAGAGGATGCCAGGAGAAGGTATAACTGGGACTACCTCAGGAAAACCGTGAGTTGTCACCTTTACAGGCCACCTGAGCTAGAAATATCTGAGGCTGTTATGCGAGGCTGATGTATAAACACGAGTCCAGATTTTCGTTAGGCAAATAATCTGTAGACACATCGTATCTTAAATATTTCATTCTATAGCAGTTGATTGAAAGTAGTTGGTATGTCAAGACAGTCTTTACAACTTTATGAATGGGGACTGATCTTCTATCATGGTAGTATGTTGCGTATTATAATTATTTTCCAGCAAGAAATCTAAAATTTTTACAAAGATGAAATAGATACAAACCATCTAAACAGTATTTCCTATCCATTAGGAAATGTGCAGAGAATGTACAGAATATTTGTCCTATACGAAGCAGAAGGCCGCTGAAGCTGCTCATAGCTTGGAGTGCCCTGCAAGGTGGGCTGAGAGCAACTGTATTTTGGCAAACACGTATGTAATTGTGCTATTAGTGTGCCACACCACACCAGCTGAGAAACTGACCCAAATTATCCAACACATTGATGGATGATGTTTGTTTAGTCATTTGACAGTGAAGAATACAGGAGGGCAGGATGAATGATAATTTCTCTTAGGAAGAGAATATATCAATATTATCTTTCAGAAAACGCTCTGTAGACAGTGATGAAAGGCTACCTGGAGTTGTACTCAGTGTGAAAATATAAGTGCCGAGACAAAAAGCCTGGAGGGAAGTTCCATGCTGTCTATGCTTATGTGTCTGGTGTCACCAATTTTTACCACAAATCCATTGGTTGAGGATAAGAGCTATAAACTGCCCTTTCCATGTTTATGCTCTTAACCGTGGATGGCACACATTCTGGAAAGGGAAGGAAAAAAGTAAGAGGTGTTGAATCCCATTACCTACATATGGCAACTGCTACATCTTCCAGAGTAGGTCCAGATGGGGAAAAAAAAAATCCCAAACACTCATTTTCTCCCAGTTTGACTCCCCTCTCCCACAGCTTGACTTTTAATCCACATAGTTCTTTGTTCCTGTGGTAGAGACAACTGACTATCCTCCAGAAACCATTCTCCCTTCCTACTTTTTGGTAACAGACACCTGCTACCATCACCACTCAGTTGAGCCACATGTACTGTCCAGGTAGAGATCATATTTTCTAGTCTTATTTGCAACCAGGTATGGCCATGTAACTGAGCTGGGGAAACAGAATGTGAGAGGTGCCCGTTCACTTCCTGGTAAGCTCCATAAAGACAAGGCTACTTGATTCAGCCTTCCTTTTTCCTTTTTCCTGCTGGCTGGAAAAGGGAAGCAGGCACAACCTTAGAAGCCATGGGTAAAGCATAGCAGAGCTGTGCGCCAGCCGCAGGCTGCTCGCATCTGGACGGAGCCATTCTATTTAAGATGCAGCTGTTACAGCAGTTTAACTGGTACCGTAATTAATAAAATTTCAAACTACTCCAAAACGCCTCTTAAATACGAGGGTCCAGAAACAGATTTGGATGGACTCATTTGTGAGTACTTCTTTGTGGTTTCCCAGAACACGGAAGAGTGGAGGCTTTCCCAAAAGTAGGGTTCAGGGAAAGCATGACACTGTCAGATCCAAATTATTAAAAGGGCAATAAGGAACCTCTGAAGGGCCTGAACGAGGAGGAGGGCGATGAGATCACTGCCCTGATTTAGAAAGAATTCTGCCCAGAGTATGGAAGTAGGACTTGAGGTAGGAAAGACTGGAAGGGGGGAAGTGAGTGTGAAAGTCATACTAAGTTGAGGTGACTTCCAGGTAAATTTAGTTTTTCAGCTTGAATAGCTAGGACTGGTGTAATACACTAAGTAGAGATTACTAGAAGTCACTTGACTTAAATCTCAGGGGAAGGATCCAGGATGGAATTATTCATTTGTGACTAATCAGTATATGAAAGATGAGAGTACGCAAGGGGAGTACAAATGGAGAAAAAGATCAAAGAATCCTGGGGATCACTACCATTTAGGGAACAGGTGGGAGAAAAGGATTTCGTGAAGGAGGAGAAGGGGGTCAGAGAAAGAGAAAGAGAACTGTGTTCTGGAAGCCCAAGGGGGCAAGTCAAGGATGTTAAGGAGTAAAGAGTGACTGGTGGGTCAGCAGTCAAAGTCACTTGAGACCTGAGCCCAAGCACTGCTGGCAAAGAAGTCCAGCTCACTGAGTGTAAGGATATTAGTGGGAATGGGAATGTTTGCTTCTGGAACGTGGACTGGGAAGAAAAACAAAAGGCTGGGACAATAGCAAGAAAGGGAAGCAGGTTTGATGGAAGGGTGTACTTTTTAGGATGGGAAAGGAGTGGGGAGTTGGAAGTTAAAAATAACAGGGTGCGAAAGAACAGAGATGTTTTTTATATGGCTGTTTGTTACCTGGAACATAAAGTTAAAAGATAGTGCAGTAAACCCATTTATACAAGAAGCTTCAGCTCAAGGATGTAACATGCTGTTCTGACTAAGTTAAGGTAAAGAGATTACAGAATTCATAGTTCTACAGAAATTCTTTAACCGAGTTTGGATATATATTGTTTGCTTTTTCTCTTCAGTAAGTCGGTAAACATTAATCTCGCTATCCACTATATTACTTACCCAGTTGTAAAACTTTAAAGGGCCCTTTGTGGGGAACGTTGAAAGAAAAAAAGAGTTCCACAACTCCTCTCACTTTGAAAAGAAAACACCACACACAGACCTGTGAGTGAACAGCTCTGTGTACGTTCAAGTAATCTAAACAGCATCAGGAGCTCTCACCCCCTGAAACTATTAAGGTCGAGCATTAAAAGAACTCAAGTCAGATTACACTGAAAGGAAGAAGGTGGTCAAAGAACTATCTATCATTGCTGAGGAGAGTGTTAGTGACCTAAAGCAGCTTAATTTACTTCTCGTTTCCTCGGCCACAGCATGGAGGGGAAGACGGGGTGAGGAGGAGGTAGTGTATGATGCTGGCATCTGTCAGTGACAATCTTTTTGTTTTTACTTGAGAGGGAGGGTGAGACAGAGACTCCACTGATGTGTAACCTTAACTGACTGAGCCACCCAGATGCCCCTGTGAGTGACTATCTTGGCTGTGAGATACCATCACATAACAAGGAGACTGCTGCACATTCACAGGAGACAGGAGGAAAACTGCCCCCACTGAGGAATCAACACACACCCAAGCTCATGAAACTGTCACATCCCCCTGAACAGTTTTAATGCCTGTTCTAGTTTTATTGAGAAAAAAAAAAATGAGGTTTAGAAAGCGTGAATTACCAAGATCACACAGCTAACAAACAAACAAACAAACAAACAAACAAACAAACAAACAAACCAGGATTCAAAGCCCCATCTGACCCTACCAAGCCCATTCCTATCCCCTTGAGCTTGTTTTAAATTGGAAATCTGGGGTGTCTGGGTGGCTCAGTGGGTTAAGTGTTCGACTTTGCCTCAGGTCATGATCTCACAGTTGGTGGGTTCGAGCTCTGCATTGGGCTCTGTGCTGACAGCTCGGAGCCTGGAGCCTGCTTCAGAGTCTGTGTTTCTCTCTCTGCCCCTCCCCCAGATTGTGCGCGCGCTCTCTCTCTCTCTCTCTCAAAAATAAAATAAACATTAAAAAAAGTTTTTTTTTAAATTGGAGATTGGCTCCAATTAAATTTAAAAATGTCCCCCTATTTATGAATTATTAGAAGGAATGCTTAAGTAAAGGAGACATAACCCTGGTGTTCAAAGGCTGCCTCAGGACACAAGGAGCAAAGTCTAAAAAGTGAAATGACCATTTACAATCCCACTGCCATTTCATAACAGGATTACCTAACACCTTTATCATCATCTCAGCTTTTAAAAGCACTTACGTGGATTCCAACTAATCTGATCCTTACAAACCCCTGGGAGACAAAGAAATAGTGTCAACGTCATTTTTTTAGCCAAGAAATTGTTGCAACAAGGCAGTGGCCCAGCTGATACTGGAAGCCGAGAGCTCTGTAATGTCAAACAGCGTACTTACTAGAATAGATGGTCTCACAATTTTACATAATCTTCAGGAGTAGCTAGTGAAGTCAGACCAAATATTCACTAGAAACTCTTCTCGAACTGCAGTTTATGAAGCTTTCCTTTTTATTCTGAATTCATTTACTATAAACTGTAACTGTACTTCTTAAAGAGTAAATAACTTACTTGAGCCTGCCAGCTCTTGGTGCAAAATATGTACTGACTGCCCAGAGTGAACAGAGTACTGCTGTAGCTATGACTGTAGGAATCCTACAGGAAGGTTAAGTGACTTCAATCAGTGCTAAGAATGTTAGTCAGTGGTGGGACTGCCTGCATTTACTACATTCTTATAATTCTACCTTGACAAATCAATTTCCTTCAGTGCTTCTGAAAAGATGCACCTTTGGCATGCCTATAACATTCTCAGTCTCTGAGAATGAAAAATACTGGTATTAGGGAAAATATTTCTACCTATTATTTTTAATTCAATGGTTACACAATCAAGCCCATCAAGTTACATCCTAATAATCTATACCTAATGGCTACTTTCCATAAAGTATGGTATGTGAGCAGGTAGTGTGTTTCTCAAGTAACTTGGGTCTTTATTCACTAATAACATAATCACAAGGAGAAGAAAACCAGACCTGAATTGCAAAAGCGTCGCTGAAAGATGGTAATACCACCAATACAAATTACAGTCCTCCTATAAATCAGAGACCATCCTCAATCTCACAGAGAGCTTCCTGCCCAGTAAAATCTGCCTTGACTGGTTTTCTTTCTGTTGTTGCTGTTGAAAAACCGACAGAGACGGGTGCCTGGGTGGCTCAGTTGGTTAAGCGTCAGGACTTCAGCCTAGGTCATGATGTCGCCATTCCTGAGTTTGAGCCCTGCGTCAGGCTTTGTGCTGACAGCTCAGAGCCTGGAGCCTGTTTCAGATTCTGTGTCTCCCTCTGTCTCTCTCTGCCCTACCCCCACTTAGGCTCTGTCTCTCAAAAATAAACACTTAAAAAAGAAAAAAAAAAAAAAAAGAAAGAGTGAGCCAGCCCAGGCAGCATCATGAGAATTACACACACACACACACACACACACACACACACACACACACACACACACCCCAAGCAGCAACATGGGAATTTCAGGCACACACACACATACCGTTTAAAGCCCAAGTGAGTGCATCTAGTTTTTAAGGAAATACTAACAACAAGAAACAGGTTGAGGGTATTTTCCACTGGTTTAAAAATAAAACGTTCTACCCTTTAAAAAAAAAAAAAAAAGAATCTTAGAATTATAGCAACAGGAAGCAGCAGCTGGATTTATCATCCTTCATTTCCTCTGAGAGTTGTAGTAAGGAACTCCCCATTGAGACAAAAGCAATGGACGGGTAGCCTACCCCTGCTTGGACCCAGAGCCACATGCTGCTGTGGACTGGCTGGCCACTTCAAAATCAGCCTGCTCACTTTGTCTTCTAAAGCTTTCCGTGCCCAGGTCCTAGGCTTTGACAGAATGAGAAATCTGACCAGAAGTTAAACACACATAATGTAATAGCCCAGGGTCTAGGAAAGCCCAGGAACAACCCCCCTGCCCCAGGTCTCTCTCCGGGGCTCCAGCAGGAGAGCTGGGCTTGGCTTCCTTCAGCCACTTGTGCGTAGCACAAGTTCTTTATTTCTCTTGGCCTCGGTTCCCTCATCTGTGAAGTGGCAATGGGACCGCCTATTTCACAAGGTTGTACATGGGCAACGAGACAATGAATGTCAAAATACCCTGCAAGTCCCCGGTCAATAATAACACCCCAGAGTAACAGCAATACATACCCTTGTAGAAGGGGTTTTACCAGTTCCAAAGCTTGCACAAATATTATCTTTCCCTTTGACCCTCAAAATGATTCAGTAGCTTAGGTGGTGGCGGCTGCATCATCATCACCACCAACACTGTTATTAGTAGTGTTTTATAAATGAGCTGGTCTAGAAGAACATCATAGGAAAACTGCGTCTTCACTCCCTAGCAAGCATCCAAATCATTGGAATATACTTCTGGCAGCACATGAGAGGTAAGTACGAGGCTGGGAGTTACGAAAGCTGTGCACAATTCAGGTCTGCTACTCTGGGCAAGTCCCTTTAACCTCTGCAGGCGATATGATTCATCCATCTGTCATCGGGCTGGTGGGAGACAAAAATAAAATTAGACCTGGTTCCAGCTCTTGAAGAACTCACTTGCAGGCGAGAGTGGGGGATGGAAAAAACTGACGTATAAACAGGATTAATTACAAAATGGTATTTGCTTAAAAGATGGAGTTGAACAAAATGCCTTGGGATCACAAAGCAGGAAATGACTAACTTTGGGCAACTCATGGAAGAATTCCTTTCATTTGTCAACTGGGAAAAGAAGGAAATCAGACCACACATTTATCAATGTCTCTCCGAGCTAAAGCTCTGAGAAAACTAGGCTTAGAGAGGCTGCCAGCAGTATTGATACACAGAACAAGTCTTCCTGGACACCTGTGCACAGCTGATACTGCATGTAAAACGATGCAGGTGGGGCGCCTGGGTAGCTCAGTCGGTTGAGCGTCCCACTTCGGCTCAGGTCATGATCTCGCCATCCGTGAGTTTAAGCCCCGTGTCCAGCTCTGTGCTGACAGCTCAGAGCCTGGAGCCTATTTCAGATTCTGTGTCTCCCTCTCTCTCTGACCCTCCCCCATTCATGCTCTGTCTCTCTCTGTCTCAAAAATAAATAAACGTTAAAAAAAATTAAAAAAATAAGTATTTAATTAAAAAAAATAAATCTCTGAGCAACAAGATTTTTCAGAATATTACTCAAATACAAATCATATTTGCAAGTCTGTAGAAGTCTGTGGGAGCTGGGTCTATAGTTAGCCCTATTTGTAGTAGTTATAAGACTTAGATCCTAGAGCCAGACTGTCTGGGTTAAACTCTGGACTCTACCTGTTCTCTAGCTGTGTAACTAGCTAAGCTACTTGACCTCTCTGTGCTTCAGATGAAATGCTGGTGGTGGTGGCAGGAGCAGGAGAGGAGGAAGAGGAGTAGTAACACCACCACCTACACCTACCTCACAAGTTTGTTGTGAGGACTGAAAGAACTACTATAGGGCTGCCTGGGTGGCTCAGTTGGTTAAGTGTCTGGCTCTTGATTTCGGCTCAGGTCACGATTTCAAGGTTCATGGCATTGAGCCCTGTGTGGACTTTGTGATGGCAGTGTGCAGCCCGCTTGGGATTTTCTCTCTCCCCGTCTCTCTGCTCCTCCCCCTGTCGTGTGTGTGTGCGTGTGTGTGTGCGCACATGCATGCACTCTCTCTCTCTCTCAAAATAAATAAACATAAAAAAAAGAACTACTATATACACATACGTAGAGCAATTCTTGGCACACGATAAAGGCTGAGTTAGCTACTATCATGATTTTCAGAAGTATAAGAATTGGCATTTTTTGGATTGCACTTCTACAGATACTCTCTTAAGCCTGAAAGTTTCCAATTTGGTCTCGATCCACAATTTTCATCTTTCAGAAACTTATCAAAAGTTCAATTAATCAAGAATGAAATAGGGGTGCCTGGATGGCTCAGTTGGCTAAGCGTCTGACTGCCTTAGGTCATGATCTCACAGTTTGTGAGTTCAAGCCCCACATCGGGCTCTGTACTGACAGCTCAGAGCCTGGAGCCTGCTTCAGATTCTGTGTCTCCCTCTCTCTCTGCCCCTTCCCTGCTTGCACTCTGTCTCTGTCTCTTTCTCTCTCTCTCAAAAATAAACAAAGATTTAAAAAAAATTTTAAAAAAAGAATGAAATATAGGTTATCTGCTTCAGAAATATATACCCCCAAATTCTGCTTAAGTGAGACACACTAAGTATGATTTAAAAAACTGATTTCCAGGGACAGATCCAAAACATAGGCAATAAAGGTTTATGGTGATAGAAATGCTTGTACTTTAGAAAACCAGATGCCTTTAAAGGGACTATACCAGAGTTTTGAATGATACTTTGGAATTATAAAAAAGCTGAAAATGAAAGAGGGAGAATGCCCATATTCTCACAAAAAATTTTTTTAATTTAGTTTTATGTTTAAAACATTTTAATGCTTTAAAATAAATATTCAAGGAATATTAAATATGCAAATGTAGCTACCCACTGAAAAATATAAGCGTTTAAACAACAAAGCTCTTTTCACTTTTCTCACTGAATTCACCCAGAATTTCAGGAAATTACTTGGGCTGCTAACAGTATTCATCATTTTTATGTAGTAGCCATCACGTGAAATGGATTGTATCCAGATAAAATTAAACTTCTGTAAATCAAACTGCCATATTTTAATTGGTAGCATTAGCAACACTCACCAAACCAGAAGATTCTGCATTTAATATTTAATATATTAAACATCATCATCCCATTGGCTCTCAACCAACATCAATACTTGCGGACTCTTGGGGCCTGTGGTTTTCATCTTAGTCAATAATGCTTAGCTTCAGGCCTCAAAATTAATCATTAAAATCTGCTGCTGCAAAAAATGTTCACTAGAACCCCACAAAAATAAAGAGAGGCAGGATATTTATCAGTCTTATGTTCTAGAAAGAATGGGATACTTTTTCTCAATACAAAACAGGTTTGTTTTGTGATTCTACTTGATGCTTTATAATGTATCCATAGGAAATGAAGCAAAATAATTCAAGCTATAATTTACTTAGATTCAAGTACATGCTAGGCACATCTGAGGAGGGGTTTTACAAAAGTCTGTTTAATTGGCACAACTCTTTGAGACAAATTATTTCCCTAATTTTACAGGTGAAAAAAAAAAAAAAAGCTTACAAACGTTAGGTTGGGAAGCAAAACTAACCCTAAACACACACACACACACACACACACTTGCTTGTAGGTTATCCAGGTAATCATTTTAGAGACAGATAAAGAAGACTAAAAATGTTTCTTAATGAGGGAATTAGATGAGTCTACTTCATTTTGCTAATTAAGAATTACAAATAATATAAAACGAACCTAAAAGTGCTCTGTGGACATATGGTCAAAAAGTTAGGAATAAACCTTATGAGAACAGAAATTTTAGGTGCCCCTGTAAGGTCAAAAGGCCATTCTCTCAACTAACCAATCCTTATAATCAAAATTAATTAAAACCGAAAAGTAGAGTGATATTTTAATAATTTTATAGAAAAGGTTTACTTAAAATAGGGCTCAACATTCAAACAATTCAGTGCCATTAAGTTTCTTTGATGTACATTGAGTATGTTCACTGAGTATGCTCAGAAAATAGAGGAGTAAGATTCTTTCATGCTTTTATCTGCCTAATTATACTGTGTGACGTTCTGCTATATTTGGTGCAATGATTTATAACTCCTAGAGTATCTGAGGGCCATAAACTCTTCCTATTAGCAGGTTTCCAGACTGTCCTGCCTTTTGCTGTTTTATAATAAAATATTAAAATAATGTAACTAGCTTATGCATCAGGACAGCTGTTACTTTAGGCTCATACAAAAGAGAATTTAATAGTTAATCAACCCATCTAGGACAGCTTTATGATAAACGTGACTCTAAAAACACTAGGTTGTTCTAGGAGAAACTATGCAAAGTTGACCGCATATTCCCAGAACAATGCATTCTTTGGGTACCCCAAATTCTACTTCTAGAAGCAACAGCAAAGTGCTAGTAGAACTCTAGTTCTGGCCCTGACTACCTATTGGATCCTAGCAATCTCTAGGTCTTAGGTTCTCTATCTGTAAAACAGATAAGACTGTATTAGATTATCTCTTCCTTCCTGACATTAAATTTTAAGATTCAGTTCACACTTAAAATCCAAACTCTAATATATCCTTCAAAGAGAGCCATCTGCCTCCCTTCCTCACCCGGAGGCACAGTCAGCTGCTCAGAGTAGCTGAGTCCCCACACTGCTTTATTCACAGTTCATTAGGGTAATCATTAGGATATAATTATTTGTTTACCCAACAGAGTATAAGTGTTTCCAGAGGAGAAACTGTGCCTTACTGATCTTTGTGTATGTCATATAAGACTGAGATTCTAATTGCTTGGTATATAAAAGATATGCAACAGATGTTTTAAAAATAAATTCTTTGAACTACCCTATGAAGCAGGCATTCATTTGGTACCTCCTTTGTTTGGGCTCTAGACCACATTCTGGAGATGAACCAAAGTTCCTGCCCATAAAGCACTTGCAATTTAGAAACAGGGCAATCATGTGTGATGATGAATAATAATACAAGTTTAGTACATTTTAAGTCATAAGTTTTAAGTGAGGTTTATAGAAAAAAACATGCTCTTGGAGTTTAATATATCTAAGACCCTTTGATGCTTTAACATTGTGTGAGTGACCTTGCAAAGGCTTACCATTTCCCCTCCTCCAACCATTCTCCATATTATGGGTATGACTCTGTAGGCATGCTCTTTTTAAAAAAAAAAAAATTGTTAATGTTTATTTATTTTTGAGAAAGAGACAGAGTACAAGCGGGGTAGGGTCAGAGAGAAAGGGAGACACAGAATCCAAAGCAGGCTCCAGGCTCTGAGCTGTCAGCAGAAAGCCCCAAGTGGGCCTCGAACTCACAAACCACGAGATCATGACCTGAGCTGAAGTCAAACGCTTAACTGCCTGAGCCACCCAGGCGCCCCTGTATCATGCTCATTTTTATTATTTTTTAATTTAAAAAAAATGTTTAATGTTTATTGTTGAGAGAGAGAGAGAGAGAGACAGAGACAGAGACAGAGAGACACAGAGTGTGAGCAGGGAAGGGGCAGAGAGAGAGCGAGACGCAGTATCTGAAGCAGGCTCCAGGCTCAGAGCTGTCAGCACAGAGCTCAACGCAGGGCTCAAACTCACGGACTACAAGATCATGACCTGAGCCAAAGTCAGACACTCTACCCACTGAGCCACCCAGGCACCCTTCATACTCATTTTTTAATGATTCAATTGTTCAGAAGACAAAGTGATCTTGATCTCAAAAGAGCAAGAGACTGATTCAGAGTGGACAAAGACTTAGATACTTGAAGATAAACAAAAGAAAAAACATTTAGGGAAGACTAATACAAATTTGTAATGGGAGGTGTAAGTTAAGTGTGAAGTTACCTCACGCTGGAGCATGGAAACGAAAAGGAGTAAAAAGGTATGTTTTTTAGTCTGAAGTGTTTAGCTTTCAAGTTCCAAAACATCATTTTGTGTAGTACTCGTCTGTTTTCTGGTATTTATTTCTCTTGTTCATGCACATCCCCGGCGGTTAGCAACAAAAGGGAGTAAAGGCTGCTAGCACTGGTACATAAAGGCACCGTGGAAGACAGGAAGCCCAGCACCTGAAGGATGGCCAAGAAGCCCTTCAGACCCTTTGCTGACAACTCTTAATAGGCTCTCTGCATGAATAAATGCTGACACATTTGCATGGAGGAGACTGAGGGGAACCGCTCTTTGCATTTCTTAAGTAGCACCTGAATCGAGATGAGCCGGGGTGCACATTGCAAACCCAGATTTCTGGGCTCTGCTCAGAAGTCTCCCTTTCTACATGAGCCACACCACCCCATCCCACGTTCCAATCTGTGAAACAGCCTTTTTACAGGCTGAAATACAATGAGCTGTAAAGCAAACTAAATGCAGCTTGGGAACTCTGGCCAGCAAGGCTGAGGTGAGATGACTCAGCAGGTTAGAGCTGTGACCCTTTACTTCTGGACTCATTATTCTGGTTCTTATCCCATGGCTACTACAAATGCACAAGCACGGACTGGTCTTACTCCAGAGCCCATCTGAGAACATGGAGTGGCTAACACAGCTTGGCACGAAACATGGGCGGGTTTTCCCGAAGAAAGCCCCAATTCCTGGTTGACAACCAGCTCCCAAGAGGTTGGTCGAGAACACTAACAAAAAGGTCACTGTCCTCCTTAAACTCTGTACAATTCTATTATTTAGAAAAGGCACAGAAGTTAGGGAAAGTAGAAAAGTTGGGTGGGAGGTGGGATTGTGGGGTTCTGTCAGCTAAGTACTACAAATCAATTTCCAAAGCTATGAAATTTATCATGGTAATAATAATGATAAAATTTCTTTCAATGAGACTCTACTTTTTTCTATTCTTCAGGAACTGCAATGCACTTGCTTCTGTCTGAGCTGAGTGTTGCCACACAGGGTTCTCTGTATGTTGCTTATTCACCTGGGCTAAGTTATATATGCCACCAGATCACCAGGAAAAAAATGTGGCAGCCACATAAATCATGTGTTTCTACTCTACATCTGAAGCTTTAGCTGAAGGGCAGAGAAGGGCAAAGAAGGGCAATCTCAGGTTCAATCACACTGACAGATGCCGTATCTCCCTTCCTCGCTAAATGTCCCTGGTGAGCAGGGCCAGGGCTAGCCTACTTTTGAATACAAGAACAGGTGTTGCAAGAGGACTTTCATTTACCCTCCCCATGTTATCACCCAGACAAAATTCCCCATAATAATAGACCCGGTCTCTCTCTCCGCCTTCCCCTTCCTTTCTTCTCTTTGGGACCTGCCTGCCTGCAGAGATGGTGCATTCCGGACTCCTCTCTTGTTGGGTGTTAGGAGGCTTTACCTGCTGGCTGCCAGCTTCCGCTGTCCTGCTATGTTGGGGAAAAAGCAGGTAGTCTATCTAATTCAAGGATGAAATTTCAGAAGACCCACTTGGCTGCAGGCCAAAAGCCACGTTCTCCAAAAAGTACTTTCAGTAATAAAGTTGGCATTTTGCTGCCCATCAGCCTGACTCCTTTATCTTTCTCAGTGGCTTTTTAATTTGGGCAATGGAGGAGTTATTTCCAGCCCCCCTCAAACCTCAAGAGTGGGTAGGCCACTTGGCCTTACAGTTCATGGCAGTTATTTACTGAAGATATATGTACACTACACAATGTGGCGAGAAGGAAATGAAAATAATCTGTCTGGTCTAATCTGCTCATGGGTGGCTCTGTGACCATATCCCATCCCACCAGCTTCTCGGGAAGGTAGTCCAAAACATGGTATCCAATTTGTGTGAAATTTAGAGGGAAACAATTCATCTAAAATATATTCGAAAGAGAAACAACTCTATCAAAAATATTACCGATGACTTAGCCCACGGAAATAGGTTTTTGACCTATGAGAAGCATGAACCACCTGGAAACTTTCTTCCAAATACTTTACAAGCCAAATGATACAAGTAAAAAGTTTATTACCCTTAGTATGATTTGTATGTTCTGAAGGGCACCACGAAATGTCTTCAAGTTCTTCCTTGTTTCTAACAGGTGAATATTTTACACTCTCAATCCTTTATAAGAGCATTATTAAAAGCCTTCAAAATGAAGTGTTTCTGTGTAAAAGTTCTACAGCTAGCCATTTGCTTGCAACTGAAAAAGCCAGTCATGGGTAGAATCGTAACAAGCAGAGACACTAGACAGCTAACAAAGTGACTTCAATATGTGTCATTATTATAATTCATCTCCACAAGTACTCTGTGAACTAAGTACTACTATCAACCTCAAGTGAGGGGAGAGAAAATGGTGTTCAAGTGGTTTACCACCCCGCCCAAGATTACTCAGGTAATTAACATTGGCAGCAGGGAGACTTAAACCCAGGTCTTCTGATGGTAAAACGTATGTGCTTTCTATGAAGTCATGATGCTGGAATTAGGATACTAAGGTGCCTACACCCTCCCTCCAGTTTTCCAGAGACCTGGGCAGCAACAACCAAAAGAAGTAATCTGAAGCAGACAGAAGAGCAAGCTAGCTCACTGAGTTCAGATTCCCCTGACCTTCTGTATTCTTTCTCAGCCCTTTTAAGGAAGAAAAGTGAGTGAACTCATTTCATTTAATTTCCTTCCTTCCCTTCCCCATGCCTGACCCACAAAGACACAGCCCGGGAACCAGACCAGTGGGGAGCTGAGATCTCTAAAAACAGTTTCACATCTGTTAAACTATAGGATGCTCTGCTAACTCCAAAGGGAAGCTGAGGGTCCAGCTTTCTTGAATTCCCCAGTGGTCAGATGGTCAGTACAGCTGTGATGAAAACCGCAGCTGAGCCTGGGGGCTCTTGAAGGAGCCAAGCTAAGGGTGAAAAGCCTTTGGCTTTGAAGGGAGGGGGTGGGGGGAGGGTAAGAGAGCTCCTCCAGAATGCTCCCAATGACATCTTTATTGTAAAGTTTTCATCCTGTCCCCTCACTTATTTTCGAGACCCCACCTTCTCTGGTTTGTCCTTGGAAAAACAGCAACAGGCTTGAGTCCTGAGAAGGGGGAAGTTGGGTGGTCTCAGGCTAATTCCATGGGAATTCCATGATCACAGTTCTTCCTGGGGGCAAAAACAATGACGGACTGGAGCCACTCAAGCCACTAAATAAATAAATGACTAGTGAATGTTAAAATACCAGAGTTATTAAGATAATCTTAAAAGTATACTTATAGAGGCACCTGGGTAGCTCAGTCGGTTAAGCATCCGACTTCAGCTCAGGTCATGATCATGTGCTTTGTGGGTTCGAGCCCAGCGTCGGACTCTGTGCTAACAACTCAGAGCCCCGAGCCTGCTTCAGATTCTGTCTCCCTCTTGCTCTGCCCCTCCCCTGCTTGCACTCTGTCTCTGTCTCCCCAAAATAAATAAACGTTAAAAAAAATTTTTAAAAAGTATACTTGTATTTTGGAAGAAATCAATTCAAAGCCAACTATAAAATTTCTGGGCTCAATTTGAGGCACCAAATTAGTCTTAAGAACTCCATTCAAGGGAAGTAGCAGACTGAAATATTCATAAAATGAGAGACTCCTTTTTATGAGTCATGGTTATCACCACTATTACGAATGCCAGCAAATAACCTCAAAAATCAATGGTGGTAAAGCACCAGAGAAAACAGTGTTTAACTTTTAGAAGGTAACCCTCCTTTTTATTTCTTTCTTTTCTTTTCCTCTTTTTTAAATAGGCTTCATGCCCAGTGCAAAGCCCGATGCAGGGCTTGAACTCACAACCCTGAGACTGAGACCTGAACTGAGATCGAGACCTGAACTGAGATCAAGAATCCGATGCTTAACTAACTGAGCCCCCCAGGTGGCCCGGAAACCCTCCTATTTAGAACAAATCAATCAACAACACCAGAATGCTAAAAAAGCACATTTCAATGTGTGTCATTGTGGTCCCTTGAAGAGTGAGAGGTAAGCTACCTAAAACCAGCCTTTCTGGCTAATCCTGCCATTTCTCTCAGCGGTGAGAACAGTGTCACCCGAGTGGAAATTACACTTGGCAATGTGATACTGTGTACCTCACTGAAAAGGCATCCCCATCAGACAACTTTTATTTTGATCAAATACAGGGTAGAAAAACAGGAGGAGGAGAATGAAAAAAAGATGGCACTGCAGAGAAAAGACATTACCTAATATATTTAAGAGGAAGCACTTCCCGGAACTTCTTGCCAATAATTCACACCACCTTCATCTCGATGAGAATAAATCCAAAATCAGTTCTTCCTCTCCTCAAACAGAAAGCACTGCCACTTTCCCTGTGCTGTTCCCAGCCCACCAAACCTCCCCAACTCCTCTTCCTTTGAACACATAGTAAGCGGAATGGTTAAGAGCAGGGTTCGGAAATCCCATCACTAGAGTAAAAATACCGGCTCTGCCATGTATTAGCTGTTTGACCTTCAGGTTGGTTACTTAACATCTCCGTCCCTCCCTTTCCTTATCAGTAAGATGGAAAAAAATAGCACTCATCTGAGGCTGTGGTGAGGACTGAATGAATCCGTACATGTACTGCGCTTACACAGTGCCTGGCACACGATAAGCACTCTATACATTTAACTTTGATGATGGTGGTGATGATGGCAATGACAAGGACAGGGGCTTAACCAGACTGTGGTGCAAACAAGGACCTGGGGATCACATAGTTCCCCCAAGCAAGCACACAACCCACTAGAAAAAAGCCTTCTTATTCTGTGGACCCAGGGGACTCAAAGTGATTCTTCTCAGTGGCTACAGCAGCTTATCAGAAGGGTCAGGCTCAAAGGACCAAAGCCAGGGCAGGAGAGATAGGGAGGAACAGAGACAGAGTGCTTGAGTCTGGGAGAAACTCGTTTGGGGCAGTTCCGAGAAGTGGTAGCAGTCAACAGTTCACAATCATGGGATTTAGAACTTAGAAAGAAAGTAACAGGCCAGTCAGATATGCACGGTTTTGTTAATATGGCAAAACTCTCCACCACCCTTCCCTCAAGGTCCATCTTCCAGAAACTGCTCGAAGTTCCTAGAGCACTTTTTCACATTTTCATGGCTACCTTTGGCATGTAATCATTCTGGGGAATAACTGACGTCTCAATTCAATTATAAATTCTGAAAGGAGGTATGTGTGTGCCTTATACTCTCACATCTCTCTTCCTGGCCTATCCCAGCACCTAACTCCCACGATGGACATATTCAAATGGGAAGTACACAATGTAAAGGCTCTGAGTGAGCCAGTGCTATAGAGATACATGGTATTATATTAAAATAAGCACACACATGACTAGTACAGAGAAAAAGACACAGAGCATTATGCCTGCCCCTACCTTTTTGAGGCTTCAGTGAAAACGCTGAGTCCCTAAAGTTTAGAGATAGAACATTAAGCTGTCAGTAGAACTACTGAAAAGATTCAGTTCCAAGGAGAATTTGAATTGAATAACAAACCATAAAGTAATAAGGAAGTCCAGCAAAACTCTGCTCTCCACCACCACCACCACCCCACCCCCCGCCCCCGCCGCAGCCATGATGGCCATTTTGATTTTTTTTAAAACAGTGAACATCAAATTCTTTTAAAAATTTTCTAGTGGTACCTTTGCTTTGCAGGTGCCGTAAATGCACGTTTGACCTATCTGGTAATCTAGCCCTACTTGGGCACCAAAGGATTCCCTGCGGACACTGAGAGGCAGGCGTGGAAGGATGGAGTCGGGCAAGAGTCGGCAGGTGGAGAGGGAGGAGTGAAGACAGCAGGAACCAAAGCAGAGGGGCAGAGATGGCAGCTAGAAATCGGGCAACGATGCAGTCAGAGTGAGGTTCGTGAGTTCAATTCCTGCCAGTTTCAATCTAGAGAGAACTGCAATCTTCTCCTTTTACTGGCCAGAAGTGACAACCCACTGATGATGACTTACTCAACGCCAAAGCTGCCAGTGTGGGGTGGAGCAGGAACTGGAATCTGGGTCTCCCAATGCCTCCTTGGAGCCCTACCTCCTGGGCACTCACAGGGCACGAGGGATCAGGGCTCAGAACTCAAGCAGCCACGAAAAAGCTCCCCAGTCTCCCCTGCCTCAGTGCCACATGTTGAAAGAGCCAAGAGAAGAGGTGAGAGAGATTAGGCTCCTGGTTATCCACTGTTTTGATGAAGCCATCTGCCCTTCTGATCAGATTTGCTGGACTAGAGATGCATGGGCATAATGTTTCCCAGCCAGGAGGACGTCTGGCTGGATCAGGCCCAGGCTTGACAACTGATGGTGTGAAAGCACACGGCACAAGAAGTACACACCATTTTCATTCCCAGTGCCCCTACTGCCTCCACTGGTCATTGTAGAAGAAATGAAATCACCACTGGATACATGGCTTTGTGGTTTCTTGATTCCTAAGAGTACAACTGTGAAGAACACAGGGTGAGTATAGGACATGTAAACCAACAGAGGAAGCTGCTTTAAGAACAGTCTTGAAAGGGATACTGTTTTGGTTTCTGGCTATAAAATTAGGGCAGACACAGAAAATGACTGTGAGGCTCAACAGATGCTCCTGCTAAGTGCTCTGCATGGCTTGTGGACCATCTCTCAGTTTAATTACAATCCGGACCTCCTGAGCTATAAAAGCCATCTTTATAAAATCCAGCCTCCTTCCTCTGAGAGCAACTTTCTGCAAGTATCACTATGCTTCAATGCCCACTGCAAGTGTTAAACACATATATGGTACCTGACCTGGACACAGTGTTCTTTTTAATCTTGGGATTTTGACGATGTACATAAATCACTCAGTTGCATTCCTGTTCCCTATTCCAAACACCTACACAAAATCAGGCAAATGAAGAGGAAAATAGATGACTCCATCTCTTGCCTTCTTTCTCCTTTGACAGCTCTCAAAGGCACCCTACTTAATAAAAAGGTCATTTCTCTGGAGGGAAAGCAAGTGAGACTTGAATAAAAAGCTTGTCATCATTAGCATCACAATGTCCCCCTTCTTGGTCCTCACGTACAAGCCTCTGCCAAGTATATCCAGAGAACATCCAGCTTTCCTGCCCTCACCTTGACTTCCCCTTTGTCACCCATCAGTGCCTGTGGGAAGCCTTCCCCCAAATCTCTATGCCAGTAACCTACTCCTTCTAATTCCTTCTGTGAGGCTCTCAGAGTATCCTGTGCATTTTGGCACCTCCACACCCTTTTACAATTACCTGGCTTTGAGTCTGTCTTCCTTACTGAACTGTAGGCTTCTCCAGGGCAGGGATCACTACTTATTCATGTTTGTTTCCCCAAGGATGAGTAATGGCACCTGGCACACAGCAAGAGCGCAACACTTACATGGTTGTAAGCCAGTGTCACACACATTCTTTTTTTTTTTTTTTTTGTAAGTTTATTCATTTATTTTGTGTGTGTGTGTGAGAGAGACAGAATCCCAAGCAGACTCTGCACCATCAGCGTAGAGCCTGACGTGGGGCTTGAACTCATAAACTGAGAGATCATAACATGAGCCAAAGCCGGATGCTTAACTGACTGAGCCACCCAGCCCTCCTGCCCCCATTCTTTAACTGGATTCTTCTTCTTTTTTTTAATGTTTATTTTGAGAGAGAGGGAGAGAGATAGAGAGCAAGTGGGAGAGGGGCAGAGAGAGAGGGAGACAGAATTCAAAGGCTCCTGACGCGGGGCTCCAACCCACGAACCGTGAGATCATGACCTGAGCTGAAGTTGGACACTTAACCGACTGAGCCACCCAGGCGCGCCTCTTTAACTGGATTCTTAAAGTGACACTTAGGAATTGTTACTCTCACTTTACAAAGAAACTGACGTTCAGAAAGGTTTTATAGGCTCCCAAGGCCACCAGTTCTGGCACCTTCTGGCTCCAGGCTTTTCACTGGACCCCATTACCATCAGTTACCTATACAAGTTCTATATAGAGGATGAAAGAGAAAGCTCAGATCCTCTGATGTAAGCATATATGCAGTGACCTGCTTATCTGAAGAAATAACACAGAACCTTCAAATGTGGATAAAATCATTGCTCTGAAGGGAGGAACACTGATCTGATCTGGAGATGGAATTTACACTCATTCTTTTCTAAAGCACCTTTCCATCCTAAAGCTCTGCAGAAATGTCTGGTGGATGTGAGTTAAAGACAAACAAAAGTTCATCTGATTAAAAGGTCACGAGACAAACTGTCTCTGGTTAAACTGCCAACACCGCCTCAGACTTCTTGAACGAGCTGGACGTAGGGCCGCAGCAGCTGCCAAGCTAGAAGTCACCTGGGTGTGGCTGATTCACCATTAATGCTCTGAGAAGCAACAACCTGTAGGAACTGTGGCTGCTTGGCAGGACGGGGCTGGTTTGGTCTTTGACCCTTCACGACTCTCTTAAGTGCAGCTGAACTTCTCCTCAGCTGAGGAAAGCAGTTTTCAGCACAGCTGTACCCTAGAATAATGTGAGGGAGCCTCTGAAGTGTGGCCAAGCCAGGCCCCAGCCACAGAGGTGCTGACTTAGCTGCGCCTCGGGTGTGGCTTTCATATCTGCATCGGAAGTGTTTAAAAGCTCCTCTGTGGGGCACCTGGGTGGCTCAGCTGGCAGAGCGTCTGACTCTTGCTTTCGGCTCAGGTCATGATCTCGTGGTTTGTAGATAGAGCCTCATGTCGGGCACCGTGCTGACAGTGCAGAGCCTGCTTGGGATTCCCTCTCTCCCTCTCTCTCTGCCCCACACTCCCACGCCCCCTTCCCACCATATGTACTCGCTCTGTCTCTCTCTCTCAAAATAAAAATAAACATTAAAAACAAATAAAAGTTCCTCTACAATTCTAGCGCACAGCCAAAGTTAAGACGATAAACACAACCGAAACATCTTCTGGGCCCTTCCTTTCTCATGTGTCCATCAAAGTTTAAAACACTGAAGCGAATGGCTGCCAGCACTCTGGAGGTGTTGAAACCGCTCTTTCATTACTTAAATGTTTCTAGAGATGGAAGCAGAACATTCCTCTACGATATCCTTGACTGGGAGATTTTCCAGCCTCTTCTGGTCAAACATTTCCAATGACAGGGAACTCGCTACCTTTTGAAAAGGCACTTTGGAATTGTATGCTTGTAACAGGTGACCGTTACAGTATGTAAATTACAGGTCTTCCTCAATCCAGGATGGTGTTGAGTTCCGACACACCCACCATTAAGTTGAAAATATCTTCCGTCAGTGAGTTCGAGCCCCACGTTAGGCTCTGGGCTGATGGCTCAGAGCCTGGAGCCTGCTTCTGATTCTGTGTCTTCCTCTCTCTCTGCCCCTCCCCCGTTCATGCCCTGTCTCTCTCTGTCCCAAAAATAAATAAACGTTAAAAAAAAAAAGAAAATATTGTCCGTCAAAAATGCATTTAATATACCTAACACACCAAACATCGTAGCTTAGCCTAGCCTACCTTACATGTGCTCAGAGCACTTACATTAGCTCGTATCTAAGCAAAATCACCTAACACAAAGCCTACCTTATAATGAAGTGTTGAATGTCACATGTAATTTATTCAATACTGTACTGAAAGTGAATGGCTGTGTGGCACAGCACGGTAGTCAGTGTATTAGTTGTGTGCCCTCGTGATCCTGTGGCTGACTGGGAGCTGCGGCCAGCTGTCTGGCATCATTAGAGACTACTGAACCAAGTACTGCTAGCCCGGGAAAAGATCTAAATTCACAATCTGAAGCACGTTTTCTACTGAATGTGTATCACTTCATACCATTGTAAAGCCAAAAAATCATTAAGTTGAACCATCATAAATCAGGGGTTGTCTGTATATCTCAGTAAAGCTGTGTGTGTGTGTGTGTGTGTGTGTGTGTGTGTGTGTGTGTAAGTAGTCCACAGTAAATGATCTCTCTCTAAGCATCAATTTCCTGATCCATATGGAGTGACAGTATTTCCTTTGTAGGACTTGTGAGGATTGGAAAGCACCTAGTAGCTGGAACATTGTAAGATGCTCAATGAATAAAGCTTCCTTTCCTCTCTCCATAAAGGTGGAATGGAAGTCTTCCCCCAAAGTCCTTTTTCAGGCTAAACACTGCTCATGTTTACAATCCACAGACAGTTAATGACTCATCAGGCTGTGGTTTTTCCATTCCTCATCCTCTCAGTTCTCCTGCTCTGAATCCTTAGATTTGGTTTTGTTTTTTTAAGTGAGCTCTACACCCAACGTGGGGCTTGAATTCATGATCCCAAGATCTGAATTCTCACGATCTACCGTCTGAGCTCAGCCAGACCCCCGTGAAATGCTAAGCTGTGACAACTGTTTGTGGTGGCATCGCTTCCAGGCATCAGTGGGTTCCAGTACAGTGACGGTGGCATAACATCAACTGCGGACTGGTTCACGCTAAGTATTTTACAAGTTTTAGGAGCTCTAGATTCCCCCCACCTCCCACCCATATACTCGGTATCAGTTGCCAATGGGCACTAAACCATATGTGCAGGTTCAGTGACATTTTGGAGGGATGATTAGTCCTCTTTATTTAGCTCCTCAGGAGTAAGTACAGGGATTAGGTGGGAATTCTTCCCATTGTCTGCTGTGCCTTTCTTATCTATAATTCTGGCTTGGCAACATAAAACTGCAGAAATCAAACAGATATGGCTAAGACAGACAGGTTCAAATCATGGCACTCTCTCTCAAAGCAAGCCATGGAACTCTGAATATCAGCACACTTCTCTGAAAATGGAAACACAGCACCTTTCTACCAGGGTTACTATGGAAATTAAGTGATATGTTAAAATAAAACACACAGCACAGTGCCTAGTACTTAACAGGTATCCAAAAAACTAGAAGAGTAATTATTATCAACACTGTGGTATGGCAATTTCCCATTTTTACACTAGACTGTCCTGAATGTTAATCTATTTGGCTAGGGTCCTGACCTCTCTGCTTAGTTCTTGCCATCTCTGTCCTCTGGGGCAGGTAAAATCTGGTCCTCACACAGGAGCTTCCCCTGCCCTCTGCCCTTCTTCACAGCTTCTCTCCCCACAAGCCCCAGAATGTGGACTTCTTGGCTCCTATCAGCACCTGCTGGTGTATAAATTGAACTGGAGTCGGGAGACCTGGATCCTGGATCCTAGATCCTGCTCAGCCACTAGCTATGTGACCTTGGGCCAGCCACACAGACTTCTTGGATCTCTGTTTCCCCTTCTGTAAGACGATGGCATCACACAACATGATCTCCAAGGCCTCTTCCTGATCCAAAGTTTTATGACCCCCTTCCTCTCCCCCCACACCCCCACCTCCAGGCCCCCTCCCAGCTATCCTTGATCATTCCCAATGCACTCCTCTGCCTTCCCGCCCACCAAAGGGAAGTTCATGAGTACTGACCCTCTCCCCACATTCTGACTTCTGCCCAAGCCCTGGAAACACACTATTAGTGGCAAAGAATTTATAATAAGCCACTTAAGACATAGATTTCTGGAGGCTGGTCTGGAAACTAAAACTCATGTATTACACTATGTTTATTAGAGAATGTATTCATAAACCATTTTGAGATTGTATTAAGATGATAATCTCCACTAATGATTCCAACTACTGCCTGTTAGAATAATATAGAATATATATATATACACACACACACACACACACACACACACATATATATATACACACACACATACATACATACTGTGGAAATGTTTCATAAACATTTTCTGGCACACCTTTTTTTTCCTTGTGTTTCCCATGCAAACACTGCCCCTCCCAGGGCTGGAGAGGACACTGAGGAGTTTCAAACTCAGACATTCTATCCTCGTCTCACAGATTGTACACAGAGATGTAAACTGCTTTTAAAAATATGATAAAGAGGGGCGCCTGGGTGGCGCAGTCGGTTAAGCGTCCGACTTCAGCCAGGTCACGATCTCGCGGTCCGTGAGTTCGAGCCCCGCATCAGGCTCTGGGCTGATGGCTCAGAGCCTGGAGCCTGTTTCCGATTCTGTGTCTCCCTCTCTCTCTGCCCCTCCCCCGTTCATGCTCTGTCTCTCTCTGTCCCAAAAATAAATAAAAAACGTTGAAAAAAAAAAATTAAAAAAAAAATATGATAAAGACATCACTAAGATCACAGAAACATTTAGAGATGATTATTCTTTTTAAAGAGCTCTTGGAGTGCCTGGGGGGCTCAGTGGTTAAGTGTCAAACTCATGATCTTGGCTCAGGTCTTGATCTCACAGTCATGAGTTTGAGCCCCATGTTGGGCTCTGGGCTGGGTGTGAAGCCTACTTTAAAAAAGAAAAAAAAAAAGAGCTCTTTTAGGACATCTAAAAAGAATTTCCCTTAAAAATTTTTTTAATGTTTATTTATTTTTCAGAGAGACAGACAGAGAGAGAGGCTGAATGTGAGTAGGGAAGGGGCAGAGAGAAAGGGAGACACAGAATCCAAAGCAGGTCCAAGCTCTGAGCTGTTGGCTCAGAGCCCAACACCAGGCTTGAACTCAGCAACCACAAGATCATGACCTGAGCTGAAGTCGGATGCTTAACCGACTGAGCCACCCAGGCGCCCCAAAAGAATTTCCCTTTTAAAAGTTCAAAGCCTCAACAACTTTTAAGAAGCTCAACTGAATTGCTATATAAAATGAAACAGATCTTGTATGAATAGAAACCTGCGGATACAAAGATATTTTACATAATTTAAAAAATTACATAAGTCAAACCTGTTCACATAGAAAATTAGAAATGAAGATAAACCAGAAAAAGAATTAACAGATACACCTTTATATATGAGTTTTTAAAATCAACATATATGTCACCTAGAAGATACATGTACTACACGGAAAATTTCACTACACACATATTTATATAGTTTTCTGACTCAAGTGGCCTTTGAAATTTCAGAAGATATTTCGGATACAACTATCTCGCTGTGAATTTCTCTAAGCTATTTGCTTATTTACAATGATAGCTGAAAAAAACATACCAAGTCTGCCAAATCTGTAAATACACAGAGATTTAAAACGTTCATCAAATAAGAGAAACAAACACATTTAAATGCCATCTAACAGATGTTTAAAATATATTCCATGAATATGGCAGGCGTATCTTTTTGGGGAAGTAACGTAAAAGCCCTGCATATGTTCCTAGTACACTCAGTTATATATTTAGGAACACGTAACAATTGTGCTTCTCAAAAATTTTCACTATATTATCATACATGTTGTTACTCATCATCCAGCATACCTATCTGTTCTCAGACAAGCAAATAGAGGAGTTAGTCAATACTGCTCACTGGAGCACCCGCCTGTTTCCTGAGTGATGGAGGGGAGGGTGGAGGACACGCCCCGGTCCTGAGGAGAACAATGAAAGAACATGTGCAGGTTGCAGGGAACACAGCTTTTCCCTTTGGCAACTGCATGGTTCTTTCTGAACTTGACAGAACTTTCCATAACACGTAAGCCAAGAGCTTCCTCACCTATATGGGAGAGCCTGCATCCTGACGAAAGCAAGGAGACAATTCTTTAAGTGGTTATTTATCTCGTCTTTATGTGTTTTTGTTTTTGTTTTTAAGTAGACTTTACACCAGTGAGGAGCCGATCTTCAGGCTTGAACTCACAATCCTGAGATCAAGACCTGAGCTGAGATTAAGTGTCGGACACTCAACCCACTGAACCACCCAGGCGCCCCTATCTTGCCTTTATGAAAATATACTTATGTCACTCACATACAAATAAGGATAAGTACAGATTATTTTCCTACACTTCAGCTTACTTAATATTGTGCTCCTTTTGCACACAAACTCTGTTAGCATTATACATAAAATAAGAATGAGCAGGTCGTAAAAAAGACCCTGAGGTATTCTCCTATGCCAACCTATGAAAAGACCTTGAATGCCAGTGCACAGGGCTCTCTGTCCTGTTCCTGTCTGGTCCCACGTTTTATTTTTTAAAAACGTTTATTTATTGTGTGTGTGAGAGAGAGAGAGAGAGTGCAAGCAGGGGATGGGAAAGAGAGAGAGAGGAAGACAGAGAATACCAAGCAGGCTCCATGCTATCAGTGCAGAGCCCAATGCTGGGCTCGAACTCATGAACCTTGAGATCATGACCTGAGATGAAATCAAGAGTTGGACACTTAATTGACTGAGCCACCCAGGTGCTTCCAAGTCCCACATTTTAAATTGGTGGTATTGCTGCAAAAAAAGTTTTGATTGCACAAAGCTTAAGAGGAGAGCAAAAGAGGGGCGCCTGGGTGGCTCAGTCAGTAAGGCATCCGACTCTTGAATTTGGTTTGCTCAGGTCATGATCCCAGGGTCGTGGTTTAGAGTCCACGTTGGGTTCTGCACTGGATATGGAGCCTGCTTAAGATTCTCTCTCTCTCTCTCTCTCTCTCTCTCTCTCTCTCTCTCTCTCTCTCTCAAAAAAAAAAAAAAAAAGAAAGAAAGAAAGAGAGAGAGAGCAAAAGAGAATTAGCAATTAAAACACCTCAAAAAGGCTGAAAGATGGGCCAAATCAAAACAGATTATAGTTAGAAGGAATCAAGTTAAATAATTTAATCCAAAAGATTTCAAGAGCACAGATCAGGGTGAAAGAAAGAACTGGCTTACCAGTTAGTATATCTATGAGAAAGATGTTGATGTTTTCACAGATTGGGACCTTAATATGAGCCAAAGAGGAGACCGGCCACCAAACAAACATTACCAGGTAGACAATGACTGGGACAGGAGAGGAAGTGGTCCCACTAATCTTTCTGCTTCTCAGATCAAGCCTGCCCTTCTGTGTTCAGTTCAGTTCTGGGTATAAGTCCACATGTGACATAGCTAGTAGGTGAACCAGGGTTGTGTAGAGTCTCGAAAAATTAACTTGAAAGCATTTCGGTGAGTACTATGATTTGTGCAAGGTACTATAAAGTATGCTAGTACCCAGGGATGATAATGAATGAAAATGATAACAATGCAAATAACTAGCATATATCGTAAGCATTGCTCAAAGCACTTTCTATGTATTCATTCATTTAACCCAACAGCTTACTTTGCTTCTTGGTCATCTTCTAGATACCTGAGGTTTCCCCATTTCTGCCCAAGTGAACCATCCCTACATTCAACAGGTTGTATTTAATCACTTATTCTTCCACATTTTGTACCATGTTTCCCCCCACTTTTCTTTTGTTAAAAATAAAACTCTGGGGCCGGTGGCTCAGTCAGTTGAACGTCCAACTTCAGCTCTGGTCATGATTTCACAGCTCCTGAGTTCGAGCCCTGTGTCAGGCTCTGTGCTGACAGCTCAGAACCTGGAGCCTGCTTCGGATTCTGTGTCTCCCTCTCTCTCTGTCCCTCCCCCTCTCGTGCTGTCTCTCTCTCTCTCTCAAAATAAACATTAAATTTTAAAAATTAAAAATAAAATAAAATTCTAATAAGCACCAAACTGGGGCATCTGAATGGTTTAGCTGGTTAAGCATCCAACTCTTGATTTCAGCTCAGGTCATGATCCCAGAGTTGTGGGATCAAGCCCTGAGTCAGGCTCTGTGCTGAGTGTGGAGCCTGCTTGGGATTCTCTCTAGACTCTCTCCGTCTGCCCCTCTCCCTCACTCATGCTCTAAAATAAAAAAAATTAAAAACAAGCACACACACACCAAACGGGTATATATCCATCATCATTTGACTTTTTAAAAGTGACTTTATTATAAAGGTGATAAACACTGAAAGAAAAACTGGAGAACACAGACACATGGAGAGAAGTAAGAGAAAAACAAATCAGATGATTTTCTGACCACTGTTACCATTTGTGGAGTTCCCCTCCACTTTTTGCTGTGAATACATTTGTGGCTTCCACTTTACATTGAAGTCATCATACTGCACATGCATATTTGTTATTTGACCTGGTGAAATTGAGTAGCATTTTTCTCTTTTACTAAATAGGCTGTTACCATCAATTTATGGGGCTGTGAATGTACCATATGTTTTGAGATAAAAACCAAGGAAAATGTTTCCTCCTCCATGCCCCCCACTTTAAATCGCTCATTAGTGAGGGCTTTAAGGCCTCTGAAAAGATGTCCTTGTCCTTGCAAATCAATGCTAATAGAAAAAGAGAAGTAGTCTCTTAATTGCTGCTGTGATTTAATGAGCATTTGTTAGATGAGAAATCTTACTGAGTGAGCTAGACTATAAGAGCTGCTAGATCCTTTTTCCACTACTTAAACTTCTAAGAAGAAACTTGGGTAAAAAATAAAAAAAAAAAAAAGAATATCCTACATATGACTACTATCTCTTAGGCAGTTATAAATCACTACTCCTCCTTGTCCTAAGGCAGTCTCTCCTACTCTTAAATGAACTGGCAAAAAGAGAAATCTTCGGATATTGAAGTTCCTGCTACCTGCTGCGGATGAGGTACTATACTTAAGAAAATGGGAGACAGAACTTCAAAGATTGATGAAATTCATCATGGATGAGGTGTGACAGGGAACAGATCCTCTCATTAATATCCCTCTCCCTTCCCTCACCTCTTCTTATGGAGATAAAGGGACAGAAGGAAAAATGCAAGCCAGTCTACATGTCCAAAAAGATATCTGGTTAACACCTAAAGCCAAGTGATGGGAGGGAACCTGGGGAGTGAACTTAAGTGCCTTTGTGACTATTCTGCCTCCACAGCTTGAGATCTGAGGCCTGGCACTCTTCCCATGCGGGGCTCCGCACACAAGTTCTTCACTAATGCCTAAGTGTGATGTGCTTATTCCATCTAAGTAAAAGGTTAAGCCATGGCAGTAAGTCTAGCAGTAGTAAAATAAGGATTCTCTGGAAGGTTGAGGAAACTGTTTCTTAGTGCCATAAACAGCAAACTTATTACTACCTTCTTGTTCTTTCCAAATCCCCTAAATCAAAAACACCTTCCTCTGGGCAGTTTAATACTCTGGTACTATCCTCACTGGGATGTACTGATGTCAGTATGAAGGTAACATATCCCAACAGTGTCAGAAAATTAATTATCGAGGCAGAAACAAAATGAAAAGCAGAGGGCTATGTGTCAAGATATTAAGCTCCTCATCATTTTTGAGAAGAAGATAGATGTCTGTGTTGACTGGAGCACAGCATTTGTACTGAGTCGTAAGAAATGAAGTCAAAGGGTTAAGGTTTAGCTAGATTCCAGAGTACACTGAAATCTGAGAGAGTATGGTTTTATTTAGTAGGGCAACAGAGACACTGTGCAAATTCACAGTAACATGAAACAGCTTTGGAAAGCCTAGTCACATCATGATATATGAGATACAAGGTAGAGGGTAGCAGCCATGCAGGGGGCGTTGAGAGACACTGGAGACTGGCTGGGATTGTGGTCATTATTTAGTTGGAGAGGTCATATATGGTATCAATGGGACTGAGAAAGAAAGAGCAGGTCACAAGAAACACAGGTGAGAACTGTAATCGTGTGGCCATGGGGAACAGAGGGGAGGACAGTTCAGTGACGCAAACATCTGAAAGCATACCGGCAAGCAAGCCACATCCCAGTTAGGGATTATCAGCCACCGCACACTTCTGGTTCAGGTCATGTCCCACAAGATTTATGGACCTCATTTCTTTCCATCGTCACACCAACTCTGAGAGGAATTGTCACCCCACTTTACAACGAGGAAGCTTGGACCCAAAGACATTGAGGCCACTGGCTGGAAGAGTTGGGATGTGAACCCATGTCTGTCTAATGCCGTGGCTCTTATTCACTCTGTTGCTTCCCCACTGTCAAGGCTTCAAGAAATAGAAGCAGCCCGCTCTTCACAAGTCCCGACCTAATGCAGCAGCCTCCTATACACCCAAAAGCTACAATTATTTTGCCTCCACCAGTTCACAGTATAATATCAAATACACGATTTCTGATATTTCGTTGTGAATATATATGGCACCTGGGGGTCTCTAAAGTGCCGAACAGATGTTAGGTATTATTTTTATTATTATGTGGGCGTTTTCCTACAGTGACTAATGTCAGGAAATAGAAAGGGCTCCCTTACACAGTGTGTCTTACCTACAGCCCAGCCCAAAGATGAACTTATTAAGGCTTACTGTGAGGTCATTTTCCTTTATACCAAGATAGACAGAACAAATGAAGCATCTGTGTCCACGTGCTTGGGATTCTTACAGAAAGGCCCATCTGCGATTTTGGGTACAGGCTGTAGCACGACCAGATGCTGTGCAAACAACATGCCCTACTTTCTTTAACAACGACAAAGAGAAAAAAGGTTAAAGTGAAACACTCTCAACTAGCTGGTTTGTTTTCCTATAAACTCTACCTACAAAGTATTAGTAATGAGTAAGCACGAAGTGGATCAAAGTAGTCACGTTCTGCCAGGTTCAGATGCCCTCCCCCACCCCAGCCTTGCCCGGTGCTGGCAGATGGTGTCTGGCTGGGCTTTCAGAAGGCACCCAGCTTTTCTAAAGTCCCTTATGTCTCCAATGACAGACTCATAGGCTGCTGGGGCTGAACAGGATCTGAAGAGTTATTTGACAAAGAAGGTAATTAAGGTCCCAAGAGATGAATGCACAACGTTCTGCATTTTCTGCCCAATGGTCAATCTCCCAGTTACACCCACTGAACAACATGCTGGAGGCTACAGAACATGGAAGGGGCGGAGAATTTGCCTCTTCCTTCTTCCTTCCCTCCTTGTTCCCCTGCCCAGCTGAAACCCCATGGTCAGATATCTTATGAGGGCCTCAGAGGCTCAGAGTCTGCAGCCTGGGCCAGCCCCTCTAAGAGCATCTCTTTCCAGTGGGGCTTTGCCAAGCGGTCTCGCACAGGCCTTCCAAAGGCATGCTGCTCATCTTACCCTCTCTCAGCATGTCAGAGGGATCCTACACCTTAGAAAACCCGCCTCGGTCTCCCCCGACCCTAAAAAATAAGACCCTATTTTGATTCTGCAATTCCTCCAATTTACCCATCGAACTGCCACCAATGGTAGTTTCTGGAAGTACTCTCTGAAGCAACCCTTTAAAAACGCTGTAGCCTATTAAAGCCTAAACTCACTTGCCAGGCACTCGATGTCCCACCATTACCTGCCCCCATCCTTTCTCGTCTCTCCACATTTTCCCATATGCCCTGTGCTCATCACCAAACAGAACCCCTGTTGTTTCCTGGGCGTAATGAGTGGCTCATGCCACTTCTGATGTCCAGAATACGCCTCGGGGCACCTCCTCTCTTCTCATGTGGAGCTGCCCACCTATTTTCCCAGGCCTGGCTCAAATGTCACTCTTCCTAAAAGAATGGCTCTCTATTACAGCAACAAGCTGATTTCTGTCTTGCGAAGAATACTCATTTATTCTTTATACATTAATTCAACCAATGCTTATTAGTAAAGCACTTGGGCACCAGGTACCCTACTGGGCATACAAAGACACTTGGAATCAGAAATACAAATGATCAACTAGTGGTTATGTGCTTCTGGAGGTACTGTGGCTTTCCTTCTTCCAAGCAGACCATACACTCCCTGATGACAGGGAATGAGCCCTCTTCTTCAGTATCTCCCACAGCACTTAATGCCATCTGTGGACCCGTAAAAACTCTCAAGCTCTCTCGGTCACGGAGTGTAAATGTACCGTAACTTATGTGCTTATCCTTGAGCAGACTGACATTCCTTTTTTTAATATTCCCAATAGCCATTCTGATGCATGCCATGTAGCAGTCTCTCAGTAATTCTGAGGAATGAATGAAGAGAAGGAGGCAAGAAGCAAGCCACCGTGACAACAGGGATGTCTGTCTTGTTCACATCTCTGTCCCTGGGGTCCAGTACAGGGTTTGGCCCATATGGGAAATAACAAACATTTAGCAAATAACCATAGCCGCTGCCCTGGAAGAACTTGTCTCTTTACCTACGGTCAGGTTTCCAGTCTCCTCTCTCAGCACATGGCCAGAGGAAGCTCTTAGGCAAGATTATAAGGAGAAACAGAAGTCCTGGGCCCAATTCCCATGGGAGCAAGGTCTTAGCTTCATGACTCCTTCCCTGGCAGCTGCTCTGTTGGGCAGGTCTTTAGCACCCGATCTTCCAGAGACATCACCTATGCAGAGGCACGGATGAACTGCTTCCAGACTGAGACCCATGAGCAGCTCACAGAAAGGCATAAAGTGACCAGCGCCAACTCCATCTCTTAGCTCCTGGCCAGTGGTACCCCCCCCCACCCCATGGCCTTGCCACTCTGGGCCAATGCTTCTGCATTCAGTTATCAATTTGGAAATGAAAAGCAGAAGCTAAAAATAAAGTTCAGTGAAACTGTTCAAGGTTAATGGGATGGAAACCACAAAAGAATTTGTGCCTGAGGGCAAGGCCCATGGTTCTGGGAGATAGCACATAATCAGCACCACACTGGCCAGCGCTTTGTAACCTCTCTTGGGCCCCTTCTCAGAACTGCTCTCGCTGTGTGGCCTGGACCACACAGCTCGGCACCCAGTTTGCCTCTACCTCATGTGGCTTCCAATTCTCTCTTTTTTAAAGTTTTTTTTTTTTTTTTTTAACTATTTATTTATTTATTTACTGAGAGAAAAACAGAGAAGGGAAGAAGGGGAGAGTGCCGGGAGGGGTACAGAGGGAGGGAAATCCCAAGCAGGCTCTGCACTGTCAGCGCAGAGCCCGATGAAGGGCTCGAACTCACATACTGTGAGATCATGACCGAGCTGACATCAGACGCTCAACCGACTGAGCCATCCAGGCGCCCCGCTTCAAATTCCTTCTTAAGGTGAAGTATAGATGCAGTTTCATGTATATAATAAATCTCTCTTTACTGGACAGACTGTTCTCAAGGGAAAAGGGGTCTGGGATCTAAATATAATTTACCATTGTATAGTTAAGGAAAAAAATGTAGTCAGCATTTATAAATTGAGAGATTGCACATTAAAAATCTGACTCTTGCTTTTAAAACTGGAAGATCTAGCAGTCTGGGATCCACTTACTCCACGGCAACAACCACCCCAGCTGAGCTGTCCCCTCTCAGAAGGACCACGTGTCTGCCAGTTCACAACAGTCCCAGATCACTCCTGTTTTCTGATACTCACATCTGCTTGGCCTGGTGAACACCTGAGTTTGGAAACCATATTTAATGTAGTCAACCCAAGCAAGCGCCTGAATATCATCTCTGACTTCACTCTTGTCCTCACTGTTAGAGCTAACTGATAGAAAGCTCTACTCATCTTTTAAACATTTCTGAAACTCTTAATTTTCCAATTCGCTCCCTCTAGTACTCAGTCTAATAATCTGTTAATGCCACTGGGACTAAATTCCACAGATCCTATACTTCCTAGCTGTCACTCAGCCTCCTCTCTTTCCTGCCATTTTCAACCCTTCCTTCCACCTACCCCCCCCCCCCCCCCCGCCCCTCCACCTCTCTCTCCTTCATCCCAGTGATCTCGCAGACCGTAACGTAGTCTTGTTCTAAATGCAAGTCTATGCTTGCTCTGCACATGTTCCAAAGCTGCTGACTGTGGCTGGAGAAAAACACATAATCATGGTAACTGACAAGTTCTATTTTTTTAAAAAATGTTTATTTGTGTGTGTGTGTGTGTGTGTGTGTGTGCGCGTGCATGCGTGAGTGAGTGAGAGAGAGAGAGAGAGAGAAAGAGAGAGACAGAGAGAGCTCAAGGAGAGACAGAGAGAGGGAGACAGATAATCCCAAGCAGGCTCTGCACTGTCAGTGCAGAGCCCGACTCAGGGCTCGAGCTCACAATCCATGAGATCATGACCTGAGTCACCCAGGCGCCACTCGACAAGTTCTATTTTAAATTCATGACCACTGGGGCGCCTGGGTGGCTCAGTCAGTTAAGCGTCCGACTTCGGCTCAGGTCACGATCTCGCAGTCCGGGAGTTCGAGCCCCGCGTCGGGCTCTGTGCTGACTGCTCAGAGCCTGGAGCCTGTTTCACATTCTGTGTCTCCCTCTCTCTCTGACCCTCCCCCGTTCATGCTCTGTCTCTGTCTCAAAAATAAATAAACGTTAAAAAAAAAAAAATTCATGACCACTGATCTCGGCAGGGTCCTTAGTTTAGCCTCTGCAACCCAACCACCTTTTCCTCACTCCATGACTCTTCCTCTCTCCTAGGTGACTATTTTGCCATTTCTCCTTTCTTTATAGAAATCTCCTCCCTACCCATGGCTGCAAAACTGTGCACTCTGTGTTCCACTGAGCAAAGAAGAAGCAACAGAAGGAGAATATCTCCACACTCCTGTTTCCACCTTTACCAACTTTCCTGCATTTAGACATACATTCCATAGTCTGCCATATCTAAAGCAAGTCCTGCCCTTGTAGATACCCCAACAACTTCTCTGACTTCATCAGTCTTCCAGCAACATCCTCTCTCTTAAGTCACCGGATTTTCCCTTGCCACTGGGTCGGACCTGTCTGGAAACCTCATGCTGCCATTTTCTCCATCTTTAAAACCTCTCCCCATCACCTCATATCCTCTTCCAGGTTCTCTTTTACTCGTCTGCTCCCCTTTAAAGGGAAACTCCTCAAGAGATGCCCACACTCATTCTCTTTAAAAGACACAGAACAAGGCTTTTGTCCCTCACTCTGCCAGAACACTCTACACCAGCTACCCAGGCTCCTCACTGAGCCTCAGACGGGCCAAGCATTGTTCTGTCTTGGAGCCTCTGCCCAGGATGCCCTTCTGCCTGACACACTCTTCCCGGAGATATCTCCACACGGTTCCTACCATCACCTCCCCCAGGCTTCCCTGCCTGCCACCTTCTCACACACACACCTTCACAGTGCCCAGTCCCCTTCCTGTGTTTTATCTTTCCCCACTGTCCTTACTGCCACATGGCATATTCTAAATAAATTTGGTTCTTACCCATCTCTCTCCCCTCTCATTGGCTGTCTCATTATTAAAGTTTTAAATACGATAATGTGTGTGGCTTCTGTTCTGTACGACCTGTGGATGTTTCCAAGATCACAGAATGCTCCCTGGATTATCATTTGAAGCATATAATTTGCTCTCTCTAGCAGTTTCCCTTCTGTGGGGAGACCCGTCTGCAACTCTTGGATGAGTGTCTGGGAAGGCTGCTAGGAAGCACTCAAGGGGTGTCATTTGACATGGTCGACACCCGCAGTTGGGTGACAGTCTTCAGACACCTTACAGTGACGGATTACACATAAACTTGCCACTTACTAAGTCACATGAATAACAAAACTCTAATTCAATCAGATGCTTGCCAACAATGTCTTCAAGGTTATTTCCTTTTAAATATTTTTAAAAATGTTTTTATTCTTGAGAGAGAGAGCACAAGTGGGGGAGGGGCAGAGAGAGAGGGAGACACAGAATCTCAAGCAGGCTCCAGGTTTGAGCAGTCAGCATACAGCCCGACATGGGACTCGAACTCATGGACCTCGAGATCATGACCTGAGCCAAAGTGGGACACTTAACCGACTGAGCCATCCAGGTACACCAGTCTTCAAAGTTATTTCTTAATCACTCAAATGCTAAAGTCACTTGGCAGACACAGACATAAAATTTCTTTTTACCAAATCACTCAAAGCTGTGGTGAATTGTAATACATTCAAACTACTGTTTGGGTAAAATGGTGCCACCATTTCTTCATCAATTGTCCAGGGAGGGGATAAGTAAAACAAGTCCTGTGTTTTGGGGGGAAAAATGATTCTATCAAATGGTTCTGCTGTTATTTTTAACATTAGAAAGAGAAGAATAGTCATTTTGTAAACCTCACCTAAGGAAATATGCCCAAATCTAGGAAAAACTACAAGCACAAGATACCCAGCATCACAGGTTAGAGCATTTTGCATGACAGTGAAGCACACGATCTTCCCACCACAGTAAAATGATGTGTGCCACTAAATGGAATATTGTATAACAATGGTGGTTAAATATTGATATGGGGGGCACCGGGGTGGCTCAGTCAGTTAAGCATCCAACTTCAGCTCAGGTCATGATCTCATAGTTTGTGAGTTTGAGCCCCACATTGGGCTCTGAGCTGACAGTGGGGAGCCTGCTTAGGATATTCTCTCTCTCTCTCTCTCTCTCTCTCTCTCTCTCTCTCCCCCCCCCCCAACTCACACTGTCTCTATCTCTCTCAAAATAAATAAACTTTAAAAATATATATCACTATGGAAAAATGTAATATCCCAAATGTTCTGCATACTACAGAACAACTTTACATTTTTAGAGACACAGAAAGAGGTCAAGATTTACTGTAATAATTATGTGAGGCTATTTTTTTCTTTTCTCCACGTGTCAAAATTTAGCATATTGCTTTTATAATTTAAATGTAGGGGCACCTGGGTGGCTCAGTCAGTCAAGCATCCAACTTCAGCTCAGGTCATAATCTCATGCTTTGTGAGTTCGAGCCCCGCGTCGGGCTCTGTGCTGACAGCTCAGAGTCTAGAGCCTGCTTCAGATTCTGTGTCTCCCTCTCTGTCTCTGCCCCTCCCCTGCTCGTGCTCTGTCTCTCTCTCTGTCTCTCTCCCTCTCAAAAATAAATAACGTTAAAAACATTTTTTAAAAAAAGTATATCTAAATTTTAAAATTAAGAAAAGGCAATTTTGACACATACACGAAAAGGCTCAACTGCGCGTGCTGTTTTGTGAACTAGTGGGTCTTGAGACTTGACTCCACATCCTGTGCCAAGTCCCCACTCATTGCTGACTTCCTCTTTCCATAGTTTCAGATAATCTTCTCTACGTGGTAACGTGGTTTTAATTCCCAACTAGTTTAGATTTCTATAAAAGTTACAACTTAAAAATATATACCGAAAAACACAGATACCGAAGGTACAGACACCTGAATCTGTTGCCTCTCTCAGCAGACTGAATTACGTACAAATACCTACCAAAATCGCTTTCTGTGTGAAGAGTCCAAAGAATAGCTATTTCTTTTACTGGCCCATCATGTTTTTAATTATAAAGGAATGATGTACTCATTTTGTAAATGCAAAGACTGACAGTGAGTGTTCACTGTTTCACTAAAAATCCCTCAGTGTATCCAGAGCTATACAAGAAATCGGAATATTTTTGTTAAACTAACTTAAATTCAACCATTTATTCAACAAAATTTACACATCACTAATGAAGATGCCTAGTGCTATATGGAAATGTGTAATAAATACAGAGTTCTAGTCCTCCGGGAGCTTGCGGTCTGGAGGAGGGGGAAGATGTTTACACCTGCAAATATCACTCAGTGATTCAAATGGGGATGTGACTCTTATCTTATTTACCTGTGTGTCTTCACCACCAGAGTTTGTGACTCATATCAGATGCTCAATAAATGTTGGCTGAATAGATAATTGAGGGGAAAATGTCACAGGCTATAAAGTGCAACAAAGGAAGGAGAAATTAGTTTGGACTTGGGGCTTGAGAAATAGAAATGGAGATGGAAATGAGAAAAGGCCAAAGACAGGTGGGTGAGAAGGAGAGATTAATGCTGGAATAGTTGGAACCAGTCGGTAAGAACCTGTTTTTCATTCTGTGGGAGATGAAACGCCATTGCAGATCTTTGAACAGGGCAATAAAGTGATACAGGTTATACCTGAAAAAATTAGTCTGACAGTCTACATTTAGGAGAGCAAGTGTGGAAACTGGTTCAGAGACTTTTGCAATAGTCTGTGCAAGAGGAAATCAGGTGCTAAACACAAGAGGTTGAAAGGGGATAGAAAGGAAAATATATTCAGGGTATCTGGCTGCCTGGGCAAGAGCTGCTGCTTTATTTTTAAAATTTTTTTAACGTTTTTATTTATTTTTGAGACAGGGAGAGACAGAACATGAACAGGGGAGGGTCAGAGAGAGGGAGACACAGAATCTGAAACAGGCTCCAGGCTCTGGGCTGTCAGCACAGAGCCCGACGCGGGGCTCGAACTCACGGACCGCGAGATCGTGACCTGAGCCGAAGTCGGCCGTCTAACCGACTGAGGCACCCAGGCACCCCAAGAGCTGCTGCTTTAAATCCCATTTTCTGATTTAGATTCAACCGATATTCTATTAACTCCTTCAGAGATATGCATATATGACACCAAGCTTAGATCCGTCACATGCTCATGGAGCAGTATTATTGCCCCTCACATTATGGATGGAGACAAAGTTTCTGCAGCACACTCAGCAAGAAATTGGGGGGGGGGGGGGCGGGGAGAGAATCAAGCCCTGGTCTCCCGGGTATTCTTTCCGGTCATGACACATGTTCAACCTAATGAGATTTCTCTGCATTCCAGGCTAGAACTGGAATCTAAAGTTCATCATTCCAATGTCAATATATTCTGCAGGAAACACTTTGCTTGTGATGGTCCTAGAAGTCGACTCTAGAAAGTCAACTTTTTCATTTGGATTAGATAATATGCCTCCAATACACCTCTTTCCCTTGTCTTACCCAGTTCTGTGTCTCTACAAACCCTGTGTTCAGCCACGCTAGACTCTTAACATTCCTTGCCTCACATATCTGGACCGCATTTTCCTTTACACAACTGCTTTTCTGATCTGTAGAATGAAGAAGACAGTACCAAACATCACAGAGACATACAAAACACACACAAAAGTCTCACACGCAGTAGATACCAAAACAATGTGAATTATTACATCTGCCCCCCCCCCAACATATTTGTTTTTTATTTATTTTGAGAGGGTGAAAGAGAGAGAACAGACACACACACAAGTGAGGGAGAGGGGCTGGGGGAGAGGGAGGGGGAGAGAATCTCAAGCAGGCTCCATGTTCAGTGTGGAGCCCGATCGATGTGAGGCCCAATTCCACGACCCTGGGATCATGACCCAAGCTGAAATCAAGAGTACGACGCTCAACTGACTGAGCCACCTCAGTGGAGCCTCCTCTTATTTGTCTTTTAAAGTTCAGTCCGCATCGACTCCATGGATTGATCCAGGAAGAATTAAATGGCTCCCTCTGTTTGCAATTGGATTTTAGTTTAGTTTTTTTTTTTTTTTTTTTATAGTCTCCTTTATGTTCTGGCTAAAATGCTCATGTCTACTTCTCCAATTAGAAAACGAAGGCACTATCTCATTTACATTTTTATCCTCAATGAGGCTGGAATAGTGTGAAGGATACAGTAGGTCCCAAATAAATAGGTGCTGAATCCATCCATGTATACTTTCATTAGTAAACCGCTAATTAATCTTAAAACGGATTTGTCAGGAAGATGATTAGACAACACACATCACTGGAACAAATGTACCTACTAATGCGTCACATTTAATAAGTCAGTCTCATTCACATACAATTTATCTAAAAAGAAATAATTCCTTCTACAAGACACTTTAAGGTAACATCACAGATTTCACAGGAAAATATTCATTTGTGTTCTAATATCTTTGAAGTGTACAATATCACAGCAAACACCATCTCGTCCAGCTTCCTATCCATTCCCTCATCCCTAACAGAATGGTCTGATTGAGCTCATCCAACGTCTATGAATAGCAGATTGCTGGCCAGCACTGGTGCTTAACAAATGTTTCCTTATACTGAGCTTATGTCTGTAACTTCAACACGTTAATTCTAGCTCTGCAATTTATATTACTAAGGTTTCCACCCCAAGAAAACTTATAATTGGAACCACAGTCTTCTAAGCTGCATCCTCACTCCACAGTTCAGACAAAAAGCGAGGGGAAGTACTGAATTTAGAGCAGGAGAAAAGTTTTTATTGCTTACTCTCTTTCAATTCAAGTGATGCAAATGGGTGTCAATGGGCTGTAGATAAATATGCTAGAAGAGCAGTAGATAGAGTTGAACAGGCACGTGCAGTGGGGTGATACGGAGCAGGGAGGTGCAGACAAGCGCATGTAAAAACCGAGCAAGTCCAACAGCTGTGCTTATTGTACAGCCTAATCCCTTAAGGGCCACATCGCATCGGAGACTTTGATACTTCCATATCCTCCCTCCCTAAGATGACTAAAGTTTCAGACCACACATGATTTTAAGCTAGAGGATATTAATAGTTGACTATTTTCTCATTCTTTCTGCTCTATGTCAAATGGGCCATGGAAACTTTCAGCAGGTTCACTGTATTTCAGATATATTCAAACACAATCTAGAATTTGAAAACGGAAAACAAACAGCACACGATGGCCTAAAGAATGGGATCACTACTTGCAGAATGAAACAGTGCCTACCATCTGGGCAAGGTTTTCTCCTTATATTATTTGCTTATCGAGGAGTGTTGCAACATGGTCTTACAGATCAAAAAGGCAGCCTTGGAGAGCAACTGCTGAGCACAGAATATCTGCTGAACACTGATGTTCCAGCCTTGGAGAACAGATCTAAGGGCTAAAAAGTACTGTCATATCATCACCATCTCAGAAAGCCTGAAAGTAGATTTTTTAAGAGGCCACATTCATTGGCTTCTGGGAAGTCTTTAAAAGTGGTATTGTTTAGCCACGGCAAGTATATATATAGCACTGGGTTATTTATTAGTAGACACTACTGAAGATGAGAAAGTTACCAAAGAGTCAGTTAAAAAAAAAAAAAAAACCTCAAAGTGATCTTATTCTGAATTTTTTTTCACTTTTGGATTTCTACTACTATTATCATTTACAAACAATTGCCAACTCCCCCCTCCCAGCAGGTTCCTGCTGGTTCTGCTCACGGTTCTCTAACAGGGAAGACCATGGTAGGAGATTCTGACATGTCTCAAGATAAAATAGAAACATACCTCCTTTCAAATGTTATGAGGATTTCTTCAACTTAGTCACTAAGAAATGTTCTGCTTCTAATTAAACATACCTAGTTCATTTGTGAAGAGTTTCTGCAAAACAATCTGGCCATCTAGCTATCATCTATGATAGATATATCTATCATCTATCATCTGTCTGCAGTGACCCATCAGTAAAACTCTGACAATACCTTGCTGCCTATGTCACATGCTGGATCCATCTGGGTTAACCGTAATGAACCTACTGAAGCACAGCTGGTCTCCAAATTAGAAACAAACTACATTAGTCACATTAGCGTGCAAGTTATCCTGGAATTCAGAATCCACTTTCCTTTAAAAAAAAAAAAAAAGGAGGGGTGCCTGGGTGGTTCAGTCAGTTAAGCATCCAACTTTGGCTCAGGTCAGGATCTCGAGGTTCATGGATTCGAGCCCCATGTCGGGTTCTGTGCTGACCGCTCAGAGCCTGGAGCCTACTTCCAATTCTGTGTCTCCCTCTCTCTCTGCCCACCTTTGCTTATGCCCTGTCTCTCTCTCTCAAAAGTGAATGAACATTTAAAAAAAAAAAAAAAAAAAAAAAAAGGAGAGGGGTAAATAATAAGGATTATTTTGCTAACCTAGGCCACAAAAAAACTTATGAAATAATGATAAGGGCAGCAAACACAAAGATTTTACTATGTGCAAGATGCTGTTTAAGCACTTTAACTTCATAACAGTCTTTGAAGGTAGGTACTATCACTATCTCTTTTACAGGTGAGAAAATTGAGGCAAAGAGAAACTAGGTAACCTAACCAAGGTCAAAAAGCTGATTAAGTGGTACAGAGGTAGATCCTGACACAAGTAACTCCTTAAAAATCACAATGGAAAAAATGAAAAGGAAACAATGCATCCTTTCTAGACTTCTTTCCCTGGTCTCCCTCTTCCCAGTGGCCTGAAGGAAACTCTTGCCGGTATTTAATTGACACCTCAAAGCCAATCCCAATCTGAAACCTTTGCTCTAGTCCTGCACAGTCTGATACTGTCGCCACCAGTGAAAGGTGGCTATTTAAATTTAAATTAACTTTTTAAAATCAAATTAATTAAAACCAGATAAAACAAAAATTCCAGTTACTCGATCATATCGCTCACTCTTCAAGTGCTCAATGCCCAAAAGGCAAGTGTTGCTGGCTAGCAGAGCAAATATTTCCACCTTGACAGAAAGTGCTACTGGATAGCTCAGCTGTCTGACAAAGTTTCCTATAATGGGCCAAATAGTAAATATTTTAGGCTTTGCAGGCTGTACAGTCTTTGCAGCAATTACTCAACTCTGCCATTGTAGTGCAAAGCAGCTGTAGACAATACATGAAGAATGAATGTGGCTATGTTCCAGAAATGCAGCCAGCTGTGCCACAGGCCACAGTTTACTATGGTTACTACAGGTCACTTTGCCACAGGTTTGCCCTCAAGGTTTGATTTTCTACCATCCTGCAACTTCTCTTAATTAGCAGAGAAAAAACTGCAGCAAGATTGCCCTGCACTCCGTGGAGGGAACCTTGGGTCACATAACTCTCTTTTCTTATCTCATCTCTTTCCCCTCACAAGAGCAAGGGGGCACATCTTCTAATACGGTAGCTCTTAAGAAGCCTAAAATACAGATTTTGGGGCCCCATCTACAAAGCAGGCTTTAGTGGGTCTGAGGTGGAGCCCAGGAAGGTGCATGTTAAATGAGCCCCACGGATGGGGGGGGGGGGAGGGAGTTACTCTGCAACACAACATGAAAAATGCTAAGCCTTTGAAACACCAGGTGGGAGAAGGGAGGGAGGGTTAGGAGGTAAATTCCCCTCTAGAAGGTGTAATCCCCAAGCCAAGCAGAGAGAAGCTAGCACTTATACCCAACAGCCCCAGTAAAGTGCAAATGTCAACTGAGGAGATGAGGCACCAAACAGGCCAGCAGGAAAGAGCTCTGGGCAGGAGCAAGCGGGGAGAGTGCAGTTGGTCTGGCAGGGACGGCAGGGGACAAAGCAGCCTTCCTAAAGGACCTCAGGAGTGGACATACTCCCCAGCACGTGACTCCCACCCTGTCTGCTGTTCCTGGAACCCAGCAGCAGCACAAAGAATTTTCGACTCTTTCTTTACATATTTTTTTCCTTTATAAATGGATTCATTCAATATTAGCTGTGACCTTGTGCGAATCCCTCAGCTTCCCCCTAAAACGAAACAAAGTATACAGAGGGTTCTTGTGAAAATGAAATCAGTGAGTATGTGCAATGCACTTAGAGCACGCGCTCAGAGTTAAGTGCTCTAGAGGCGTTTGTTAAATGAAAAAATGCCATTTAACATTTAATGATCGCCTCCTGCCCGTCAGGTACAGTGTTAGATGAAAAACACAGAAACAAAGAGAACCTCAAATGGAAACACTGCTGGATATGCTATCTGTATAAATAAGGGAGTGCTGTGGGAACACAAGAGATACAATTCTAGAAGTGTGTCGCACCACAATGTGCATATAAACACAACTGCACTGTTCACTGAAAAATGGTTAAGATGGGAAGTTTTAAATTACCTGTTTTTTTTTTTTTTTAACCACCATAAAAAAAGATCACAAATCAAAATTAAAAGGAGGGCACGAGGAGAAAGGGGAAGAAAAGTTGATGGGGGTACTTTGGGACTGGACAAAAGCAGGAGGGATGCAGAGAGGATGTAAGGGTAGACCCAGTTCCTAAATGGAAGACTGCATTCCTGGATACATTGGGGATGCAGCTCAGAGGTGTCACATGGGAAGCACAGGGGTTAGACTAGTTGTTTGAAATGGCATCTTAGTTTGTTCATCATTAAATCTCCAGCAATTACAAGAAACCAAAATACAAAAAACAAAACAAAACAAAACAAACCCCAAACCCCTGAATGTTATTTACTGGGACTTAATATTATCAATCAGAAAATGGGGGCTTTTTTTTTTTTAAAGGACATCAAGTACCTGATTCTCCTGTTACAAACTAGTCATTTTGCTTCCAAGAGACTACATTCCACGAAGACTCTTTAGTCACGACTTCCACTGTGGATTTCTGTGGTGGTGTTTTATGACATGTGGTATTATCTTCCTAGGTAAGAATGTGTCATCTTATTGAAAAATAAAAACTGTATTATTACTCCAAAAAACACAGACACAACAACAAAAGCTCAAATGGTGAGTGTGTATGGTAGCCCAGAAGACCCTGGCGGATCCGCTCACCTCCTGAATCCTCCTCAGAACGGTCTCCTCTGCTCCGCCCCCATCGCTAGCCCTGCTCTGCCAGGGTGCCGTCCTCCACCCCACAGCTGCCAGATGCTTCCGTACTTGCGTTTCCTCTGCCTGGAACGTTCGTTCCCTGATACCCTATCTGGCACATACCTTCACTTCCTCCAGGTCTCTGCTCATGTCTTCTGACTAACACCCTCTTCTCCCATTGCTCTGTCTCTTATCCTGCTCTATTTTTCTTATTAGCACTTGCTATAGGATAGATAACTCTTATCGGCTCCATCCACTACATGGTCTCCTTGAGGATAAAAACTCCGTGATGTTCCCTACTGTATCTCTAGCTCTAAAACAGTGCCTGCTGTAGAGTAAATGATCAAAAACTATTTATGACATGAATTGGAGTGTGTATGAAGAACACTTAACAAATCCTTATTGTATTACGGTATTTTGTAAGGGCCAAGTAGTCAAATATTTTGGAGTGTCTCACCTTTAATCACATGCATATTTTTAAACTTTTTTTTAAACTTAAAAAAATTTTGAACATAAAGACTTATTCAAAAAATTTTTTTAAATAGTAAAGCCGGGGGCGCCTGGGTGGCTCAGTCAGCGAAGCGTCTGACTTCGACTCAGGTCATGATCTCACAGTCCGTGAGTTCGAGCCCCACGTCAGGCTCTGTGTTGACAGCTCGGAGCCTGGAGCCTGCTTCGGAATCTGTGTCTCCCTCACTCTCTGCCCCTACTCTGTTCACGCTCTTTCTCGCTCTCAAAAATAAATAAACATTAAAAATTAAAAAAAAAAAAAGGTAAACTCTCTGATATTAAAAAAATCAAATTGCAAGGTCTATCAAAAGGATGTTTGTATTTTGCACAAGTCCAAAGATTCTACTTGTCTATTTAACATATAAATCAACATTGTTTATACCTTTATTCAGGTCTCTTGTATATCCTCACAATGTTCTCAAGGAGTAGGGATGGGACAGATATTTCCTCCTACTTAACAATGAGAAAACAGTCCAGAGAAATTTCCTTGTCCACACACACCCAGATCAGCAACAAAGTTGGCAACATGGACACCCTTCCTCTCTCACAAGTTCTACTGAATCATTAGGGCCAACTGATTCCAGTTCCACTTATGAGATATTCCTGTTATAGAAACTGCTGAAATGACAGACAAAGCAGTCTTGGAGCTAAGAATTAAATGGATCTATGAATAAACATGATCACCAACCAGTTCAGCCCCAGCCTTCTCTTCTACCAACCTCCTCACATCTTTGAAATACCACTTAAGGCACTGTCCTTACCTTTATCTAGGAATGGCAATTATACTCTTCAAATGCCACCTTTTGACTACTAAATTAAACGTCTATAATTCAGATTATTGCATACTTTGTCACTACTAGATTCTATGGACACCCCATTGTCAATATATACTGAGTGGAGAAGAAAGCAGGATCCACTGACAAATGGCTACAATGTGACCCCAGTCCTTAGTGAATTTTTTGTTAGGTGATAAAGTCATTGCAGTATAACAATGATCCTTATTACTCTGAAATAACGAGAAACATCCAGGTATAATATCTCTCATTAAAAAAAAATAGTTTATAGGAAAACAGATTCATTACTCAGGAGTCACAGAGTCCAATTCTATCTTGTTACAGATGAGAAAACGGAGACAAATAGTTTCAAAGACTTGTCCAAAGCCACACTACTAGTTTTGGCAAGAGCCAGAGCTAAAACCCTTGTCTCCTGCCTCCCACTTCAGAGTTCTGCATTTACAAGCTTGACAATCCACATACACTGGGATCTTTTCCTCCTAGTTTTTCCTTTTAATGATCTTTTCAGTTTTGTGTAGAGGAAAATTAGTCATTAAACAAAGTACCCACAGACCTTTTGATCGTTAAATGCCCCATAAATATTTGAGTGAACTGAACCGAATCTGGATATGACTTATCCCCGTAAGAAGCAGAATGCTTAATGCATAAGACCATCCATTTGTGATTTTTGGTTTCCATAGAGATACATAACATTTACTGCTACATGTGGTCTGGCTTACATCTATGAACAAGCATTTCCTGATGAATGGCAACTCCCACAAGATATAATTTCCCAAATATTTTAGACAGCTGATGAAGAAAAAGCATTCCCCATAGAAAAGATTAACAACCTATTACGTCATTCAGCACTGAAAGGCACTCCAAGTTTGCTATGATATAGCTGAAGCCCTTAGAGATTTGTTTTAGGCACATAAGGGTAGACATCTAGGCTTCATTAACCAGTTTAACAGATGGGATTATAAAATTCAGGATTGAAAAACCATACCATCGATTTGATTCAACAGTCTAAATCAAGATCGTTTCCAATCCTACACAATGACAAGGAGGTCTTTGGTATTTTCATTCTTCAATGATTAGTGTTAGCTTTACAGAAGGGCCCTATTTTATATGATGGTGAGTCCCCTCCTCTACCGTATCCAGCATATCTGCAACATAACAATGCTGTCTGTTCATTCTGGGCATAAACATGAGAAGCCATGGGAAAGAGCCATGAGCTTCAATAACCGCCTGGCTCTTCATTGCTTCCAGCTGCTTGCCGTGGGGCAGGGTGGTGGGGGTGGGGGTGGGTGTTGGAGTTCAGTGTTTCTGTTAAGAACTAAACTTATCAAAAATGTTCCAGGTTAGGTCATTAAAAATACAAGAGCAACCTAAGAATGGCTTATATGAAACGATACATTTAGAAATACATATATTTTCTCCTAGCATCCTCTTCCCAGAGAGCTGTAACACAGAAACTGGTTTTGATCTCTTTCCTATTTTGGAACTTTGTATCAACAACTTTGAGGGGTTGTTGAGTTAGAGCAAAGGGGTCAAATATTTTTCAAAAAGGACAGGTTGAGTCAGTATCTTGATGTTCCCTACATCTCTCTCTCTCTCCCCTATATGATTACAGAAGCCTGCACACATTGTTTCTAAGAACATTTCAACAAAATTGCCTTTAGTGAGAACAAGACAACTGTTCACAGTCTGGACAGAATAACTAAATCGTTTGTACTAGATGCCTGGTTGTAATGTGGCTTACAAAAGCCATCTTTATTCCTCTTAGGTTATTAACTATTCCCACCTAAATTCCCAAGACTTTATCCTGATTTCAACTCTAACCCTCTCCCAAACTTACGGAAATTAGGCAAAATAATTAAGAGTTAAATCTCTTAAAAGTAGTCATTCATACAAGTTTGAACAAACACCATAAGCACTTATTATATACCTGGCACCGTGCAGGAGGCAGAGTAGGGCACACTGTAAGGTCACTTCCTGAAAGGGGAAGGGCTGAGTTGGGGAAGGGAACAAAAAACACACCAACACCAACTTCAGGGAAATGCAGTTGTATTGAGTAAGCAGAACACACAGCAAAGTTAAAACAGTGAAATACAGACACTGCTTGGTTTCTCCAAAGGACCACATAGAGGTAGCCCTTCGCCATCAATAGGATGGACTTTTCATGACAGCTATCATGGTAGTTCTCTCAGAGATGTGGAATGAAGAAACAGAAGGTGGGGGAAGCAGAATAGACTGTGAAAGTCTTTGTACAGAATATGACTGGGTTGGTTCACGTCTTGCTTCCTCTGTGACAAACGGGAGAATAGTGTCCTGGTCACCAGAGTAGAAGAACCCCCATAGAGACTAAGGAAAGCATCGACAGCCACCTGCCTGCCTCCACTCCCCCGCCCACCCCTCACTGGGCAGGTTCAGAACTCGTGTCTTGGCAATGAAGTGTTGCGACCTGGAATGGATATGCAACATCTCTGAAAGCTGCTAGAACACTCTCTACATTCCATGCAGATAATAAGGCTGCCCTTCATGCACGCAGGGCAACTCGACTCAACGGGCACTTACCATGGCAGTACCATGTCGTTAACGCCATGCTAGTTTCTGTCAGTGGACAATTTACATTTAAACTATAGTACTTGTCCCCAAAGAACTTGCACTTAAGTCAGAGACAGAATATACTCTCGGGAAAGCAAATATGTATAGACCTAAGCCATATTCAAATTTATAAATTCTAAGTTTGAAATTCTGCAGAATATTCCTAGGTAGTGAGGAAGAAATCATTCAAGGGACTGAGCTACATAAACCAGGTCAAGAGAAATAGAATGACCCCAATGATGAATGAAGGTAAAAGCCATAGGTGCCCAAAAGGAAAACTGGAGAAACATAAGATAGCATTTAAAAGCAAACAATCCGAAATGAAGACAAAACATAAAAACAACCCCACAATATTTTCAGTGAAGCTTTACTGTGGAAAAGAGTCACCAAAGGTACTGAAATAAATCTGTCTGCCACCTGTACCAAACGAAACCAGATAGGATAAGTCACCAACATCTTCCAACTGCCAATCACCAGAGCACTTTATAATGAAGGTGATTGACATAAATCATTAACTCTTGAGATGATACTTAAGGTATCTTGTTAGTGGACCTCTAAGTAGCAGAAAGAAACAAGTGTTAATGAAAAAACAAAAACAAAAAAAGGAACCCTACTGCTATCAGAGACCTAAGAGTAATTATGCCCTATGTAAATTAATGTAAATGCAAGCAGTCTAAAAACTCTAAGCGTTGAATTCTGTTCAAATGTATTTTAAGTCTAAGAGTAAACATTTCTTATGAGGCATAAGAGGATATCTTCTGAATATTTGAACCCTCAAAGACCGTTAGGTACAGGTACTTAGAAAAAAAGCACTTCTGTATGTTTTAATTAATCATTAATGAGGCTCCAAATACCAATTCAACCTCAGGTAATCATCTACCCACTTTCTTTAACAAAGTACAAAACAGAAGCTATGCTACACTGTATTACCCATGAGACTACGACCTTTAACCCTAGATATGGGTAAGATAACTCGACCCTGTAAATATAAGACAGCTGCAAGAAAAGGCCAAAGATACTCATCATGCTAACTGCTTGGGGCTCGTACCTTCTAGCAGTGGCAAATGAACTTTCCTTCACTAGCGTTTTATCTGTAAACAACTTACATAACTTTGCAACCTTGAGGCATGAATGAACCAACACAGGAAGTAACTTCACCATCCATCGCTTCAATGCTGTGTTTATGAAATATCTCATCTCAGGAACAGATTTTGAAGCAGAATTGTTAAAGCACGGTTCTATGCCCAAATGGAAGGTATGGAGTGTCCTACGGAAATTATCTAGATTTAATTCTTCCCAGAAGAACAGAATAGTTCCGTTGAGAATACTACTCGTTTACTTCCAGATTATCAAACTGGACCATTGTTCATCAAGCTGAACTGGGAGGGGTACCCAGTCCCAGGCGGTCACTGCTCTCTGTCAGCTGTTCTTCCATTATAGCTTAGTCCTGAAGAATCGTACAGCCAAGGAGGGGGCGGATGCTGGGAGCTACAACCATGAAAGCACCTATGACATCAGATTGGATTCCTCTGGGGAGTGGCAGAATGCAAAATGCTTCTCATTTCCTGACAAAATGGCGTTTCTTTTTTTTTTTTTTTTTTTCCAACGTTTTTTATTTATTTTTGGGACAGAGAGAGAGCATGAACGGGGGAGGGGCAGAGAGAGAGGGAGACACAGAATCGGAAACAGGCTCCAGGCTCCGAGCCATCAGCCCAGAGCCTGACGCGGGGCTCGAACTCACGGACCGCGAGATCGTGACCTGGCTGAAGTCGGACGCTTAACCGACTGCGCCACCCAGGCGCCCCAAAAATGGCGTTTCTTGAGTTTCCCTTCTAAATGTCCATACCTAAAAGGAAGTTTGTTTTTTTTTTTAATGTTTTTATTTATTTTTGAGAGAGAGAGACAGAGCATGAGCAGGGGAGGGGCAGAGAAAGAGAGTGACACAGAATCCGAAGCAGGGTCCAGGCTCCGAGCTGTCACAAAGAGCCCGACGCGGGGCCCGAACTCACGAACTGTGAGATCATGACCTGAGCCGAAGTCAGATGCTTAACCAGCTGAACCACCCAGGCGCCCCTGAGGGGTGTCTGGGTGGCTTGGCTGGTTAAGCATCTGACTCTTGATCTCAGCTCAGGTATTGATCTCAGGTTGTGAGTTCAAGCCCTACGTTGGGCTCCATGCTAGGAGTGGAGCTTACTAAAAAAAAACCTTCAGTGTACATCAATTTTCTAGAAAAACTAAAAGGCAAGCAAACACAATTTAACTGCTTTTATCTTCTAATTGACTTAAGCACCCAACCAAGCTTAAGAGAACCACTACAGTTCTCAGACCATCAGAGCAGAGCTTGAACCTAAGTCTACCACCGGCTTTGATATCCTTCACCCCGCTTCCTTCCCAATCCTTTAACTCTGCACTGATATGGCACCTACCCTACGTCCCCCAGCTAGAATTGTTGAAGTCCTCTTCAAGTCATCTGTCAACTCTCATATCCAGAAGGTTGCTGAGTCCTAACGGTTTTAGCTTAGAAACTGTTCACCCGGCCTTCTTCTCCCCACTGCCCAAATCCAGGCTTTAACCACAACCAAACTCCCTGCCACCTATTTCTATCTACTGCAGCCTACTGTCTTTAGAAAAGAAAATGGAAATCTAATCATACTTTTTTCCCCTGCTGGTTCTGGGATCAAGTCCAACCTTCACAAGTGTGCACAAAGCTGCAACGACTACTTCAGGTGCACCATGATCACATACCCTGTGAGGTTCCTGCCACCCTCAACTATACCTACAGTGAGCAGGCCAAGAGAGCAATGACAAAATCCCCATCAAAATAATACGGTGGTGATATGTGCACCAGGTTCTTCTTCTACACCTTTCCCCAATTCCTGTTGCAAAGGCTCCAACGGGGGAGGAGGACTTTTTTTGTACTGAGTACAGTGGCTGAGAGGACGGGCTGGAAGCCTGGACTCCTCCTGGCGTGCCCCTTGAGAGCTGGTGTGATCCTGGACAAGTTACTTATTTGTGCTGAGCCTAAACTTCCTTTTCTGTAACATGGGACTAAGGAGAGCTGACCTCACCTCAAGCGTTGTGTCAATTAAGTGACACAGTGAGTGTCTGGGTATTGATGTGCTTTATATGGGGAGGAATGAAGTGAGGTATGTTTACATAAATAAACCTCACGGACATCACAGAATTCACAAATACTCTTCAAGCACGTGTGATGGGGTGTGCAGCAGTTGTGGGCGAGATGACGCAAATGTTTTTAAAGACACCCGTGTGATCTGAGGAAGCCTGTCAGCTTTTAAGGACTTGATCTAGGGACGCTTTGCTTTGCAACCCCTTTTTATTTTTATTTTTTTATTTTATTTTTAATGTTTATTTATTTTTGAGACAGAGAGAGACAGCATGAACAGGGGAGGGTCAGAGAGAGAGGGAGACACAGAATCCGAAACAGGCTCCAGGCTCTGAGCCGTCAGCCCAGAGCCCGATGCGGGGCTCGAACTCACAAACCGTGAGATCATGACCTGAGCCGAAGTCGGACGCTCAACCGACTGAGCCAACCAGGTGCCCCATTGCAACCCCTTTTTAAATGATGTAAAGTTCCCTGGAAGAGACCAGTAGTTTCTGATTCTTACATTTTAGGATCTTAAACTCTTCTGATTTGTCTGCTTCATTACATCTTCTTCAAAACCAGGAATAAAAACTCTGTGCCAGACACCAAGCAGAGTACTGGGGAATATAAAGTTGACTCTTATATTATCCCACCATTAGAAGGTCATTCTTTGGCTTGGTTGTGCTGGTAAATTTAGTACCTTTAAAAGAAATCTCTTACATTTGGGTCCATTTTCCACCTTTTTGTGTTTCCTTTGCTTGTCACAGACAAGGATTCTACTTAATAGGTCCCTGAAAATGAGAGGCTGCTCAACCCCTTCCACTTAAATTCTAACCCGTCAACAGGCAGTCCTTCCAGTCAGGGCAGCTATTTTCTCTCAACCTTCCAATCCCTGAAGTCACAGGGTCAAAATGTGGGTCATAATTTGTACCTTTTAAGAATTCCCAAAGCATGTATTTCTTAAATGTATTAGAATTCCCAAGAACCTAGGAAATCTTCATTTTAAGGGAAAAAATTTTAGTTAAATGTCTTTACATGAAAAGATGTTCTGTATCATTAGTCACTAGAGAAACATAAATCACAATGAGATACCACTACACCCCTACTGAGATGGCTATAATCAGGAAGACAGATAATAACAAGTGTTGGCCAGAATGTGGAGAAACCGAGACCTTCATGCACTGCTGCTGGCAATGCAAAATGATGCAATTTATTTTATTTATTTGTTTTTAATATTTATTTATTTTTGAGACAGAGACAGAGCATGAGTGGGGAAGGGGCACAGAAAGGGGGAGACACAGAATCGGAAGCAAGCTCCAGGCTCGGAGCTGTCAGCACAGACCCTGACATGGGGCTCGAACCCACAAACCATGAGATCATGACCTGAGCTGAAGCTGGACGCTTAACCAGCTGAGCTACCCAGGCACCCCTAAATGTAAATGATGCAGTTTAAATGATTAAAGTCTGGCAGTTCCTCCGTATGTTAAATACAGCATTACTACAGGACCTATCAATTCTACTCCCAGGTATATACTAAGAGAAAGGAAAATATAGGCCCCCACAAAAATGTGTACACAAATGTTCATAGCAACAGTACACACAACAGCCCAAACGTGGGAAACAACCCAAATGTCTGTCAACCAAGAAGAATGGATAAAATTTGGTATATCATATCTAGTTTCAGTTTTGCAAGATGAGAAAGTTCTGAAAATCTGTTTCACCACAATGTGAACATAATATGGCTGAACTGAAACTTAAGGATTTTTTTTTTTTTTTTTTTTTTTTTTGCCATAGGGGAGCCTGGGTGGGTTCGATCAGTTAAGCATCCAAGTCTTGATTTTGGATCAGGTCATGATCCCAGGGTCATAGCATCAAGCCCCACATTGAGTGTGGAGCCTGCTTAAGATTCTCTCTCTCCCCTTATGCCCCTTCTCCCCTGCTCTCTCTCTCTCTAAATAAAAAAATTTTTTGGCATATCTAGACAATGGAACATTATTTGACAAAAAAAAAAATGAAATACTGACACTACAACATGGATGAACCTTGAAAACATTATGCTCAGGGAAAGAAACTAATCACAAAGGTAACATACTATATGATTCTACTCATATTAAATGTTCAGAACAGGCAAATCTACAGAGACAGAAAGTAGATTAGTGGTTGCCAGGGGCTCGGGGAGAATGGAGAATGACTTGTAATGAATTTCTTTTCTTTTTTTTTTTTTTTTAAGTTTTATTTATTTAAATAATCCCTACGTTCAACATGGAGCCTGAACTCACAACCTGAGATAAAGACTCACATGCTCTTCTGACTGAGCCAGCCAGGTGTTCCGAGTCTTTTTTAGGTGATGAAATATTATAAAGTTGATTGTGGTGATGGTTGCACAATTCTGTGAAAGTACTAAACACCATTGTACACTTTAAATAGGCCAATCGTATGTCATGTGAACTATATCTTAATCAAGCTATCAAAAATATGTAAGCAAAAAAAACAAAAACAAAAACAAAGGACAATTAAGTGAATTACTTGGTCCTTAGGCTAAAGCCATGACATTCTGTTTAGCTTAATAAAAGACCTTCAGCTATGCAGTCTATATCAGTAATATTTTTACCAATTTTTCTTTTCAGTGTTAAGTATAAGGATCTGATACACCTAAAGTCCTCACGGCCTTTCCTAGCTGCTTTGCTGTGTTCTTACTACACTCCCTCCTCAACAGGTGCTCCTGAGTGACAGGGCTTCAGGGTTACCTGGGTAACCACAAATCACCTACAGACAACAATAGAGAGCCTTGAGCCCTTCGTGAGACAAGAAAACAAGGTTTCTCGGGCGCCTGGGTGGCTCAGTCGATTAAACATCTGACTCTTGGAGTTGGTTCAGGTCACGATCTCACGGTTTTGTGGGTTCGAGTCCTGTTTCAGGGTCAGAATCTGCTTGGGATTCTCTGTCTCCCTCTCTCTATGTCCCTCCCCCACTTGTGCTGTCTCTCTCAAAATAAATAGAAACTTAAGAAACAAAAACAAAAAACAAACCTCTCCATTCCTCTCACCAAGCAGAGGCTTTGTAAGATACAGATATAGTTTAGGAGGCTAGAGAGGTAGAGACCCAAGAGGATGACCCACCGGAGCCAAAACACCTTTGGAAATCCAATGATATGTTTGTGCTTGGTCTGCAGTATGTTATGCGTGCCATAAGCAAGTGTTCTGACATGGGGCTCTAAGGAGCTCTAGAGGACCAGAGACATTCAAGAGTCTGTGACTGCTCCAAAAGAATCTATTTTGTTTTCATTTCACTGTTAATCTAAAAGAAACTGATATAAATACACAACGGGCCATCTGAATTATTCCCCTTACCAATACAGTGCCCAGGTTTGCATTTATGATCACAGTGGTTCCGAGTGATCCCCATCACTAACAGCACTTATATATACGGTAGCAAGCACACAGGGCAACGATAAAGGCCATTGTTAAGACACTGAACAAGACTTTAATTTCATGACACAATGAAATAACAAACAGTAGAGTATGGTAGTATATTAACTGCTATAGACTAATAAGGAAAGGATAGAGGTAGACTTGATACGTAAACGATGCAGTCACACTAAGTGAAAGCCAAATGATATTACATTAATGCTTTCATAATAATGCCTTCAAAATAGCATGAAAGTATTGTAAAACAAAGGGTTTGTTTTTAGTGGTTCAAAAATTACAAAGTGGAGGCAACTGTAAGAAAAAGAGTTACGTTCAAGTTGTTTTCAAAATAGTGTGAATGAGTCATTTCTATCATCTATTGACTTCCTTCAACAGTCTGCCGCTTAGCCACATGCTAAAACTTAAAAAATTTTCCACATCTATAAGAACTAAAATCGACAAACATATCCCTGTTCCTGGTTTTAGTAACAGTTGAAGTAGGTATATGCTTGATGTTGATTTCAGTAATTCTACAATGCTAACCTTATCTTTAAATGTACAAGAAATTTACAGCACTAGCAAGAAAATGAGAAATCGTTAAAATCATCAAAATTGTAATTCAAGGACTGCTCACTGACAGATGTGTTCCGATAAGGTCTCACAGTTCTGAGATAGTAGGCAAGGCCTTCAAGTCCATAATGGGCTTCTGAATAACAGATTATACTACAAACAAGTACTCCCTGCATTACTATTATCAAAATCAAAAGACTTATATGCACTAATTATTAGGACCTAAGGAAAACAAGTTTATATTATTTTTTTTTTAAATCAACATAGGTGATTCAGTTTCAGCAAAAAAAGCACTCATCATATGAATAATTTTCATTTAAATTTTAATGGTTTTAAAAAATATTGTTTGCATTTGTTTGTGACTTTCCAAATGTTTCAATAGTTGCCTGAGTGCTATCAGCATAAGGAGTATATATTTTGTGACTATACACATTTAGTGTAAGTAAGGAAAGCGAATTTAAATCATTAAGAGGAATTTACTAAAATCTCCTTGACAGAAATTCACACGTAAGCAATACTGTATGTAATAACGTGAGCGTGACTTGGAACATGTTCATTCATTCAAAGAACATAGCAGATCCTACTGTGTGCAAAGCACGAAGATACAGAGGGGAAAAAAGACAGATCTACCTATGCTCACACGGAGCTTGGAATCTATCAGAAAAGGTAAATAAATGTAGTAAGCGAAATGTTAGGGAGGTACAAGGTACTGCAGAAACAAACATCAGAGGGACCTAATTTAGTGTAGGGGTTAAAGAGGGCTTCTTGAAGCATATGACATTTAAGGTGAGATGAAAGGAAGAAACAGGAATTAGCTAGATAAAAGTGAAGCAGCAAAGGGAGAAGAGCATTCTAGGCATCAGACACATCGAGAAGGCTCACTGTCATGGAAGTGTAGCAGATTCAAGGCACAGAAAGACATTCTCGGGGCTGTGAACAGTGTGTCTGGAGTACAGTCAGGGGGAAGGGAAGGCAATAGCCATGAAATGGAGACTTTCTCATGCAAGGTCTTAAAGTCTTCTTAAGGACTCTGGCTTTTAACTTCTTATGAAGAAGTTCTGAGGGCACTGAGAAGTCACTGGAAGATTTTATGCAAGCCACTTACATATTGTGTTTGGTCATGTAAAAGCCCCTAAGACAGTGAGTAGAGAGCACTAGAGGTCAGACACAGGGAGGGGGGCTGGAGGTAGCTTCAGCAGTTCCAGCAAGACTGGGCAGTGGCCACTCTGGAGCTGTGTGTTGAAGAAGTATATGGGAGTTTCAAGGGACAGCAGGAAAAGATTAAGAATTTAAGTTTAAGATTGAATTGAGACTATTTGGCAACTCATTTCAAGTGGCAGGGAAGGAAGAAGGTTATACTAAGAGAAAGGGCCAAGTGGTAACTGGTGGACAGAGGTGTCTTTCCCAAGATGGAGGAAGAATTGCAAATCCTTAGGAGTTGAGGACCACCTGCATTCAAAGACTGCTTTGTACAAGTTGTCTTAAAAAAAGTATTTTGTTTTTCTTGCAATTTCATACCTCTAAATCTATTATGAATAGTTTTTCTTTTTTTAAACAAAAATACTACTGACTTGCATAATCACTCACACCCAGGGGCGGCAATATTCAAAACAACTCTGTGTTCTTTTTGGGAAGTCTTGGTTCAAAGACAAAAATCAGAGAACAGACAAATCTTTTGATCCTTCCTACTGACACGGTGCTTCAATGCAAACCCCAAGCACTACTAAGACCTCTCTTTGATGGGACAAAGGGCAACAGCTCAACATAGGCACTTAGGTTTAAGAGGCTCACTCTACATTTTAAGCCACAGAAAAAGGATTTAAATATCAAAAGAGCTGGGAACTCAAGTTCAAGTGACCAATGCACCTGGCAGAATTTAACCCAGCATTAAACCTCTCCATGCAAATTCACAATTTTCTAGGAACAAACAACTCTGGGAAAATTTTCCCATGACCCACCTCCTCATGAACATTTTTAATATTTCAAAAATGCTTAAAAGCCGGAACGAAGCAATTTTTAAATCTCAAAGGGTCAGAGCAACTGGAATTAGTTTAAGAATGCATCACACATGAAAGACACCAAGGCTCTACAAACAGGGCATCTTCTTCACACCAAAGCACAAGAAAACAAAGGAAGAATGAAACTAACACAGACCGCAGAAAATATCACATGAAAGGAAATCACGTCTGGCCGAGCCTACACCAGAAAAATCTCAAATAAACAGGCTTGGTTTTTATTGGCTTCCTAAAAGCAAGGAGTACAAAAAGAAGAATCACAACCATTTTGAACACCTCGCAAGTAGAATTTTATTAATATTCCCGGTTATTAGGGTTCCTAAGGAGACAAACAGAAGCAGAGTATCCAGGACCACCCACCCTGCCTGGTTGTGCACAGGTTAGCCCCATTACCACTCACTGTAGTGCACAATCTTTTGGGTCTGTCTCTACCTCTTCCTCCAGGGGCCAGAAGTGGGAAGACTACAGATGCCCCTTGAACAACATGGGTTTGAACTTTGTAGATCCAGTTACACCCAATTGGTTTTCAGTAAGTACAGTACTATAAATGTTCTTTCTCTTCTTTATGATTTTAATACTTTTTTCCTCTAGCTTACTTTATTGTAAGAATACAGTGTACAATACATCTATAACACAGAGAATATGTGTTAATTGACTATGTTGTCAGTAAGGCTTCCGGTCAAGAGTAGGCTATTAGTAGCTAAGTTGTGGGAAAGTCAACAGTTACACATGGATTTTTTTTAACGTTTATTTATTTAATGTTTATTTATTTTTGAGAGAGAGAGAGAGAGAGACAGACAGACAGACAGACAGAATCGGAAGCAGGCTCCAGGCTGTCAGCACAGAGCCCAATGTAGGGCTCGAACTCACAAACCATGAGATCATGACCTGAACAGAAGTTGGATTCTTAACTGACTGAACCAAGCAGGCACCCCATCAGTTACACATGGATCTTTGACCACATAGGGGCTTGTTAAGCCCTTAACCTCCATGTTATTCAACGATCAACTGTATTTTCATGGGTGATCATTTATTTTATTTAATCAACACTTGTGTATTTACTACGTGCCACACACTGTTCTAAATGCTTCACAAATAAGAACCTAGTTAGTCCTCATTAGAACCATATGAGAGAGGCACTATGATTATTCCTGTTTTCCATGCAGAAAAATGAGGCAGGGAAAGGTGATAAAATTTGCCAAAAGTCAAAGTGCTAGTAAGTGATACCTCTGAGATATGAACCCAGTCTTAATCATCAGACTGTAGAGCTACAAAGGTTATTTTAATTTTCTCCTATAGTTCCCATATTTTCTTTAAATGAGGATTTACTGCTTTTATAATAAGGAAAAGCTAAAAGATCATTTCTACTTTGAAATACAAAACAAAAAATAAATAAATAAATACATAAATAAATAAAAACAAGGCCTCAAATACCTCTTCTATGAAATCACAGGAATAAACACCTCATCTGCTGGAAACCAAGGGGTTGGGCCCAGATGATCTTCTTTGGATTACCTGCCACAGATCTTCAATTCCACATTCTGCTCCCCCATTACACAGGCAGCACAGGGAACAGAAAGTGTAAAGAAGAGTACCAATTAAGAACATGTTGTCTGGAAAACTGACCTGGATCTAGTTCCAGCCTACAAGCTGTATAAACCTAGAACAAGTGGCTTAAGCCCCGTAAGCCTCAATTTTCTGACCTGTACAGCTACACTTGTCTCCTAGAATTAACTCACATAAAACACTTAAAAACAGAAGAGTACCTAGTATAGAGTAAGAGGTCAAAAAACTATTAAACATAGAGCTAAACTCTCATATTTGCCTATTTAGATCATTCCTGGGCCAGGGCAATCAAATCAACCAAAGATCGCATGAAATAATTAAACATGGGCACAAGAATGAATCTGAGTCAGAACCAGAAAGGTTTTCATCCATGCCTTACTTAGCCGTCAGCAACAGGACTAACAGGGTAGAGATCATCTCTGAGCCACAAAGAAATGACTTCTAGGTCTACAGGCTACGGTTATTGTGCTGCGTTGGAATGTATGAAATAACTACAACGTTAGGTACCAGGTCTCCAACTTGCCTTTTTCTAATACGAAGAGTTAAGTTTCAAGGAACAAGTTACTTCACCTGATTCTCCATTTCACTGCTTATAAAAGAAAACTGAATTGAGTGGCCCCAAAGATTCCTTCCAGCTCTAACAATCTGTATTTCTTTGATGGTATAAACCTGATATCACTCTTTTAGTCATGAAGTCTGTACTGATGAGATCTATCAAATTTCTAAGTGATACCACTCTGTCAAGCAAGTAGATCTTCAAATAGCTTGTAATGAATAAATTTTTTATGTTGCCGGTTTAGTTATCTACAGAGATTCCCCAGTTATCTTGAAAATGTTCTCTTAAAATAATGCATCTGGCCCTTCTGGACCTATTCTTCTTCTCTCTCAAATACAATATCTGCAATTAGGAGCCTGGCTCCAAAAAAAAGAAACTTAGAGGAAAAATTAAATGTTACCAATACAGATTTCTACATTCATAAGCCCTTGAATAGGGAGATTTTTCTCTATCCATATCCAACTGCCATTTAATGCTTTCGTGACCTTAATGATGAAGCAGAAAAAGCTCACAGGAAAGCTAAAGTAGTAATGGATCTTGGCTTCATCAAGGGTTTTATGGCTGTCCCTTGTGCCAAATCCAAAGGACACAGAGGATCTGTAGCTGTTCACTCACTGAGTTGCCCAGGTATCAGACATTGATGGCAATGTTACCCAAGGAGCTCAGGGCATCCCTGGGCACACTGGTGGACCCCAAGGCTTAGGTATAGAGAGTAGGATGAAAAAGGAAGAGAAAAGAATTAAAAGCTCTACAAAATTTAACAGGAGGCCAGAAAGGGAAGAGAGAGAAAGGAAAAGGGACACAGAATGAAAACCTATAGAATCATATTCATTTGGAAGGAAGAACTACACCAAAGTACTTTAGGTACATTAAATTCACATGACAAGCCTCACATCATCTTATCCTTATTTTATCCTCATTCTAAAGACAAGCAAATGGAAGCTTAGAGATTTTAATTTAAGACTGAATGGTATGTGTGCACGTTGTGACCTCAGAGAACTCACTTTGTGCCCATGGGAGGCGTTGGTCTACTCTGCAGCCATGACTGAGGATGGATAGCCTCTCTGAGGTGCCCTCAGCGCTGGGACCCTGGATAGGACAGGGCAGCTCAGTCCAGCTCTGCATAGCTTTGGAGATTTGTTTTTCATATGAAGCCAAAGTCTGTCGCCCTGCAACCTCGACCTGCCTTTATCCCAGGAAATCAACACATTAGCAGCTATAAGGTTTCCTGTCAAAGCCCCCATCAGTAACTAAAATTTTCTAAATGTCAGAAATTTTTCAAGGAAAATCTCAAAAAACCATATATATATATATATATATATATTTTTTTTTTTTTTTTTTTTTTTTTTTTTAAATAAGACCTGTATGTAAGGTAAGAGTTAAGAGCCTTGGGATTTGTAAACTTACTACAGGAAGGTTGAACATGGGTCTATCTTTGATTAGGTACTTCATAGAGGATGATATACATCTATTTCTATTAAGAAAGGAATCAGAGTTGCCTTAAGTTTTAATGTAAAAGATTTATTTAAAAATATTACTGACTTGAGATCAGAGAGTACAGAGATTTTATCTCTTCCAGAAAAGCTTACATCGTACATTTCCTTTATCCTGGAATGGTTCAGATAAAAGCCTCCCTTAAGTATGAGATTTGTAAGCTTTCTTTCCCAGTACTGATGAAAGCTTACTTAAAAATGAAAAGCTCATCTAATGTGTGACCTTCAACTTAAACTGTTAAACTGCCTGGCATTTAAGTTCCATCCATAAAGTGGGAATACTACTTGGTACACTGTATTTTAGGACTGTTGTAAAAATGTTGCCTTTTGGTCTTACTGTTACTGCCCCCTAAAATATACAAATTACTCATCTAGAATTAAATGCTAAAATAAGCAGGGAAACTTAAACAAATATAGAAAAGATTTCATGTATTTATATATTATATGTATATATTAATTTGGCAACTATATATTTTAATGCTCAGTGTTTGTAAAAGGTACTGACAAAATCATTGTTTCAATTTTTGAATTTTCACTTCGCTATTTGTAACCACCTCCTGAAGGCACAAAGTGGGAGTTCGCCTCTTTGTGAGAACACTGCTCTAACGTCTCCATCTCATACTGGGCATTTGTGGCACCACAGATCACAAGCTCACACTCCCTTCAAAGAGCAAGTGATCAGGAAACACATAGGGGAATCGTCATGAAATACATGGGTGGTAAGGCAGACCAAAATTAGCGCCTACTGACTCTTCCCTGAGGGTACTTATTAAAGCATTATGGTTTACATTTAGAAAGGCAAAGATAACCTATTATGCTATCAGTTCTTTTGGGGGTAAATGCTCAGGGTTGCAGATAATCCTCTTTCCCCATATTTAAAATAATGAGGGGATTATTTCTTTCTTCCATTCAGTTCTTAGCCCCAAACCATTTCTCACTTAAGTAATTTTCACAGCTGTACCTGAGAAGCAAAAAAGGCAGATAGAATGTCACAGTGTAGACAGTGACAAGTTAAAAACTGAAGGAACCAATGGCAACTCAGGTCAAAGGCAGCAAAGCCAACACAGGTAAGTTTTAAATAAATGGGCAACATAGAAACAACCACTAGAATTCTCACCATTGTTTCTCCATTAACATTTCCATGTATCAAGTCTCTCACTCAGAAATGAGTTTTAAAAAAGAATCAAATTACTTATCCTTAATCCTATACCTAACTGAAGAGTTTACTAATATGGTTTATACTGCAAATGTCAATTCATTTCAAGTTTATCTTAATAAGCATCACAAATCAGAAACTTGACTTCTGACCTCGCTACTTCTTATAAAATACCAAAACATCAAAATAATATACAGGAAATGTATTCAATTCTACCCAGAATCCCTTCAACAGCGATATTTATATTTTTGTATTTCCTTCTAAATCTGTACGTATTTCAGCACAGTTGCAATAATCAATATGTTCTGAATGAATTCTTTTTTACACTTATTTCATAATTTTTCCAACGGTCTTTGTTGGATTCTATTAGCTTTAAACAGAATATGACAACTAGTTCACTTCTTACCTTAAGTGAAATTTCCCAACTCTATTAATAGACTATATTAGAATGGAGACCTATAATTTTCACCTGGAAATACAGACAAAACTGGTGTGCTTTTTAAAAATTCTCTTTCAGAAGACACAAAAAGCCTCACTGGTCTTTTGCTTACTTGGATGCAGCAGGCAAGCAGCAAGAGATAATGATCCCAATTTTAGAGGCTAACGAACTACTACAGTACTTATAAAATTTATGGCTTTCTTGAAAACACCTGGCAGATTAGTTGGTACTAAAACCATTTTTTATTTTATACATATATATTTTTAAGTTTATTTATTTATTGGGGGGGGGGGGCAGAGAGAGAGGGACAGAGAGAGAATTCCAAGCAGGCTCTGCACTGTCAGTGCAGAACCCAATACAGGGCTCAATCTCATGAACCCTAACAAGATCATGACCTAAGCTTTCAACCAAGAGTCGGATGCTTAACCAAATGAGCCACCCTAGAACCATTTTTTAAACAAATCTACATTTATCTGTTTACAATGAGCCATGCAATTTTTAAGTTTTAATGTGGGTTTGATTTACATGCAAATCCAAATAGGTTGAGAAGATACAATCAACACTGAAAAAACAATGGTTATTTTCTCTACTACGGCAATGAGGGGGAGTTTTCTGAAATAGAGACAGCAATAGCCTCACATTAGTTACAAGCTCTTCACCTACTACTAGAGATACTACCTCTAACAGTCTCTCCCCACCCTGCCCAACACAGGTTTCATACCAGGAAATCAAAGAAAGATTACAAGTTTTACAAGGAAAGCTCCACTTCAATCTGCTTTTCAAGTGTTCTTACACTGCTCATTATTTTGTGAAAGACACTTAAGAGGCATAAGGACATTCCATGCAGAGGAAAACTTAATTATGCAGAAACAGAGAAGTATGCTTAACTCTATATTAAGTGAAAACCTTTTTTTACGTCAAACCACATGGTGGATTGATCCCTAAGTCATTCTCACTGTGTAGGCAGAGAAGGTACAGGGCAGGAGTGACAACCTTCCCAGCGCAAGGGGAGCAGCAGCAGACCCCTTCCCTTGTTCCTACCAGTGCAGTGATGGGGCTGTGAGGCAGTGTGGTGGTCTCAAGCTGGAAGACAAGAGAGGGTGAAGCACAGAATAGGAAATTTTCAGCTTATTTTGCTGTCATTTGCCCTCTCCTCTCCCTTCGAAAGGAAAAGAGCCTTTTTTCTTTCTGATTATAAAAGCAATACCTACTTGCCATGAAAAGAATCAGATAATACAGAAAACTATAGAAAAGAAAATAAAGGGGGACCTGATTGGCTCAGTCAGTTGAACATCCAACTCTCGATTTCAGCTTGGGTCATGATCCCAGGGTGCTGAGATCAAGACCTAAGTCAGGCTCCACACTGAGTGTGGTGCCTGCTTGAGATTCTCCTTCTGTCCCTCTGCCGCTCTCTCCTGCTCGCATACACTCTTTCTCTCTCTCAAATAAAAAAAAGAGGGGCATCTGGGTGGCTCAGCTGACTAAGTGTCTGACTCCTGATTTTGGTTCAGGTCATCATCTCACAGACTGTGAGTTCAAGCCCCACGTTGGGCTCTGTGCTAACAGCAACGAGCCTGCTTGGGATTCTCTCTCACCCTCTCTCTCCCTGCCCCTCCCTCATTCATGCTCTCTGTGTCTCTCAAATAAATAAGTAAATAAGTAAACATCAAAAAATACTTTTAAAAAAGTAAATACTAACTATAATTCTTCTACCCAAAGATTAACTACTCTTAATGTCTTAGTATATATAATCTTCCAATTTTTTTCTATGCATATGCACACAAACATGTTTTTGCTTTTAATAAAAAATTTAGAAAGTGAAATCAATTGTAAACTCTACAGTAATCACCAAAAAAAAAAATTGTAAAGTATAACTGACATGCTTAAAGAGGAGATAAAATAGAATCATATAAAATGTTCGCTTAAAAACCACAGAAGAAAACGGAGAAAAAGGAAACAAATAGCCACTGCAACAAATAGAAAACAGTTACAAACATGGTAGATATTTAGTCCACTAGATCAATAATCACCTTAAATGTGAATCATGTAAATACACGAAGTAAATGACACAACTTGGGGTGCCTGGGTGGCTCAGCCGGTTAAACGTCTGACTTCGGCTCAGGTCATGATCTCCCGGTTCATTAGTTAGAGCCCCGTGTTGGTCCGTGCTGACAGCTCGGAGCCTGGAGCCCGCTTCGGATTCTGTGTCTCCCTCTCTCTCTGCCCTCCCCCACTCGCACTTTGTCTCTGTCTCTCGCAAAAATAAATGAACATTAAAAAATTTTTTAAAAAGATACAACTTATCAGATTTTATCTTTAAAAAATAAACCCAAATATATACGGTCTATAAGATACCCAGTGTCAACACAGACCTAGGTTAAAAACAGAGCAAGAGGGGCGCCTGGGTGGCTTGGTCGGTTAAGCGGCCGACTTCGGCTCAGGTCACGATCTCACGGTCCTGAGTTCGAGCCCCATGTCGGGCTCTGTGCTGACAGCTCAGAGCCTGGAGCCTGTTTCAGATCCTGTGTTTCCCTCTCTCTCTCTGCTCCTCCCCTGTTCATGCTCTGTCTCTCTCTGTCTCAAAAATAAATAAACGTTAAAAAAAAAAATTTTAGGGGCGTCTGGGTGGCTCAGTCAGTTGAGCGTCCGACTTCGGCACAGGTCACGATCTCGCGGTTCGTGAGTTCAAGCCCCGTGTCAGGCTCTGGGCTGATGGCTCAGAGCCTGGAGCCTGCTTCAGATTCTGTGTCTCCCTCTCTCTCTGCCCCTCCCCCATTCATGCTCTGTCTCTCTCTGTCTCAAAAATAAACAAACATTAAAAAAAAAAAATTTAAAAAAAAAAAAAAAATTTTTTTTTTAAAAAATAAAATAAAAAAAAAAATTTAAAAAAAACAGCAAGAAAGAGATCAAAGCTGTGTGGAGCTTTGAGATGTGTTCTATCTTTTCTTGAAAGACAAATGCAGAAAAAAACTGGTCTATTGAGAAATTCTGTAAAGTTCTCAATGTTTAAGTCATTTTCCCAGTATACATAAGTATTATCCAATATTTCAATTTATTGACCTATTTTATAGGTCTGACCAAATATTGACCTATTTTATAGGATCTGAGGAATACAGAATTGCATATTATTTGAACCCACAAATTAATGGTAAATAAATACTTAACACACTTATTTCTCCCTAATCTTGCTTGTATCTAACAAAAATCTGCCAACCATAACACAACTGATGCCCTTCCTTAAAGATGAGCTCTCATTCCTTGTTTCTGGAAGTAGAGAAATATTAACAAATGTTCTTACTGCTACTTGAGAATGTGTGTGTGTATAATAATTCTGTAGATTCCTTCTTCCATGCAGTTTCATGACCAACGTGAGCTGCTAAGCTTTTATTACTAGCTGAGCTCTGCAATACTTCACTGATCTAGCATGTTTAAGTTCAAGTTTAGATTCTGTATGTTTGCAGAAACTCAGTGGGTTTTTCTCCGATCTTCCTGAATTGAATGCCCAAAAAAGGACATTTTCATTGCTGCATCTCTAGCATGGCCCACACTGACCAAACACACGTTGGAAGTGGACTCCGCTAAACTAGGAAGTGGTCCGGTGATGACAATTTCACATATGCCAATGGAAGTTTCTGAATTCCACATACATATCCTGGTTCCGCATGTTAAAAGGGGAAAAAAGGCAGCATTCAATTTGATTTTCTGAGGTTGGAAAAAAATAACTGAAACTTTCCCATTGTGTGATGATGCTGGAATCTTTGATCTCCACTACTCTAAGTTCACAGTCAGGCTACTTAGTTTATTTTGAGAAAGCAAACCTTTCCTGTTGTTTCTCAGGAAATGGAAGAACACATTTATAGACTATGTTTTAACTTCACGTTTAGACGGTTTTAATTTTTTTGAACTATGTTTCACTTAGATGAATATTTAATTATGTGGCGAAATTAAGACTTTCAGAGAGAAACTAGAACAGTTGCCTGGAGAGAGAATAGTATTCTCAGACTTAAGCTAAAAGGGTGAATTAAAAAAAAAAAAAAAAAAAAAAAAAAAAAAAAAACTCTCATGCACACTGTTACACCCTGTTTCTTCCTGTGAAGAATTTTCCAAGCATTAAGTTGTGTAACAGCTTAATGAAGAAAAAAGGAAATGCCCAAGTTTCTCTCAAATATGTAATAGCATAGAGAAAGATTAGAGACTTAATTTTAAAAAGAGTGTCCCATTACCTGTTTAGGCTTGTTAAATTATTACAGTAAGCTCTGGAGCTACTCACCTGATCTGGATTCACTTTTCTTTTCTTTTTATTTTTTTTAACGTCTATTTGTTTTTGAGAGAGACAGAGACAGTGTGCAAGCTGGGGAGGGGCAGCGAGAGAGGGAAATACAGAAACTGAAGCAGCTCCTGCTGCTCCTGAAGCAGGCTCTGTCAGCACAGAGCCCGACGCGGGACTTGAACTCACCAGCCATGAGATCATGACCTGAAGTGAAGTCGGACGCTTAACCGACTGAGCCACCCAGGCACCCCATCACATTTTTTTAAATCTTTTTAAAAAACTTTTAATGTTACTTATTTTTGAGAAAGAGAGAGAGCGCGAGCAGGGGAGGGGCAGTGAGAGAGGGAGACACTGAATCCAAGCAGACTCCAGGCTCTGAGCTGTCAGCGCAGAGCCCGACACGGGGCTTGAACTCACAAACCGTGAGATCATGACCCAAGCTGAAGTCGGACACTAAACCAACTGAGCCACCCAGGCGCCCTGATCTGGATTCACTTTTTCTTTTTAATCTTTAAAATTTTTTTTTAATGTTTATTTATTTTTGAGAGAGAGAGCGCGAGCAGGGGAGGGACAGTGAGAGAGGGAAACACAGAATCCAAGCAGGCTCCAGGCTCTGAGCTGTCAGCACAGAGCCGGATGTAAGGCTCGAACTCACAAACCATGAGATCATGACCCACGCTGAAGTTGGACGCTCAACCAACTGAGCCATCCAGGCACCCCGATCTCGATTCACTTTTTAAGGCTAGCTAGAACTCTAGGGCTTTAAGATGTCATCCCTGTTTGTTTAAGATTTTATTTTTAAGTAATCTCTATGACCCAATGTGGGGCTTGAATTTACAACCCCAAGATCAGGAGTCACATACTCCCCTGAATGAGCCAGCCAGGCACCCTGTCATCCCTGTGCTTAACAGGAATCAGACAGTTTAAACAGCTTTGAAAAGTAAATGTTCATCCAGGGGAAGAACATTCCCAACTGAGCCTTCAGTGATGAAATGCTTCAAACTATTTCTGGTTTCTCTACTAGCAAAAAAATCAAGGTGTAGTGAAGGAGATGGGAAGGAGAAAAGTCTTTTGAGGCAAGATGCTGGAAATAATGCTCACCCTTCTTCGACTGTTGAATTCTCTTCCACAATGTTATCTTTTTGATGAGGAGGGAGAAATACACCCAGTGAAAATAAAATGCAATCATACAAGGGAAAGAAATACCACAGATGACGAACGCAAAGACCTCCTACTGCCTTTACAAAGTGCCCTGTGAGGTCTTGGGGAGCCAAGGTACACACACGCAGCAAACCTACCCTGTCATCGCCCTGCACCACTCACAGCCCCATGCCTCTCTCCTTTCCTGCTGAGCTCCTGGGTGCAGGCCTGCAGTGGATCCCGGGCATGCTATCCAACAGCTGGCCTGTCAACTCCCCAAAGGCACTGGTGAGGGCTGGTATCAGAGGGACTCCTGAATGATAAATGACAGGAACCTAGCTTCTCTTACTCTTCTGGCCACTCATTTTTGTCTAATAACGAACAGGTCTCGCAGATGTTCTGGGACCTACGGGAGACTCGAGGGGACATGAATTGTAATTTTCTCCCCTGAAAGGTGAGGATTGCGAGGCTCAGTGAGATTAGTGGACTTCCCCAAGGCCGTTGCCTGTTGATGGGAGAACTCAGACCCCAACGCGGGCTCCCTAACGTTCAATCTCTTAGCTCCTTCTGTGCTCCTTTTCCTTCCTTCCCCCTCATCCTTAGGTTCCTTAAATCACCATCTAAACCTAATGTTTCAGGCAAGGCTTTTGGGTTTTATTTTAAAAGGTCAGTTATGGTATTTATCTTACTGTATGAACCAGAAGAAAACCCCACCATCAGCACCTAATGCCAGCTGACAAAACACCAACTGATACATTTACTCATCCTAAATCCGTGAGCTCCTTTCTCCAAGTTTATTGTTACCAAGTCTCAACTATCATCTCCAGGCCCCCTCACTCCCAGATTTCATCGGCTCCTACTTTACTAAGAAAACCCAAGCCATCAGGAACGAACTTTCTCAGCTTCCTCCTCTTCCACTAGCACTCATCTACAGTTACACGTATCTTCTTCTTTTTTTTAATGTTTATTTATTTTTGAGAGAGAGAGAATGTGTGCATGAGTCAGGGAGGAGCAGAGAGAGAGGAAGAGAGAGAATCTCAAGCAGTCTCCATGCTGACAGAACCCTCCCTCCCGACGTGGGGCTTGATCTCATGAACTGAGATCATGACCTGAGCTGAAATCAAGAGTCAAGTCACTTAACTGAGCCACCCAGGTGCCCCCACAGTCAGATGTATGTTCTCTTCCTCTCCCATCCCAAAGGAATGACTGTCCCTGTTCCCTCTCACGATACCTCCTTTGATCGTGCATACACTCCAGATCATATCTTTTCTGAAGCCTTACTCCATCACTCATTCTCTCTTCTTCTACTTTTGGTTACTCTCTCTGCTTATTCTCAAACAAAATACAAGCTCTGGTCACAATTACACCTGAAAAATATTCCTTCATGGACAAACGTGTGCACACACGCTCCAATTGGTGCCTCCCCCTCAGTCCTTCCTCACCCTTGACTTAAGAACTCTTCCGACTACCGAATACCAACTGAATTTCTCATGGCCAAATCCAGGCTCCCACTTTCAGTCTTTGCACTACCTGGCCTTCCCGAGGCCTCCCACAGACCTGAGAGCTTTTCTCTATTTACTACCCGGGTGCTTTGGCCAGTTCCTTACCAGAGCTTCACAGAACTTATCTCTAAAAGCCAGTAACGGGGCTAGCCGGGGGGCTCAGTTGGTTGAGTGTCTGACTTCAGCTCAGGTCATGATCTCATGGTTGGTGAGTTCGAGCCCCGCGTCGGGCTTTGTGCTGACAGTTCAGAGCCTGGAGACTGCTTCGGATTCTGTGTCTCCTTCTCTCTCTGCCCCTCCCCTGCTCGCACTCTGTCTCTCTCTCCCCAAAATAAATAAACATTAAAAAAATATATTTTTTAAATAAGGTAAATAAAAGCCAGTAACAATGATTTCGGGGGTTTTATTCAAAGGACCATATGACAATAGACAGAAACAAGACAAAAACCCGAGTGCTCAAGCTTCCCATCAGTTTTGTTTGTACCATTTCCTGATCTTGTTTCCTTCTCCCCTTTTGTCTGTTGGTCTCTGGTCATAGGGCCATCCATCAGTGATCTCAGCTACATTCACAGCTACAGTCATCAGTTCCAGTCACTCCCCAAAGCACATCTCTGGCTGTGACTTCTCTCTAGGGCAAGGCCTCTCAAGATCAACTGAACGTCCCAGGGGCACCCCAACTTGACTCCAAACTGAAGTCACTACTCTCTCTCCAAACTTGCTCCTCTCATACTTTCCATTCTGACTAATGACACCATCAGCGAATTTTCCCAACCAGAAACACCAGGAGCCATCTTTCTTTTCCCTCCCCTCCCACTTTCCATTCAATCAGTAACCAATTCTCTCTCCTAAATGAGTTTCAAACCCATCCTCTCCTTTCCTTTCCCACCATGGTCAACGTAATTCTGGTCCTCACTACTTCCACCTGGGTTGTTTTAATAGTCACTGGACTTCTCCCTGCTTCCTTTTCATGTACCTTAAGACCGTGACTTAAGCATTTATTTCATCTCTGGTTGGGAAAAAACACCACTACCAGAAATAGCATGTGTAGCCCTGGACATGGCTGGATCAAGAATCGAGGCCAAGATGTACCTCCAGCCCCCTTTCCCCTGCACCATGACCTCTCTGCTCCAGTCACTCATACTCTATGTTCCTCGCACATTGAGCTCATCGGAGCTCCGAACCTGGACTATTTCTTTCGTTTTTTTCCCTTCTCTACAGCCTGGTAAGTAATCCTATCCCTCTAATAATCGGCACCAAAATCACCTCCTTCATGAATTCTTCCCTCACAAATAAGAAAGAATAAATCACTGCCTCCTTTGTGCCCGATTCTATTATTATTTATCACAACGTACTGCGGTAAAGTGCCTCACTTTCTAAGTTCCAGTTAATGATTTATGTGTCTATCTTCTGAGGTCGGGCACTGTGTCATATTCACACTATATCTTCAGCATTTAGCACAATGACTGGCACACAGCAGGTAGGAGGAAGAGAGAGAAGGGAAACTAAGATCTAGTAGTCTGGAGCTCAGCAAATGTCTGCTGAATGGATGAAGTAGCTTTGCTGTCAGTTATATTAGAATAATTGAATAAGAGAGGAGGCTGGTAAGACAGGTGGATCTGACAGCTGGTGAGGTGAGCATAAAGGAACCTGAATGAGAAATGGGAAATGTCAGCACAGATGAAGACCTCTCCTGAGTATGTAAGTTCAATCAGGTCAGTAGCTGGGGTTGTTATCATCAAACTTAGGTGAATACCTAATGAATCCTGTTTAAAGCACACTGGGAGAACAACTCCAACAGCCCAAGGGCATGGTCTTATCTGTCTAAGCAGGTTTTAGACTCTAGAACATTCTATATTATAACTTTATTGGACTTTGTGTAAGCTTAGTAAATTTCAGTAGACTGCAACCCTACATCCACAAAGCACCTATAAATAACTCCAAACAAAAGAAAAATAACATATAGCCTATCACCCATATAATGCTAGACCTGATGGCCAAGAAGAATATCTTTGGTCCAGGCAACCAAAATTTGTCCCCCACAGTAATTTCACATTTACTTACAATAATATAAGCCATGTTATATACAACATGGTTTCATGCCATTTCATCAACTAAGGAAAAAGGACACTATTCTGCATAGGCATGCAAATGTTTGTTTACCAAATCAAGTGATCCAGCATTCAGGGTGACATGTATTAGAGCCTGGAAGAGGGATGAGACCAAGTGATCTGAGAAGAGTGTGGAGCAAAGTAAACTTGGGGAAAACCAAGTCAAAACTGGCAATGTTTTCCCAATAATAAACAGACATCTACAATCAACAGGTTTTCAACAGTTTTCAGCCATGTATTACAGCATCACAAACGTTCACTCAAAAGCCATACTAGGAATGCACATCCCAGATCTATAAGTACATGCAAAGCACTAAAGAGGAAAGAGAAGCCTTTGAAGTGAGACCCCCCTGCCCTACATAGATAACCAAGTGTGGAAGGGAGCCATGTTGCTAAAAAAATAAAACTGAGAAAGAAATGTAACGTAAGGAATGTTAAATTACGTTACTAAATAATGCTCCCAGTGAAGTAAACACATTTCTAGAAGACGTCTGCAGGTGTTAAGAGTTAACACACACAGAAATAACAGCAAGAAATCTACCTAAAATAATGTATTTTTTGAACTTTATTTTTTTAATGTTTGAGAGAGACAGAGAGAGAGAGCGCGTGCATGAGTGTGCACAAACATGAGCAGAGGGGCAGAGAACAGGCTCTGTGATGTCAGTGCAGAGCCCAACGCAGGGCTCAACCCCACAAACCATGAGATCATGACCTGAGCCACCCAGGTGCTGCTATTTTTGAACTTTTAAATTTATATTAATCTTGGTAATATAAATGTACATGTAACAAGACATATTTGAAAGCCATAATAATTTTAAAAGGGTATCAATGACCCAGGAACACACAAGTAAGTCACCTAAACAAATGAGAGATCTCAGAAAGAGATCTCTATCAATATACACTTACATGCTAGAGGCAGCACCAACTGTAGAGAAAGAGTAGATTATTTCGGTGGTCAAATTGACTCACAACATGACCAGTTTTTAAAAAATAAAAATGCGCATGCTGGTGTGACTCAGTCGGTTCAGTGTCTGACTCTTGATTTTAGCTCAGGTCATGATCCCAGAGTCGTGAGATTGAGCCCTGAATCTGGCTCTACGCTGGGCTTAAGATTCTCTCTCTTCTGGGGTGCCTGGGTGGCTCAGTCGGGTAAGTGTCCGGCTTCGGCTGAGCTCATGATCTCACGGTTTCTGAGTTTGAGCCTCACGCCGGGCTCTGTGCTAACAGCTCAGAACCTGGAGCCTGCTTCAGATTTTGTGTCTCCCACTCTCTCTGTCCCTCCCCCATTCATGCTCTGTCTCTCTCTCAAAAATAAATAAACATTAAAAAAAATTTTTTTTAAAGAATCTCTCTCTTCTTCTCCCTCTGCCCCTTCCCCACTTATGCTCTCTCTCATTCACAAATAGTTTCTACCTCATATATTAAATTCCAAATAGTTTAAAAACTCAAGAGTAAACCTATAAAACTTGAATAAAGTGAGGGAAGACTAAACCATGGTATGATCCTAGAACAGGGAAGGATTCCTGAAATGACTCAATCACAGACCACAATAACATTAAAAACGGATGGGTTCGGGGCACCTGGGTGGCTTGGTCGGTTAAGCGTCCGACTTCGGCTCAGGTCATGATCTCACGGCCCGTGAGTTTGAGCCCTGCATCGGGCTCTGTGCTGACCGCTCAGAGCCTGCAGCCTGTTTCAGATTCTGTGTCTCCCTCTCTCTCTGCCCCTCCCCTGTTCATGCTCTGTCTCTCTCTGTCTCAAAAATAAATAAACGTTGAAAAAAAAAAAAAAAAAAAAACCCGATGGGTTCACCTACATTAAAATTAAAGATTTTTGTTGTTGTTAATGAAAGTCACCCTACACAGTTATCAGGCGAGTGACATACTGGGAGAAAGTGTTCACAATACCCAAAGCAGAGAAGGGATTCATTTCTAGAATATACAGGAATGCTAGAAGAATTCTTTCAAAGAACTTATCAGAAAAGGGCAAGAGACCTGATTCACAGAAAAGGGAAATTAAATTAAGCAAAAGGAAGGGATGCTCAACCTCACTTGTAGTCATAAAAAGGCAAAATTAAACTATGAGGTACAAATAACATCTATCAGATTGGCCAACATCAGGAAATTTGTTAATAAAAAAAGAAATCATCATGCAGTATTGGTGGCGATACAAACCTGCCAACAAACTGCAGAGTTCCCAGTAAAACCAATACGCTTACAGCCTAACATCCAGCTGGGCTGCTTGTGGCCAATATTGCCTCAAGACACTCTCACCAACAGAGTCAATATATCTAGGCTTTTTAGGGCAAAAAATGAATACATACTGTGCGAAAGCCAAAAATATTCATAAAAACCTTAACTCTTCCACGTCCCTAATTTCCTAATGCCTTTATATGCTCTGTGGCTGTAACTTAACCCCTGCTGAGAGGGCAAAGTTAAACTTAAGACTAAACGAAGTGTGATCATTTCTCTTCACTAGGGAGGTTAAGGACAGAAAGAAGCAGATATGAAGGAGGGACAGTTTTAGCATGGGGAATCAGAAATCTGGATCCCAGTCCAGGGCTTCACTTGTTTCTGTGAATGGGTAAGCTATAATTTCTGCCTGCCTCAGTTTCCTCACCTTTTATAAAACAGGGAGATTATCCACCGTGCACAACACCAGGAGGATTAGAGACAATCCATGTAAAGGTCTAGCACACATGAAGTGTTCATTAAGTAGGAAGTGATTTTTTGTTGTTGTTGTTTAATCAGAAAAAAAGACATTATGCACTAACCTTAATAAGTTTTGGTGCTCGGCCTATCCTGTCTTTAACAGAACACCAAAACCACAGAAACAGGCATGGAAACCAAAGAGACCGATTCAGTAGGAACTTATGTATCCATTTTTTCCACCACAAAATAAGGAAAAATAATATCTCTTTCCACGTACTTATCAAAAACTGTAAAGGTTAAGGTTGAGAAGAAGCTTCTTTTAGCTTCTGGGAAATGAAAATAAGGCTGCTGCTGGTGGTACTTAAACCAGTGGCGATTATCCAACTGGTGTCAGAGTCCTGACTATATTAACGTAAGGAAAAGATATGCACAGAAGTAATGTAGGGAAAATGGTCTTACAAGAATTCCAGTTATCCATAACTGAGTACTTCTAAGACCTCAAAGTTGACCATGAAAAACAATTAACCTGGAAACAAAATCAGATTCAAAGTCAGGACTTTACACATCAACTATTTAATGTACAAGAAAGACGGAGATCGGTATCTTGATAATCTGACGGCTAACAGACTGTACATTTAAATCACCATTTCGCCAGCCCTAGCCCGGAGCAGTTGTTTTACTTTGGTCCTGATTTTCCAGCCCATGCACTTCAAGGTGCTGGCAGATTTCAGTGCACTGAACCCACGTCTCACATAGATATATACTCCTACTGTGTAAGTACAAGAAGATTTTATAGGCATTATTTACACTATATATTCAGCTGAGTGACACATAGTACCTCTGTCACTCAATATTAGCAATCATCAGAAATAAGAAGTAAAACTCTAAGCAAATCAAAATCTTTGAAATCTTTAAGTATTAATAAAAGCTTCCCAATTTGCGTGAAGGGTTGAGAACCACTGCTTTAAAGCTTGCAATTTCCAATAGAAGACAATTTTTACTATATAATGGACATGAAAAAACCAGAGGGTTTTGAAAAAATGAAAATGCTAACACAATCAATCTCTACTCTAGCCCTCTCTTGGTCACAAACTTCTCCTTGGCATTTAACATCAAAGCTAGTATGCTTTCATTCCTATTCACAAGCTATTGGAACTGTCCCAGACAGACAGAAATGGCAGTACATTGTTTATTAAGAAAAAATACATATTTCAGGGGCGCCTGGGTGGCGCAGTCGGTTAAGCGTCCGACTTCAGCCAGGTCACGATCTCGCGGTCAGTGAGTTCGAGCCCCACGTCGGGCTCTGGGCTGATGGCTCGGAGCCTGGAGCCTGTTTCCGATTCTGTGTCTCCCTCTCTCTCTGCCCCTCCCCCGTTCATGCTCTGTCTCTCTCTGTCCCAAAAATAAATAAAAAAACGTTGAAAAAAAAAATTAAAAAAAAAATACATATTTCATTCCTCATTTATAAAAGAAAGACCACTTACTTTATCTCTTTCCTCTCCCACCTTCTCCCCTTCTGATACTTGGTACAATTCTAAGGAACAGAAGTTATAGATCACTACAGATACTCTGTTGAAGACAAAATAAATATTGCATGCAGCATTTCCCAGTAAAAACGTACTCTCAATTTTATGTTTTTCTTAATGCCGCATAAAATATTAGCTAAAGAAAACCTTAACCTTAAGCATCACAAAGATAAGAAGAAATAAACTTATTTCCATCTGGAGAATACTACAAAATTACTCAACACAGAATTTAAAGCATACATGGATTTGCTATTGTTGTTCTGTAATATGACCTTTTCTTTCTTTTTTATAATCTCTATGCTCAACATAAGGCTCACAACCCCAAGATCATGCTCTACTGACTGAGCCAGCCAGTCACCCCTGTGATATGACCTTTACTGTGGGTATCCTGAACTGGGGTGGGAGTTGCAGGGCTATATACGGTGGTAGTACGTTATGTATGGTAGTGGGCTGTAGAGACAGTCCCACACATCATTTTATAATTTATTATTTCTTTTCTGGGACATAAAGTGTTCTAGGGTTAAACCAGAAGTACTGTTTTTCTGTTCTAAAAAACAATCTGACCCTTCAAAAAGAGACAGTTTACTAAGACTTGACATAAAATATCTGTAAATTAAAATATGCCATTAGAATTCTGGCAGCAGAAAACAGATCAGATTGATACAAACACAGCTAAATCTAGTGACTAACACAGAGGAAGTATAAATGTCAGATGTGGGAACAAAACAAAACAAAACAAAAACCCCTCAGCTCTGGGTAGAGGTTATGGGAAAAGATCCAAAGACGTAGGTAAGGCCAGTCTGGAGTCGGTCATTACCAGCTTGCTGGGAATAGCAAAAGACCACCTGAATCAGCACGGACATCCCTTTCTCAGGCAGCAACTTTCCAGATTACAGATGTGCCAAGGACGTGTTCATCAAAAGACGTCCCAGCATCCCCATTTACGTAGTCCCATTTTACAAGTCCCATTTCCGCAGCCTCAGTTTCCTCTCTCCACAAAACAGAGTGAACAAGACCTGTTTCACCAGACTATGAAAGGGAGTAACAAATTATAAATGCGATCTAGAAAATGTGCTTGTCAACAGAAAATGAAGAGCTCTTAAGATCAATTATCATTATTTCTGGGTTATTACTTAATATTATTAAATTTTCCTAGGGTGGGAGCAAATCCTGTCTCTAAACAGGGTATGAGTTTGGAGAGTCACAAAGGCTGTTTTATTTTATCTTGAAGCAGAGCACCTGAAGCTGAAGACACTCCTCAAATAAATTAACGAACTGGAGAGCCAGGAGTATACTTGGGTATAAAAAGAGAGACAAAACACTACGGTTGTACAGGTCTTTCAAGAGTCCCTCTCACTGACTTGTTTTAATCATGTCATGTATCTGGCAAAGAGAAGAGGCCTAAACACGGACATATCCCAATGAAATTCAAATTTAAGACACCCAAGTCCATCTATCTAGAGAAAGATGAAATTAATTGCTCAGTTCTCACAGTGTATCTTGGCTATTTACTGCTAACGCAATTATGCCAATTACTGATACTATCGCAACACTCAAAGCAGCTGCTTTCTAAAAGGGATTAAAGTTCTGAGGGACTATTGGAATAATGGGATCATGGAATTAAAATCACTGATGACAGGCATTAAAAAAGGGAGAGAGAGGGCGGTACAAATTTACCAGGCTACCTGACCACAGAAGATTTTCCTTTCAAAGCAAAATTAGTTATGTAGGGGAATATATTTTATTACAAAAGGTACAAATTAGAATAGCATAGCCAGCATATGACATCACGAATTTAAATCTACAGCGAACGCTGCTCCCTGATGAAGCTTAGCCTCCCCATAAGGTGAAGGAGTTAATAAGTGCACATGGTGGTGGGATTCTACACACTCCCTCCAACGCTGTAGAAAGAGACCCTTCTTGACTTGCCTCCCCTCTAGTCCTCTGCTCACATCCCTTCCTCTAAAATAAGAGTAGGAGGACGCCACTGGCTTTAACATTGTTCAAACATTGCATTTGAGGCCAATCTTGCCATTAAACTGATTCTTCTCAACTATCCAACCTCCGTTAGTGGCTCTCCACCAGACTGGAGTTTCACCAGGTAGATAAATATAGGCGGAGAAACAAGGCCAGGCTTTCATTAGGGGAGAAGTCAATTTGACTTAGTCTGCTGAGACCGGAGCTGCCAGGGAAATGAAGAAGCACTAAGCCTGCGCATGAAACCACCCTCTTCTCGAGCAGTTTGTGCTCTCCGCCTGGGAACATCCGAGATGCAGCAAGACACAGATGTGAAATTATAAACCACTTGGTGAATGCGAGAAGTCATTCTCCATGTTCCTCTGATGGAAAATGGAATATAATGAATAAAGACGTCTGGCTCATACCTTTAAGGAGCCTGGCTGAGAGAAACCACAACTGGAGTTAAGCAGCCAGACACCAGACTAAACACCTCAGAAGTAGCTGTCCCTCACTCCTGGTCGCTACCTTTCCAGCGCATGTCTACATCACTAATTCCCTCTGTTCTGAAAGCCTGGCTCCAACCACCCCCCCAACCCCCCCAAAAAAACCAGAAACAAAACAAAACAAACAAACACACCAACAGACAGCAAGGCTCCTCTGAGAAGGTGGGCTTTCGGAAGCCGCGCACCAAGACTCTTGCTCCCCTTTCCACCTTACACCTCGCTCACCGTCTCTCTCTCTCCCTAGGTCCCCACTTCTCACACGCTACCCTTCGTAACATCCAAGCCTCCCAGAGACTTCGGAGCAACAGAGCGCCCCGCGTCGGGCAGCAGTGGCGGGAGGAGGCGGCGGTGAGGGCGGAGAGGGCAGCTGGGGACTCGGGGAAGCCTCCCGGGCAAAGGCAGCCCCGCCTGGAAAGCGCCTGCCTAGGCTAAGTAAGCCCGGGCAGGTCCCGCAGGCGTCAGGCAGCCCAAAGCCCTCCCGCCCTCCAGGGGCGGGGGACCAACACGCCCGGGGCAGCAGGCCACAGTTGGGCAGAGACCCCTGGGGACGAAGGCGGGCAGGGGGGTGCCACCAGGCTACCGCGGCACGCGAGTGAGGCTGCGGCGCGGAGCTGGAGAGCAGGCTCGGCGGCACCCAGGGGCGGTGGCCAGTGACAGCCTAGCGCCCGGCCCGCGGGCTCCCCGACCCGGCCCCACGCACCTGGACCAGGCGGCCACCCTGCTCCCTCAGGGCGCTCTCCGGGGACTTGGCTTCCGGGGGGAGGGGGGCGCTCCGCAGGCTGGCACCAGCGGCGACAGAGACTTCACTCCTCCATCCTGGGACCCGGCACGTTACAGACAGCCGTGCACTTCCTGTTTGAAAACACAGGGGAGAGAAAGAGCGAGAGATCCGAGTGTTGGCAGAGTGGAGGGAGGGGCGCAGACCCGCGCGAGGGAGGACACAGGGGGGCTGCGGGTTGCATAACTACCGCCGCCCCCGCCCGCCTCGCCATGGTCCCTCCGGGCGCTGTCCTCTGACCCGCTACACTGGCTTCTGGCAAGGTGGCTCCCCGAGGCCCGGGCCTCCCCCTGCCGGAGGCCTCGCGGCCGGAGCGCTCGCAGCCCTTCCGTTTCCACCCCTGCCTCGGTTCTCCCCTCCCCACAAGTACCGAGTCAATGGACTGCACGCTTCCTCCCGCGCGCAGAGCGCGGTGCCGCGTGTAGTCTGCCTCCGTTTTCCTCCTTTCCTTTCCTCTCCTCCCCGCCCCCGCCCGTGGAACAAAATCGCCTAGGGGAAGGTGTAAAGACGGGACCCAGCCTTTCCAGGGAGTGGAGGATGGATTTATGCAAAATTGTAAAGCGCATAGCCACATCCCAGTATATTCACTCCAGCTCAGCAACTGAAAGACCCGAGGATGGGAGGAAATTACTTGTCTTGCTCCTGGCTGAGTCAAGAGAGCGTGCACACTGCCGCGAACTTGGGGTGGAGGGGCGGGGAGAGCGTTCCAGGGGGGCTACGGTCTCTAGGCACACCAACCTCAAGCTCACAGTCCCCTAACATGACGGATACCAATCCCACACAGAAGACAGTGGTATAGTGCGTTCTTTCAATGAACAACTAAGGATTTCTCTGTGCTTATAAAATCAGAAAGCAGTTCCAAAATCTGAGTTTGGGTTGATTGTGCTACCCTCTGACTTTGGTGAACTTCGGGGTAATGTTTAAAAATTAATAAACAGATGGTTTAAGAATCTGCTATATGCAGAGCATGCCAGCCCTAGGAGTTTGTACGTGCGTTTAGTGCCTGGTTTCTGGACTTCCAGATGTGGATGGCTTCATCTGTACCCTCTCTGTCCTTGCACACAAATCTCTTGGGTTACAAGGTACTTACAGGCCTGTCTTGGATAAACAGCTCCTTTTATCACAAGCTGATGGCTTAAATAAAATTTATTCATGTTTCAAAACTCAACATGGAGAGTAGGACAATTATTCTATATAAAAAGCCAAATTTTGACTGAAGTAGAAATTGATGGACATTAAGTTCCTACTCTTGGCTAGACAGCATCTCATTTTAATCAGCTCTTAGTTTCAACATTTCCCAACAGATCTATGAATGTCCTATTCTCTTATTCCCAACTGAGGAAATAGGGTCAGAGAAGTTAAGTAACTGTCCTGATGTCTCAGCTAGAAGAAAGTGGTCAAATGGAGAGCTGAATAACAGGTCTTTCCTAAGTATAAAATCTGGGCCATTTCCTCTACAGTCTGCTAATTCTCAAAACAATAGTGAATCCTGGGAGACAAATCAAGCCCAGTGACCATCTGTGATCCATTTCTTCATCTCTAAATGATTCTGCAATTTACATGCTATAACCCTGTTCGACTACCTAGGGTCCTTACCCACCTCAATAATATGTACCTTTATTACCCAAGCAGAGGACACGGTGCTCTTCCCCAGTGCCTACGACTGGCTCTTTCAGCCTTTTCAGAATTACTCAATGGCAAAAGTTCAAAAGGTTCTAGGATAGCCACTCTTATGCCAAGGTACAAAGTCTGTGCAAGTTCAGAACCTAATCAGCTGACTAATATTTGTTCCCTGAATTCTTTTCTCTAACTGGGATTTTTTAAGAGGGAAAATAAAACAACATACACATGACCTCAGCTTTGAGTGAAACTGTTGAAATTCTCTCCTTTTCCATTCCTCTCTGCTTCAGCGCTTAGCTCACACTCACCTGTAATAGTGTGCTATTGCCCTCCTGACAAGCCAAGAAATAGAGCACATATAGAAAGGCGATTAAGAATCTTGGCAATGGCAAGACCCCAGGCACTTGCAGAGAGTGAAGGAGAAAGTTTATCCTGTCTCCAGATGAACTGCATCTCACCTGCCCTTGCCTGCCCCCTCCCTAAGGAGCACACTCGGCAGTAGGAGTGTGCGCAGGTGCACGGCAAGAGCAGTTCAAGAGGGGCAGCGGGGGCTGGGTGGGGGCAGAGATACATCCCCATCCTTCAGGCATGCCCAGTCTAATGAGGGCTTGTCACTACAAACTTCTGAGGGGTCTCAGCATCCTTTTAGGGTCCCGCTGGGCCCTGGCTGCCACCTTTTCCTTCTCCCAGTCCTTTGCCTCCCTAGACTTGTCAATTCTTCATCTCTTTTCAGATCTCTTCATGTCTTTCATCCTTTTTCCCAAAGCACTACCATATCCCCCCCTCCATAAAGTACACGGTGGGAAGGCAACAGAAAGGAAGGCACGTAGCTCAGAACTGTTCTCACTTCTCTCTCATTTAAAAAAAAACTGTCAATGTTACCATGTTTTTGAGGACACAATCTACTTTAAAATACATTTTTGGGGGCTCCTGGGTGGCTCAGTCAGTTAAGCACAACTTTGACCGAGGTCATGATCTCAGGGTTCATGATTTCGAGCCCCATGTGGGTGTCTCTGCTGTCAGTGCAGAGCCTGCTTCAAATCTTCTGTCTCTTCTCTGTCCCTCTCCCACTCATGTGTGTGTATTCTCTCTCAAAAATAAACATTAAAATAAAATAAAATAGATACAATACAATACAATACAATACAATACAATACAATACAATACAATACAATACATTTTGGTATCCCTACCTTCATTTCTGTTACTCATTAGGACTCCCAAGAGCCTAGAAGGAAAACCTCTGAAGAAAAAGTGAATTCCTAAGAAAATCCAAAGGAAACATGCTTAAATTAACTTGCATGGATCCCAAAGTTTACAGTTTGGATAATACATACAACACTCCTATGACTGCATCAGTCCCACACATGCTTCCTAAGAGCCACAAGGTCTAAGTACCATATCATACTTCCCCATTTGTTCAGCTATTCTCCTGAACAGCTGAATTCTCCTAACACCTTCTGTGTTTCTGTGTTTCATGGAGAAGTGTTTCTACCTTATACCTGTTGAGAAATAAATACATACACACACACACACACACACACACACACACACACACACACACACACACATACATTATGTATATCACAACCTCCTAGGAAGAGAAAAAATATGCTCCCTGGTAGGTACAAATCATGCCACAAGAGATAAAATTGATTCTGGAAGGATATTGGAAGTTCATTTTGAGAGTCTCCACTCCCTAGGTATGACAGTCCATGGATGAAGATGGCAACATTGTGAAAGCCATTTTGGAAGCTCCAAAGTGACGAGAGACAGCTTCTCTGAGGACTAAGAGGTGTGGAGGAGGAGACGATAAACTCATGTCTCAAATGATGCTGCTTATCTTCCTTCATCATAAAAAAGAAAGACAAAGATCTTACTTTGGTGGTTAAAAATGTTTGCCACAGATTTCTTTGTACGAGGACTCTTGGTCATTATTACGGCTGGATTTTGCAAACAAGAAAAAGAAAACTGACAAGCTGTCTGGTCACCTAAAAGATGGTCTCTCTCTGTACTCGCAGCCTTCAGTCAGTGTCCTTGTCTGTCTGCACTTCCAGGATGGCACCTGGAACAGGCTTTTTGGTGAAGGACGTCTCTGGCACTCACACTCACCTCCCAGCCTTTGCAGAACCTGGGCCATGGCTTTCAAGGAAGACGTCCTCGGAGCCAACTGGCTGCCTAGACTGGCATCTACCCACAGAGGGGTATGAGCCATTTTCCAGGAGCCAGAGTGTCATTTCCCACGGCAGAAATGTAGTAAAGGGGTACACACCATTTTTAAAAATTCTGCCTGCATGATGGTTTAGGGTCCCTTCTGGGCACAGGGGTTTCCTGGCTTTGAGGGAGCTGAGAAGGAAAGCACTACTTGGAGCACCCCATGGCAGGACTTCGAAAAGCCAGCCACAGAGGAGAAACACAGGGCCAGGGTGACTATAGACCTGGGCTGGTAGACCTCTCAGCCCAGTGCCCCAGGGTCACAGGCTTCCAATCACACATAGGAACTCACCCAGGCTGCACAGAATTAGGAACTTGACCTGGGGGCCCTCACATGCCCTGCCTCACTGAATTTGCAGAACTGCCTTTACAGGGAAGGGTCGCTAACCCTATGTGAGAAGAAGCAGTGGGGCTCACAGATGTTAAGTCATTTTCTCAAAGCAGCAGGTAATGGAGCTAAAACTCACCCTGGGTCTGTACTTCCTCCTTTTAATTAAAGAGAAACGAGTGGGTGCCTTTTTGGCTGTGGAGTTATAGTTCTGTGCTACACAACTTTTACTCAGAAGACTCTTACTTACTTTTCAAACCCAACTTGTAATGTTCTCTTAGCTGCATCATGTGGCTTCATCACCTTGCCAAATTTTTGTAAAGTGTAAATTGTAAATGTGTATTTTGCAACAGGCCAACTCATTTTAAACCCTGGCAATGCAAGTCCATACAAATTAGGTTACATATGCTCTTGGGCTGTGGCTGAATATTACTTCATGAAATAATAAAGAAGACAGATCTACAGGTCATACTGTGATGATCAAAATTTCAATACATTTTTTCCTAGTCTCCCTCTCATTCTTCAGTTAGTATGGAAATATATAAGTAAAGTAGGCCATCCTGGCTGATGGGCAGTCACTTAAAGAGCGTAAGTATGAAAGAATAGCAAGAAACAACATAAGTTTGACTAAATGCAAATACCTATACACAAGTTAAGAGTATTCAAAATGGTTCTGGCACAAACTGTTAGCCGTGGACAGCCGTGGGTTATTTACTGACTGCTGACTGTGATGTGTATTGTGTAGACTAAACACTGCCCTATAAGACATTTTTCTTTGGAAGTCACGTTTTGTCTATTCATCTTCTGTAGTGAGTATTTCTGCTTCCTTATTAAAAAAAAATATTTAGGGGCGCCTGGCTGGCTCAGCCAGGCCAGCATGTGACTCTTGATCTTGAGGTTATAAGTCTGAGCCCCACGTTGAGTGTAGAGCTTAGTTAAAAACAGTCTTAAAAAAATTTAATTCTCTTTGTGCATCCATTTAAAAAATAATATATGAAAAATCCAACAACTTAAAAGGATTGCTCCTAACAAGTCAAACAAATAAAACTTACACTACCAACAAAATCGTGTTCTTAAAAAGGATTTAAAAAATACATAAACATCATAAACATCTGTACACATCTGAAGGTACCAAATTATAGGAGCTGAGAGGGAATAATTCACACACATCACTGTTCTAGTGAATATATCAATTCTCAATTATCTATTATAAAGAAATCCTTTTTAATGGGGCGCCTGGGTGGCTCAGTCGGTTACGCTTTAGACTTCAGCTCAGGTCATGATCTCACGGTCCATGAGTTCGAGCCCTGAATTGGGTTCTGTGCTGACAGCTCAGAGCCTGGAGCCTGCTTCAGATTCTGTGTCTCTCTCTCTGCCCCTCCCCTGCTCAGGCTCTGTCTCTCTCTCTCTCTCAAAAATAAAAACATAAAAAAAAAATTTTTAATGTTTTTAATGTTTATTTTTGAGAGAGACAGAGCACCAGCAGGGGAGGGGCAAAGAGAGAGGAAGACACACAATCTGAAGCAGGCTCCAGGCTCTGAGCTGTCAGCATCGAGCCTGATGTGGCTCATGACCTGAGCTGAAGTCGGAAGCTTAACTGAGCCACCCAGGTGCCCCTATTATAATGGAATCTTAAAGGAAAAAAAGCAATTTATGAATAACCCTAAGGTGGCAAAATCGGATAGTTTGATTTAATTTTCTTTCCTTTGCTTGTAATGGAATGGCTAAGGCAAACAGCACAAAAGAGTAACAAAATGCCTAGAAAACCCAGAAACGTTATTATAAACTTCTGAAAGATTATTCACCAAGGTTTAAACTAAACCTAACCAAACAAATTTTAGCCACTTACATACACTGACTCAATTATTCCTGATAACAACCCTATGAGGTAGGAATTACCACTACCTCTGTATTACAGATCAGGAAACAGACAAAAAGATAACAATTTGTCCAAAGTAACACTGTTAGCAAATAGCAGAACTCGGGCAGCCTGGCTGGCCACAGAGTCTACTTTTAACCAACACATTTTACTACCAATAAGGTACAATTAGATGGGGCTTGTTTCCAGCATGAAAGTTCGTGGGGAGAATAGTCCCATGGGTATGGCACATGAAAGGCTCAGAGTTTTTCCTTTTTGCAGCAAAAAGTGGTTGAAGGGGCTCAGAGATACACAGCCCACTACATGTTGCTAAATAAATGAATACAGGAAAGGAAAGGATATCTGCAGAATGGAAAAGCCAGGGAGAAGAGCTGCTTCCTCGCCTTGAGCAGAATCCTGGACTGCAAGGCTCCAGGACTGCCTGGCTACAGCACAAGTGAGTTAGCAACGGAAGGGAATCCAAGGATCCCCGTGTACTTTGATCTTTCCGAAGCATTTGATACAGTGTGCCATGAAATCAGGATCACTAAATCAACTGAAACTTATGTGGCAACAAGAACCACCCAGGAGTTAAGCAGCTAGAAAGAAAAACACTGGCCAGATCTACTGGTATGGTGAAGAAAAGAACCGTAAGGAACAGTTTTCAAAAGCAACTCAGAAATTACTCACACTGTTCTAATCAAAGGCGCACATAACATTAATTTGGGAGGTGTAAAAAGGGCAAATGAGGGCGAGCCAATGGAGTCCGTTAAATTAACCGAGGGGTGAAGAAAAACAAGGAATTCAGTTTCATTTTTGTGCTCCTTTTAATTTTCAGGGAGGGGCTGGGATGTCCGATGGGTGCTAACCACCTCTAGACCTGAAATGCCAACACTGAGCTAAGTATAAAGTAAGCAACAGCAAATTGGAGAGGTTTAGGATTTGGGGGCCTTAGGTCTGAACTTTAAAAAGCATGCTCCTATTATTCCACACACCATCAATACAGTTCCATGAGAAATAATATTCCTTTCAACAAGAAGACTTTGTTAGCAAAATTCAAAGAAACGAAGGGGCTCAAAAGCTGAATTTGGAGGTCAGATGAAAAAGTCAGTCAGTGGTGTATGTATAATCTGGCCCCACTACAAATATGCCACACAGGCAGGAGGTCATGAGAATGGTTTGCAGACACCCGGCAGGATAAAGAACAGTAGAGAAGGAAGAGAGAGGAGAGCTAAAACTTGGACTAACATTATTTTTTTAAGCATAAATTATAATTTCAAATTTCTTTAATCTTGAGAAATCGCTTCTCCCTTGGTAGAACTGTTTGCCTTCCCAGCAGAAACTAAACTTTAAACGTCAATAGTTGATTTAGAACTCAAGAAAGGGGAGTAAGAGAGATCTGCAACATTTGGAAAAAAGGCTTCGGTTCAGGCTGGGTCCCAGGAAATGGACAAGTGAGCAGCATTTCGGCCAACTCCTAAGAGACTGAAGTGAACTGTGAGCACTGAGCCACCCTGCCTGAGGCAGTGGACTCCAGAACTCACATCCTGAGAGACTGCGCTGATGAACAGTCACCGAGAAAATCCTACATATTCCATTTCCCTCTAAATAAAAGAAAAAGGGCAAATAGAACACACAGGCATAAAGATTAGAGCCATACTACCTTCTAGACATGAATGGGAAAATTTATGTGGAAATGACCCTGTTCTGAGATTATTATTTAAGATTTATAGAGCATATACGACAGATCTTCTCCAAGGTTTGATTACTGGCCCCCTCGCATCGTTTCAAAATTATCCACACAATGACTGTTGGGCTCGGTCCAGCCCCAGTCCCCGATGTTCTAATGCCCACAGGATCTATTCCTGGATCTGGCTGCACTCAGAAGCACCTTTCAAATATAATCCTCCAGGCCAGGCCCCACCCCAGATTTACAACATCAGCATCACTGCTGGGAGTGAGTGCACCATTCTGTTCATTTAAGGAACTCCCAGTGACCTAAGGTGCAGCCCAGTTGGGGAATCCCTGCTGCAGACATTTACTCCTCTCTTCATGCTACCATTGATGAAGTCAGAGACTAAAGCAAATAAAGTCCCTTCTCGTGAACCTTTAGTGGAATAACCTTCAAAGGCAATGGAACGAAGTCCAAATTCTGTAGCAGGACACTCCAGGCCCTCAGTAACCTGTCCCAAACTGCTTTTCTGCTCTCCTTTTCTCCCACATCTCTCACTCTGTCACAGCATCAATTCCCCCAAACACACTGCATACTTCCTTTGTCATTTCCATACCTCACCACTCCCACCCTGACGGTCCCAGTCTATTGCATCCTTCAAGGTCCTTTCTGAAACCATTCTTCTGTGTGTATGAAATCTTCACTGGTCTTTACAGTCTCGGGGCACCTGGGTGGCTCACTCAGTTAAGCGTCTGACTCTTGGTCAGTCTCTCTTTCCTCCAAGCAAATGTCCAAAAACTTTAGCTCATGCAGGGGTTACAGCATATACTGCATGCACACTGTGCTCAATTATACTACACTGTTCACAAGCCAGTCTCCTCCCTGAAAGCAGGAGAGAAATGTAACTCATGTTTTATTCTGTGGATGAGAGACAGATCCAGGTTCAAAGTTTAGTTCCTCCAGGTACTTACTAGCACTGTAACCCTTGGTATGTTATTTAATCTTTATTTATTTTTGAGAGAGAGACAGAGAGACAGAGCATGAGCAGGGAGGGGCAGAGGCACAGAGACACAGAATCCGAAGCAGGTTTCAGGCTCTGAGCTGTCAGCATGGAGCCCAAAGTAGGGCTTGAACTCACAGACTGTGAGATCATAACCTGAGCCAAAATCGGACGCTTAACTGACTGAGCCACCCAGGTGCCCAGACCCTTGCTAGGTTATTTAAACAGAGTGAGCCTCAATTTTGTAATCTTTGAAATGGAACAGCAACAACAAATGATACCTATCCCCATGACTGAAGTGAGGATAAAACATGAAAAATGTTTGGCTCAATATGGACCACCTAAAAATTCACCAAAATGACACCTGTTTTTATTATTTCTTATTAATTTTTGTTTGTATCCTACTAGAATGTACCACAAGACACACTGCTCAAAAAGCATTTGCTTTCACCAAAAAAACAAACAAAAAAAAGCATTTGCTTTCAGAGTAATAGGCAGTGATTTCCTAAAGGCCTCTTTTCCTCACCCAATTCCGTTCCGTTAGGAAGGGCATTTCATAACGTTCCTAGTGACAAGTCATGTCTTATCCCCCTTTCTTTCCTTCAAAAACCAGTGTACGAAATTCTAATGCACAAGCCCCGTCAGTGTCCCTCCTACTCCAGCCTGGCTTTTTGCTTTGAACTACAGTAACTGCCTGCAGCCACAGTGTCGCTGCCCAGAATCGCCTGCTTCACCCTCACAACAAACAGTACTTTGTAGGCAAACTGGAGGCGAGCCCAAAGTAGGAGGGGGAAAAGCCAAGGAAATGGAGTTTGGGCCAGAAACTGAGTCCACACCCATACTATCGTCCACACTAGAACACAGGTAAGGGAAGAACAGGAAAGGGAAGAAGTTCAGATCAACACAAACCTTCCCAAGTACTCCCAAGCATCCACCTCACCGCTCACCCATGGAAAATGCCTTCCACGGCTCACAAAGGACACACTGGTCCAGTCACTGCCTAACACACACAACTACTGTTGTTGATAAACTACCGTCCTGTATAATAGCACCTTACCCTCATGAAACCAGTCATATTGCCACTATTCACCCCCATCACTCCCAAGGGCATGAAATCCAGGTCCTGTGAAATCCAAGGTCACATGGTCAGTAGAAGAAAGGGCGAGGACCAGAACTCAAGTCCCTAAGCTCCAGACTCATGGACCTCCCACTGCCTTACGTTAAGTGTGAAAAACAATTTTTTTTTTTAGGGTTCTCAGAAGCATTCCAAACCCACTAGTTGTAAAGGTAAACGTAAAACAGCTTTTGTGCTCTTAAAAATGATTCTGGTGCCAAGAGTGAGGGTTGTGACAGCAGCAAGGCCCCAACGGCAGCCCCGAGGATGAGCGGTCCAAGATGCTAGAACATGGTTCCAGGAAGATCATCAGCTTTCTGTTCCTGGATGGAAACAGCTCCTGACAACTCTGTTCATTCTGTTTGTGGAGGAGCAATTAGGGAAGGAGTATAATATTCATTCTTTTTTAAAATCCCACCTTGATCCTGAGTTTAAAGCTGAGGTAATGTGGAAAGCAAAAGAGTTTCTAACGCCAATCTGAGGCCCTTGCCGGGAGAGAGGGCAAGAGGCAGTAATGCAATCCTTGAAAGGACGGATCCTGAAGCAGCAAGGGCTTTGGTTCCCATCACTGCCCTGCTACTACCCCCAATACACGCCCGAGCTCCTTGACTGCTGCCCACGGTCACGGGGAAGTGCGTCCACACTGGGGCACTCTGCCCATCGTGAGGGGCAAATGAGCTACTACATGCAAAGTGCTCCAAACAGTGCCAGGTGCGTGTGAGTACTTCATAGATGTTTCCTATTATTATTTCCAGAAGAGAATCGCTAAGATTGTGGTCTTTTCAAAGTGTATTTCATAAGAAGTTTCAAGAAGACTTCTTGTCCCATTTGTTGATCCATGATGCCCCACACCAGCACAAAGATTATTTACAAGTTTCACTTCCTGATAGGATCTTTCTGGATTCCCATCTGTGGACTGGAGGCACTGGAAGAACAAACAGTGGAATTCGAAGAACTGTTCTTTTTCCCAGCAATAGTGCAAGGAAATCTGCACCCATTCTCTCAATACTACAAACTGGCTTCCATAAGGAGAAAAAACCCCGAAGACCTTCACTGCATTACCCTGATGCGAGGGCACGTTTTTAAAATGCGTCTTCTATTCTGAAAGCAACCAAAGTGTTAAAAATTTAAAGTTTCACCAGCTGAGAAGGACATGGTTCAGCTCACCCAGGGATGACAGTCCTAAGGACTGGAATAGAACCTGCTGATGAATCAAAAGAGTTCTTTCCCAGAAAATGCTGAAATTCCAGGAACAATGTGCTATGCTCGGGATGATTAAGAGAACAATGCTTTTAAAAATCCCCCTCTCAGGCTAGGAGTGTAGCCTCCGCTACCAACAGAGATCGGCTAAAGTGTCACCTCTCTGAACCTCTCCACTTTCAGAGAGGGCATTTGTTCGACCTATTCTAGGCGAACGACGGAAGGCTTCTCCCCAGAAGAGCAGATAAACCAGGCGTTAGTGGGGGTCACAGTGCAGGTCTGAGGTCGTGTCCTGCGTGGAGGCACCCAGCCGGGGAGAAGGGGCGGCAAGTCAGCCTCCACTGTTCCCCAGCAGCAAGCCCCGACTGGGCAGATGCGGTCGTGCTGTTGCTAACTTCATACGCGGGGGGTGTGGGGGCTGCCGCAAGCCAAGCTGAGCATGCGAGCCCTCCACAAGCAAAACAAGCTGGAGCCCCGGGGAGCCGCGTGCGAGCTGGGGGACCACCTCGCTCTGGATCCCAACACAGCCAACTTTCTGCAATGCAAACGCTTTCCCGGGTTTCCTTTTTGGTACTGGCTGCTGTGCAGTGTCCTCTTCTGCTTCTACATTCTCCCTTCTCACATGAACCCTTCGCCTTCCTTCTCACTCCGGTTCTCCTTTTGCAGAAGCCACAACACAAATTAATGCGCACACACTAGCAATGGCGAAATAATGGCACTCTGCCCACCCACAGAGATCCCACACTACTTCTCAGTATGTATCAGGTCATGATTTTCCCTTTCTTGGGTAAGGACTCTCCTAACCCTGTCTTCCCTATCACCCCCAAATCAATTTTGAGATATAAATAAATGTTCCTCTTCCCTTATCTTTGGGGGGTAGATGATCTCTTTCTTCACTTCCCAAGTGGTACTCACCCCTCATTCTCTGCTCTTCGGCCCACCTGCCCCCTCAGCCCCCAGCTCTGAATCACTTTTGCCTAGCTCCTTCCCTCCCAAACTACACCGTTCTCCCTGAATCTGTTACTCCTCAAGCAAGACAACCCTTCAAATGCATTCACTTCAAACATACCAAATTTAAAGGGCAGAAACTGTTACCATCATTGAAAGTATGCAGCTTTTGAGTTTTTCTGCTTTATGCGTACATGGCCAGGGAGGGGGGTGGCGGCGGGGGGGGGGGGTGCGAAGCACAAAGCAATGAAATCAAGTTTTGATTTGTTTCCACTTAAACTGATTTGCCAAATGTGCTGTGGTTTTATTCACATCCTATGCTTCTGTTTACCTGGCCCCTTAGGGCTATCCATCTCTAAGGGCCTAAGGTTGCAGGCTGTATCTCAGTCCACAAAGCCATTTTGTTTGGTCGGCAGGAAGTTCTTATTTAAAATGTTGAGTTAGCTGATCTTTTAAAATCAGGAGATTTTAAAGTAATAATCCAGATTTTCTGGCTTACGGTGAAAAATCAGAAGATCTGGCAAGACTTGCCCACAATCCCATATGGCCAACAATTGGCTGCTGAACAGATCAGCTAAACAGAGCCCCTTCAGGCAGACCTGCATTTTCCAGTTCAGCCCAGGTCCAGCCCCCTCCCTCCTGACCACCCTACCCTGAGGCTGAGGACCAGCTGCTGCACATCATCTTCCCTGAGGCCTGCTGCAGGGCTTAGTATTTGCCTGAGACCGGAGGCAGAGCTACCACCCACTCTAATGCTCCCTCTAGTTAGTGCAGAAACTACAGATGCAATTACCCAGTTTTGGCTCCATACAGATTTTGCCAGGTACAAATAACTTATAAGGAAAAGAACTTAGAACCAAGAGAAATGGGAAATGCCCCATAATAGAAAAATATTTGAAAAGAACTAGGCTAAAGAGAGAGAAAAGTGTCCCTCCCTCTGCCTTTCCCTCCCTCTCTGTACCTGTGTGTATAGGAAGGGGTGCATTTGTGAAATCTGCGTTAGCGCTGCAGACCATTTCCTAATTTGTACTTTATTAGTGGCCAAATGCTAGTATGAAAAATAAAACCATGAAAGGAGAGATTCTAACAGGATGAATTCACTCCGCTGAAATAATTATACTTGATCATAATAAATCTATATTAAGACAATATAAATACAGGATATAGATATTTGGATATTGATTCATGGTCTATTTAGAGGAATACAGATATGATTATTTTTTTAATTGCATATATTTGTGATAGCAGTTGTTCAGCGAGCACTTGGGTATTAACACCTTAATAAATATCAGCTACATCTTGACATATTTGTGTCCAGCTGTTACTGTAAGGCTGATCTCTTTAGGAGAAGGGGGCTTCATGTGTATGTACTATTACAAGTGGCATTCCATCACCAACACTGGTGACAAAACAGAACAGGGCTAGAGAAGTCACCAAAACAAGTGCTTTTAAATAACCCTCTCAATTCTAGGGTAAAGTTTCACTCAAATGGTATTATTTTGGTTGCTATTTTCTAAAACCCTGTGTGCTGGCGAGAACGCTGTCCTAGAAACCAGAAGATGCAGTTGTCACTGGGGCTCAAGTCTCTACGGCCTCTGTCCCCACATTTCAGATCTGACCCCTGAATGAGGAGCATGACCTGGACAAGCTGCGAGGTCCCTCTAGACCTCAAAATCCCATTCTCTTTCTTGGCATTTTTTGGGTTTTTTTTGGCAAGAATATGAATAGGTATTATAAAATGAATACAAAGAATACAAGAGTAATGAGAACAGTAGATAAGAGAACGGGCTTTGAAATAACAAGGCTAATTTCAAATTCCACTTCCACCATTTCTGTGTGATTTTTTTTTACAAATCACATAACCTCTGAAGCCCCAGTTACCTCATCTGTAAGGTAGGATGTAAGTCTACCTTCCACTCAGGATTGCTTCGAGGATGGAATGAGAATGCATGTAAATTTCAGGGCATACATTTGGACAATCAGAAAATGCCTAATTAACAGTTGTTAGTATTAATTTGGGGTAGTCCACACATTGTCCAATTACTTCTTGACCAATTAAGTTAAAAAACAAAACAAAACAAAACAAAACTAGTTACATCTGGTAATAAATTGATTTTGAAAGCTTATTTAGTGGGGTGCATCATGGAGACCATTTTCCAAACAATTTTAATTTTTAAATATCTCTTAGAACTAAGCTTGGAACAATCAGTAAAGAGGATTTTGACTGAGGGTATTTCATACACAGTGGGATGGCATGAATGTGTCCTGTCTCCACTGCATGAGATCTGGAGATCTGGTGCTTTCTGGTGATCAACATCCTTCAGAGGGGAGGGTGGCCTTGCGCTTCCTTTCTTCTCCCTCCTTTGTAGAATTTATTGCAGTGTTGGTGATCTGTTGACGCTAAGATTTAGCAATGGAATTTATGGGTTGCTGGGGAAGTGAAGCCTTCCTTGGCAGTGTTCCTGACTATTACCAGCAAGCAGAAGAGGAAAGTAAAAAAGGGTTTTAAGAAATGTTCATAATGGCATCTAACATGGATATCTGTGAGCCTTCACAACAGCAGGTGTCAACAGGAGGATATGGACATCTTGAAAACCTCAGCAGTAGTTCCCACACTTGATTTCATAGACCAGTAGAATCTTACAGGAAGGCTGTCATAAAACTGCCAGGGTTTGGGTGACCAAGAGATGACCTCAAAAAAGCGATCATCGCCATCCTTCACAAGAGGAAACAAAATTAACACCTCAAAGTAGGAAGTACCCAAGATTTTTTAAAAAGACCTTTGAAATTGAATAAACTTAGCATTAAAATCAAAACTCAAAAGCTTGCCGCATTGCTTTTACTCTTTTACCCCACAGGCTGGTGCAACTGTCACCATGGAACCTGGAAACAACTGCTTAGGAACAGACTTCAAGTTGGCTCATTATGCCATCCAGTCTGGGGATGCAGCACCTCATGAAAACACCACAGGCCACCCTGTGAACCATCCACTGCCTTGGTCATCACCTTCCAAGGACACAGATGTATCCTTAAAGTTCTTTGTCTTAGTAACTAACTGTGAGCCTGTCAGCCACGAATGTTTCAAAACCTTTTGTCTTCAGTGGGTACCCAGACTTCTGTGTACAAAAGACAGTGAGTGGTTCTGTCTTAGCTCTACACATGGAATCACTTGGGGGGGGGGGGGGCGGTGGAGGAGAGCTCGTTTCAACACGAAATTCCCCCCGCCCCCACTCCCCGGAGATTTTGATTCGATAGATGGGGCTTAAGTAACTTTAAAAATATTCCCCAGACTGACTCTGATGATAGCCAGGGTTGAGAAAAACTAGTGCCATATTTTTTTGCCTTCATCCTGAACTTGCGTATTATAAAGCTTTAACGTATACCTCTTCATGCATTCCTTCTGGCAACAGATATGAACAGAGGACCTGCCATGCATGAGGCACTAGGAAATCAGTGCAGAACAATACAGATATCTCCCTGACCTTGCCACACTGACAAGTACTGGACCATGGAGACAAGGAAGCAGGCAACTGAAATACCACATTCAGGTTTGCTGGGATTAGGGGAACAATCAGGTTCTTCTATCCTTATCCTAATGGTTTCATGGGTTTCAATAATATCTCCTTGCAGTCTTCTTTCCAGATACTAAAAATCCCATTATTTTTTATTTTATTTTATTAAATCCCAATATTTTTATCAAAAAACAGACGGGGAAGGCCCTGTCCTCCTGGAGCTTCCATTCTAGCAGGAATGTCTACATTTTTTAGGTACCATTACATTGGTCGTTCCAGCTCCAGGGTCTTTCCTAAAGATAGGTACCCATGCTTTGAACAAAGCACAGTGAAAAATCAGATTTTCTGTTTCGTTTCCAAAATCTTTTGTATGAAGCTTAGCATTTCCTGCCTTTTTTAACCTGCAAGAGCAAGTTGGGACAACACTGTGAAAGTGTTTTTGAAGTCCTTTCCTAGGTTTTGCCAGCAAAACACCCACCCTGTGACAGTTCCATAATTTCTAAGTACCTGACCTCATACTGCCCACAGAGAAACTCACCTGCAAATCTGCTGATGACTCATATATCCTAATACGGTTTCCCTGGAGTAAATCCCCATTGGTTACTTATTTCATAATTCAGAAGAGCTTGCTGTCATCTGTAAACTTAGAAATTCCACTGTGTGCTCCTTCTTCTGGATCAATTATGTAAATAAGGCCTGAGGGACCCACTGTTTACACACCTTCAAGCAGAGGAGAAATCTTTATTCTTAGCCTTTATTTGTGGTCTTTAAGGCAGATGAATTCGAATGCCTGCTCTGTCACCTCCTGGGTAAGCTACAGCTAATCACATCACCTCCCCGGGCCTGGATTTCCTCGATTTTATGGATATAAAATTCAAGTGTTGATACCTTCCATCTACAAAATTCTACCTTTCTACTCAAAATGATACATCACATCTTTAATTCCAAGGTGGCTTCAAGTTCGGTATAGCCTTTGAAAGTCTACAAGGACAATACCTAAGGGCTTTCAAATATTTTCCCTCTCAAGAAATCTCATACCTTCACAAAACATCCCTTCTGCTCTCAGGAATATCTCTCACCTCCAGAGGACATGGAGAGGTTTCCCATGTGGACCAGAACAGAAGTGAGAGCGAACAGACCATCTGGACAGACAACACACCAGCAGGGGACCAGGGCATGATGGATATTCATAACAAAGAGGCTGTACTTGCTAGCTACAAGATCTGGAATTTTGTTCTAACACTCTCAAAACTGTTGGATGGCTACCATCCCAACCAAATCATTTGTTTAAATCTAGTTTATTGGATAGATCTAGAACATTTGAAGAACTTGGCCCTAAGTTACTTACGCTTTCTGAACTGCCTGCTTCAAAAGACATCTGAGCGTGGTAATTTCCTAATGTCACTTCAGTGAAGACACGTGAAATCTGGTAAGTATGAAATCACACCAATGACAAGCTAAACCCTAATTCTGGGAAAAGGGCTTGTTTCTAAGCCCTAATCCTCTCTCCTGCCCCAAATGTAAACCTGTCACTAATTAAGTATTTTGAGCATACTAGCAAAAAGAAAAGGAAAAAAAAGCTTAGCCCGAGTGGGAACCACGTTCATACGTGGTTTTTTCAATACCAGTTATCCTATTTATGTCCGCACAAATTTCAAAAGCAACTCTGATCTGGTAAGCTTCAGATTTGCACAGAACATTAGAAATTCTCTTCCAGATGTCTAAACAGAATTACAAAGACCCTAGAGGATGGAGTACAGATTTCAGAAGCTTGCAACTGACTCAAATAATTTCAAAAGGGCACCTCAGGTGCAAACATTTGCAAAAGCTAAATGCAATGTAGTCTGACCACAAACATAGATTCCTTAGAAGCCCCTGACCTAAGGGCCAATCAATCCCTAGAATTTACCTCCATCACTAAACACCTCAGCTCTCAAATAGGACCAGCAGTGCCAAACTACTGGGTTTCGTGCAGTATTAATACAAGTGACTATAAAGCTTTTGGCAAAGTCATCCTCTACTCCTCTCTCATAGGATTAGAAAGCAGAATCAAGACTTTAAAATCTCAAAAGGCCTGAGACTGGACCAAAATAAATAGGATACCACTGAACAGGGACAAAAACTAAAAACCGTCCACTCAATCTCACCTACACATACAAAAATCTGCCCAATGAATAGGGTCGCAGCAGCTCAACACCATATCTGGATGTTTTGACAGTTTGGACAGAACCTACAGGTGAATCTGTGCTAGGTGCTGTTTTTTTAAAAAGGCAGTTTTGGGGATGCCTGGGTGGCTCAGTCGGTTGAGCGTCCAACTTTGGCTCATGTCATGATCCCACAGTTCGTGAGTTCAAGCCCCACATCGGGCTCTGTGCTGACAGCTCAGAGCCTGGAGCCTGCTTCAGATTCTGTGTCTCCCTCTCTCTCTCCCCCTCCCCCGCTCACACTCTGTCTCTCAAAAATAAATAAACGTTAAAAAAAAAAAAGGCAGTTTTGTGGGGCACCTGGGTAGCTCAGTCAGTTAAGCATTCCACTCTTGATTTTGGCTCAGGTCATAATCTCACAGCTCATGAGATCAAGATTGAGCCCCGCGCTGGGCTCAGAGACTGCTTGGGATTCTCTTCCTTACTCTCTCTCTGCTCCTCCTCTGTGTGTGCACTCTCTGTCTCTCTCAAAATAAAATAAAAACTTAAAAAAAAAAAAGACAGTTGTTTAAATTGCAGTAAGTAGATGTTTATGCCTTGGTCTTAGGAAAAAGCTGTCCTACTATACTCTCTGTTGACCAAGCATACCTCAATTACCGTATTTAATTCCAGATACCATTACTCTCTATGAGAGATGCTGACAAACTAAAAAGACATCTAGAAACCATGTCCCACACAGGATTGTGAGAAGAGGTTGACTATTTTGCATTGAGAAATGGGGAGAGAGACATCATACCGTCTTTGTGAATTCAAGGGGCTGTCCTCTGGATATGGGAAGTTCCAGAGGCACAGAATCAACGGAACAGTTTCGAGGAGGCAGCCTTCAGCTCAAATAAAAATCACACATGGAATCCAAAGATATAATGACATGTCTTCCTAACTACAGGGTTCCCTGTACATTCTAGGGGTTATTTAAAAAAAAATTTTTTTTAATGTTTATTTATTTTTGAGAGAGAGAGAGCTAGTGTGAGCAGGGGAGGGGCAGAGAGAGAGAGAGAGAGAGAGACAGACAGACAGACAGACAGAAGCTGAAGCAGGCTCCAGGCTCTGAGCTATCAGCACAGAGCCTGACAAGGGGCTCCAACTCACAAACCATGAGATCATGACCTGAGCGGAAGTCGGTTGCTTAACCGACTGGCTTCCCTCTAGGGGTGTTTAAACAGAGGCTGTCTAGCAAGTGTAAAATTTACTAAAGAAGTTATACCAGGACCTCTCTCAAATTCCAGTTCTGACTCCAAGATTCCCCACCTACCCAGTATTATACTGCCCTGCTAACTCATCTGCCATGATTTCTCAAAAATGCCCTTTTCTTCTGATTAGGCTTTGCCCAGATCCTACTCACTTCAGGCTGAGCAGAGCAGAGCAGAGCAGAGGTCTCCTAGATTGGCCTCCCAAACTTGACGTCCTCGCTCACCAGTCAAGAACCACCTCCTTCAAGGCCCATTCTGAGATGTAACTTTCCTTCACGGTGACCTTAACGTTTGCTGTTAAGGTCGAGCAGGATTTCTCAACCCTGGCACTACTGACATTTCAGCCGGGATAGTTCTTTGTTGTGGGGGCTGTCCTGAGCATTGCAGGATGGATGTGCAGCAGGATCCCTGGCCTCTTTCCACTAGATGTCAGTAGCACCTGCCTCCCGGCTATGACAAAAAAAAAAAAAAAAAAAAAGTTTCCAGACATTGCCAAATGTTTGCTGGGAGGCAAAATCACCCCTTGTTGAGAACCACTCTTCTTGAGGCAAATTATTAGCATCACTGACCTGTGCTTCACGTTTTCCACTAACTAGATCTCCCCTAACTCCATCAGTCTTGTTCTCTGCTCCAGCCAGGCAAACCTATTTACTATATTTGACTTGGGACAAAGCTCACTGCTTCCCCTAAAACATGCTCCTTCCCCCTTCCCCAAAGCACACAATACTTTTATCTGGCTCCAAACACCCTTTCCATTTCAGTATTCCTTGACCTCCTAGAAAAATGCAATCCCTTGCTTCTGGTGGTGTCCTCACTTGTATCTGTCTTACCTGCCCTCTATTTGTGCAAGAATCTTCTCCTTCCTTGTTAGGGAACCACAACACCCACTCTGGTTTTCTGCTTGCTGCTGGCACTCAATAAAGTGACTGGTGTTTCTTAAAATGTCAAGAATCAGCTCCAATTATGTATGAAAAGTACGTGAAATCCCTTACCAACTACCATTTCAAGAGCATGTGTGATCATGAGTACACAGTTGGAACAAAACTTTTGACTTCTTCACAGATAGTGCCAATTTACCTGTGTTACTGAGATTGAACCAAGTGTAACTTCCATCATACAGCTACCAAAACAGTTTAGCTACCAGGACATGACAAACACATCAACATTTTGTGAAATTAATTTTAAAAAGCTCATCACAGTATAAAAGTGAAGGGAAAACAGCAAAGTGTTGATCAAGTTTTTGAATTCTGTAAACCTTGGCAAGGAGAAAAAGATATGAATATGGCTCAATACTTTAGCTGTTGCATCATACACTACTCAACATGGTAACAGAAGAGACTGGGGGACTGGGTCACCTAAGGACACTTCCCTCTGCAAACTTCTAACGTGTTGAGTTTTAATCAACAAAGTACACACTCACACACCGTCAATAAAAACGAGACAAACCTAAGATAAAATGTTCAAATATGTAAGTAAACCATGCCAATTCAAGATTTGCATTTTCTTTCAGCTCCGTGGATTACCTAATCATTTTACAGGAGACTCCCTAAATAACCTACAGAGACCAAACACTCCAAATCAACTGTGCTGGATCCTTATTTTAACTCATCTCAGGATCTTTTCTCTCTTGCTTTTGCACTTTAACAGGATTTTAATCAACTGATGTGGAATACAAGAGAAGTGACAACTCTAACCCTTTCCTAGCTGATGGCAGGGGTTTGGCCAGTATTTATGGACAGTAAAATGAAATGCTGTCTACGGACCTCCTTTACTAGCCATGGATTCTTCCCACAGGTCTGTAAAGAGCGGCGGAGGTGGGGGCGGGGGGGGGTCCCAGAAGCTTTGGTGGGGAAGGTCTGAATCACTGTCATTCTTGGCACTTGGAAGTGCCCTTTGGTTGTTTATGAGGCAAACAGCCGTCACCATTACTGCAGACAGTAACTCCTCGCCTGTCCAAACTCTTCCAAAGTCCAGCACAGAACACAAAATAGGTGCTCAATAAGAGCGGCCTGAATGGAATTTTATTTTCAAAGCTCAGGAAAGTTTCCAGAAGCCTGCTCTCTTTTTACTCAGTTATCTTTCAAAATATATCCTCACAGATTTGCCCAACAAGAAATATTTTTGAAATTCAAGGAAGAAAAAGGAGGAAATTTGCAAAGCAGGAGCCATGTATGAGCCCAAGTAGCTCAAGTTGGGCCCCACAATTGGCTAGGACTCCCCAGTACTGTTCCCCATCTCTCGGCCTACCTCTTGAGCGCTCGCTCCCTCACACCTTTGCGTTGTTTCTGTCCTGAAGCCTCACCTCCCCACCTTCTGCCACACAACCCCCAGCTGCGTACCCACTGGGACCGCAAATCCCCACCTCTTCCTCTCCAGCAGGGACCTACCTCTCCTCCCTCGACCTGCGGCAGCTCTCCTTCACTGCGGCTGGCTTTTTAAGAAACACAACACAGAAAACAAAACAAAACAAAAAAACAGCCCTCCAAAAAAACCAAAAGCCTAATTTGTTTATCCTCACGGGAGACCCCAAATGAGGGGGACATTAGGAGGAAGGCCTCTATCAACCCTCCAGTAAGCAACTTCCCCCAATCCTCCTTCCCAAGCCCCTGGCCAGGATTCGAGCAGAAGTCCAGTTCCCAAGTGCCCACGCCTTCAAACAAGCTAGAAGCGGATTATACCGGTACCCAACCCGGAGATGGCCCGCGGCGGGCAGGGTGCACCTGCGGGCCCCCAGCTCCCTCCCTCCGGCGCGGGGGGCGGGGCGCGGCCCTCATTCCCCGCCCAGCCCACCCGGCGCGGGAAGCAGGCGAGGGGGAGGCGTTTCACGAGAAGTTAAAGGGCTCACCTTCTGGGCTCCTGGCCAGCAAGGCCAGACACCAAACACCCACCTCCGGGAGGAATCAGCGGAGCCGAAACCGGGACTCCCCGCCCTCCCGACTGCGCGGACGGGGGCGACGGGAGGGAGCGCGCGCGAGGGGGAGCTGGAGGGAGGCAGTCCACACTCTCCTCTCTCAGGGCCCACCGCCGGCGGCCGAGGCTTCGGCGGCGCCCGCCGCTCCAGTTGCCCAGAGCGGCGCAATCTTCCGGGCCCGGGCGGTCGCAGACGGGAACCCAGCGCGGCCCCGCGCGCCGCCCGCGCCCCCCCCCCCCCCCCCGCCCCTCGCTGCCAGTTCCCCGCCGCGGGGCAGGACGCCTGCGCCGGGGGCGCGCGCTTCGGCTCCGGGGCGGCTCCCACCTGCGCGGCCCCGGCCCCGGCGAGGCTAGCACTAACCTTGGGGGGCAGTCGGGGCAGCTTGGCCGCCGAGCCACGGCTTATGCTGAGGCGGGAGGTGGCGGCATCACCTGCGGCGGGCGGCGGCTGCACCGGGACGCGCCGGGGCGGCGAAGGCGCGCGGCGCCCTGGACCCTGCTCCCGAGGCCCCGCCCGCGGCTGCCACCTCGAAGCGCGGCGGAGGAGCCGGGGCACCACGGGCGGCGGCAGCGGCGACGACGGGAGCAGCAGCACATGACTCTGTAACGGGGGGAATTAGACAAAGCGTAACATGGACTCCGGGCCCGTGCAGGCGCTGCAGCTCCGGGACCAACCGCAGCCAGCGAGCGCCGCGACTGGCTCGGCCACAGCCAATGGGGCGGGCCGGGGCCTCCATGTGACGGCGAGCACTTTCCCCTGGCCGCCCTGCCGCGCCCGCGGAGGGTCGGGGCTCTTCCGCAGCGGGCCGAGCTCACCGGAGGGGGCTTGCGGCCAGTTAGGTGGCCCAGGGTCGGGGATTGGTGGCGGGAGGCTGCTGGCCGCCGAACAGGTGCATGGGGCGGGGAAGATCGCTGTCGCCTGAAGACTTACCTGTCAAACGCCTACCTGAGCAGGGCGCGGAGCCAGGCAGACGCTGTCGCCTGGAGGGAGCGGGGCAAGGTCAGCAACCTTCGCCCTTCCTGGGTCTGTCCTTTTGACTAAAACTCTGATATTAAGACATGGGGAGAAATGCAGTGACATGGTAGGGGGGAACTGGCGTAAAAGTCGTTTAAGCAGGCTCTAGTCTAAGGAGCTAAGTACTTGCCTCGGATTCGGGGCACTCACAACTTTATCTTGGCACGAATAGCTTTTCGGCTTCATTTGTTCCGTCTCTGCTATTAAAGATATATTGGAGAGTCGGTTCTTGTTTTAATCCGAGTCTACTCTCTTTTCCCCATTCCTTTTTACCAAAATTATCTTGTGCCTGAAGCCGGCAGGTGAACGGCTGCCCTCTGCTAAGGACTGTCCTGCTAAGGCTGTCCTGTTCCCCAGCCTGATAGTTTTCCCTCTTGTTTTTGTTGTAATATTGAAATGTGTTTCCCCTGTTTCTCATGGGGAGAAGCAGGGATAAACAAGTAAAGCCAGGAGGGATGTTTGGAATTGGTGCTTTATAACAAGTCAAGTGGCTTCAGCCCAATACTTCAATATCTCCTTTTATCTGAATCCACCCATTTCTGTGAACAACGGAAAGTCCCATCTCTGTTAAGGTCTCTCCATGTCAGTGAATGTTCAGTCACCATTAACTCCGCGTCCCCATGTTTCTTGTAAACATGGGGCACAAAATGTGACAGGTACTCGGGTGGATGTGTGTTTAGATATAGGATATAGGCAGGCCTTAGAAAGAGTGGTTTTCTAGGTTTCAGGAAAGGCTTCCGAGAGAAGAGGGTGATTAGAACCGACCCTGGAAAGGGAGCCCTTGTTGATCAGGCCCTGGAAGTGAAGAAGACCAGCCGTGGCAGGGAGGAGCATGAACAGAGGTCCAGAGCACACTCAAGGGACTGTCCTAGATGAATTACCACATGACACTAGATTTTGAACCCTTCTGACCTTCTCTTGCTTTCTCACTTTCCTTGCCCTGTCCCTCATACCAGCAGCCTCTCCTATTCCACACACCCAGCTGAGAAGGAGGTATGTGGGCAGGGGCTGTGCACTAAGCGATTTAATCACAGAACCAGATTTGCTCTTCTGGATGTTAGAACAGTTTTAAAACTGTTAACATCTAGTGGTGTAATAGTTTGATTGAAAACACCCCACTATTGTAACTGATTTGGAATGTTTTGCTGTTTGTAAAAACACTTTGTTCCATGTTTTGATCTTACTGGGGCTTTAAACTATGATTTGAGATTTCAGAGAAATAGGATTTCAAGATTGGTATAAACTAAGAAAAAAAATAATACTTAAAATACAGTTAAATATGGAGAAGCAGGCATTCACATACACTTATCAGTACAAATTGGGTAAATCCTTTTGGAGGGCAATTTGGCAACTTTGGAAAAAATACGTATGTGTGTTATTTTTGACCAGATAAGTCCACCTCTAGGAGTTTATACTTCAGGCTTATATATGCAAAAAATATATATTTCAGAAATATTTATACATGTGTCTAAAAATACATGTACAGGTGTTTATTGCATTGTCTGTAATAACAAAAACATGTAATGGTGTACAAGTCTAACAAGCCAGTAGGAAACTTTAAGCAAACTATACTAGATCTGTAAAAGGAAACCAAGTAGCCACTAATATAAAAAAGATAGATCTATTTGTACATGGAAGAACATTCAAAATCTATAAGTGAAAAAAGCAAACTGCAGAACAGTATGGATGCTATGATCTCATTTTTATTTGCATTTTTTCTTGTCTCTAACCATACATGCTATTAAATGTATGCTTAGTGGAAATCTGGAAGCATGTGTAACAAGCAGTTAGCAGTGGTTATCTCTGGCTGTGGGATCACGACGGCCATTCGCTTTCTCTTACAAAGTTCTGTGCGTTTGCATTGTTTTTATGTCGAGCACATATTACTTAGATAACAAGAAAAATAATAAAAACATTTTTAAAGGTAAAATTGGTAAGAACTCTCCCAATAACAAACAATGAAAAATCACTGTGATGGTCCGGGATGTAAAAGGATGTCACCTTCCTTTATTCCCCAAGGAAAACAAATGGGAAGGAGACGAAGGACAATAATTGATGTAACATTGGATTCAAAGTTAAGAAATATGACAGAAAAGGAACCTGGGGCTACTCTAGGCATGTCTACAGGGATGAGGTGGGGGAAACAGACTTCAAGAAGTTCTGTTCAACAAGAACTTACACAGCAGTTACTATCCTTTGCTGAGTTGTTACAGTCAGGAATCTGGTAGCCGTTCAGGCACACGGTAAATCTGTATCTCGCTAATAACAAGTGCAGTGCTTATGATGGGCCAGGCACTGCCCTAAGTACTGTACATATGTTTGCTTAGTCCTCACAGCAACCCCAGGAGATAGATACTATTCCTAGCCTCATTTTTTAAGACTGGAAGCAAAGGCCTGAGGAGGTTATAAAATTAGCTCAAGTTTACGCAGCCTTTAAGTGGCTCTAGAGGTAAGCACTTACCATATTGTCTAAAAGGACCTTTTAAGATAAAGGCCATTATACATTATTACCTGAGCATCTGTTTTTAGCAAGTATTGTAATTCTAGGTTGATTTTTGCTTACCTAAACTATAGTGTTTGGCATGGCCCTGAGGCACTCAGTAATACCGAATGAATGAACGAATAATTGACTTTCCTATGGAGAAGCCTCTAAGCTCCTGGGAGGAGCGAGTTTGCGTTGTTCCCCTTTTTATCACCTAGTAGAATGCCCAACATGTGGTAAGCAATATGAATTCCGATAATCTGTAAACATGTTTTTGAAATATTGTACGGGAGTCAAGCTTTATAAATTGATCCTAAATACACTGGGGTAGCTTATGAATATAATAGCATGATGAATTCCTTGTAACATGAAGAAGAGCCGTGGGGCACAGGGCTAAATCTGGATACACCTGCATAACCACACATAAATAAATATAGACTATATTTGCTTGGAAAGTGGCAGTAATGCCAAAGAGCGGAAGGGATACAAAATTGCACATTATTTGAGCCTCTTTTTCTCTCATCTCTCTTGGTTTCTGAAATGGGGAGGAAGATACATACCTCAAGTTATTGTGAGGCCCAGGACTAAATGACATGTGGAAAGGGCTTAGCTAAGTGCCTTATAACATAGGCATTGCTCAGTAAATGTTACCTATTGTAAGTGTGTCCATTTATTATAAATGTGACCTGATTTCCAAATCTATTGTGACTATAAACTCTACAGCTAACACAGTGGGCAATGTGGGGGAGCTCATATGCATATCGTGCTTTGAAATGGTAGAGTAGGGGCTCAGTCAAAGCAAATGGACACTCAGTCTCCTCTTCTTCTGTCCCACTTCCACTTTTCCTCTTCTTTTTATTATTTTACATGGGTTAAACCCATTTCACGTAGACTTATTTAAACTCTCAACCTAGGAGGTAGAAAGCAAATTGTCCCCTTTCCTCACAGCTGAGGAAATTGAAATGCTGGAGACTAGATTAGACATGAGCAGGTAGAGGAAGGAGAACAGTGAGGGGTGGAGGAACAGAACTGGGTGGGTGTGTGGGGTAACTCTCCGTAAGAATTGACATAATACGGGGTCCAAAGAGGAAGGGAATTTGCTAGGCTGTTATAATTAGAAATAAGACAGTGAAATCGAAACTAGAAGAACTAAGGGTACATGTCTTACCCACAATGAGGAGAAGTGGACCTATCCCTTCTAAGATAGATTCATAGAGTGAAAAAAAAATTAGGGTTGCCTATCTAGGCATGCCAGTGCTCTTTGTTAGCCCTAGACTGTGTTTTCTTCACTGGGGAAAATTTTTTTTTGAAGCATTTAAAAAAACACCAAATTTAACTAGGTGAGGATTGGTACCCATATCTTCTGCTTTCCTGCCAGCCACCATTAGGGATGGACTCTTCATGTTCTTAGCGAAAGCCAGTTTTTCTGCTCTTGAACCCCATCTCAAATGATAATTCCAGCAAGTCTCCTATATTACTAATTTACCCCTCTCTGCTGACTATTGCCATCAACATTTTTTAATTTTAATTGTTTCTTTTTAACATTTATTTATTTTTGAGAGAGAGATCAGGGGAGGGACAGAGAAGGGGACAGAAGATCGGAAGCCTGCTCCACACTGACAGTAGAGAGCCCGATGCGATGCTTGAACCCACGAACCTTCAAACTATGACCTGAGCTGAAGTTGGAGGCTTAGCCGACTGAGCCACCCACGCGTCTGACATTTTTTAAAAATATTATTTCTTCCATCTTAAGGAATAAACTGTCTCTTGACCCTACTATCCCTGCTCCATTTCTCATCTCTCCGTTGCATCTAAACATATTGTTTCCAATTCCTTTCTTCCCATTATCTTTTCCACTCAATCTAATTAGGGTTTTACTCCCAAAGCATCACAGAAACTGATCTGACCAAGATAACCGACAACTTCTACTTCACTAAATATAGCAGCGAATCCTTAACTGACCTCTCAGCTGCATTAGACCGCTCCCTCCTCTTTGGTAAACTACCTTGTCTGGACTTCCAGGACACCACACTCACTCTCTCCAAGGAGATCATCCACTCTTACGGCTTCGAGTTCCCTTTCTATGGCCAACAACCCGACATATGTGTCTCCAGCATATTTCTCTCTCCTGAGATCCAATTTGCATTTCTTAAAAATTTTTAAATGTTTATTTATTTTGAGAGAGAGAGAGTGTGTTAGTGTGAGTCGGGGAGGGGCAGAGAGAGAAAGAGAGAGAGAATCTCAAACAGCCTCCAAGCTGAGTACAGAGCCCAACACTGAACCAACTGAGCTACCCAGGTGCCCCCCCCATTTGCATTTCGAACTACTTTTTTGGTTTTCGCACTTAGACTTCTAACAGATATCCCAACCTTAACAATTTCCAAACCAAACTCCTGATTTCCCCCCAAAACCTGTGCAACCCACACACCTTTCTCCCTTTTAGTAAATGGCAGCTCTGTCCTTCCAATTGCTTGGGTTAAAAGCCTTGGATTCGGTCATCCTTGGCTCTTCTGTCTTTGTCTCATAACTTATGTTGAAACTGTCTGGAAATCCTTCCAAACATGCACCATATTGTTATGCCTTGGTTCCATCCACCATCATCTCTCTCCTGTATTAACTCATAAGCCACTTAACTAGTCTATGTGCTTCCACTCATGCCCCATCCCTCCCCATAGTTGGTTCTCAAGAGCAGCCAAAGTGAGCCTTTTAACACATAAGACTAATCAACTCATTCCTTGCTCAAACCCTGTGATAGCTCCCTTTTTCATCCAGAGTAAAGGCTTAGTCCTTACAGTGGCTTACAAGGTCCTTGCACAATCTGTATCCCTCCCTCCCAACATCACTTACTCAGGGAAGCATACCCTGACAACCGTATCTAGACTGAAATTTCATGCCTACCCATTCCTCTCACCTTTATTATTTTCCTCTGAGCACTTATCATTGACTTATTATTTTTTTTCGTTTAGTATCTATCTCCCCCTGCTAGAATATAAGCCCTTTAAAGACAGGAAATTTTATCTGTCTTGATTACAGATGTATTCGATGCATTTAGAATAGTGTCTGGCACATAGTAGGTTGTCAATAATTATGTTTTAATGAATGAATGAATGTAGTCCAGATTTCTAATCAGTATAAAGTCAGGAAAACTTTTCATAGGGAGAGATTTTATGTGTATCGTGCCGTTCTCGAAGTATTTGTTAACGAGAAAAGGCATTCGTATTCAGTCTCCAAATCTGGACCTTTTACTAAAATAGCACCTGGCACCTAGGAGCTTGTGTGGCAAAAGAAAAACTTAATGGAAAATATTACCTTTTTTCTAGTCTCCTAGCAAAAAGGGAAAAGGAAAACAATCTGCCCTGAGTTGACAAACAAAATTGCGAACTAAGAATTCCAAAGTTGTCAATCATATTCTTATTAATGAAAATATGTAAGCAACATAACACAACAATGAAAAGAATAAGTAAGGACGAATGATACATTCACTTCCTCGTAACTTACTACTTAACCTTAAGACTATCTTACTGTGTAGTAAAGTTGTTATGAACTCCAATCTGGCTAAAAGAAAAGGTTTAAAGGAAGTGGAGGAACCTAGATGGGACATAAAATAGCAAGCGGGACTCTTAATTATAACTTTGCCATTTGAAAGTTGAAATGACACAAAAATCCGGAGGAAAAGCACCGTAAAAAGGAATTGGGCAATACTTTAAAACAAAACAAAACAAAACTGGCTCCCAAAGCAAACTGATTTGTGTGGCCCTTTGAAAAGAGGAAGGAGGAGTAATGGCTGTTTCCAAATGGTGAGTTGAATGTTTAAAAACCCACACGGAACTCACTCTGTTAGGTTGTCTCCTGAAAGCTGTCTTCCTTGGGAAGAGAAGACGAGCACAACCAGAAACCTTAAATGTCAAGCTGAGGCTGAGCAGTGCCTGAGCCGAGGAGAGGAATGCCGAGGACAGGGAGACAAGCCAGCTGTGGGGTTTTCTTACTCATGGGTGAAATCCTAGCATTCTGGAGTTGAAAGAGTAATATGTCTGGGTACTGTCTGAAACTTCATCCAACAGTTCTTCAAAACAGTGTGGTCTAGAGATGATTGGGAAGTAAAGGTGAGCCCGAGAGGTTAGAATCATGGAACTAAAAGGCAGTGTTGCCCTAATGCAAGCCACTTCTTGGGCGCTGCAGACGCACGGAGGAGACAGCAGCCCCATTTCCTGTTCCTGGGCCTTTGCCCAGCCTAGACATAGCTCCCCGGCCAAAGGGGAGCCCAGGCCATGTGTCTGGATTTATATCTAAATCTAAATACATGAGACTAGGAAATCTTAGACGTCTCAGATTCTGTGATATCCCCTGGAAGTTTATCTCCAGTGCACTAATGAATAGTTCCTCTTGCCACTTTCCTCATTAATGTTTGCCTCCTCTCCCTGAATCTCTATTCTTTTCTCACTTTCGAAATGAGTAATGTTTTCTGCATTAACTGTGTGAGTCTCTTCTCTTTTTGTGCAACAATTGGGTGACAACCTGTAAACCCAAAGCCTACGGATGTGTTGTAACTGCATAGAGTTTTCTTGAAAAAATTTTAATTAGATGCCAATATTCAATAACTGGGAAATGTCACAAAACTACCCAGATTTCCAGCAGTTTGAACAACCAGGCTATCTGGCAAACCTGGAGTAACTCCTGTGTAGCAAAATCCTGCGTAGCAAAATCCTGCGAGGGCTGAAAAGTTGCTGCTTTAGCTGGTTCTCATTCTGCAGGTCACAAGTGGCCCAGCCACTCCTATGGTTCTGGGTTCTGAGGCAAAGAGGAGCAATTGTCCTTTGTCGTTTTGTGTACACTATTGTGTTTTCTATAACAGAGACATACTTCTTTCCACCATGTTTTAATATTTCCTACAAATGTGCTTCACATTTTCCAGACCCAACCCACATTTTAACTGCCTGTCTGGTGACTTTACGCATTTGAGTCTGTGATCCATGGTTTGTATTATCGGGCTGGCCTCCCTGGTTTTCAACAACAACAACAACAAAACTTCTAAACGGTGTTCAAAATGAAGTGGTAAGAGCCCTGAACAACCCAAGACATTATATAATTAATATAATTATCAGGTGGTTAAGACTGAGGAGAAACTTCTAACCAAGACTCTGATAATCATACTTCATAAATCATTATAAATAATTTTCATGGAAATTTAGTCCTCAAGCAATTCTGCTAGGTATGTATCATTACCTCCATTTTTACAAATGCAAAAACTGAGGTGCAGAGAGAAGTGAAGGAATTTGCCCACAGCCACCCAGCTAATAAATGCCTAGCCTAGGAAAAAGCCCAGAGTTTTCAGGCCAACCGCAATGCTCCTTATGGCACATTGTAGCTGTTGCATATTGTCCTTGAAAGCCAATGTGCTGTGATTCTGAGAAATCTTTAGAAAGTCCTCTGCCATCAACTCAGTAACATGTTTCAATGCTTTACAGCCCAGCTAGTTAGGAGAAATATTGGAATCATCTTTGACTTATATTCCTCCAACCCCACCTCTAATTGGGTGGATGGTCTTGTCTGTTTTTCCTTTAAAACAACTATTCTACCCAAATGTTTGTCTCCATTCCCTGTATACAATCTTCACCCCAAATCCACTGACTCACTCTTGGATTAAGGTAATGGGCTCCAGCTGAGGCCCTTACACAGCACTCTGTGTCCCTCCAGACCGTATTTACAGGCAAAGAAAGTGGCTTTGTAATAGAGCTTCCCAGTTACATTGTCTGTCTCAGAAAGTAGCAGTGGTTTTCTAAACAATTATCTATCAACTACTGGATCTGGTGTTCAAGGTCCATCCTTCTCTTAGCTACAATACTGCTCCCAGTATCTGCTGTCCTTCTCTATAGGAGAATTATACCTCCCACCCAGTGACCTCAGACTTGGCCATATGACTTGTTTGAACTAATGAAATATAAGTGAAAGTGACAGGTACCACTTCTGAGAAAGAGTTTTAAGAGTCACTGTGGGTTCTCATCTTTTCTCTTTTCCCTCTTCCTTGAAAATGGCAAGGTGCTGGATTAGAACTGCCTCTTCAGCTTGAATCTTGGAATGAAGAAACTGGAACAGAGTCCCAATGAGCATGGGGACTGATCCTCGGGCAATGCGGACTTACAGGAGGAGACGGTCCCATCTCCTATTTGTATGAGATGACTTATGACATGAGCAAGAAATCAACTTTTGCTGTCGTAGCTACTGAGAGTCTGACACTGTTTGTCATGGGGATGACCCAGAGAAAGCTGACTGATACAACCTCCACAAGCCATCTGTTTCCTTCAGGCCACACACTGTGCTCTTTTTTCAGGGCTCTGTGCTGGGGTATATGCTGTCCACAGCTTTTCTAGTCCTGCTGAATTAGAGCTGCTTGGACTTATCATTTTGCTTGGTATCAACTAATCCTCAAAGATGTGCTCAGTTAGAGATTGATGGCTCTGCTTATGGTTCTCTAGGTTATGGCGACAGTAAACCTAGAACCTCGTACATTGTCTGTTAGTACACACAACAGAAGGATCAAACAATCTGCCCCTTACTACAAGTGGCTGGGGTACTAATCAAACAGCAGTTCCCTTAAACATCCAACCATTCAGGATTACATACGGGGTTGCAGGCTTCAAAACCTACAAGTTCTTTCTTAGAGAGGTATAAATAATGTAAGCAGTGATTTGCCCAAGTTAGACATTTTCTATGACTTCTTAAACTCTAGCTCTACCCTGGAGGCTCTTTTGGACACTATGGTATCCCCAATCTAGATAGTGGCATTGGCAGTGGCACTGGTTTGGCCCCAGGATGAGACCCTCAGAAGACTTATCCAAAGGTCCCCATCTCACCAAGATCCTGTCTTCTTCATTCCCATTTTTTGCTGTTCTCACTACCTGCCAACATTTGCTAGTCACCCTTCTGCATTTAACCCAGTCTTTAAGACTCACCCTTCTCGTGAAGCCTGGCACTTTTTAGGACACCGGGAGGGAGGGTGGGAGAGTGCCCAGGGAAAGTGATATGTAGCAATTCAGGGGCCTGGTTAAACCCCAAGACAGCTGTCTTGGACTGGTCCTCACCGAGGAGGCAAGGGGATGCTTGGAAATTCCAGACGCCAGTTAGGATCAGAAGCCAAGGAGAATGGAATTGGGCATCTGGAAGGCAACACTACATGAAGCTGTAGACAGCAAGCAGAATCCTTGCTGAGAGCCAGTGTACATGGGTAGTGTCAACAGTTGGGATGTCAAGTCTGCAAAGGCTGGGCTTGGGCTTCTTTTTTTTTATCTTAAAAAAATTTTTTTTTAATGTTTATTTATTTTTGAGGTAGAGACGACAGAGTGTGAACAGGGGACGTGCAGAGAGAGAAGGAGACACAGAATCCAAAGCAGGCTCCAGGCTCCGAGCTGTCAGCACAGAGCCCCGACGCAGGGCTCAAACTCATGGACCATGAGATCATGACCTGGGCTGAAGTCGGACGCTCAACTGACTGAGCCACCCAGGTGCCCCTGGGCTTGGGCTTCTTTATGTGGAGCCTAGAGGGGATGGTGTTGTGAAGCAACTCTTCCTTCAGAATCTTCCATAACTACTTTGGTCTCTCAGAGAACACCTCCAGTGCCAAGGAAAGGGAGAACCCCAGGCCACTGGGCCAGACCCTCCAGGTCTGCCCTCACTCCTGAGCAAGGGTTCTGAGGTCATGACAGGGAAGGCACCTGCTGGGTGTCAGTCTGAGCAGGGGCAACCAGGAAGGAGGAGGGAAGTCCCAGGCTAGGAGTTGGTGAGGGGACTCTGGGCTGGAGGAGTAGGGAATTCAAGGGAAAAAGCAGGAAGGGGTGTGAGGGATTGGGGGAGATGAGAAAGGGGGTCCTCTGTTGAGAGAACAGGCAAAGTAGAACAAGGTGGGTGCAAAATGAGGTCAGGAACACTCTAGAAAAGAGATCTGACTTGACTTTTAAACATTGCTTTGGGGTAATTCTCTTGTGTGTGTGTATTGGAGGGGGTGGGTAAGAACTCACAGTGCTGAGCTGATTCCCACTTCCTGCTACTCTGAACCATTAACTGTATCACATACTGTTTTGTGTTTCCCCTGCTATTTCATGTGTGTTTCATTTGACTCTTCCAACCAGGACCTAAACTCTGTCTTATGCTTCTTCACTGTCTCTCACTGCCTTGCCCAGTGATGAGCTGATTGATGGTTATTAATTTATGAATCAATACCTATCATCAACTCTTTTCATTATTTGTTCTCCTGCCATTGCCATACATGCATGCATTCAACAAGAATTTCTTTCTTGAATTTTTAAAGTTTTAAAAAAAGTTTATTTATGTGTTTTGAGAGAGGTAGAGACCGCATGAGTGGGGGAGAGGCAGAGAGAGGGAGGGAGAAAGAGAGAGAGAGAGAGAGAGAGAGAATCCCAAGCAGACACCATGCTGCTAGTGTGGGGCTGACATGGGGCTCACAAATCCGTGCGATCATGACCCAAGCCAAAACTAAGTCGGACGCTCAACCAACTGAGCCATGCAGGCACCCTAAAAAGAATTTATTTCTATACATAACACATAATAACAACATTTACTGAGTACTTATTAACTGTGAGCCAAGCATTGTGCGGGGTGCTGAAACACATTCATCAGTAAAGCCTAATCCCAGTACCTGGAGGGAAGGGCAGAGATGCAAATAGAAAAATGATACCAGGTGTATCAGGGGAGGCTTCATGGAAGAGGTGATCATTTTGCTGAGTCCCAGAGGATGAATAAGGGTTCACTTAGGAGGGCAGGGAAAGTCCCACAGACAATGGGAACGGTATGAGCACAAATGCAGAGCTTAATTCTCCACCTTCATCCGCCCTTGTAATCACAGAAGGTACAAGCCCTCTTCTACCCTAAATTTAATGAGTCCTCGAATGAGGATAAATACACAATTTCTGTTCATATTGTGTATAAACCGAAAGTATTGTCTTTATTCTTTTGCCTTGCTAGCAACCGTGTACGTAAAGACCTCAGCCAATTGCTTTTTAGATGGGGCTTTGCTGAGTTGTAAAGTTCTTGTCTAACCATGAGGGGCGCCTGGGTGGCTCAGTCGGTTAAGCGTCCGACTTCGGCTCAGGTCACGATCTCACGGTCCGCGGGTTCGTGCCCCGCGTCGGGCTCTGGGCTGATGGCTCAGAGCCTGGAGCCTGCTTCCAATTCTGTGTTTCCCTCTCTCTGCCCCTCCCCCGTTCATGCTGTGTCTCTCTCTGTCTGAAAAATAAATAAACGTTAAAAAAAAAAAAAAAGAGTCTAACCATGAGATTCTTTGCCTTTTTCATTATGAGCACTAGATTTGAGTGTCAACTCAAAAGACCTTCTCTTTTCATCTTGGCTGCTTTTGATTAATTAACTGAAGTTGTATATATCATGAATAAGTACCTCACATTGGTTTTGACTGCAAATAACTTCTTTTTTTTATAATAACAAATTTTAAAAAGATTCTTGGTATTTACAAATTTCCCTTTTACTTCCCAGCAACCTAAAAATCTTTTCATTTAGCCAAGATGGTCCAACAGCACTTTATCCAGCTCTGAGTAAGCATTTTTATCTTGTGAGTTACCATGGAATGCTTGAAATAACATGGATTCTGAAGAATGGTGCATTATAACACTAACGCAGCTCAAAACGTGGGCTATGGCTGGCTCAGTCAGAAGAGTATCTGACTCTTGATCTCGGGGTTGTAAGTTTGATACCCACATTGGTGTATAGATTACTTTTAAAAAAACCTTAAAAAGAGAGAGAAAGCAGGGTGGGGGGGGGGTGGCTATTTACCAGAAAGAAGTTTTTCCTCTGATGAAGTAGAAGTATCTCCCTCTCATCTACAAGACCTTAGACCACTAGCAGCAGTTACAAAGACTGAATTTATGTGCCTCTAACTGCATGCAGAAACTTTGGGCCACAGAGAGCATTTGTACTGAGTCTGTTAAGTGAAGGCATGGCCGAGCCCCAGTGAAGAATGCAAGTGCTATGCCTGGGAAGGTCATCTGCAGACTTTGGAACAAACGCATGGCTGGGTGTGAGCATCAAGGGGAGTGAGGCTGTACTTTCACCCCTGGAAAGGCCTCCGTGATGTTTTACCTTAAAAGTCCAGAAGGCCAATGGCCATGTCCTGACAGCTTTGACCCTGCTGGGGGCAGTCAGTGCTATAATTTGTGACTTGGACCTGTTGCCCTGCAGAACAGCTGAGAACCTTTCCTAGAATCAACTTTGACCCAGGGGGACCCTGGGGTTTGGGTGGATGGACGGTGGACACGTTTATTGCCATCATTTCATATGCCCTGCAAGAACACTAGAGCTCTTTTATTGTTTGTTCTGTGGTTGTTGGTAGGGTGGTGGCGGTGGCGGTGGCAGCAGTGGGGTATGTGTGTATGTGTGTGTCAGTTTGATGTGACAATGAACACAAATTTGAAATCTCACTCCTTCTCCCACTTGCTTCCTATCTGAGGCACAGCTGGCTGGCTGGAAGCACAGAACGGCAGGTGAGAAAACTGAAGGCAGCTTTGGGCAGCCAGGACCATGCAAGGAACTCTTCCCCTCTCCCGCCACTCCCTCCCCCAACACCCCCCCCCCCCACCACACCTCTGGGTTCTTTTTCTGAACCTCTCATCTAACTCTCTACCTTCTGTTGAGTTCACCAGAACCCCCAGTATGGCATGTTTGTGATGTGGTGCGGAGGCTGCTGTCCCAAAATAAACCCTTGTACCGAGGAGGGAAAGCTGGTTTTAAGAGGCGTGCTAGCCAGCCAAGGCACTTAGCGGTACTTACTGGTTAATGTCTGAAAATTTTCTTTTTCTACAAAAAGCTAAATGGGGCTCATTAAGCTCCTCTGGTGTAATTTTTTTTTTTTTTTTTTTAAAGAAAGGACAAGTTAAAAATAGCCTGAGCACAAGTCTTGGAGACAATGAAAGCTTTGGTTGTCAGGAAGAACTGGTGATGAGGTCCAGGGAGGGTTTCTGCAGCTGAAATTCAAAGCCCAGCAGGAGCCGTGGGACCCCAGCAGGAGGGGGTGGCTGGGGGGGGGTCCTTGACAAAGACTGTGGGGGGCAAAGCTCCTGTTCCAGTAGGGACTCACATTCAGAGTCAGCGTGATGTTGCTTTTATCAAGCACCTATCAACATATAACACATAAGCTATCAAATGGTTATAACATAAATTCCCGACTCACATCTGCTTGGGATGTCAGGGTCCTGGTACAATTTCATGAGACAGTTGGGGCTGAAAAACCCAAAGGGCTGCTCCAGTTTGAGGCAGCAGATCTTTGAAGAAGACAGCTGTCCTGACTCATCAGGGGGATGATAAGGCCTTGCCTGCTGTGTGCCTAGAGAAAAGAGAAGGCAAAACAAACAGGTACCCAAGTGTGAATACTGCAGGAAGTGGAATTTTATCCACTGGTCCTTCACTAACCATCCCTTGTGCTGAGAGCCAAACCAGGAGGGTTCTGGAGGCAGCAAATTAAGCCCCCGACACCTCCCTCCCCAGGTTTTCAAGTTGGCGAAAGGAAAAGCGAGGGGAGCCATGGAGATGGAAATTAGTCATCAATGAACAGTCTGTAGCCCAGAGCTTTAACAAGGGCCCGTGCCAGCTGGGGACGTGTTGCTTCTGGACTCGGCGAGTGCATTTGTATGTTCCAGGCTCCGAACGCAGGAGCACTGAGCCAGTTCTTCTCCTCCGACAGCTCCTCCAGGCACCCAGCGATGGTGCCCCGGCCACCAGGTCCCCGTGACTTGGGCCCCTTCTGCCTGCACCAAGGTTAATTTGGATTCACCTTTCCTGCCCTCCCTGTCTCCCAGAGGGAGGAGTGGAGCAGCAGTGGGAAGGAATGTCTAATTCTCTAGGAGGGAGGGAAGATCTCCAGTCTCTCCCAAGGTTATGTCCCTCACTGCAGGCGCACCATATGCACAACATACAGGGTTGACTTAAAAGGTCTTGAGAGTGCTGTCCAGCGGTGACTTCTGGGGCTCAGGCTCTATCCCCTGCCCTCACTGCGGGAGAGCACTAACGAGGTGGTGTGAAAAGGGTGGGTAAAGTGGGCACGGACATTTAGGCAGAGACAACCACTTGGCAGGGATGTGGTTGGGGCATGCATACAACAGATTGGGACCCTGACTGGGTGGTCTGTGAGTTCTTTGTAACCCCAAGATGTTCTGGCTCCCCAGGTCTGAGGTCTGGGGGTGATGGCTCCTGAGTCTGGGAAGCACAGTGTGGGAGGAGTTGCAAAAGCACTGGGGCTCCTTTCCTGCCTCTGGCTTGTGTCACCAACCCAGGAACCCAGCCCTCCTCCCTATCCGCTGCACTGTCCTCCTAGGGACTCACCTCGACAGCAATCCTTCTGTGGGTCCCACTTCTTGAGTACAATTACAATAAGAATATTAGAAACCATGTATTGAAGACTTATTATCTGCCAGTCATCCTGCATTATCTCATCTCTTCATCAATCGGCCAGTCCCAGGTTCAAATCCTGGCTGGGCCATTTATTACCAGGTCACTTCAGGCAAATCACGTAACCTCTCTGAGCCAGTTTCCCCGAGTAGTAAAATGTGGATAATAAAAGCACTTATCCTGGATAGCTGAGAGGAGCAAGTAAATTAATACATGGGAAGGGCTTAGCAGAGTGCCTGGCACAGTGCTCACTACTGTTAACCACTGCTATTCCATGCCAGGAGTATTAGTATTATTGTCACGCCTATGTTACACATAGAGCCCAGTCTCCCTGCGGCCCTGGTGTTCCAGCCTGTGTCCACGGGACGTTAAAGCCTGGCTCTTTCCCATTATGCTGCACTGCTCTTTAAGACTTCTCTTACATTATGTGGCACTTACAAGACTCAGTCATTTGAACTCTCCTGAGAGTGGAATAATGTCATCTCTTGTTTCCTATTAATAGTTAAACACACTGGCATATAGATCACAAAATGGTTTTGCTTTAAATATCCCGTCTACAAGTTCAGGCGCCGTGTCTGGCAGAGTACCTGTCACATCTAAGGCACCACTGCATATGTATTAAGTTGAATTGACTTGCATCCATAGGGAAAACGAAGCTGGTAAAGTAACCAGGGCTTCACGGCTCCCCTTGGCCATCTCCTAGGTGCCCCATTTGACTCCCAAGTCATTGCCTCCATGCATCCCAGCCCACTGTGAGTTAAGATGCTTTTTAAAGTTTCTTTTCGGGGCGCCTGGGTGGCGCAGTCGGTTAAGCGTCCGACTTCAGCCAGGTCACGATCTCGCGGTCCGTGAGTTCGAGCCCCGCGTCAGGCTCTGGGCTGATGGCTCGGAGCCTGGAGCCTGTTTCCGATTCTGTGTCTCCCTCTGTCTCTGCCCCTCCCCCGTTCATGCTCTGTCTCTCTCTGTCCCAAAAATAAATAAAAAATGTTGAAAAAAAAATTAAAAAAAAAAAATAAAGTTTCTTTTCTCTCTTAGTCATTCTTCTCAGTTTGTTCATGCACTTACCCTACAAATGATCATAAAAGCTTACTCTATAAATGAGCATTAGCCTTCTATGCATCAGACCCTGTGCTAGATGCTGACATCCAATCATGAACCAGAAAACCAAAGTTCCTGCTCTCACAAAGGGATACAGCAAGTATCCAACAGATGAGGTTGGGCTACAGTCACTAAGGAAATACAGAATGATGCGCGCATGAGACAGAAAGGTGTGTGTCCCATGTGCCTTGCTCTGGTGGGAGAGGTGTGGGGTGCCATGAGAACACATCATAGGAATGTTGCACCCAGACTCTGGCAGCAAGATCATTAGGAGCAGCCTAAACTGAGTGATGGAGGGGAGTGGGAGCTACATGGGTAAGGGCTAGAGGGAGGAAGTTATATTTTAGGCAGAGAGAAGCTCTGGAAAAGTGCTAACCCAAAAGGAACCTACTGGGTATGGGGGAGGCAGGGAATAGGGCTTCTGCTCTTGAGAAACAAAATGTATAGAAATGAGGTAACTTGAGGAGCACCTGGGTGTCTCAGTCCGTTAAGCATCTGACTCTTGATTTCAGCTCAGGTCATGATCTCATGGTTCATGGGATCGAGCTCCGCATTGGGCACTATGCTGACGGTGCAGAGCCTGCTTGGGATTTTCTCTCTCCCTCTCTCTCTCTGCCTCCTCCCCACTCTATCTCTCTAAAACTAAATAAATAAACATTTAAAAAAAAGAAATGAGGTAACTTGAGAAAATGTCTGAAGTAACAGCGGCAAATGGCAAATCACATCAGGATGATGTGATATATGAGTGTGAATATATTCAGAGTATTTTGTCAAAATGAAATTCATGAATGGTGTACATCAGAGTCACTCAGGATGCTTGTTAAATATGCAAGGACACTATCTCCGATCTCAAGTATCATAACGTCTGGAGGGAGGGCCTGGACATTTGCAAGTTCATCAATCACCCTGGGTGACTCTGGTGCCTTTAAAGGTTTGAGAACCACTGCGAACCAGTATTTATGTATTCAGTACCCATCAAGTCTCAACAAGCCCTAACAATCAGGATGGAAGAGAAATGGCCTAAGGCCCAGATACAGCCTCACAGACTCTGGGGCATGAAGGCATGGTGGTCTCAGAGGTGGATGAAGAAAAGCAAAGATGTTTCTAGCAGGTGAGATTGGAATAATCATAGGGAGTCCAAAAAGACGTGTGCATGGAACAGCAAAAATATTGGACTGGCTGGAGTAGAAGGGCAAGGTTGTGCAATTACAGAGTTTTAGCTAAAAAAAATTCTAAGAAAGTCTGCAAATGAAGGGCATTTAATTAGACAGGAGGACATTACATGGTATCCAACAGAAAAAGCCCCAGTGCAATAGAAATACCATTGGAAGGATGGTATCTTAATAGTAAGGTACTTTTGCATTGCATATCTAACTTTGCATTGTCCATGATGGAACGCCTCACTTAATTTCACTGAATGTCAATTTCTTCATCTATAAAGGGGAGATAATAATATCTACTTTTCAGAGTTGTGAAGATTGAATGGTATATATGCGAAAAATCAGTCCTATTCTGGACCAAGTTTATATTAAAACAATAACAAAAGCTAAAACCAAACATGCAGACACACACACACACACACACACACACACACACACACGCACACACATACCTTTCCACAACCCATCATGTGGTTTGTGATGTCTGGCCCCATGATAATTGCTGAACCTGCTTACCGTTTATTTCCCTTCTTTTTTCCCCTCTGCCTATCTCTAGCTGCTCAGGTGGCTTCCTGGGAGTCTGTGTAGCCAGCCTTCTCCTAGCGCGCCCCCTAGTGCTGGATGCTATAATGACTCATTCAGTCTCTGAAAGGAGGATAACGTTTTCTGATCTTACAAGAAACTGTTCTTTAAAGCTAATATAGTCTACATAAAAATAACATTTTTAGTAGGAATCTACCCATCGTCATCAAGGGAAAATTACTTTGTAATATGTAGCTCTCACAAATGACTGGTTCATAATTTTCTTCTCTAAACAGAATCTTTCAGGAAATACTTTGGGGTTGAAGATAGAACCAAAGACACGAAGGTTCTCCATCCTGAGTCTTCTCCTTCCATGCTTCCAAAGCAACTGAAGAAGTGCTTCCTTCAAATGTTTTTTATTGATTGTTTCACTTATAAGTTTCTTTTGAAAAAGTAGAACTGTCATTACATTGGGAACATTAGCAGTCTGATTTTTGGTGCCAGTTCTGTTGTTGGCTAATTGGGTGACTTTGGCTAAGTAACACTCCTTCTCTGGATCTTGGTTTCTGCAAGAGTAAAGTGAGAGCCAAACTTTCTGTGGTCACTCAGGTCTCTTCTAGCACATGGGCTCTTTGCCTAAATAGAGACTGTGAAGGGAGGACATATCATTCCGGAGAGGCGTCAGAAGACCTACATCCTCATTCCTGTTCCAGTATCTACCGCTTCTGGGACTGTGGCCAGCCATTTAACCTGTCCGGACCTTACTTTCCTCTTCTGAAAAGTGGGAGAAAGAACTGCTCTGCCTTATTTACAGTTCTTATAAAACACACAAAAAAGAGCTGTTCACAAAATACGTTGGATACTGTAAAATTCAAGTTTCTAAAATACGGACCCCCTTTCTAGTCATCTCTTGTAAACAACGTATGGCAGTTAATAACTTTAAGGACAAACACGTCTGAGTTTCAAAGTCATTGGTTAGTAACTCCTGGAACTTTAGGTAAATCTCAACCTCAATTTTATAAACTATAAAGAAAGAGAGGTCAATATCGTTGTGGTCATTAAATAAGAAATCTATGAAAGGGCTGAGTCCGTCCTCTGACCTGCTTCCCCTGGCCTTTGAGGAGAATGATACCACCCTCGTGCAGATTTTGTGCTCAATAGCTCGGAGGCTCCCAGGCAGACTACAAACTGTGACAAATGGTGTGGAGTGTCTCATCTATACAGACTGGATGTGTCACAAATTTACCAACTCAAGAACTGCAGATAGCATGTTTCAGCCTTCACCTGCAGATCATGAAAAATATGGTGGGGATCCACAGCACCCTCGTAAACTGCATATTGTTACCAGAGTGAAAAGTACAAAAAGATGTCCATTTTGGGAAAAAGAATGAAGATGCCTGGATTAGAAAAAGCCCATACTTCTCAAGTTCCACAAGAATATTCCTTCAGGGAATGCAAAACTGAAAGTGGTTAAACATTTAAAAAAATGTTTATTTTTTTGAGAGAGAGGGAGAGGAGGGACAGAGAGAGAGAGAGGGAGAGAGAGAGAATCCCAAGCAGGCTCCACACTGTCAGCACAGAGCCTGACACGGGGCTCGATCTTACAAACCATGTGATCATGACTAGAGCCAAAATTGAGAGTTGGATGCTTAACAAACTGAGCTACCCGGTGGCTCTCATTCTCTATTTCTCTCTCTCTCTCTCAAAAAAAAAGTAGTAGGAAAGTGTTCTCATGAAAATATATTTTAATACTTTTTCACTGAAAAAAAAAAGAAATATATGAAAGGGCTGAACATAATAACTGCTTGCTCTTCTTTTTCTCTAATCAATTTCATTGTAGCATTTAATGGGTAAAGAAGCTAAGAAAGAAAAGTTACATTATTTTTCAGAAGTAGTCAAGGATTTTATTCTGAGGCCATTGAATGGAATTCTTTTTGACCTGGTACATGCTGTACATCTTGAATTCTAGGAACACGTTAACAGGAAAATCATCAGAAGGGCTCAGACTGTAGGAATACAGTTAAGGTGCGTGCTTGGCTGTGAAACTATTCTGGCAATCAACGTGAACAGCCAACTCAGAAATTCAGTATCCTGACGGATTCCAGAAGGCCAGGGATACATGAACAGGATGATTATACAAAATGCTCTCAATCTCTGGATTCTCTGGGCTTGAGACATCTCTACCCAGCTCGACCATGCCGCTCCCAGAGCCGTCACCGCCCGCCCCGAGTAGGCCTCTACATTCTGCCTACTTAAAGGCAAAACATTAGAGGACGAAACAGAGTGGCAGGACAGACACTCCTTATCGCTGGGTCCTTGACCTATATTCCGGTCACCATACGGTGTTCTTCAAAAAATAAAACCAAAGACAAAACGGGAAGCCCAATTAAAGACCACAAACCCCTGTGAGAGCAAACAGCTGTGGGCTCTGGTACTCCTGGGGCCCAGTTATGATGCTGAAAGTAGGCTTGCTGCCTTTGATTTCCACAACCGTCCCTCCCATCATGGGTAAAGAAGGTTTGCATAAACAGCTGAGGAAAATGCCCCACAAGAGCTGGCTGGCCTTATCTGCCGACCGTATTTGGAGAACTGAAGGAAGTGGTACCCACCACATCGATGAGCCAACGTCACGTCAGCATTATTTCCCCTGGATTTTGAAAAACAATTTTGTTTTCAGGTGGTGTGACTGCAAGGGGAGAGCCCAGGTTGCACAACAAAACTGATGAAAGAGGCTCTGTGTCTCCCTCCCGTTCCTTCCCAGCCCAGGTGCCCGGAGGACAGGGGAGTCCCGCGAGGAGGGCAGTGCAGGCACGTGGGCAGACAGGTGTGACAGTCCTGGAGTGGGGAAGCCAGCCGGCTCATTCCTCCCACATTTCTCTTGTTTTAAAAATTAAGACTCCTGCCAGGGATCTATTTAGTGCGATGAGCTTTCATCTTAGAATCAGAGTGACCAGATGGTGGTGTTTTACAGCCACACAGCTCTAAAGTCACCTGGGGGGTAGGTGAGCCGAAAGCAACGGCTACGTCTCCCTGAGCGGTCCCCTCCACGAAGGAAATCGGGGCTTCTCTGCACATTGTCCCAGATAACTCAATCCAAGTAGGCGTGTCTGCTTTCTGTGGCGCCTCTTGCTCTGATTGCAGTGTCCCGTGAGATGTGTTGCCGAGGATGGAGAAAGGCCCTCGTTCTGCGTTTCAGACTCCCTTGTGCATATCATTAGGAAATCAAACACGTTACAGCAATTCAAGGCCCACTAAACTCTTATATCCATGGAATAAGAAAGATGCCCCTTCATGAAACAGCCCATCTTTTCTGCAGAGGCCGACTCAAGTGAGAAAATCTAGATTAAAATCCCAACTCGGGGCACCTGGGTGGCTCGGTGGGTTGAACGTCTGACTTCAGCTCAGGTCATGATCTCACGGTTCGTGAGTTCGAGCACCTCATCAGGCTTGCTGCTGTCAGCGCAGAGCCCGCTTTGGATCCTCTGCCTCCCTCTCTCTCTCCCCCTCCCCATTCAACACACATGCTCTCTCTCTCTCAAAAATAAATATAACACTAAAAATATAGAATATCCTATTTTAAAAAAACAAAACCCACCTCCTTCACTTATTAGCTCTGTGATTTGGGGCAAATCCTGAAGGCCTGTGAATAGAGAAAGTATAGCCTATGTTCCTTATGGACCTGAAAGGGTGGTTATAAGAATAAAATTTAAAACATGATAGGCTTTCTGCAAAGGCTCTGGAAACTAGAAGGGGACCTTAGGAGTGCCTGCCTGCCCCCTGGTTTGCAGCCAGCAAATATTTGTGGAATTGGCTGCTGGAGGGAGATATGTGGGATGTCAGGCATGAAGCAAGCAAAGCTGATGAAGAGATATTTGGAGCTTTATCTTTGCTTACTCTCTTCAATTATGTACTCTGTCCAGACATGAAACTGGCTTCAGTTCCCTTCAGCCACACTGTCCCCACCTAACAGCCATCCACAAAGGGTACACAGACCCGATTCTGTGGCACCATCACGGCAGCCTGGGCCCATCCACCTGTGAGTGACTCTGTACCTCCTAACATGTATTTCCATACAGTTGGAGGCCAGTGCAACAGCCCTTTGTAAACCTAAAGGAAAAAGAATATCCGGATACATGTGAAAACCTCAGGTGCCACTTCTAGGCCGTAGTTGGGTTACGTTTGCCATAATCTAGAATTCAACTTTAATATGCATAGCACCAACTAGGGATCTTGTAAAATGTGAATCGGATGCAGACAGCCTGGAGCGGGGTCTGACACGCAGCTCTCAGGTGGGGCCGCTGTTGGTGGTTCTCAGAGCACACGGAATGGTGAGGCTGTGCTGAATCACCTCTGCATCACATCCCCGTTGTCACCGGGTGACCCACGGGTGTAAGCCCCACCCCATGACTTCACCCACAACGAATTCGGTGCTCCCTCTCCTCCGGCTGTTTCCTGCTCACTTCCTCTCTCCCAAGCCCTTCTGGAGATCCATCTGGACCACCTATCTTCTTAACTCTTGCTCACATGTGTGGAACCCTGTCTCTCTGAGGTTCTGGCAGATTCCTGTCTGCTCTTCCTCACTCACTCCTCACTACGGTCATAGCCCCTCTCTCTGTCTCAAGTCCTGCCATCATTCTGGATGGTGTTCACATCTCCTGGGTGGCCCCAGCCCCTGGCTTCCTTGGTTCTTCGTCTTTATCTTACCTTCCTCTTCACTTAGCCCAGGCACTACTTCCTATGACCACACTCAGGTTCTGGAAGCCACCCCAAACTATTCCATCTCTCAGAAGAGTATTTCAGAAAGGCCACTCTGACCTTAATTCCTACACCTCTCCTCCTTTACTCTTCACCTCTCCTTTCACTGTGGCTCTGAACTTTCAAGCTTTCCCAGACTGAGCCCTGTCTGTTCTCTCTGTGCTCTCTCACCTCCTCCCTTCTTAGGTCAGACCCCTGCTGAAGGCACTCCTGCACAAGTCTCTCCTTCAGAATGTAACTGAAAGCGTAGGAATTAAAGAGCTAATCACAAAGCACACTTATTTCCTCCCTCTCACACACACAATGATTGCCCTTGTAAATCGCCCTGAGGGGAGAGTTTCCCTCGGATGAGACCCTTGGTGGGGCCCGCAGCTTACTGATCTCTCACAGACCATGAAAAGTGCTCTGGTCGCTTTGGGATCTCAGTCTCAGTTAGGCATAATCATGCCCAGCCCAGAGGGATAATACAAACGGGATTAAAGCTGGCCCATTGAGGATAGGAAGCCTACAGTGGGAGAGGGGGGTGTGGGCAGGTTCGTTATGATGCCAGTGCCCCCCTCCCTCCACCAGGTGCAGCCTCTGACCCCTCCAGGATTAGAGGGGAAAGTAGACAGAGGGGGCCAGAAAGGTTCTACTGACTAGTTGATGAAGGGCAGTGGTTGATGCTGTCTGGGATGGGCAAGTGTCCAAGGCAGGTCCTTGGTCCTAGGGGCTGCTCTGTGATTCTTCGGAGACCCAGTGCCCGGGACTCTTTCAGCTATACTACGTATATACTTGAGACTCCCCCCTTTAGCCTCTGGTCACGGGGGTGTTCGACTCTGCCTGTGGGAGGACCTTCAGGAATGGCCCTTTGGGGCAAAGTCCCTTTACGGAGGTTCCAGGCCAATTCCCAGCATCCCCTCCCATGTCTGTGCTCTTGTTTCACAGAAACACGCACCTTTGACCGGCCGTCAGTGGAGAGAACTTACTTCCTGAATCGCACCTTCTACATTGTTGCCACAGGTGGCTTCAGTCACATTCCTGCCCTTTGGATTTCTTAGGCAGGAGGCAGACACCAGTCTAAGCCTCACCTTCAGGGACGCATGTCAATGCTCCAGAAAGTCTCCCTGCAGGCCTCCCACCTCTCCTGCATCGTGGATATTTAGGGTGAACCACACACCATGCACCCACCCCACCCTCCTCCTGCAGGTCCTGGCCTTGCTCTCAGACTCCCCAGCCTCTTTCACAGGTTGGGGTCCCATAGCCAGCTTAGGTCTACAGACCAGTTCTTAGCCTCCCCCTTTGCACGTCCTGCACAGCTGAGCTAGCCAACTCCCTCTGGAACCTGAGAGCACTGGCCACCCATTGTCTTGTCAACAGCAGAATCAAAACCCCACGTTAACACCCCTGACAGCAGTGCCTCTTGTGGTAGCAATGCCACATTTATTCTGTAATTAGTATTTTCTGCCCTTCTAAAAGATGATCTCCACAAAGTCTGAGGCCGTGTCTGTGGCATATACAACACCCGCCACATCATCGAGGGTTTCTGTGAGCGGAGCGTATCGAAGGGCTTCTCTGCAACCCCACCTTCTTGAGCCTCCACCTGCCCTCCTCTCCCCAGTCAAAGGCCTGCCTGTGCTCACTCTCAGGGTCACCTTTCCTTTCTGCCATCAAGAAGGAAGGGCATGAGCTTCCCCAGGAGCTCAGAGCGGTGGTAGTTGACAGCTAAGCAGAGGCCCGGGGCTCAGTCTACACCCGCCACATCCTGGGCCCCACATCAGCTGGCTGCTCCCCAGGCTCGTGACCACTGTCCCCCCTCCTCTTCGTACTTGTTCCTTAGTCTTCCATCAGTTTCACGCAGTTGAGGCAGACTTTCTATGGGAAGGACCTCACCAAGCCTGATCCATCGACTGACACCTGGGCCTCAGGCAAGGGGGCCCTTCTGCTAGGGCAACAAAGTCTCACAAACGGGGGGGGGGGGGTAGGAATTTATTCTCTCAGTTCTGGAATCTAGCAGGCAGACATCAAGGTGTCAGCAGGCACATGCTCCCTCTGAAAGTCCAGGGAAGAATCCTTCCTTGCCTCCTCCTAGCTTTTGGTGGCTGCCGGTGGCCCTGGGCATCCTTTGGCTTCACTCTAATCTCTGCCTCCGCCATCATATGACCTTCTCTGTGCACACTCCTGTGCCGTCACACGGCCTTCTTTTAAGAATACTAGTTATTGGATTTAGGCCCATTCTCCTCTGGTATGACAACATCATAACTAAATCCACAAAGACCCTATTTTCAAAGAAGGTCATATTCTCAGGCCCTGGTGGATATGGATTTTGTGGGATACTGTTCCACAGAGCGCAGTGAGTATTGGAGCACTAGGAAAATCTGATGAGGTAGGGAATATTATCCTCAGACAAAACAATGGGAGAAGGTCTTTCCCCCCTCAACAGCCTCATCCCCCTTCCAGAGTGGATCTAAGCAATATATATCTTTATTTTAGTTTGCTTTATCTCAGCAGGCAAATACTCTATGAAGAAAAGAAGGTGCATTTGTAACCAGTAGGAGACCCTGTGGCTTCATCGGCTTTGAAGCCTAACTTGTCATCTGAGCATGTCCCAGCCATCCAATGGATGGCATACAGGTCTCCTGAGACCAGCCCAGGACTCTCTCTGACTGTGGCCTTACATACTGTCATAGTCAGAGAAGGAGTGTTTGGGCCACCAAAACATTGTTTTTGACACAGAATGAAAATGTAGCTCTTGCTCCCTAAGCTCCTTTGGTGTTCAAAAAAATATCTGCCTAGATCAAGTTCTTTTCCAGTTATTTGACATAGTAGAGGGTAACACCCCCATCATCCAACTGAGCCTGCCATTCTGACCACCCCCTGCTCCAACTGTCCACAGAGTCCCCACTCTGGGAGGTGAAGGGAGAGCACAGGCTGGGTGCCTACCTCTACTTTCCAGCTTGGGGTGGAGGTGAGAGAGAAGTTGATGGAGCCCTGGGGGGCATGGGCGGTAGCTCTGAAAGTTAGACTGTAAGAGCCCCAAGGGCCGCAACTGGGCCTGTCTTCCTCATAGCGTCTAGTGGCCAGTCTGGCACATAGTGGACACTCATGGAATATCTGGGGGATGAATGATTGGTCACTGGGATGCTGGCTGTCAGTTCAGCCTGTTTCTCTGTGATGATGGTCCTTCTAAGGTCCTGGACTTTGTGAAACACCCACCACTGCTTCCATTGTATTCCGCTGATCAGAGACCAACCCTGATACAATGTGGGAGGGGACTACACAGGGTGTAAATACTGGGGAGCTGGCAACCACAGAGATTAGTTGCCTCTTGTGATCCCTCAATAATAGTGTCATTATTTAGAAATACAAATGAAATGCCATTTTTTCTTATGTTCAGCAGTATTGTTTTTATTTCCCTTACCCTCTCACCCTGTAGGCTTTTATCTGAGTATAGTATGTTATTTTTGTTAGGTTCAGCCTGAATTTCTGCACCAAGAAGACCTCAAACTATAGTAGCTTAAACAAGAGGGGGTAGGCCAATGCAGGATGACCTTGCTCTTTGAGGGCACCGGGAACTCAGGTTCTTTCTATTTATGCTTTTACCCTTAGGGTGCTGACTTCAACTGCATGGTTAAAGCTGGCTCACAAGTAAAAAGAGGGTAGGGAGAGGATGTGGAGAGGTGAAAGCATTCCATGTAAGAATGCGACCTGGATGGCATACATTAATTCTTGTGCCATTGCTTAAGTCCAGTTGGCCAAAGTCACATGGCCATGCCCGTGTGCAAGAAAGGCTGGGAAATACAGTCTCCATCTGGCTGCCCATGTGCTCAGCTCAAACTTTTAGGACCGAGAGGCTGAATCATGGGAGATAGTGTTCTCTGTCACCTACGTGACTAGACAGCAAATAAGCAGAGGCCTCATGACGTAGCTCCACCACTAACTAGTGACGAGACTAGATACGAGGTACTTATCGCCTCTCTAGACCTCGGTTTGTATTGTCTGTAAAATGAGCATACGGCACTAAATCAGCAATTTCCAACATACAGGCTTTATACTAAGAGGGAGCTGTGGTGTGAATACAAATAATTTTAGAAAATATTTGAGAATCAAGCATTTTCTATCACTGGAAGAAATAACATGACACATCTTTACATATACTACCAATTTTCAAATGTAGGTGCTGTCATAATGATTAAAATGTGATATTTAAAATTTTACTATGTTTGCAGTTAATTTGATTTCATCAGGTAGTTTTCTTCTGTAAATATCTAGAATCCCAATTACTGTCCTATGGAAGACTGTGAGCTTTTTTAATATTAAGAAAGAATTTTGGGGGGCGCCTGGGTGGCTTAGTCGGTTAAACGCCTGACTTTGGCTCAGTCACGAACTTGCGGTTTGTGAGTTTGAGCCCCACGTGGGGCTCTGTGCTGACAGCTCAGAGCCTGGAGCCTGCTTCAGATTCTGTGTCTCCCTCTCTCTCTGTTCCTCCCTCACTCACACTCTGTCCTCTCTCTCTTTCTCTGTCTCAAAAATAAAAATAAAAAAGATTTAAAAATTTAAAAAAAAAAAAAAAGGAAAGAATTTTTGTACTTGAGTTCCTGGAACATAATAGATGTTCAGAAAACATTTGTTGTTTGGATTTAATAGATTGCAGGGCACCACTGAATGAGATGAGCTCTTTCATCTCTGCCTACTGTAGAATCTTAAGAATTCTTTACTCTAACTCTGAGGCAATTTTCCAGTTTGAGTTTTACTGTAACCAATCGCTTCTACATAATTAAAACCAGTGCTGGTCCACTGCATCAGTTGCCAAATACTGGGAGACTTTTCCATTTCACATACATATAATAGCCCTGCTCACTTAGTATTCACGTCTTCAAAATCTCTTCCTGGAAATAACCTTCCCCTGTTGTAAAAATGAAGAAGGTGGAACTTACACGCCACCCTTTAAAGGCCCTGTGTTACAAATTCATTCAGAAACACGGATTATGTCTGCTTGTAGTAAGGAGATGAATGTGATGCATCTTCAGTAGGAGCTTCAGTAGACTCAGTAGGGATTTCCACGGCTTTCACCCACCCCGCAAAATTTATTATTTTATGCTGTATGATGTTATTAAGTTCTAAAATGTTTGCATCACAAATATAAAATAGTGGCTTGTAGGCAAAGGAAGCTCTCGGTGTTCCCTCCTCTACCTCTGAGGTCAATCCCAGGAGGAGAGATGTTTGTATTGATTGGTCCTGTTCCAATCCAATATGCAGGGATATTCTTGGGCCATGCTTTCCACAGTGTGGGACACTGGACGTGGAGCTTAAATAAGACTTCTGTCCTTGGGGATGGTTTTCTTCTGGAGGGAGAAGGAAGAGGGAGAGTCCTGACTACTTTGTTTCATTCCCTTCTTTCTTCTTTCCCATTTGTCTGGGTGAGTCCAAAGGGCAGAGCTGAACTGAGTTCAGCTGAGGGCTGGGGCTGACTGCCCAGAGTGGCTCTGCCCTGGGCATCAGTATACCCGTGGGCTCATGTTTTCTTCTTGGCTCTCGTTCCTGATTTCCATTGGATTGGTCTTGCCTTACCACCAAGTGTGGGCTTGAGGGGGTGACATTCAGGGGGTGCCTAGACAGGAGGGTCAAGTAGGTTGGGTGATTGGTGTTATTGCCAAGTTCCAGGCCACTTTACTTGGCTCAGCCTTGCCTGCCAGAGTCCAGTGGTATTTGAAGCCAAAGCCCAGGTTTCAAAGCTTTCGTTGTCTCAACACAGTTCATACATATGTAGTTTCTGAAGGGTTAGGGACTGAAAGGCTCTGATCTTCTCTGCAGGCCACGCGTTTTTCTGCTTTTGCAACAATATATCATAAGAGAAGGATTTTACGTAGAGAACGTGGAGAATGCACATTAATTCGGACAGTCCTGTGTTCAAGTTTATAATACACAAAATTGCTTTGAAATGTAACAGACTACAAATTCAAAGTTAGAAGGGTAGGGGGCACCTGACTGGCTCAGTCGGTAGAGCATGTGACTTCTGACTTCATGGTTGTGGGTTTGAGACCTATGTTGACCATAGAGATTTTTTTTTTGAAACAGTAGAACAAAAAATAAAGTTAGAAAGCTGGGGTTCAAATCCCACTAACTATGTGATATTGGCTAAGATATGTAGCCTCTGGTTTCTTGGAAGTGTGTGTGTGTGTGTGTGTGTGCGCGCACACGTGTGCACGTGTGTGTGCATGCATGTGTGTGTGTGATCGTATATATTTTATCAGAGTTAGGAGTAAATGAGCTATAATATCTATCTTATACAAATAGTAATAGGTACTTGGTGAAAACTTACTGAATTTCTATAGTAGTTCAAACATCTTTTACTGGATTTAAGCTTTTGAAATGATTTCTCCTGAGCATTTTCAAAGACTTACTTGTTAAATTCATAGCATTCTTTTAGCTTCAAAGCAAGGGATTAAAAAACTCACATTCCTCAATATGCAGTCTACTATAGGAACCAAAAATTACTTCTTTTATATTCAAAGACTTGTATGACATACAACTACTTTAAACTGTGGCTTCTGTCATTTAATTAGTCTCATTTAGTTTATTAGAATATGTTAATGCTAGTTAGGTATACTTTACCTAAAGGGATTAAAAACATGTCACAACAAATATTTTACCCATTTTGTGCTTTCATTCTGCAAATATATATTAGTTATCCTGATCTAGGTTTTTTCTATTATTCTAATTGAGGGAGATTTTGTTACACAGCATCAACTTAGTATGTAATCATTTTTTTTTTTTTAACAACTTGGCATTTTACTTTGTTCTTGCAATAATGTAATGGCAACATTAAGGGACAGTTAGCCATTTTATCATGGCTCTTGGATGGTTAATGTAAGCTTTTTAAAAGTGTTATATCTGCCCAAAGAAAGCTCTAGTAATTGTGAAGTGTGATGTAGTGAAGTTCTGGTGTTTTGTTTTTAACAGCAATTTGATCCCTGCTTCAACTTGGGAAACAGAGAAGGACAGACATGAATGCTTGAGGTTGGAGAAAGATGGCTGTGGTCATTTGTAGTGACCTATCTTCCTCAAAAAAAAGCTGCACCGGACTCAAGACCCACGAACTTTTCTTGGGCAGGGCTGCTTCAGTAAGCCTCTATTCGTGTTAGGTAGGGACTTCCAGAGATAAGCAGGTGTCTGTTGAACACAAGTTCTAAGAAAAAATAAAGTGGGTATTTCTTTTTTTTTTTAATTTTTTTTTTTAACGTTTATTTATTTTTGAGACAGAGAGAGACAGAGCATGAAGGGGGTAGGGTCAGAGAGAGAGGGAGACACAGAATCAGAAGCAGGCTCCAGGCTCTGAGCTGTCAGCACAGAGCCCGACGCGGGGCTCGAACTCACGGACCGTGAGATCATGACCTGAGCCGAAGTTGGACGCTTAACCGACCGAGCCACCCAGGCGCCCCTAAAGTGGGTATTTCTTAGGAGAGGTTCATTTGCTGCATTTTTTTTTTTTTTAAGGTCCATTGTCAGAACTCAAAGAGGAGGATGCTGGTCCCTGACTGCCTCCTAGTGCCACAGGGAGACCAAAGGACTTCGCAGTTCTGACACCTTTCCCCAGTGGATTTCAAATGAAAGGATCAACATGTATGGCAAAGCCTCATTCTGCACTCCTGCACCTCTCCAGCCAGGGTGAAATGGTCTAGCTCACCTGGTCTTGATTCTTAATAAAACTCACAGTTACTCAGAAAAACCATGAGTCATGCTAAGCACACTATATAGGTAATCTCATTTAATCTTCAAAACACATCTAAGGGGTAGGCTTTGCTTATTTTCTTTTAAGTTTATTTATTTACTTGGGGCGGGGAAGGGAAGAGAGAGGGAGAGAGAGAGAATCCCAAGCAGGCTCTGCACTTTCAATGCAGAGCCCGATGCAAGGATTGAACTCACAAACCATGAGATCACGACCTGAGCTGAAATCTAGAGTTGGACACTTAACTCGACTGAGCCATTCAGGTGCTCTGGCTTTGCTTATTCTTATCTGAATTTCAAGTATGAGAGAACTGAATCTTAGATTTTGTGATTTGCCCAGGGGCACACAGTTATTGAGTGGGAAAAAGACAATAGCCAAATCTGGGCAGCTGACTTTAGAGCCTGAACTCTGACCGGCACACCGCCCAGATCACATTGCCCGGTGATCACCATGTATCCAGACTGTCTTCAACAGTCCTGGCTTCAAGTATTCTGTCCCTTTGGTCCATGAAGATGCTCTAACTTGTCCACTTGTGTATCCCATTTTCTGGTAATATTTCAAACATAGGTAGCAAGTAAGTACCTACTGAATAGATACTTACATTGTTCTTACTAGTCTAAATGCCCTTTTGAAATCAATTCTTGTCTCAACTGTATAAAATATGTATTACTATATCATTTCCATTTTATACAATGGGAAATAGAAGAACAGAGAGGTTAAGCAACTTGACTGAGGTTGAAGAGCGAATAAATGGTAAATGGCAGTGTTGGGATTCAAACCCAGGACACCTGGCTAGTAACCATTATGCCACATTACCCCTACATTCATGGCATTAGTCACTGGGACATGTATCCCATGCTCAGCACTCAATTAAAGGAAATATAGACATGGACTCTGCTCTTCAGTTGCACGCAGTTGCTATCATAAATAGCTGCTCAGAGAAGGGTAAAGTTCATACAGGCCAGACCTGGCTCTGAAGGGGTGGCAGACACTGCTGATTGCCCATCTCATCTTTTGTTTCTTCCTCTTGCTTTCTAACCAGATGCCAGTTTTGTTTAGGACAGCATTGAGCCCATTAAGAGGTGGCCATGCAGTCAGGTTCTACCCAGTGAGATGAGCCCCAGTGGGGCTCCCTGGAAAGCTATTACTTTTCTGATACAAAGGCACAGATTCAGCTGACACGGACCTTTGACCCTTTGTCCTTGCCCTTTCTTTCATCCTGGGACCTGGACACAATACCTGGGGTGCAGCAGCCATCTTACAACCATGAAGACTAAAGCCAGATGCTAAGGATGGCAGGCAAGGAAGTTAGAAGCAGCCTGGTCCTTGACGATTTCTTTATGCAGCTGTAGCAGTCCAGGACCGCCTACATCTGGACTTCCCGATGTGTGTAGTGAAGACTCTGGCACAAACAATTGAACAAAATCCTCACTTCTGCAAAAGCCTTCATGGAGGAGAGTTCGACAGCTTTGAAAGAGAGATATTCAGCTTCGCTGGGGGAAAAGAGAAGTGTCCGAGGTATGGAGTATGTCCGACCCAGTGACAGGGAAGCAAAACCAGGATGGTGGCTTCAGGGGAAGGTGGGGAACCAGAGGGTTTGGGCAGAGCATAGTTAACACATCTCCGTGGTGTCTAAAGAAGAGCGAGAAAAGTAAAAGAGCGGACATCTGAAACAGCACAGAAGGGGCCAAGGCTCGGTGAGAGATGAATCTTGAGCCACATCATGGATTTTGAGCTAAGATCTGGACTTTATGAATATGGAGGTTGGAGGCACTGAAGAGCTTTGGGCAAGAATCCAATGTCAACCAGCCACTACACACGGGCGGGCGAGTGTTCTGTCTCTGCAACTGTATCTTCACACAGTCCTCACACAGTTTCGACCATTCTAATATGTGTCAGTCACTGTTCTCAGCTAGGTGAGAGGTCAAGATTCTGTAGATAAACTCAGTTTCTGGGCCCCTTAACAAATATTTCAGAGAAGGGATCCCTTTATCTTGTTTTAAATGATAAAAAGTGAAGTGTTTTGAGAGGGACTGCTTGGACTCAAATTCTGGTGTTGTCTTTTGACATTTCCGTGCCTCAATTTTCTCGGCTGTATTATATAGCCAATAAAAGGACTTGTCACATAGTTTATTTATGAAGGTGAAATGAGACAGCACTGATTCAGTATCCCCTGTCTGATGAATAGCGGTCCTAGCTTTCCATTGTTCAGTCCCCAAATCATGGACTATTCTTGACCCCTCTTCTCTCAGCAGCAAATCCTGTTGGATCTAAGTTGGAAATACATTCAGGATCTAATTGCTCTGTATCCCTTTCACTGCTATCACCTGGTTGTGGCCACCTTCATTTTTGCAGTGGCTACTGGTGCCCATTTTTCCCAGATGTCCTCTTGAGGACAGATGTGCTCATCCCCACCTGCTGGGACTATTGGTTGTTGAAGGCACACAGGTATTTTCCCCATGGGGACTGCCTTGGTTGAAGAGAATTACTTCATTCAAAACTTACATCATTTCCCAAGGGCAACCCCACCGAAGATGGGCTGATGCAAAGATACAAAGACCTGGCCACCTTGCCTGAATGGTCTCCATGCTTATACTCTTAACTCTCTGTAGTTCTTCTCCACATAGTAGACACAACAACTCTGTTAAAACGTAAATTCAATCAAGGGGTGCCTGGGTGGCTCAGTGGGCTGTGTCCAACTCTCAGCTCAGGATAGGATCTTGCACTTCATGAGTTTGAGCTCTGCATTGGGCACTGCACTGATAGTGGGAAGCCTGCTTGGGATTCTCCCTCTCTCCCTCTCTCTGCCTCTCCCTGCTTGTGCTGTCCCTTTCTCTCTCAAAATAAATAAATAAACACTTCTAAAAAACCCATAAATTACATCAAGACACTCCATAGCTTCCCCCCACTGCATAAAGGTCAAATTCCCAACAGTGACTGAAAGGCTCCTTCATAATCTGCTTAATCACCTTGTCAACACCTCCTCTGCCTCACCTCCTATGATTCTACCCCTTGTTCACTCTACTCCAGTCACTCTGGCATCCTTGCTGTTCTTGGACATGCCAGGCAAACTCCTGCCCCAGGACTATTTTTGTTTGTTTGTTTGTTTGTTTGTTTAAATTTACATCCAAGTTCGTTAGCATATAGTGCAATAATGATTTCAGGAGTAGAATCCAGTGATTCATCCCCTACATATAATACCCAATGCTCATTCCACCAAGGGTCCTCCTTAATGCCCCTTGTCCATTTAGCCCATGCCCCCACCCTCAACCCCTCTGGCAACCCTCAGTGTGTTCTCTGTATTTAAGAGTCTCTTATAGTTTGGCCCCCTCCCTGATTTTATATTACTTTTGCTTCTCTTCCTTTGTGTTCATGTTTTCTATCTTAAGTTCCACATATGCGTGAGGTCATATGATATTTGTCTTTCTCTAATTTCGCTTAGTGTAATACCCTCTAGTTCCATCCATGTTGTTGCAAATCTGCCCTGGGGCTTTTATATTGACTCTTTCCTCTGCTTATAGGCTACCTTTCTAGTGGGGTCCCACCCATTTTTTCTCCTTTTTTTAAAGTAGATATGTATGTATGTATGTATGTATTTATTTATTTTAATGTTCATTTATTTTTGAGAGAGAGAGAGAGAGAGTTGAGGAGAGGCAGAGAGAGAGGGAGACACAGAATCTGGAGCAGGCTCTAGGCCCTGAGCTGTCACCACAGAATCTGACCAGGGGCCAGAACCCATGAACTGTGAGATCATGACCTGAGCTGAAGTCAGATGCTCAACTGACTGAGCCACCCAGGAGCCCCCTGCCCACTTTCTTTAAAATAGCAATTACCACTTGTCCTACTCTGGTACTTCTCATTCCTCTTACTTGTACTGTTTTTCTCTCCGGGCCTGTAACTTTCTAATATACTATATAATTTAACTATTTTGCTATTGTTTTTCTCCTATTAGACCATACCATCTAAAAAAGCACGTGTTTGGTTTGCCAGGACAGTGTCTGACAATAATGGTCACTCAATAAATATTTGCTGAATGAGTAAATGACTCTATGCATTTATACACAAATGTATTTAGAATGGTGTCTGGCACATCGTAAATGCTCAGTGAGTGTTAGCTAGTGTTTTTGCCAGTAGAGAAGGGCTCATGAGAATCCTGGAGTTTCAGAGGCTGGTTATACAGAGGCTGATCCTGTGATCCTGCAGGAAGAGGAAGACAAGTAGTATCACACACTGATTAGGACCTTAGTTCCCTTGCTTTTATGGGTGTGAGCCAACCCCTGGGATGAGCTAAATTCCCTTTAGAACAGATTAAAAGCACAGATCTGAGTTTCTCACACGGATCCAGGAAGTGATCAAGGACATGAGAGGAGGGTGTGGGCTGGAGCTCTGTTTGGAACCACAATTTGAGTGCAAGGAACAGAGGTCAGATGTCTGCTCTGGCTCCAGGTGGGGCCTGATCCATCCCGGGGCCTCTCTGGGAAATGGTGAATGTCCAGCAGTTATACTGAGACAGAGTGGCTGGTGGGAGTTTATAGTGATTTTAAACTCTTCAGTTATTGGAAGGACTGCCCTGTTTAGATGGGACTCCTATTAAGGGAGAGCTCAGAGCTCTATCTATTTCCTTGTTCACGAGCCTTATCCTTTTCTGAACTGAGTGTGTGGTCAGCCCTGGGTACTAGCCAAATGTGAGATGCCTTCTTTTGGTGGGTTTTGGGGAAAGAGGCTCAGAAATGTACTTTGAAACGAGAAGGAGAAGTGTATATGCATGTAAATGTGTAAGATATTCTGATTCCTGGGGAAATACACACTTGTCCTTAAAAAATACCTATTGAGGTGCCAAGGTGGTTCAGTTGATTGAGTGTCCAACTCTTGATTTTGGCTTGAGTTGTGATCCCAGGGTCGTGGGATCAAGTCCTGTGTCGAGATCCACGCTGAGCGTGGAATCTTCTCTGTCCCTCTGCCTCTCTCCACCACTCACATGGTCTCTCTCTCACTCATTTTACTCAATATCAATATAGATTTGTATCTGACCATAGAGCAATATAGCCACTTCTGCCATCTGATGGTTGTGTGAGCACTTTGAAGAAAGAGCTCTTGTATGTGTAAGGTACTTGAAATCGCTCAGTCCTTGACTCCAAAAAGTACAAAATGCCTAAACTGTTAGGAATAGGAGGGGGTTGGTCTTATTTTAAAGATCTTTCAAGACACGAGCTCCGTCTTTTGCTGCTTGTGCAATCCAAAGTTAGACAATAGCTTGGAATGTCTTAGTAGCGTTTAAGCCCAGTTCTGTTTTGATCCCTATTAATGTCAGCACCTCATCAGATCTGTTTACAACAACCCTGGAAATTACATACTTGAAGATTGTGAAGTAACTCCTGTCATTTTTTTTCCCCCTCAAATAAGGTTGATCTCTAATGATTTAATAGTTCTTTTTAAGGAGATGGGTTGGGGGAATTTTCTGAAATCTGTGTGGTTATGTAAATCCTATCAAAGTGCCCCATGACTTCCATGCCTATTGCCATAGCACTTGCCTAATACAAGTAGAATTCCTAACTACTGCGCAGTTTAACTATCAAAATAAAACTATTCCAAATAGTGAACAAAATGTGACATAGACAATACAATGCACACGGAGGATTGCTTTTAGTGTTTGCATACCAGATGTCTTTCTTTGTCGTACTTCAGTTAATGCATTCTAGTATCTTGAAAACTTTTGATGTAGCATGTGTTGATGCTCCATGTCTTTTCAGTCTTGTCTCAGGACCCAAGAGGGATTGGACCGGATATGCAACCTCAGGCCCCTATCCTTCCTGTATGAATTTCATCTTGGCTTTGGTGGGCCATTTTATAAATCTCATGTTGAGTAACAGCCAGATTTTCTAAGGTGTGATAGTCCTGCCCAGTGTTGCCTGCTCATCTCACCTGCCCCTCAAACCTTACAGTCCAGGACTGCTCCTTTGATATGGACTGATAACTGATATTTCTAGTTACTTAGGACCTCATATAAATGATTTTTAAAATTTAATTTCTCCAAAAAATTTAATTTTCTCAAACATCAGGTATTACAAGGTTATTTCCACATTTTCACATACTTTTCCGAGAGGAAAAGTCAGTGAACGAATTACCGCCACGTCCTATCATTTCATGCTTTCTCAATTTCACACCTGAATCTGTGTTAACATACGCATGTGTCAACTTGCACTTATGTTAAAAAAAACAAACAAACTGCTTTACTGCTCATTATCGTTTTGAATCCTGTTTCTTGGTATCTAAAGTATCTTAGCAACACCTTTGAGCAACAACCATAGTTGTTTCCAAATATTACACCATTCAAGTCATCCTACTTGGTTGCTCATTGATATTTTCCAGGGAACCTATTTTTATATTTTAGGAATATAACAGGAATCTAGAAGCTAATGACTTACTGCCCATCTAACAACCCCTCAAGAAAGCTCTTCCGGCCACGGGCACATTTCCAAGACTCCCAGGCCATCGTAGGGAGCTTCTATTTGCTGCTGCTGCTCTATCAGCTATTGTTTTTGAGGTTTCCAGACAAGGCAGAGCCTTTTGGAGAGGTAGTTCAGCCCATGTCCTGATGGGAAACATTACCAAGATCACTTACCAATATGAACACTGATTCTCACTATATATCAGAGATTTAATTTTTTTTTGATTGAGGGATAACGTAACAGTAAGTCGCACAAATCTGGCATAACCTTGACCGTTATGCATACCCATGCCCCTGTGTAGCCGCTGCCTAGATCAAGATATAAACTATTTCCAATATCTCAGAAGACTTTCTTGTCTCCTTGGGCCTCTTCCCAGTTAATACCTTACTCCAGGTGACCATGAAACGGACCTCCCTAACTCCGTGATAAATGGAGCCCTACGGTGTGTGCACTTTTGTGTCTTTTTACTCTTCAGTGTGTCATTGAGAGTCATTCAGGTTTGTACCTATAGCAACACTGCATTCTTTTCATCGCTAGGTCTTCCTCCACGGGCCGATGTTCCACAGTTTTTGTATCCATTCTATTGCTGATGGACACTTGGACTATTTGCATTTTTAGACTATTGTGAATAAAACTAGTTAGAGAATTTTACATATAAAAGAACACTTCGCTATATGTGACTTCTGCTATTTGGACAATCCTTTATATGAGGACAGACACAGAGCGGAAAACCAAATAAAAAAGCCTCTGATGATATTTGTGAGATATTCAGACAGAACCCATCTGCCATCCAAGTTGAGATGAACTGTAAGAGCATAAGCAACAGCAAAAAACAAAACAAAACAAAAAAGGATAAATTGGACTTTATCAACTTCATGAACATTTGTGGATCAAAGGGTACTATTAAAGAAAGCAAAAAGACAACTTACTGAATGGGAGAAAATATTTGCAAGTTATTTATCTGATAAGGGATTAATATCCAGAATACACAAGGACTTCTAAAATTCAACAACAAAAACTCAAGGGCAAAAATAAATAATTCAAAAAATGAATAAAGCACTTCAATAGATACTTCTCCAAAGAAGATATACAAAGACCCATAAGCCCTTTTAAAAGATGTGCAATATCATTAGGGGTTAGGGAGATGAAAATCAAAACCACACTAAGATACCACTTCACAACTACTAGAATGGCTCTAACTTGATTTTACGAAAGAAGTGGAAGAGAAGTGTTGATGAGGATGAGGAGAGATTGGAACCCTCAGATAGTGTTGGTGGGAATACGAAATGGTGAAGCTGCTATGGCAAACACTCTGGTAGTTTCTCAAAGGGTCGAGCATAGAACTATCATATGATCCAGCAATTTCACTCCTAGGTATATACCTCAAAGACCTGAAACCTAGGACTCGAACAGATATTTGTGCACCAATGTTCTTAGTGGCACTATTGCCAATAGCCAAACATGGAAACAACACAAGTGTCTGTCGAGAGATGAATAGCTGAACAAAATGTGACATATGCATATGATGGAATATTATTCAGCCATAGAAAGGAATATATATATATATATACATATATATATGTATGTATATATGTGTGTGTGTGTGTGTGTGTGTGTATGATATATACTACCAAATGGATGAATTTTAAAAACATGCTTAGTGAAATAAGCCAGACATAGAAGGACATCTACTGTGCGATTCCACCTATGAGTTACCTAGAATAGACAAATCCATAGAGGCAGAGAGTATAATAGAGGTTAGCAGGGGGTGGGGATAGACAGAAAGGGGGAAGTTATTGTTTCATGAGTAGAGTAGGGAGAAGATTAAGAACTTTTGGGTATAGTTGGTGCTGATGGTTATACAACAGTGTAAATAAAGTTAGTAACACTGAGCTGTACATTTACAAATGGTAAACATAATATTATACTGTGTATATTTTATCACAATAAAAAAATCAACCATAGGTGTAAAACAGTAGTTCTTTGGTATTTTCTCATTCAACACATGCTTATTGAATATCTGCAGAAAGCAAGGGCACTTATGGAAACGAAGAATCAAGCATAGTATTCGTTTTCTATTGCTGTGGTAACAAATTGCCACAAATTTATCTGCTTTAAACAACACAAATGTATTACCTTACAGTTCGGTAGATCGGATGTTCAAAATGAGTCTCACTGGGATAAAATCAAGGTATGGCAGGACTGTGTTCCTTCTGAAGGCTCGAGGGGAGAACCTGTTTTCTTTCCTTTTCTGGCTTTTGGGGGCTGCCCCCATTCCTTGGCTCATGGCCGTCTTCCATCTTGAAAGACAAGCAGTTACAACCCTCCTGACTTGCTTCTTTGTAATGTCTCCTCTACCTCCAACCACCCTCCCTTCTTTCACTCATAAGGACCCTTGTGATTACATTTGTCTCACCTGCATGATCCAGGTTAATCTTATCTCTACAACTGATTAGCAACCTTAGTTCCATCTGCAACTTTAGCTCACTTTCTGTGTGGCCTATCACATTCACAGATTCCAGGGATTGGGACATTGTCATCTTTGGGGAGCCATTATTCCACTTACCATACTTAGCTTCCTGACTTCAAAGATAGGTGGAGAGGGACACCTGAGTGGCTCAGTCAGTTAAGCGTCTGATTTTAGCTCAGGCCATGATCTTGCGGTTCCTGAGTTCAAGCCCCACATCGGGCTCTGTGCTGACAGCTTGGACCCTGGAGCCTGCTTCAGATTCTGTGTCTCCCCCTCTCTCTCTGCCCCTCTCCTACTCATACTCTGTCTCTGTCTCTGTCTCTTAAGAATAAACATTAAAAAAATTAAAAAAATAATAAAAACAAAGAGAGGCAGAGAGAAACAACAAAACTAAATTATGAATGGTGCAGCTGAAACATTCTGAGCTCAGGGTAAGAGTATTCAGGTAGAGAGAATTGAGAAATTCAGAGACTAACAAAACCAGTCAAAAAATATATATAAGGGTGCCCTCTATGCCAAGAACTTTGGGAGTCTCGATGCTTCATAGTGTAAGTGAACTAGCTCTGTTCCACATCTGATGGTCAGGCAGGATCACAGAAAAGCAGCTGATCAGTGCATGCCAGAGGGTGATCCAGAGTGCCTGCCCAGTGGCATGATTCCAGCGGGTCAGCTGGGGATGGGACAGCTATGTTGCTGCTGTTTGACGAGGAAGGCTGCCAGGAGCATTAAGTCCCTGCGTGATCTATAGGTGATCTACACAGCACCTGCTAGCAAACTGGAAACCCAGAGAAATGTGAATTCTAGCATTAATTAGCATCAAAAGTGAATGTGAGAGACCTAGAAATGGCAGCCTGGCCCTGAAATTCTCTTACACATAGTGTGGCTACAATTTGGACTACTTATTAGTGTTTGCATTTGCACTGCATTATCAAGAAAATGATCTCGCCGGCTTTTTTATATAAATGGTGCCTGATAAAAAGCAGTGAGACCCACTGTACTTTCCTTTTTTATTACTAAAATTTGTTTTCATGTTTATTTATTTATTTTGAGAGAGAGAGAATCCCAAGCAGGCTCTGCACTGTCAGCACAGAGCTCGATGTGGGCTCGGACTCACAAACTGTGAGATCATGACCTAAGCCAAAACCAAGAGTTCCATGCTTAACTGACTGAGCCCCTCAGGCCCCCCTAGACCCACTGTACTTTCTGATGTAAAAAAATTCAAATAAAATTTTTTTAATGCTTATTATTTTTGAGAGACAGAGAGAGACAGGGTGTGAGTGGGGGAAGGGCAGAGAGAGAGGGAGATACAGAATCCGAAGCAGGCTCCAGGCTCTGAGCTGTCAGAAGAGAGCCCGATGCAGGGCTCGAACTCGAACCGTGAGATCATGACCTGAGCCAAAGTTGGACGCTTAACCAACTGAGCCACCCAGATGCCCCTGATGTAAAAATAAATTTAATGACATCTTTGTACCGTTGGTAGCACCAAAAAGCACTTTAGTCCCACAGGGAGCGGGCTGGGAAACGCTGCTCTCCAGGTGTGGGACTGATGAGTTCTTTACATCCAACACACAACAGCATGGAACAGTCTACTACGTGTCCAGGGCATTCAGCAGTGGACACTACCATATCCCTCCCCAACCTGTGTGATTTGGTTTTGTCCACCATATTTATCACTGAATAAATGAATCCACTGAAGATATAATATGTGCTCAATAAATGTTTAATAAGTGCAGGAAATAGGAATAAATAAATGACTTCAGGTGCTTAAAATTCTCAACTTGGGCCTACACTGTGGTTCTGAGGGATCACACCTCTCTGATCCCATCTATTTCTTTGCAGTGACCTCATTGTGTGCACGCATTTTTGCTTGGCCAATTTAACGGGCTTGCTTCCAGCCTATGTGAACTCTAACTAGAAAAATGTATTTAAGGATATTAGAAAAAATGTATTTAAAAATTGTCTTATAAAACAAGAGATTTTCATTAGAATTTTTGCCTTGATTGAAGGAAAACGTTGTTGGACCCTTGCTTGGGTTCTGTCTCCAAGGACACATCCAACCACCAGATACAACTGCCTGCTGAGAGCCCAGAGGTTGGTGCTCCTTTCTCTCTAGTCTCTCTAGTCAGTGACATCAAGAAACAACCCCTTTCAGCTGTGTGACTCAAGGTCTGCAAGGTCCAAAGTATGTCACTGTTTACCTTGAGAGAATGTCCGGGAGAGCTGCTTGTGGGTCTCTAGACTCATCAAAGATGCCACCCCAGACCAGTAATCCCCTTATAAATGGATATGTGAAGTCCTTAAGATACTGGGTGACCCTATCTTTGTGTAGGCCTTGTATAACCTTTTCTGACTCTCTTTTTTTCTTCTATCTCCTTCCTTCCTTCACCCCTCCCTCCTTTCCATCCATCCATCCATCCTTCCTTCCTTCCTTCCTCCCTCCCTCCCTCTCTCCCTTCCTTCCTTCCTTCCACATATTATTAATTCTACAAATACTGTTGAACACCTACAATGTGCAAGGGACTGGTTAGGAACTGAGGATTCAGCTGGGACTAAGACCAAGCAGTCCTTGCTTTCGTGGAGTTTCCATACTAATGAGAGGGTGAGGTAATGAATAAGAGAACAAATTGATTAGTGAAATATCCTCAGATTATAAGTCTTAGAAAGGCTGTGAATAGGGTGCTGTGAAAAAGAATATCATGGGGAAAGTATGTTCTTTCTTAATGCACAGAAATCTAGGTGTCTGCATGTGTGTGAACGAATCTTTGGGGGGCAGCTCCAAGGGAGAAAGCTTGGCTCCATCCTTCTGGTAAAAGAGGGAAAAGAAAACCTAAAGTGATGGGGTAACCTATCTTGTGAGGAACTCAGGGAGTAAGGGACATCCATCTTGCTTATCATAGCATGGCCAATGCATAGCACTGTGCTGGCATACGGAAAAGGCCCCTGAAGTAATTACTGATAGGAAAGTCACCTGATCCTGTAAAGCATACATTTATGGAACCCATTCTTTTTGTTTTTTGTCCCATGTAGAAGAAAATCCAGCAGTCTTGAGTGATAGATAACCTTTCCATACATGGCCAACTTTGGTGGCTCGGGGCAGGACCTCCTGTGAAGGCACTTAGTAAGGGGTGGCAATGAGTTCAGGGATGCAAGGCAAACTTTCTTCATGGCCTCATACAGGAGGTCAGACTGTGGGAGGACACCCCTTGGAGGTATAAAGACATTGGTGCCAACTGACCGGGTATTTGAGAGAGGATTATCTCTTGGGGCCAGATAGCTATTTCCGAGAAGAAAATGAGCACTCTTGACCCACCCCAGAAGGGTTCATTAGGAAAACACAATACCCATTACAGCATTTACCCTCTAGTAATTTATTTCATTGTGCACACATCAGTTTCCTACTCCAATAGACCATAAGCTTCTCTTGCGGCACCTTTAAAAATCTGATGGGAAGACGGGACTAAATCTTGTCTTGAAGCTGCATTTCCGTTAGCTTATGTTTTGAGAATACAGGTTTAGATCCATCAAAACAGCCTTTTCACTTTATTCATAAGATCCTGGTGTTAACTGGGTGGTTTTGGGGTGGCTGCTGAAGATTATGGGCAGGCCAAATTCCTCCACACACACCCCTCCCTAAAGACCCCTCCCCCCAGCCTCTTTCTTGTTGATTATTTTAGGCCCTAATGTCCAGCACATAGTAAGCAACTGTGGTATTAAGCATAAAAAACACTAAAATAAAAGAAGTCATAAAAAAAAAAAAAGGAAGCTTGGAATACAAGTGTCAATCTTATCTCACAACACCTGGACTTTGAATGTGTTTCCCATCATTTTTAGCATTTCCAATGGGATATAGAACAAGCTGCAACAGCATAATAATACTTGATTCAAAAAATTCATTCTGGGCCGCCTGGGTAGCTCAAGAGATTGAGCGCCCGACCCTCGATTCGGGCTCAGGTCAAGATCTCAGGGTTGTGGGATCGAGCCCTGCATGGGGTTCCGTACTGACAGCACTCAAAGCCTGCTTGGGGTTATCTCTCTCTCTCCTTCTGTCCCTCTCCCCCGACTCGTGCACCTTCTCTCTCTCTCAAAACAAAAAACAAAAAAATTATTTTAATGCTTTCCCAAACAAGGTGTACTGGAGACCACAGAGGAGAGAGTACAGAGGCTTATTATTTTAGAATAGTTCATGTACGGGCTCCTGGGTGGCTCAGCCAGTTAAGTGGCCTACCTTGGCTCAGGTCATGATTTCACTGTTCATGAGTTCAAGCCCTATGTCGGGCTCTGTGCTGAGAGCTCAGAGCCTGGAGCCTGCTTCGGATTCTGTGTCTCCCTCTCTCTGCTCCTCCTCTGCTCATGCTCTGTCTCTGTCTCTCCCTCAAAAATAAATAAACATTAAAATAAATAAAAGAAAAAAGAATAGTGCATGTAAATGTGTGAACGGCAAAGATGTCCTTCGAGCTGGGTGCAGGTCAGACCTTTGTAACTGCTGCCCCTTCCTGCCTCTCCCAACCCAAATGCTTTGACCCCCAAAGCCTCCAAACCTTCTGTCAGGCCAGGTGCAAGAGGTAGAGACTAAAGAGCCCCTAGAGATAAAAGGCTGTCATGAAAGCCCCAATAAGCTTTTCTTCCCCAGGATATGGCATTAGAGAAGCCATCTGAGCTAAAACGATTATCGCTGGGCTGCTGCCAACAGAGAATATTCTATTCCCAGCTTAATAAAAAAGAAAGAAAGAAAGAAAGAAAGAAACGAAAATGTAAGTTGAATCCAAATGAAATATAATTCTATTTCCTTTTTATCCAAGTGGTTTCAGTGGACAAAGGATAGGAACTCTGCTGAGAGCAAATTAAATGAGTCCTCTGATGCATCACAGTAGCTTTTAGGGCGGTGAGGCCAGTGGCCTGGAGAGGGAGGTAAAGCCACCTTCCCCCCTCAGAATGAAAAGAGAGGGAGGTAAGGGTGAATTAAACCTCCACCCTACTGATATCTCCTCTCCGCACCAGAGGAGTGTTCATCCTCTGAGCAATCGTTGCTGTAAGCAGTAGGGAGTTACAGAGGGTTCTTGAGTAGTGGCAAGACAGAGGTAGCATTTAGGAAGCTGAACTTGTCAGAGTCTCATTAAATATTTGTTGAATGAGTGATTCAGATTAAGAACAAGACAGAGATGTGGATTTGGCCATTTCTGTATATGGATTTCAGTAAAGCTCTCTGAAGAAAGGATTGGAAAATGATGTTCAATCAACACCACAAGTATAGCTTTAGGTTATAGTTTTCTATTTGCTTATTCTTAAGTTAATGCAGCAAAAGTGTTGACCAGATTTGACTTACGGAACGTGATAAAACACAGCTTTACTTTTGTTCCTGCTGATGCAATGAAGTTTGTTGTCTGTGGTAATCTTTCCCTGCCCTAGATAAATACGATTTACCCAGAGGCAATATACAGTCAGTCCTGTTGTCCTTTTAAGTCACAAACACACTCTAAGGCACCCATTAGAATACCCAGCCCTGGAAATAATTAAAATGATGAATTTTATATAATGTCAAACCTCCCTTTGTCAGACCACACCACTAGTAGCTCATAGCCCATATTTTTCCTTTATTTCTCTTTTCTTGTTCCTCTTCATTCATTGGGCTCACCCCTAGGGCTGGAACAGAGACAAAGGGAAGACAGGAGCAGAAAACGGTCTTGCTTCTGTTGTATCTGCTATCACTTGGCTTTGTGCCGAGTTAGGCTTGTGTTTAAAGCTGATACTCTCTTGTGGCTCCGGGGTGGCTCAGTTGGTTAAGTGACCTGATTCCTGATTTCAGCTCAGGTCATGATCTCATGGTTCTTGAGATCAAGCCTCAAGTCGAGCTGTGTGCTGGGATTTTCTCTCTCCCTCTTTCTCTGTCCCTCCCTCACTCATGCTCTCCCTCTCAAAATAAATGAACTTAAAAAAAAAAAAGCCGATACTCTCTTGAGCACCCTTGTGGGGGTCCTCCTGGTGGTTTCTCTGGAGATGTGTTGATACCCCTTCTTTAGCTGGTTGCTCCCAGCCTTCTCGGAGGACGCACTCCCACACTGTTGGAACCCCACCCCCCTGTAGATGGTCTTCTAGGCAGACCCTAAATCAGCCTCGGGAGGGCAGTCCTTGATCCTGTGCACCGTTGTGTCCTGCTGCAGGGGTAGATGAGGTCATTTTCCACACGAAGCTGTTACTTGCCCTGACTCCACCACCCCCCCCAATACCGCTCACCCCCGCCTCTTCTACCCTGCATATTTTCTGGGGCAGCTCGCCATTCCTCAAACTGCAGGCCACACATATCCGACTCTCAAAGTGGCCATGTTGAAGGGCCCCCGAGACTTGAGCGGGGAGGTTCAGACACCCGCCCCCCACCTCTTATTTCCTCATGGGATATAGGACTTGAAGTTCTCAGCACAAATTTCCCCCATCCCATCTTTCCTCTTTCTTCCCACTGTCCAAAAACTTTTTATATTCTTGAGGTATAAAAGAAGTCCCTGGATAAATGTCCTGAATTTTTGAAGCTCAACCTCAGAATTTTTTTTTTTTTTCTTTTTAAGATTCCTCTTATGGCACTCTGTCTCAGATATACTTTGGTAAGTGAGAGCTAGACTATCAGTCCCCCTGGAGAAACTGAAGAGAGAGTGTTCTATTTAACATCAGGTTATGTTCACTTAAATTCTATGTAGGGCATGCTACAAAGTAAGTTCAATTTTTCTCATTTAATTTTCTTGTCCTTTCAAAGCTTGAAGTTAAAAGAACTTCCAAAGTACCCGCACTGGTAAATAACATTTGCAGTCTTTACTAATCGCAGCAGTCGCTCTGGGTTGTATACATTTCACAGTTCAAGAAGACACTCTTTAAGGACATAAATGCAAAATTAGGAATACAGAATTGGTATAAAAACACATATTTACTTAGAATGAGAAAAAAAATTATAGCAAATCACAAATTTTGAAATGCTGGCTATACTGCAAACATCAAAAACCCAGCAAGATTACATAATGCGTTAATGAATGAATGGTCTTAAATACATACCTCTGTAAGTTCTTTTGAATTTTGATATGGTCAGCAATTCTGGATGAATATAAAAGGTATCTGAAAATAAAACATACAGAGGAGTAATTAAATTGCATTAAAAAACCCCTACATTGCATTAAGCTACTTGATCATGTAATCACATTATTCTTTTTTTTTTTTTTTAATTTTTTTTTTCAACGTTTATTCATTTTTGGGACAGAGAGAGACAGAGCATGAGTGGGGGAGGGGCAGAGAGAGAGGGAGACACAGAATCGGAAACAGGATCGAGGCTCCGAGCCCTCGGCCCAGAGCCTGACGCGGGGCTCGAACTCACGGACTGCGAGATCGTGACCTGGCTGAAGTCGAACGCTTAACCGACTGCGCCACCCAGGCGCCCCACATTATTCTTAACACTATACGTTGCTTTGTTTATAAATAGGTACAGTGATTTCATTGTTTTGTTGTGCTCCATTGATGGGTAATTTTTCATCCCATTTTGTTTAAAACTGCTGTCCTCTTCAGGATGTGATCCAATATATTGGATTAAAACAAAATTTTTTTTTAACATTTATTCATTTTTGAGAGACAGAGTATGAGTGGGGGAGGGGCAGAGACACTGGGAGATAGAATCTGAGGCAGGCTCCAGGCTCTGAGCTGTCAGCACAGAGCTGGACACAGGGCTTGAACTCACAGACTGAGAGATCATGACCTGAGCCAAAGTCAGATGCTTAACCGACTGAGCCACCCAGGCACCCCCAATATATTGGATTTTTTAAATACGTGACTAAACAAACATAGTCACCATAGAACTGATGTTGCTTTGTGCCCTACAAGCGCAGGAATGCCGATAAGTTCTTTTTTGTGTGTGTTACATAAAAGAATACTGTGGGTTTATAACTGCATACAGTGCTTATTGAGTATACTCCAGGCAGGACAGAACTTTTGTTTTGAACGGGCATGTGTGAGAATCAAATCCTCTGCCTATAATTTTGCATATTTGAAGACTGGCAGAATTTTTCACAGACTAGCTTCTTGCTTCATTATTTTGGAAACTTGTTTCTTCTTCACTATCCACATACTTTCAATGCCCAGTGCAATAGGTCATGTTCATATTGCAATATGACCCCTGGCATTGCTGAAGTGGGCGGTGGGAAGAATGCCAGAAGCCATTCCTGCACCAGAATAGCTAGCAATAACTTAACTAGATGTGAAAGTAAACCACATAAACCTAACCTTCTTAACCTAAACTCCACGGATCTTCAACTCAACTTCCCCTTAGCTGAACCCCAAACACCCCATGGTCTCTCTAACACCAGCCTACAGAAGGGCAAGTATAACAGAGGGTGGGTTGGAGAGGAAAGGGACAGAGGTCCTGATTGTGGCCAATATACTTCTAAGTTTTACAAAAACATATTACCATGTCAACACATTGCTTGGGCCCCAAACAGGGCCTTGAAAGAGGTGTGGGCTCATGAGGGCCCTGGGATGTCATTAACTTATCTGCCCTGCTAAGCGCGAACGAGTCCTGTTTGGGCACACCACCTATTCACAAGACATTTCCATTTACAGTGTTGGCGCATGTGGGCAAATGCAGGTTAGTATGTGCTACCACCAGCATTTGGCAGTTGGCTACCCTCCAACAAATTCAGCAACTGAATAAAGTTTTCCTGTGTTTTAAGTTTCATTCCCTAGCCTCAAGGCATAAGGAACCTCACTGACCTCATTAGTATGTTCACATGCAATTGAAAGGTGTTTGCCTTAGAAAGTAGAGGCAGTTTAGTAAATTGGCACGGAGGAGACTCGTGGAAGGACAAGAAAGGGGTGGGTTGTGCTCAGACTTTGGGCAAATTAAAGAGAGCACGATAAGATGTCCGAATGATCAGTTTAAGGATTTTCTTTGGCACACGTGTAGTCTAGAAGGGGTCGTCACAGGAATGTTTTCAGCGGGAAGTAATAGAATACTCAACTAACAATGGCTTAAGTAACAGGGCTTAAATAATAAAGATAATTACTTCTTAGAACAAAAGCTTTGAAGGTAGGTGAATTGCTAATTCTGATAAGCTGGGGCTATTTGTCCTTTTCTCTATGATTTTCTTGATCAAAAGGTGGTTGCTTCAGCTCCATATATCATTCATCCACAAGGCAGAAAATGGGAGGGGGGGAGGCAGTGAGAGAGTGTGTGCCTTTCTCCTTTTAGAGAGGAAAACAACCCTTTTCTAGCCAGTTTCCTATCAGAATTCCTCTTTAGGTCTCATTGGCCCAAACTGGGCACATAGGTGCCCCTCGGTGTAAGGGGAAATTGGGAAAGTGGGTCTGGCAAAGGGACATGGGAGTTCCATGGCTTAGTCATGCTTCATCACTCTGGGCTGGGCGTATGGCTTCTCTGAACAAAATATGGACTCTATTATTAAGAAAACGGGATGGGGGCCTGGGTGGCTCAGTCGGTTGAGCGTCCGACTCTTGATTTCAACTCGGGTCATGATCTCACAGTTCATGGGATCAAGCCCCAAGCTGGGCTCCATGCTGACAGCACGGAGCCTGCTTGGGATTCTCTCTCTCTCTCCCTCTCTCTGCTCCTCCCCCTACTTGCTCACTGTCTCTCTCTCTCAAAATAAACAAACTTTCAAAAAAAAAAAAAAAAAGAAGAAGGAAAAGGGAATGGCTATTGGGAGGCAACTAATGGCATATATAACGGAAACTTTTGTGTTGAGTATCATAAAACTATCTTTACTTGACAATTACTAAGCTAATGTAAATCAAGGACACACATGAAGACAAACTATCGTTTAGTTAGCCAATATTCTGTGCCAGGATCTGGTGCTAGATGTTAAACATAAGTTTCTTGCAGTTAGCCTTGCCCTGCAAGATGGATATTATTATCATTATTTTCAGAGAGATTAGATTACCTCCCCATTAGGGAAATAAGTAGCTTCATTTCGATTTTATCATTAAAGCCATTGCCTTTCTTGAACATCAAATAAATCATATGCAATATTCTCTTTTGTTTCAGACTTATCTTGCTCAATATTAGGCCTGTGATTCATTCATGTTGTTAAGGGTACTATCATGTGCCTCTTATTGCTGTGTATTATTCCATGGCTTGAAAATACCACATTTTGTTTATCTACTGCGCTATAGGTTGATATTTCGGTTGTTTGCCGTTCAGAGATATTATGAATAAAATTGCTTTTAACATTCTTAATATGAGTCTTTTGGCATTCCTTTCTGTTGGGTTTACACACAGGAGCAGCATAGGGTATTTTTAGCTTTGGTAGATACTCTTTAAATTTAAAGATTTTTAAATCTTTAATTAAATCTGGAAGACTTAAATATTTTGAAGTCTTTAAAAGATTTCCAAAGTGGTTGTACCAAGTTACACTCCCACCAGCAATTTGGGAGAGAACCATCTGCCAATGTTTGGTGTTGTTATATAGAAGGTGGTAAGACATATGGAAAAAGAAAAGCTGGGCAAGACGAGGGGGATTGTTGGGGCTGGGAGAAAGTGGAGCAGGTTGAAATTTTAAACACAGTGGTTGAGGGGTGGGTACCTGGGTGGCTCAATCAGTTAAGCATCTGACTCTTGATTTCTACTCGGGTCACGATCTCACAGTTCATGGGTTGAGCCCTACATCGGGTTCCACGCAGACAGTGCAGAGCCTGCTTGGGATTCTCTCTCTCTCTCCGTTTTTCTCTGCCCCTCCCCATTCATGCTCTCTCTTTCTCTCTCTCAAAAATAAATAAACAAACTTAAAAAAATAAATACAGTAATTAACATGGTTTGTTTTTTTGTTTTTTTGTTTTTTTTGAGAAGGTGACATTCCAGCAAAGTCACAAGGAAGGTAAGGGCATGAGCAATGCAGGCATGTGGAAAATGTTGGAGGCAGGGGCCAGGGCCAGTATAAAGGCTGTAAATCGAGGCCCTGTGTGCTGGAGTCAGGGTAACAGGTCAGTGTGGAAGAAGAGCGAGTGAGGGGGAAAGCAACAGAAGATATTATAAGAGGCAAATGGCACCAGATCACGCAGGATCCTTGAGGACACAGGGAGGACTTGGCCTTTCACCCCGAGTGCCAGGGGGAGTCACAACAGTGTTTTGAGCAGATGAGTGACATAATCTGACTTCCATTTTAGAGAGATCATTCTGGTGTCTGGGTTGAGGACAGGTTGTAGGGTGGGAGCAGGGAGAGCAGTTAGTAAGCTACTGCAGGAGGTGACGGTGGCTTTTGGGCCAGGGCGGTGGCAGTGGACATGCTGAGACTGATTAAATGCTGGGTGTATTTTGAAGGTAGAGCAATCATTTTTATTGGCATCACTAGCTTTAATATTAGCAATGCTATGGTAATAATAATAGTTATCATTTTCAATCTCTTACTATGTCCGTACTGTATGTTTTATTATTCTCGTAAACTGAAGCTCAAAGATGTCAGTAACCTCCCTAAAAACACAGGTTTCATAAGAGATAGACCAGGCATTCTATCTTAGCTCTAGCAGATTTCAAAGTTAATGCTCCTAAAACTGCCTCATCACTAGGTCTGGTTTCCGTTTTGCCTCTACTCCAGGCAGCGCCTTATACATAACAGGTGATCGATATATTTACATTGAATTCATTGACACCATTCACTTTTCCCTGAACTTTGTTTCTGGATTTTCTTAAAAAATAGGCTTTTACTGTTATATTTACATACTGTAAACTTTACTTTTTGGGTATATAGTTCCATGACTTTTAACATGCATAGATTTACGTGAGCACTACCACAATCAGGATATAGACTATTTCCATTGCTTCTGCCTACCCCAAATTCTCTCATGCTGCACCTGTGCAGCCAAACCCTCCCCCACCCAATAATTCCTGGAAACCCCTAATCTGTTCTTTACTGATTATAAACATGAGTGTACAGGTTTTTGTGGGAGCGTAAGTGTGCAGTTTTCTGGGATAAAAGCCCAGGCATGTGTTTGCCAGTCCATGTGGTTAATATTTGTTTAACTCTATAAGAAACTACCAAATTGTTTTCTAAAGTGATTACACCATCGTGCAAGTCAACCAGCACCATATGAAAGTAATAATTGCTCTGTGTCTTTGTCAATGCTTTTTGAAATTTACAGTGAAAGTATTTTGGACTCCAGAATATATTTATAGGCTAAATTCCATATTCCATATTTTTTTAATGTGTCACATAAATATAGCCTGTGACATTTTCCTCATTGAAGATATTTTACAATACATTAAAATACATCAATATTTCATGAAAAAACCTAGTAGAAGAATTTAGATAATACCTATGATATACGAAATTTCACCCTGGCTATACATTTTTTTAATTTTAAGCATCAGTTTTTAAAAAGTAACATCAAAATGATAAGGATTGCTGTGTTCTTCATATATCCCATGTCTCATAAATTTGAATTCAACTGCTAGTTCTTTTCCCAACCATATATGTTAATGGTATTTGCTTCTGTTTTTGAATGGTAAGAGTATCCATTTTCTGTTCCTTAGGAGTGATACTTAGGTCTTATTTTTCTGATTCTTCCAGAAAATGCTGCATGTTGCGTTTGAATAGGAATTGAGGGTTCAGAAAGGGGTGGGCAATTACAGATCTAATTTTAAAAACCTGAGGTATGGGTCCAGCCAAGTGCTCAGCTTGATTTCCAAGATTTCTAAATAAACATGATATAGGCATACTTTACAAAATTTACCACCTGCCCTTTTTGATTCAGATACCTTTCCATTTGGAGACTGTTATTGTGATGTAATTAACACATATAAATAACACAATGTGCTTGCACGACTTCCAATAAGGAAGTCCCTATGAAACAGGCCTAAGCTTTTCTTTTCTTTCAGGGATGTTGTAGAAGTTAGATAATCAAAGGTCCTAAGGTAGTGAATGAAAATTTGCTCTAAGGGACAAAAACATGTTACTATTATTATAAAAGATAAGTCACTTCTTAATTAAATGAGTACTAAGTACCTAATATAGTGAAAGTATCATGTAAGATATGTTCATGGAGAATATAAGTATAAAACAGAGCTCTTACCCTCATGTATTTATAATCTAGTTGGCAGAGAAGTAAAATGTTTAAAAAAATTTAGGGGCGCCTGGGTGGCTCAGTCGGTTGAGCGTCCAACTTCAGCTCAGGTCATGGTCTCACAGCTTGTGAGTTCAAGCCCCGCGTCGGGCTTGGTGCTGACAGCTCAGAGCCTGGAGCCTGCTTTGGATTCTATGCTTCTCTCTCTCTCTGCCCCAACCCACTCACATTGTCTCTGTCTCTGTCTCTCTCTCTATCTCTCTCTCTCTCAAATAAATAAATAAATAAATAAACAAACATTAAAACAAAATTAAAAAAAAATTTAAGTATTCCAGTAACACATGAATACATGTTACAAGGCTTTATCTAATTTTTCAGAGTAATTGCACAAACGGTAAAATATCCCACACATTGGTCTATTACATACATATATAAGTTCAAATGGTGCACTCTCACAAAGTATTGGTTTTGTCTCACAGCAGATAATGTGTGAAGTCATAAGCCCACTATTCTTATCTCTGTTCCCTGAGCAGGTGAAGAAATTTGAGCTAGGCTCAGCAGAACATTAGAGAGGAGGGAAAGGACATTCCAAGCAAATAAAGTGTCAAGAGCCAAAGTGCAGAGATGGAAAGTGCAAGCATGTGCCTGACCTGTGAGCAAACCCGTTGGCTTGTTAACAGATGAGTAATGATAACAGCAGTCATTAATTGAGCACTGAGTGTGGCAAGCACTGGGCTAAGTCTGATACATGGGCTACCTCACTAAATCTCAACAACACTGGAAATAAACTGAGGATTCGGAATCTTCCATACAGGCACACAGCTAATAAGTTGTAGACCTGGGGTTCCAACCCAGACGGTCTGATTCTAGTCCTTAACCTCAACATTATACTGTAACACTAAGGCTAGAAAGGAAATTTGAGGACACATTGTAGGGAGCTGAGATGTTTGAACTTTAGCCCAGAGGACTAGGGGTTCTCCATCTTTTCCCCAGCCCTCTACATTTGACTGATAGGATATCTTGAGGAACAGCCCCTTGATAAAAATGGTTCAACATGAGCATGGGCTGGGGAAGAGCATCGACATCTCCAGCCTGTGTGTGGAAATGCTGCTCATTCTGTCCTGAGAGAGTGAGGTGCTTCTCACTCTCCCTTTTGTCTCCCTTTTGAGAGTCACCACTATAGATGATGGGGGAAGCCTGGAAGTCTTAAAAAGAGAATGTAGAAGACCCAACAATGAGTGTAAATGAATTTGGCAGCAAGGTCCATAATGGACTGGACACAGAGGTCCAGGCAATGGACCACTGCAGCCCAACTGTGCAGATAAGGGAGAGCTAAGGTGGGGCAATGGGGACGGCTGTTGGGAAGGGAAGATTGATAGGACCTGGTTACTAGAAGGATCTAGGGGCAATGGAGTGGAGGAGTTAGTCAATAAAGATTGTATAACTGTAATTTCTTTCCTGTGCCTTCAAGAAGAGCAGACTGGGGGCGCCTGGGTGGCTCAGTTGGTTAAGCGGCCAACTTCGGCTCAGGTCATGATCTCACGGTCAGTGAGTTCAAGCCCCGCGTCGGGCTCTGTGCTGACAGCTCGGAGCCTGGAGCCCGTTTCAGATTCTGTGTCTCCCTCTTGCTGACCCTCCCCTGTTCATGCTCTGTCTCTCTCTGTCTCAAAAATAAATAAAACGATAAAAAAAAAATTAAAAAAAAAAAAAAAAAAAAAAAAAAAAAAAAAAAAAAAAGAGCAGACTGGTCCCTACAGCATCCCTGAGCTCTCAAAGTCTATTGTCATATCGGCCATGGCCACTAGAGGGCTGCCCCATCTCGTCTGGAGCCCAGACTGATTCATACGCAGGGAAGACAGTGGGACTGTTTAAAATCCAAGTCCTGCTGGTCCCTGGAACTTCATGAGAGCCTGGGTTTACAACGGTTGATTTTCATTGAGACAGAAGGTTGGAAGGTCTCCCACGCACTGACGATGGCTGGAAGTGGCCTAAGAGGTGGTGATAAGTTACGGAGTGCTGGTGTGGGTGCCCAGGCCGCCAGGGGAACAGGAAGGCAGGAGGAGGAAATCTCAGGTTTGAAGATATCCTGGTCGCGGAAGACAGAGAACTTGCACAGTTGAACCGCAGCCGGAGCGGATGTGTGTGCCCATGTGCGTTGAGTGTGGGGATGCATATGGGCGGTACCTGTGTACGAGTGAGTGTACGTGTCGATGCATATACGTGCATGCGTGAGAGTGTGGATGGGTGAGTATGCGTGTGCACGTGTGCGGGTGTATATGTGTATGTGTAAACGTGTGCATGCCTGGGAGAGCGTGGCACATGTGGGCAGGCTTCCAAGTGTCTGTGTGTGTCTGCTCCGCAGGGGGGAATGTTCATGTTTGTTGCTTGGCTGCAGCCCAAAAGACAAACAATGAGGTGAATGGAAATGAACTGGAGTCTCTGCTTCAGCAGTGATTAGCTCCCATCAATTCTGACCAAGAGGAGATACAACAGGCACCAAGGAGCAAACACTGGGAAACTCAGAGACCTGGGTTGTGCAGGGGTCTGCAAAGCCACTCGGCAGCGTCCTTGGACAGCAAAGCTCCCCTCTGGAGCCTGGAGCGGGAGACGGGTCATTCCTGCCCTCAGACACAGATCTGTGTGCTATTCCATCCTGGCCAGTGGCTCTTCGGTCTGGCCTTGGTCTTACTAAACATCACTTTACTTTCTGATGGGTGGACAGCTACCTACCTCACCTTCCCCTGGCAGTTTTCTCGTTCTCTTTGTCAGGCTGGCCTCCGCCTCTTCCCAGAGATGAGGTGAGAGCCCTCTTTCCAGCTGCTCAGAGGAGCCTGGCTTCGTGCTGTGTTCGCACTTAGTCATCAGGCTCCCCTCTTGCCACCTGTCAGGGGTTGGAAGCAGAATGGTGAAGGCAGAAACACAGACTGTCTGGTGGGTTGGTGAGAAGGAGTTGTTCCTTATCTCTAGACCTGTGCACATATTTATGTGTGAGCGAGTGGGAAAGGTGGTGGTAGGGAGGGCATTAGAGGACCCTGGGGCAGGCCTTCAGCCCTCAGAGCTGGGGTCCCTGGCTGTGGGTTCCCCGAGGCCCAGAGACACTGGTTTAGCTGGGGACATGAGTGTCCGCCAACCTGCTAAAGTGCGTGCCCTGTCCTCACACAACAGGGTCTTCCCTGGGCTCTCACAATCCCTCATGAGCACGTCTCAGAGGGTGCCAGGCCCCTCAAGCAGCATGGCTATGAGAATTTAAAAAAAGTTCTGCATACCCAGCAGGTTCTCCTTATGCTTGTATACTTGGGTGTGTGGGGAGGGTACTTCATCATTCATTCACATCCTAATAAATCTAGAGTAGTTGCTTCGTAGAAATCACTTATTGGGTGCCTGGGTGGCTCCATTGGTTAAGTGTCTGACTTCGGCTCAGGTTGTGAACTCAATGGTTCGCAGGTTCCAGCCCCGCAATGGGCTCTGTGCTGACAGCTTGGAGCCTGGAGCCTACTTCAGATTCTGTGTCTCCCTCTCTGCCTCTCTCCTGCTCACATTCTGTCTTTCTCTCTCAAAAATAAATAAACATTAAAAAAGAAATTGTTCATAACACTTCCAGTTTGTTTTTAGTCTTTAAATAGTTCCTGTTCTCATTTGCCCCCTCAGGGCACAAGTGGCCCAGTCCTGATTTTCTTTCTAATGCAGTTCTTGTTTTATTGTTCACTAGATTGAATAGCTGTGGGAGTTCTCAAGCTTTAATATTAAAAAAAAAAAAAAATCTCCTGAGGAGCTTGTGTTATTTTTTTTCACTGTTAATTTTTAACAGATTTTTTTTTTTTTTTAAATAAATTCTAGGGGCACTTGGGTGGCTCAGTTGGTTAAGTGACCAACTCTTGGTTTTGGCTCAGGTCATGATTTCACTGTTTTGTAAGTTCAAGTCCCACATCAGGCTTCATGCTGGCAGCACGAGCCTGCTTGGGATTTTCTTTCTCTTCTCTCTCTACCCCTGTCCCACTCACGCTGTCTCTGTCCCTTTCAAAATAAATAAATAAACTTAAAAAAAAAAAGTAAATTCTACCCCCAAAGTGGTGCTTGAACTCACAACCCTGAGCTTTGAGATCAAGAGTAGCATGCTCTACCGACTGAACTAGCCAGACATCCTGAGTAGCTTGGTTTAAAGGCAGATTTCTCAGGCTCCGTTTAAATCTATGGAATCAGAATTTCTGGAATGAGACACAGGAATTTGCATTTTACCAATCCCTCCCCCACACCCAAGATCCTAAGTTAGGTGATCCACAGAACACATGCTGTGAACCATGGTGTGGAAGGATGCTTGGATCCATTTTTTTTTAATGTTGAGTTTCCAGAGTTCTTTATATATTCTAGACACAAGGCCCTTGTTGGTTGTGTGATTTGTAAATCTTTCCTCCTAGACTGTAATTTGTTTTTTCATCTTTTTACAGGGACTTTCACAGAGGAAAAGTATTAAATTTTGATAAGGTCCAATTTGATGAGGTCAACTCTGCTGAGCCCTAGGTCCCAAAGATACCTTCCTGTATTCTTTTCTAGAAGTTTTGTAGTTTTATGTTTACATGTAAGTCCATGATCCATTATGAGTTAATTTTTTTTTAATGTTTATTTATTTTTGAGAGAGAGAGACAGACACGAGCAGGGGAAGAGTTGACAAAGAGAGGGACACAGCATCCAAAGCAGGCTCCAGGCTCCGAGCTGTCAGCACAGAGTCTGATGTGGGGCTCTAACTCACAAACCGTGAGACCATGACCTGAGCCAAAGTTGGACACATAACTGACTGAGCCACCCAGGCGCCCTGTGAGTTAGTTTTTATATTAGGTGTGAGGTTTATGTCCAATTTTTCCAGCACTAATTATTGAAAAGGCTGTTTCTCCTCCATTGGATTGCTTTCATTTCTTTATCAGAGTTAGTCAGGGACATATTTGTGTGGCTCTAGATCTGGGTTCTTTATTCTATTCCACTGATCCATGTGCCTATTCCCTCCACCAGCACCATGCTGTCTTGATACGGGAGTTATGCATTAGGCCTTAATGTTGAGAAGAGTGGTTTCTCTCACTTCATTCTAGTTTTTCAACATTGTTTTGGCTATTCTTTTTTTAAGTTTATTTAATTTATTTTGATAGAGAGAGAGCATGTGTGTGAGCGGGGAAGAGGGAGAGAGAGAGAGAGAGAGAGAGAATCCCAAGCAGATGCCATGTTTTCAGCACAGAGTCTGATGGGGGGCTCGATCCCACGAACTGTGAGATCATGAACTGACCCGAAATCAAGAGTTGGATTCTTAGCCGACTGAACCACTCAGGTATCCCTGTTTTGGCTATTCTGGGGCCTTTTCCTTTCCAAATAAATTTTGGAATAAACTTGTCAAGGCCTACAAATTAACTTGCTCAGATTTTGATGGGAATTACATTAATACCGATCAGTTTTAGAAAAGGACCGTATTTTTTTTTTTTCCTTGCACCAGAATTTTGGGAGAGCAGGGTTTAACCAAAGCAGTTCTGAAGTCTTACCTTGTTAAATGTTTCTTGTCTGGGATATACTTTTACTTCCAGTCACTACAATCTCTTGTCTGGCTGCAGAGAAGAAACCACGTGGAAAAACTGGGCAGCTACAGTTGGTGCAAGGTTCACCAATAAGCTTTGTTCCAACCTAGAATCCTAGAAATTAAGCATACTCAGTGCTCTAAATTGTCTCTTTAAGGGCACATTGTAGCTTCTTGGGATTCATCTGCTGTCTTTAGGAAAATGGAATAGAGATATCTTAAGAGAAGTAGGTTGTGGGATGCCTGGGTGACTCAGTTGGTTAAGCTTCCAACTCTTGATTTCTGCTCAGGTCATGATCTCGTGGTTCATGGGATTGAGCCCTGAGTTGGGTTCCACACTAACAGCATGGAGCCTGCTTGGGCTTCTCTCTCCCTCTCTCTGCCCCTCCCCACCTACTCTCTCTCAAAATAAAGAAGTAAACTTCAAAGAAAGAGAGAGAAGTAGGTTGTACTTCTTGAGTCTGTGAGGTCCAAATGTTTACTTCATTCACTTGATCCTCACCTCTGCTTTGCCAGAGAAGGAAGATTGAATGGACTTGAGGGGTTACTGGGAACACGCATCTCACCAGCACCACCAAGCACTGTTCCAAGGGTGCGAGAAGATGCGGTGACTCAAAAAGAGGATGGTTTTGTGGAAGGTCTTTTTTTTTTTTTTTTAACGTTTTTATTTATTTTTGAGACAGAGAGAGACAGAGCATGAACGGGGGAGGGTCACAGAGAGAGGGAGACACAGAATCTGAAACAGGCTCCAGGCTCTGAGCTGTCAGCACAGAGCCCGACGCGGGGCTCGAACTCACGGACTGTGAGATCATGGCCTGAGCTGAAGTCGGACACTCAACCGACCAAGCCACCCAGGTGCCCCTTGTAGAAGGTCTTTAAACTTAACCTCACACTCTGCAGTGCCTGCTCACGCGCTCTTCCCATTTCTTATCTTCCCGGGAAGCAGCTGTCAACATGCGATCCTAATGTTCTCGCACACTTTTCCTCACATCGCTCTTCCCACCGCCCCCCCCCCCCCCAGTCACACCCTTCAGTTCTCCAATTGGTTATTTGTAGCCAGTGACTCAGATGTTTGGCACGTTAACGTTCATTTCAGTCAACACCAGACGAAAGTGAACCCAGTTTCATTTCTGTCCTCATCTAAAAGTTGGCCCCAGACTAGTTCACAGAATCTCTGCAGTTTTCCTTGGCTGGTGTAAGCTACGTGTGTCCCTTTAGTGATCTGATTGATACTGGCCTTTGTGGTGGATGTCACATCCAGAGAGCTGCAAGGACACACTTGATAAAAGGGACTACTTACCTGGAATTTACCCTCAGAACACCATAATCTTGACAATGACAATTTTGTGCACCTCCAGTGCTTTGAGGGGTTCTTATAATTCTGAGTTGTACAGAGGCAATCAAAAGATTTCTTGAGAATGACTAACTCCCCATGTGGAATGAGAACTGTACGCAGTTAAACAGTTAATTGTACCGATAGCATCTAAATGTGGTATCCACACAATAAGCTTCAAGAAGCGTCCAGTGTGTCATAACCTAAAATGCCCCTATCTTAGAGAATTAGCAATACCCTTAGTTGGATCTGGCTAGAGAAATGACTTTACTGAAGCCTTAAAACCTCTTTGCCAAGTTCTCCCCCCGCCCCCAGTTTTCTTTATTCTTTATGCCTTCCCTACCCTCTTATGTCTTCTGCCATGTTACATTGGGATGGTTCCTTCTACATGCAAATGGTAACTGATGTGGTCATTGGGTTCCATGTCCCTTAGTAGTTCCCTCCAGGAACTATGTGAGAGCATACCCAGGGCCTGAGGGCTGGAACACAAAGAAAATGAGGGTGGAGTGTTGCTGAACTAATCCAAGAGCTATATATTCTTTCTGTATTTTTTCCTCGGTCAATGAGAGCACACAGCTGCCTTGCTTAAGGATTACAGAAGCTTGTAAGGCTGGGCTCAGGGCTATGGAAACAGTAATACCCATGGGACTAAGGCATCCATTGTCTGTTCTTTGCTAAACTCACTTCCATCACCAATGCAAACATTACGGTCATCCTCTTTTTCCCCCATCACTTCTGCCGATCACCCCCCCCCCCCCCCCATCACCTCTTCCTAGGCTGGCCAGATGCTTCTGCCATTTGCCGGAGGAAGAGGGGATATTTTTTGGTATGCACAGGAGAGCCCTGGTTTCCTAGTTACACTATTCTGTCCTTCCTTGTCCCAAGCTCCTTCTACTAACTGCAGAGAGCTCTCAGTTCACAGGGGCTGCTGCTTTCAGTGCTTGCTCCCTGAAGGAGCATGCCTAGCTGCTGTTTGGGGGATGGTATCCTCTACTGACATCTGCATGGACTCTGTCTTTGTAGGCTGCAGGGATGTGAGGGATGAGGTTTTTAGAAGAGTGGACTTTCTGATAGGAAGGGAGAAGCTTCAAGACTGCATCTAACCTAAAACAGGTTTTCCTCTCTGAACAGAAGTCATCAATGCTTCCCGTGTTGCAGTAACAACAACCATGACCCGTCCTAGCTGCTGCTGGGTATGGGTTTGAGTGTTGAATCCCCTTGGGCTCATTAGGGATGTGGGGCTGGGAGAGTGCAGTGGGAGGTGGGGGCCACCCTTTCACGCTGGCTCCATCTACAGAACGCTTCCCGAAGATCCCTTCCTGCTTCTATAATCTTGGCAGAACAAAGCGGCCACTATTCCTCTTTGCCGAGCCCTATCTGTGCTCAACACCTCCTGTGCCCTCTCTAATTTCCCTCTTCCTCACGCAATCCAGCTGCCTGTTGAGGCTTCTCTCCCTGTATTTACAGCCATCTAATCAGCTGGTAATTTACTTTCAATCAGTGCCAGATTGTGTTCCTCAGATTCATATCTCTTCTTTCGTTTAGTGAGGAAATGATTGCCTTTCCTTTTTACCATTCGCTTTACATATCAGCTGCCATGTTGTGCTGATGAGTAGTCCCTTCGATAGCAAGAGATAATCTGACATTTCAAGAGTGCATCTGTCCAAAGCTGTCCAGGTTAAGACTTACATCACAGGTAAGTTCAAATACGTGGGACTGGGGGAGAGTCTTTCACGGCCAGTCTTATGGTCAGTGTCTCAAGTTCTTGAGTTGTTAGTGGCAAGTATGGTTTGGCAGAAACTTCTTGTCATTTAATCCCAGCTGGGAATTAATTTTCTGGTAGGCTGCCTGTCAGGACCATCCAGAATGGTTAGGGATGGGGGAAGGGCGGTGCCAGGCTGTGGCCGAAGTCCTATCTCTTAGATTTTAGCTACATGAGGTTGAAGAGGCTGCCTGCTAAAGTTTGAAAAACTGCAGGCCAAGAATAATAAGAGATTATTTGTGTGGCTTGTGAGGCTGGTTGAGTCGCGTGGAAGAGAAATTAAATCGGGAAGATGAAGAGAACAGATGAGGGTACAGTCAGAGACTGAATGAAGCACAGATGGGCTGAGGGTCAGTTGAGGTCCACCCACCCACTTTCCCCTCATATGTGTGTTGGGATGCTTTCCTGGATGGGGGCATGTTCTCAAATATGGCTGAGTGGGTAATCTGTCTTACCTCTCTTCTAGGGAAGATTCTCCTGTGGGACAGGATGGGGCTGGAAAACCTTCACTTCTTACCCACCCCTCTAGCTTCTTGCTCTTGAAACCATCATGCCCTTTCTGCCTCTTGAGCCTGAAGATCTCTTCCTCTTCCCAACCCTGTTAACATTAATAATTATTAACTATAATAAATAATATATTGGTAATATATTAATAAAATATTATCATATTCTTCACATTATATTAACATGTTATTAATAATAATATATTAGTGTATATATATATTTTTTGGTCTTGGTTTTAAATGGAAGCTTCTTCAAGTTCCTTTCTCTACCTGTGAACCCTCCAGACCCAGGTCAGGTGCTCCACCTCTGTGCCCCTAGGACCCTGTACTCATAGGTAATGTGCATCCATGTACCTTTTTGTATTCCTCATTACATAGTGAGCCTAACATGAAAGCCAGAAGGGATGTGTATAGTACAAGGTCTAGCACATTGTGTCATCCAAATAGTTGCTGAGTTTGGTTATGGAGAAGCAGCCAGGTTGGTACATCTTGTGTGTAGAGGGCAGGGAAGGGCCCTTCATAAGTCAGGTACCAGTCACTAAGAATATTTCCCATGCTGGGCACAAATATTTCCCATGCTGGTCCCTTAAAAGACCAGAGTGTGGTTGGAAATTGATGGTAGGGGGTGCTCAGGAAGCAAGAGAGTGATCAGTCTGTTATTGGGAGGATCTCTCTTCAGAGTTTAGTGGCCTAGCCACCAGGCTGGGGTCTAGGGTCAGGGCGCTTCTCAAGGAGAGGACTAACAAGGGCATGAGGGAATAGCAGGCCCCCGGCCTAGACCTGGTCCTGAGAATAGGCACCGGAGGAACACCAGGCAGCACGAGAGCCCTCTGGCTACCACTGGGGGCATTGGATCCTGGCTGAGCTTAGCAGCAGAAGTGGATCCATCAGTTTTCAGATGTGCTAAGGCCCTGGGGCCAGGGAGGGGACTAAACTACACAAAGTCAGTTAAGTCCTTCCTACTTCTCATTCCAGAATTGTCTATAAGGCTTAATAAAAATCAGATTCCTATGCTTCACCTTACAGTTACTGAAATGAAAATATCTGGAGGTTAGGTCTCAAGTCTGAGAATCTTGAGTGGGATAACAATGGGCTCTGATGGAGTGAACTAGAGCAGGCAGAACCAGGGGAAACAAGGCAGCGTTCACATTAGAATCAGTGGGCAAACTCTCACATCTTTGTACTAATTCTGACTGTATTAGTTTGCTAGGGCAGCTGTAACAAAGTATCACAAAATTGGGTGACTTACACAGCAGAGTTCCAGAATCTAGAGGTCCAAGGTCAAGATGTCAGCAGGATAGGTTCCCTCTGAAGTCTGGGAGGAAGAATTTGTTCCATGCCCCTCTCTTATCTTCTGGGAGTTTGCTCCCAATCTTTGGTGTTCATTGGTTTGCAGATGCATCACCCCATCTCTGCTTTCGTGTTCATATTGCATTATTCCCATGGGGTGTCTATTTCTGTGTCTAAATTTCTCCTCTTTATTGGAGATGAAGATATCATTATTATTGGATTATGATCTCCTTTTAACTTGATTACCTCTATAAACACCCTATTTCCAAAAAAGGTTACATCCTGAGGTACTGGGGATTAGGGCTTCAACATATCTTTTTTGGGGGGACATAATTCAACGCATAACACTAAGTGGGAGAATTCATTGAGGAATAGTAGAAAGGGAGTAGATTCTCATCAGAGAGTCCAAAATTTTTGACGAAGGACCTCTTGGCTGCTTCTGATATGGTCTCAAAACTCTTAAGATACCATTCAGAAAGTTTCTGTAAAAGAAAAAGAAAAACTCACAGGTATAATCAAAAGATCCAACCATGAGAGATAAATAATTCTCAAAAGTAAAATTCTGATGACGTAAGTGAAAGTGATCCTGAAGGAATTATTGTGCCTGCAAAGAGAGCTCTTTGATGAGTTTTCGTCATAAATGGTCATTGGTGGTTAAAGAAGTGTTGGTGGAAGGAGTACAGTCAACAAAGAATATAACCTGTAAAAGGAAGCTAAGAATGAAACACATCTAACAAAAATGCTAAGGGAGGGGCGCTTGCATGGCTCAGTCATTTAAGTGTCAGACTCTTGATTTTGGCTCTGGTCATGATCTCACGATTGAGACTGAGCCCCACGTCGGGTTCCACACTAAACATGAAGCCTGCTTAAGATTCTGTCTCCCTCCCCTTTCCCCCTGCCCCTCCCCTCTTCTGCCATGTTACATTGGAATGGTTGTCATGAGGGGAAGGAATTAGATATGCTCTGTATGTCATTGAAGAACAGACTTATGGCCAGAGGGAAAAGGATACAGAGAATATTCTTTGTTGTTGTTGTTTTTTTTAATGTTTATTGACTTATTTTTGAGAGAGAGATAGAGCATGAGCAGGGGAGGGGCAGAGAGAGACGTACACAAAATCCCAAGCAGACTTCTGGCTGTTAGTGCAGAGCCCTATGTGGTGCTCAAACTCACAAACCATGAGATCATGACCTGAGCTGAAACCAAGAATCAGATGCTCAACAGACTGAGCCACCCAGTGCCTCAATACAGAGAATATTCTGGTCACTGATATTTCCTAATGATGCAATGGGCTTCCGTGTGAGGCAGTGACCATTTAGGGGAAGACGGATATAAGTTGTCTTCTAGCTCCTGCCAGAGTACTTGGCACAATCATACAAATTTGTGTGAGAATTATGTTAACAATTCCATCATGAAAACTTGTACACACCCATAGGACTTTCTCCAGAGTTACTCACCTCTAATCCACCTGCTCCACATTTCTCATTCATCAGCATCCTGGGTATCTTCTTGTTTGGTTCCATATTCTTTATTCTCCCTCTTGCACTTGAGACTGGAAAACTTATTTGGTCCTCTTTTTCCAGGTCTTAACCTTAACTTCTCATTCAGATGTGACTTTCTTTATCTGTCCTTTGACCCTTCAGACCACAACTTTGGGCAAAAGGTACCACAGTTAATGATCTTTCCTCACCAACAAAACAACACGCAATTAAATTGCTATTCATCTGACCCCATCTGATATAGGAAGGGTATAGAACACTGGAAGACTCCTTGTCAGGTCTGCATAGAAGAATCTTACATTAGGAGAGAGGTTGGATTTCATGACCACTAATGTCCCCTTTTATTTTCAGATGTTATGATTTTCTTATTTATATTTGTCACTGCTCACAGGATGGGCAATAAATAGAAAGTTTTCGGTGGTTCTTTGTCAGTGGTAATGCTCTTTCCAAGAACACCACCATTCAATAGGTCACATATATGTAGAGATGCTTCCACTCTTTGATATTGCCACCGAACTACCTTCAGCAGGTCATAGGCAGCTCTTGGAGCAGTGGAGATGAACTAATTCTTCCTCATTTACCTTCTTGTCTGGTGTCCTATGAGACCAAAGGGAGCCTATGAAGTACAGCCAGCTACAGAGGAAGAAGGGGTACGGTTTGTCATGGAGCAGTGCCATGCTGATGGCCGTATGGCCAAACCATGGCTTTGGCCTCCTTGGCGCTCTGAGCTAACCAAGATCCAATGCTGTTTGAAGGCTTGTGGGGAGGAAATTACAGCCACAGTTGTGTTGATCCTGAAATGATTCAATTCCGTGGAAAGTAGCAGAAGGCTAGGACCCTGGCCCATAGATATCCATGAAGGGATGGTCTTATTAAAAAGACCTCAAATCTGATCAATCATATCGCTCCACCAATACTCTCCAGCTGCGCCTACAATAATATCCAAACTCCATATCAGTACTTAAATGGTCTGATTTCTGGCCCTGTCTCCAAACTCATCAACTTATTCTAATTGCTACCTCTTGAAAGCAGAAACTACTTCTGTGTCGTGCTCCATCTGCAGTGTTGAGAACAGTACTTGGCATATACTTTAATAACTATTTGTTTCACAAATGGATCTAGACTCTACTTCCAAAGAACTTTACTAAGTTTATATAATGGAATCTCTCATTACTAAATTCTTAAGAATAATCCCTTTTTAAAAATTCTATCCTCATATCCCCATCATGCTTTGGGGATGAAAAACATTCTTTTGATTAATAATAGGAGAGTTGAAGAAGTGAAGAATAATGTCCTCTCTCGTTCAAACTCCTTGGGGGAATTTGGTTGGGAGAATGGAATTACCCAAGTTGGACTCTGCCCAGCACACCAGGCTTAAGTTATTGGGTAAGAGTACATTAGATAAATGAATTTTGGCAGCTGACAAAATATTCTCTTTATGTGGAAGTGAGTGACCTTGGATTTAGTTTCTTTTAAAGGCTGGCTTTCTCTGGCAGGGGCAAGAGATGATACTTTGAAGGAGCCATCATTTTGCAGTAACAGCAGCAGTACCAGGAAATTTGTGGGTGATTGTAGAGCATCCATTATCTCAGCATCCATTAGGGTAGGAATGCAGTGGACAAATCTGCTTTTCGTTTGCCAGTGTTTAGCCCCTTCGCTTGGAGAATCACCCATGATTATAGCTGAATGTAGTCCAAGATTCATGAGTGCTCTGAATCAGATACCTATGGGCAGAAAGGAAACCATTTATTCATTCCTTTCTTTTTTCTCTGTTTTTCTTCCCCCATTTAATTGTCCCACATTGTCAGTGAATGAGTCAAATGTTCAATATTTTTTTCCCCAGAGACTGCCTTTGGCAAAGCAATGCAGTGTATCATACTGTTTCTAAACTAGTTCATCATGACATTCTGGGATTTCAATAGGACATCTTTTCTGTGTCAAGCTGTCCTAGGATAGCTCATACCCCTTTGTTCACTTTTGACAAGATAGGTGGAAGCCAGGGTTATAACATGGCAGGATGAAAGGGAGAAAGTGGGCAGATGAAGGGTGTATGCATTGGGAGGGGAGGGTGCAGACAGCTGAAGGAGTGGTAAAAGTCGTCTTTGTCTGAATAGTCCATATTCCAGCAAGCCCCCAAAGCTGGAAAAGAATTTAAACACTGGAGGGCTTGAGGTAGTTATATTCTCTGCTAGTAAGGTTATAAGCAATCACCTTTATTGTGAATCCAAATAGAGTATATGGTGCCAGTCACTGTGTGATTTGGAAGAAACCACCCCAAAATACCTCCTCCACCAGCTGGTTGAGTGTTTATAAGCTCTACTCACATCCTTTCTTTGTGTGAAAGTCCTATCTCTCAAAGTCCTTGAGAAAATGCTATCTCACCTGCAAGGGGCAGGTCAGTTAACAGGATCAGGGATGGTTTATTTAGTCAGAGACAAATGCAATGTAGGAAGTTTGGAATGGGGTGGGAGAGGTAGGTCAGCACCAGCAACTGCTCTCACAGTGGAGAGCTCTGGGAAGGCAAGACCAGCAATAAAAGACACTGGTTTGGGGGAACAAGTGAGGTGAGCCGCAGAATAGTGGCAACATGTGCGAACTATGAAATATTGCTCACTGCTTCCCTTCAAATCTCACACAAGATCATCTCTTGTGTGCAGTCTAATGGGAACCATGCAGGGAAGGGAATTCTGGGAAATGTAGTTCGGCTTCTCCAAGTTGACACCTATCAAACCACCATTCCAGGTCAGCTGATTCCATATCCTGTGGCCTTTCCATAACACCATGTTGTCCCTTTCCAAATGGACTTTTAAGTTACTTGTTCAACCTTTAAACCCATGAAAGACATTTTTCCTAGTTCCACCTAGTCTGAGTATTGATACCACAGGCCTAGAGGAGGGCTGGCTAGTGGTTAGGGGGCAACATGCATGAGAAAGACTAGGAGGTTAGCATCTCCTAGAACAGATCCAACAACAGACTAAACTCCAGCTGCAAAGGAAAAGGGTCTCATCTGTGGGGGCGTACGCAGTAGGAGTCAGGCATTTTGCTCTTCATGTACCTCTAGCCCTGCAATACCCCCTCTCACACAGCCACCCCCCAGGGGCAGTTAGGCAGTTTCTGTCCTGCACAGAGAGGTCCAAACAAGGAGCGGGGAAGGAAATGGCTGAAATAAGCCCTGCTTCTCTCACCAGGCTCAGAGATGCTTCAGCCTTGAGGAATGAAAAGTTTTCTAATGCATGGGCCTGGAGGAGGCAACTTTTATGGTTTGCACAAAGGCACTGGACATATAGTTGTGCCCCTTGAATCAGTTGCCTACAGATCACAAGACTTTTCTTTTTTTCCTTTGGGAGAGCCAAGCCAGGACAGTCTCCTGGACTTCGCAGACTTCCCACAACTAGTTCAGCTCCTGTCCTCCCTGTCTGGAGCTTGGGTGGATCTCCATTTGAGGGAAGGAGCTGAGACGAAGAAACCAAACAAATACTTGCACACTGGTCATTTCAAGGCATCAAGACAACGGGACCGTCATCATGACTTTGAAGAATTTCTGCTTTCCCTTTTGAGGGTCAGCAGAGCATTTCAATAAGAAAACTGAGCTTGAGGGACGCCTGGGTGGCTCTGTCAGTTAAGCGTCCGACTTTGGCTCAGGTCATGATCTCATGTTTCCTGAGTTCGAGCCCCGCATCAGGTTCTGTGCTGACAGCTAGGAGCCTGGAGCCTGCTTCGGATTCTGTGTCTCCCTCTCTCTCTACCCCTCACCTGCTCACACTCTGTCTCTCTCTCTCTCTCAAAAAGAAATAAACATTAAAAAAGAAAAAGAAAAAAAAAAAACTGAGCTTGCTATAGAAGGATTTGGTGTGCATGTGCGTGTGTGTGTGTGTGTGTGTTATAGGAACTGAGGCAATGCAAGTGCATTTTGTTTTGTTTTGTTTAATTTTTTTAATGTTTATTTATTTTTGAAAGAGAGAGAGTCAGTTGCCCCAATGCAAGTGTATTTTGAAAGAACCAACTTCCCATCAAGATGGAAGGCAGATTGTTGATTGATTTTGGCTTTACATACTCCATGAGCTTGTATAAGGGGAACATGCCTTATCAGGATGCCCTGATATCTACTTAATATCTACTTAAGATGATTCTTTCCTGCTGCCTGTTGCAGCTCAGTTCTGCCTGCTTTAGTACTTCCAAACTTTTGCTCTGATGCCCCTCTGAGCTTCTGCTTTGATCCTCATAGCCTGGTACCCTCCTGGTAATGGTGTTGTGGGATGGCTAACTGGAGTTGGTTTTTGGACAATTCTTCATATTTTCTTTTTTAAAATGTTATTTATTTTGAGAGAGAGAGAGAGAGACAGAGACATAGAGCATGAGCAGAGGAGGGACAGAGAGGAAGACACAGAATCCGAAGCAGGCTCCAGGCTCCAAGCTGTCAGTGCAGAACCAACAAGGAGTTAAATAAATCGAAGGGCCACTGTATAAGGATGGTTCATTGTGTCTACACCAGAGAGTCTTTAAAATAATGTACATGTGCACGTTAGCCAGCTGGTGCACCTCTTCTTGACTCTTAGAGCAGAATCTGGTGTGGGCCAACTATACTTCTATAGGCATTATCTGTATAGTTATACAGGCATTAAAAACTTCCAGTATTTCACTTGATGCTTAAAAGGAAATATGAAGGGGTGCCTGGGTGACTCAGTTGGTTAAGCGTCCTACTTCGGCTCATGTCATAAAAAGATAATGAGAAATTTAAAGGTAAAATGTATGATATGGAGAAGATGGTAAATGCTTTGTAGAAAAGTAAAATGAGGAAGGGCTTTAGGTTGTACTTACTGGTGAGGGCCCAGGAAGGGAGGGTGTGACTCTTCTTCTAGAAGATTTCCTGAAGACTGATCCATATGACATCTCTTGGGTCATGTAATATTGTTATCTTCATTTTACAGGTGAAGAAACTGAGGCTTAGGATATAAAAACTATCTTGCAAAAATTGATCTATTAGCTATTCATATGGTGGAGTCTGTCTCTCCCAGAAGTATTTGCTATGGCCTTCTTCCTAGCTGTAGAATGCAAAGCAGTTGTACACAGTTAAGAAATTGTAACATGAGGGATCAGCCAAAGGCATGAGATAGAGAAAAGGTTACATTTCCTATGGCTCCTCTCATCACAATGGCTTAGCCGGCCTGCTAACCCACTCTTCCTCTTTTTTTTTTTTTTTTTTTTTTTAATTTTATTTTTTAAAATTTACATCCAAATTAGTTAGCATTTAGTGCAACAATGATTTCAGGAGTAGATTCCTTAATTGCCCTTACCCATTTACCCCATCCCCGCTCCCATAGCCCCTCCAGCAACCTTCTGTTTGTTCTCCATATTTAAGAGTCTCTTATGGTTTGTCCCTTCCCTGTTTTTATATTATTTTTGTTTCCCTTCCCTTATGTTCATCTGTTTTGTCTCTTAAAGTCTTCATAGGAGTGAAGTCATATGATATTTGTCTTTCTCTGCCCAGTCTTCTTCTTGAGCTAGGATCAACCTCTGCATGATGCTAGGCAGGGTTCTGTGGCCATAGAATAGGTTTTAAAAAGAAATTTCAGCCAATTAAAAAATTTGTTTTAACATTTATTCATTTTTGAGAGACAGAGAGAGACAGAATGTGAGCAAGGGAGGGGCAGAGAGAGAGGGAGACACAGAAGCTGAAGCAGGCTCCAGGCTCTGAGCTGTCAGCACAGAGCCTGATGCAGGGCTTGAACCCACGAACCGTGAGATCACGACTTGAGCCGAACTCAGACGCTTAACTGAAGAATCCACCCAGGTGCCCTTGGCCAATTTTTAAAAGTTATTGGATTGTTTAGAGCAGTTTTAGGTTCACAGCTAAACTGAGCAGAAAGTACAGAGAGTTCCCATATACCCCTGCCCCCACACATGTACAGCCTCCCTGACTGTCCACATCCCACCAGACTTTTTATTTACAAGGTTAACTCCTTCCATGTCTTGCTTCTTTCTTGTGAATTAAATCTGGGCTGCAGATTCAAATCATATCACTCCCCAGATGCTGAGTCCCCCATGCATACCTGGACGGCCATATCTGTTGGGGGCTTGCCGCTGTCCCTCATAGATGGACGTACCAGAGCCTGTAGAGGAGGTCAGAAGGCACACAGGGGACACAGACAGGTGGTCGGGTTCCTGTGTGTTTGCAGGCCCATGAGCCACTGCAGGTCTGAGGTCATGCCTGCTTAGTAGCTCAAGTCACCTTCTCCTCCTGTCCAAGGTTATGATTTCGTTTCTAGGAATTTCTCAGCCCTGGATTTCCCCTTTTGCTTTTTAGTTTCTCATCCTAAGTTGGCTCAGCTTGTCCTCCAGACTTGCCTGAAAACTCCTTATTTAATGTTGAGCCTTGAATAAATTCTCATCTGCCACAGAGTGCTGAGTCACAGTGATGTCACAGACTTCCAGCCTGGTGGGCTTGCCCCGTGGCTGGCAGGAAGCAGCGGCCAGCCAGACACCCACACCTTCGGGCAGAGCCACTTCTGAGAAGCAGTCGGGGTGGAAATGTGTCATCCGCCAGGCGGGTGGGAGAGAGGCATGAGGGTGGGAGTGACATCATGCCTGCTCCTGCTGGATTTGAGGGGGGGTCATGCTTGAGCTTGACTTTTGAGGGAAAAGGAGTTGAAGTCATTGACCAGCTTTCTTTACTTGAGAGTCCGGGCAGGAGGTCACACTGGGGTTTACCTTACTTGAGAGAAGAAACAATGGGATCGTGCTGCGTGTCCGTTACTTGGGGTCCAGGAGTGAGGGGAGAGGGTACAGCTAATTAGAGGCTGGGGAAGTTACAGAGCGTCCTAGCCTCCATGTGGCAGTTTGCCTTCCTCCTTGAAGACCTTGCTTATCTCTGGGAAAGAGTCTGAGGGGAGGACACCCTCCTGGGCAGCACAAAGCTTGGCTAATTCTGCTGCTCTGCTCAGGACACCCAGGGCCACGCTAGGACTTTCGAGGGCCCTGTTCCCTTTTTTCCATCATGGGCACTTTCCTTCATTAAAGAAAGAATTAAAAATTATATATATTATATATTATATTATATTATATTATATTATATATATTTAAAATATTTATATTGGAGAGAGGGAGAGAGAGAGTGAGCAGGGGAGGGGACAGAGAGAGGGAGACACAGAATCTGAAGCAGGCTCTAGGCTCTGAGCTGTCAGCACAGAACCCCATGTGGGTCTTGAACCCACAAACTGTGAGATCATGACCTGAGCCAAAGTTGGATGCTTAACCGACTGAACCACCCAGGTGCCCCTAAAAATTATAATTTATAACTGTGTTGGTATAAAGATGAATATAATCCAGGCTAGAACCATTATTATATAAGCATTATGATATTCGTTTTCCTTAGAATTTTAAAAGAAATTAAGATTAAAATATTTTTGTGGGCCTCTATTTAAGTAGATAAATTGGCCCTAGGGTCAGGGCTCTCCTCACCTTCAGAAAGGAATCTGCCCCCCTCCCCCACCAATGCCCTCACTTTGCCGATAGGAGATGCCCCAGCGGGGAGTGGACTCACAGAAGCCCACAGAACCTCACCAGCCTCCACGTACAGACAGAAGGCGCAGTGAAAAAGCTGGGTGGTCCATCAGGATGCAGGCTTGCTTAAAAGGACTACTTTCAGGGGCGCCTGGGTGGCTCAGTCGGTTGAGCGTCGGACTTCAGCTCAGGTCATGATCTCACAGCTTGTGAGTTCAAGGCCCGCGTCGAGCTTGGTGCTGACAGCTCGAAGCCTGGAGCCTGCTTTGGATTCTGTGTCTTCCTCTCTGCGCCTAACCCACTCAGATTCTGTCTCTGTCTCTCTCAAAAATAAACATTAAAAAAAAAAACAACAAAAAACTTTCAGGTAGTTGTAAGAGCTGAGTTATTCATCCAAGAGGAGATACTAGTCATTTCCTCAGGCAGAGGCAGAGATCAGAGGCATGATTTGGAAACAATGTCATAGGTGATCAACTAGTGCAGAGGAAACCATTTAAGGTAGGAGTGATCACATAAATTATCCACATTCATTCACTCATCTCATTCAACAAATATTTATTGAACATCATCTATGTGCTAAGCTCTAGGCCTTGGGGATACCGACAAGTTCTGGCTTCTGTGGAGTTTAAATTAATACTATACACCGTACATTTGAATTCTCCAATGTATCTATTTATAACCACAGGAAAACCGGCAGGGGGTACTTATGAGCCCTGCTGCCCCCTGAGGCAGGATTAGATTTACTAAATTGAGTTCTCAAAAATGTGAAATTGCTCATTCATTTTGCACTGCCTCTGTCCTAGCATCTATTAAACGTAGATGTTTAAAATACACTTAAAAATAGTGTAAGTAGATCTGTCCTTGTTTTTCCTTTCATACTGAGACCCAAAAAATCTCCAGTCCCGCCCCACACAGGCTGGGTCACATAATAGTAACTCTGTCAGAATAATCTGCTGAGACCCATAGTTGCCATTTCTGTCATTGACTAACCTCTACATCCACTTCCAGGCCCAAACCCCAATATCCACCCAAGTCACTTTGAAAATAGAATGGCTTTTTCTTCTTTTCCCTCTAAGTATCTGCCAGAACCAGAGGAGATGAAGAAGTCATTGCTAATTAATGAAGTTTCCAAATGTCAAAACAGAAATCATTCCTGTCACTAAACACAACTAGAAGTGAAATGTGTGAGCAGAATTGCCTAGACAGTTCATCAGCTAATCCCAGAAGAGCTGGGAGATTCAGGAGCAGAGGAAGGTTCCTGCTGTGACACTAAGGTATGAGAAGTGACTGGCAGCGGGGGAGGAATCGCACAGCCAGGAAATGGCTTTTTTTGGAAGAAAAATTACCTGAATCATTTCAACATTGAAAAAAAATGTAAACAAACCTTGGCATGGGGAAATATTCTAAACAAAAAAAGTTAATACATACACAGACAATAAGGAAAAGTGTGGTACCTATGATACGGCTTAAATACACAAACAGCAAACTCCAATCCCCTTCCCAAGGACAGAACCACCAGGTCACCCTGCCATTTCTGGACCTTCCACCTGGCCTGAGTGATGAAGTTCACCCCTGAACCTTACCGATGGAGGCTGTGCTCTCTATGGGAGAAATCTATGAGCCTCCAAGACTAGCGAGAGGAGAAGGGAGGATGTAAGGGGGCAGGACTCTCACCCCTCCAGGGAATTATCAGGCAGAGTAGGATACTAGACATTTGTCCAGACTACACAGAGATGTACCAAGCCCTTGGAAGCCACATCGCTGATGCCGACATGTGAGGCTTGGATGGAGTCCACTCTTCCTAGTCTGTATATGTAGTCACCCTCCCTCTCTCCCTCTCTCCCTCTCTCCTTCTCTCCTTCCCTCCCTCCCTCCCTCCCTCCCTTCTTTCTCCCTTCCTTCCTCCTTTCCTTCCTTCCTTCCCTTCCTTCTGTGTAGGAAGTCGTATATTCAGAGTATACAGAACATTATTTAATCTGTTTTAGTTGATAATAAAAATCTTTCTGGAATTTCAGATTCACCATTAGGAATTGTTTTCATCGGATATGACAAATATTGACGTAGAAAGTCTGGAGACTAGTCTGAATTGGCAAAGCCTTAAGAAATATCCTGAAAGTTGGTTATGAGAAATTCTCAATTTACAGTCACTTTCTTGAGAGTTTGCATTCTCTCTTAAAAGTCAAAGGCAGAAGAATTTCTGATTAGCTAAAGTTTCTGGTTGTTTAGTCTCTGGTGGAAGCTTTCCTTGCTCTTGTCCTCTCTTCTTTTCTAGATACATCAGGGTTAAAATACTAGGAAGAATTGAGGGGAAAATCCCCCTCCTATTTATATAAACCATCCACATATCTGGCTGCAAAATCATCTTCATATACATAATTATCTCTGGTTGAAACATTTTATCTTGATTAATTAAGGCACTTCAGCTGCTCCCAGCAGCAGGAAAGAGTTTCTGGAAAGGACTCCAAAGTCACTTGGCCTTCTTTAACAGCTCTGCTGTCCACAAGTCTAGACTGGCAAATGCTTACCACCGCTTTATAATTTTTTTATCTCATAGAACAGAAGTGTGGCAGTTACATACTTCAAATTACTTCTATTATAACTGAACACTACCTACATAATTAAGAACCTCAACCTGAAAAAATCCTTTTCTTTTTTAAATGTCACAGATTTTCACTGTAGAAAATTATAAAATACAGAGAAACAAAGAAGAGAATAAAGATCACCTATAATCACACTACTAAGTGATCAATTTCATAATATTTTGGTGAACATCCTTCAAGTATTTTTTCAATCGATATGATTTTTTTAATATTCAACTGAAAGTTTACATTCTAATAGGGATGCTTTTTTTTTTGGCCACTAAAAATATATCACACACATTTTGCCCAGGCAGTTAAGTATTCATATGGAATAGGACATTTAATGTCTATGTGGTTCTCAGTTGTGTAGATGTTTTATAATTTATTTAATAAATCTGTTGGGAATTCCAATTAGATTGTTGTCATTCTTTTTTCACTGTTGTATATAACACAGACATGGACAGCCTTGTGCATAAATCTTTTCAAGAATCCCTAATTGCTTCTTTATGGCAAATTCCCAGATATGGAATAGCTCACTGACAGGGCTTAAACATTTTCACGTCTTTTACTAAAAGACTGAAAAATGGATGCATACATTTATTCTCTTAAAGACTTTTGAGACTTTTATCTACATCTTCAACAACATACCATCTTCAAAATAAAGCTTTACTAATTTGGTTGTTGAAAATGGGAATCTCATTTTCATTGAAATGTCTTTGAATACCAGTGAGGTTGAGCACTGTTTTATGCATTTAATTGGCCATTTGTTTGTGGGCTCTGGGGAATGGTCCATCATGCCATGTACTCAATTTCCTACTGTGATGGTTATCATTTACTGATTGGTCTGTGGGTAGCTAATTGTTCGTTCTTTTCCACTGTCAGGCCATTTCTAAAGTTGAATTTTATGGCAATGTTTGTTTTACATGCTTCCTTTCTGTCACCTTTTCTACGACGGTCATGGAAAATGAACACATACTAAAAACTGGCCAAATTACTTTGCTTCCAAATTTGCAAGAAATCTTTCTTCTTCTAAGTCTACTCATGTCATTACTCTGTTTTGAGGTTTTGCAGTGGCTCCTTTTCACCTTTAGAATGAAAATGAAACTTACCAGAAAAAAATGACGTAAAAGATCTAGCAGCAGATCTCACCGCTGTTGTGCTGTTCAATACTGTAGCCAGAGTAGATCTTCCGTGAAGTGTTCTTATCACACACATAGAATAATAAATAAGATGGCAGGAGCAAACCCTTGGAGGCGATGGAGGTGTTTAGGGCATAGATGGTGGTGATGATTTCACAGGTATATACTTACCTCCAAACTTATCAAGTTGTATTGATTCTGTACAATTTTTTGGTATGTTAATCATGATGTGGAGAACAAAGGCAAAAGGAAATGTAGTAAAATTAAATTTCCTTAAAACTTGCAGCCCATCGACAAATACTTGGGACAGGCAGAGTAGGACATTCCTCCAGGAACTCCCAACTGTCTTAATGCTTTTCTAAAGGCAAAAAGCAAGCTTAGCTTGATGATAGCCAGGTCTCCAGGATCCTGTAAGGCCTCTCTAGCCCATGAAAATCTTTTGGGAACTTATTTGTCTCTACCCCAACAGAAAAATAGCAGCTATTTCTGCCCTTGGTTCCTATTCCTGTGCCTTAATAAAACCACCTTTTTTGTACCGAAAATATCTCAAGAGTTCTTTCTTGACCATTTGCTCCAGGACCCCACATTAAATCACATCGAAGCATGCCTCAATAAAGTCATGTAAAAAATACAGTAGCCACATGTGGCTGTTTAAATTTAAATTAAAAAAAAGAAAGAAAATTAAAATTCAGTTCTCTTGTTCAATAGCCACATGTTATCTTGTGGCTCCTGTTTTGGACAGCAGAGGTATGGAACTTTTCCATCTGGATAGCACTGATCAACAGATTTCACTTTTTCCAGTCCCTGGGTGTGCTCCCTTCTACTTCTCTGAGCTGATGCTTAGAAGGCCCTTCTCCTTTTCTTTGGCTAATTTCCACACATCCTTCAACATACAGCTCAGATGTCACCTGTTCTGGGGAAGTGTCTCCTGACCACTCATGTCTAGAGTCTGGATGGCATGCCGTTCTGTGGCCCACAGAACTCCGGCCACAGCATGCCCACTATTATCAGCCACAGATGTCAGTTCACTGGTCCACGTCCCCTACCAACACGTCGAGGGAAGAATACATGTCTTCAGTTCCATATTCCCCAGGACCCAGCATAGTGTCTGGGAAACAGACAAAGCTTAGTGGACCATATGGACTGCCCACCATTTGCCCCAACCTGTGCAAATGCAATGGGTTATTCTTTAAAATTCTCAAGAATTAAAACACACACACAAAAAAGTATTCAAGGAGCAGCCCATGTTTTAAAGAATAGTACAATGATTAACTATAATAATGAAATACATGGGTGTTCTTTATGAGCTGCCTCACAAAAGATAGTTACAATGGCAATATGGATCCTTTCTCTTGTTAGAGCTATAGACATAGGACCTTTATACTTGAACACATGTGTATCATTGGAACAATTTCAAGTCATATCCTCTTGAGAATTTTCACCCCAAAATAAAATACTATAAAAACTTAACTGTTATTATTAGCCTTCCAGAGTCTCTCTGGAGTCTTCATCTCATTTTCCTTCTAAAGTTACAGCATGTAACTAAGCCGTGGCTAAGCCGAGCCACGTCCTCTGGCAGAGTGTGCATTTTTGAACAGCAGGCCCAGGATACATTTTTCCTTTTAACTAAAAAAAAAAAAAAAACAACAAAAAAAAAACCCACCAAAAACCAAAAACACAATTAATATGTATTTCTTAGAGGAAAAAAATTAAAAATACTGATACATATAAGGACTTAAGGAGAACTCATTCATATCCTACTACCAAATGACATATTCTGTTTGCATTTGGCATGTAACTTCCCCCAATTTTTAAAATCACAGATATATGTATTTTTATTTCTTGCAAAAGTGAGATCATACTGTACTTTGATTTTTTTCGATTAACACATCATGAATGTTAATGTGGCAATAAACATGCCTGTAACATAATTTTTAATGTCTATCTAGTGTTTTATTCTATAAAGGTACCATTTCAAAAAAATCACTCTGTTTTTTGGAAGCTTGGATTATTTCTGTCTCCCCCCAACCCCCCTTGTTAATAGTGCTGTGATGGATGGTTCTCCTTCTGACTAAATGTTTTCTAGAGATCTGTAGATCTGAATTTCTCCAGTGCAGAAATAAAGAATGCCCTTCCTTTGGGGTTTTAGAGTATGATGGGCAGAGGTGAATATAAACCTGCCCAGGATGACCTAGGAGTAAAGCAACCAAATTAATGGGTCCAGAGTGTTATTTTGAGGTCAGTGAGCCACTGGTAGTGGGTTCCCTAGAAAACAGACTGAGGCAAAACTTACCTGCTCATGCTTCTTTGGGAGGTGCAATGGCAGGGTTACAAAAATGAGAGAAAAGGACAATCAAGGCCGGGAAAGAAGAAAGTGAATACTGGTTAATGGGTTGGTCACAGCTTCATGATACAACACAGCCAGTCCCTCGCTAGCATGGGATGCTCTAGCAGGGCATACCAAACAGCTGAGCATAGGGATGATCCATAGGAGGAACGAAGGGAGCAGAATATATTGCTAGCGCCCTGGGGTCTCCTTTCTGTCTTTGGTTCAAGTAAACCCCACAGGGCATGAACTCCCCCCACTTCCAGGTTGAATCACCTGGTCCCTCTGGACAGCCGCTGCCAGCACGATGTGATGCTCAGAGGTGCTATGCTTCCTCTGTGTCTGAAAGCGACTGGAGGAGGGAGGGGCTCCCAGGCTCTGCTCGGGGAGAAGGCAGGTGACCAGAGATGCTCCCACTGTGGCAGGCTCACTGGGGTCCAGCCAGATTCTAAGCCTCACCCTGGGGGGAGGCAAGGGAGTGAGAAATACACTAAGAAATGGTACCAGCAGAGGAGGGGGGACGACCTCTAGCTTTTCAACCTGTAGTTTTCCCTGAAGGCCCATCAAAGGCCTCAGTTTTGAGAAAAAAAGGATTCTATTGAGTGCTGTCCGCAGGATACACCAAGTCCCATTCTCCCCAGGAGGTGGGACAGGAATGCAATGTTGCAAAGAACGGGAAAAGGAAATTAAGTTCTGTGGGCAGGAAAGCTCCACCTTTCCTCTGGGGACAGAAAAAGAGCAAGAGGTCAGACGGGGACACTTGGCTAAGCCGAGCCACGTCCTCTTCCACTTCTCCTGGTCTGGACCATCCAGCCCACATGACTCAAGCAGGCAGCCTGGGCTCGCCCAGGAGTGGGCTTCAGAGAGGGTGGCAGATACAAAGTGTGTACATCCTCGTGTGCCCTGAGATCAACCAATGGCACCTCCAAATGACCAAAACCTAAGGGGCAGGGGCAGAGGAAGGAGGCAAGTTATGTCGTGAGAATTACACTCAGAGTTCAATTGAACTGAGTGGTTTCCTTTATGACTTTCCAAAGTCTCAACAGGGCAAATTTCCTGCAATTAGCTGGGCTATTAAAAAAAAAAAATGGCAGCAAAGCAAAGGAAGAAACTAGGGTGTGAAAGAAGAGGAAGAGGCAGGGACAGAGAATGAGTCCTCTGGGTGGTTTCCCTGAGGTGTCCTAATGCCAAGGACAAGTTCAAGCATCACATTGTTCGTGAGTCTCATTATGCACAGCCAAGTTTGCTCTGGACATTGTCAGTCTGCCGATGCTTGGCTTCTCCTTGCAGCTTTTGGTTTTCTGCAAGACCAGATGGTAGTGTTTTCTTTTTACAAGGATTTGAAAACAGGGAGGAAATTCTCAGATAGATGTGGTAGGATTATCCGGGCTTTGAACGTAAAGGAGGATGGGTTGAAATTCTTTGCCCTTTCCCATTGCCTGAAGGATAAGCCCAAGAGCTCCCGGGCTTGGGTGACACGGGCAGGGCGCATGCCAGTGGCTCCACCATGTCTCTTTATCTTCACCTTTCATCAGTGCCATGATTCATGATTCTTCCCTGGCCCTAAGCCCTCCAATGACATTGGGTGGTCTTGCAGGTTTCTGTGCCCGCGCAAAAAGCTCTTTCCCCACAGTCTTCTCATTTTTGCTTGGGGGGGTCACATGCGTCAAGACTCAGCTCAGGTTCACTCCCAGAAAGCTTTCCAGACACCAGGTGAATGTGACTGCACCCTTGCCCTCACGTGTAGCATGAACTCTTGTGACACATTATTGCTATTGAATACTTGGTTGTCTTTTCCTATTGGATTAGAAAGTGCTTCAAAGCAGGGATCATCTTCATTTTTGATCCCTCAGCACCTAGAAGAGTGTCTGCTACCTGCAGTGGGCTCGGTAAATGTGGTTAGTGGAAAAAGAGCGTGTGTTTCCAGAGTACTGCACTTTCACACTTGCTACACCACTCGTCACGTGGCCCACTGGCACTGCTCACCTGTGACTCTCCTGGGATGCACCGGCTCCTTGAGGCCAAAGCTACAAGCTTACTGCCTCCAAGACAATGCCTAGCGCGTCCAAATACGAGTTGGCTTTTGGAAAATGTACAGTACTGTATGGTATTTCTTACATTCCCCAGAGCTCAGTCTACAGTCATCATGATACTGGCAAAACTCCTGAGTGCAAGCACTGAGCTGGGCACATTGTATGCATCACACCCTAAGCATCACAACAGCGCTTAAGGGGGGTACCCCCTACCTGCTGCCCATTTTACAGAGGAGGAGACTGTGACTCAAGGCGCTAAGTGATTTTCTCCAATACACACATCCGGACAGTGACACAGGTGAGAGGTCAATTCTGGTTTGAATTCAGATGCTACGAGGCAGCAAGACTTTTGGCTCTAGCCCTTACCCCCTGTATTTCCAACTACCTGTCAGCATTTGAACTCCTGGAGAAAAGGGAATAAGTCATTGCTCCCTAACTCCATCCATGTCTCCTCACAGTCCAGTAACTGCTGCAGGATATAGCTAACCATCCACTTGGCTGACTATACATATGATTACATAGTCACCTCATTGTATTCTCTTGCTATTAAACCTTAGGTCATATCATAGAGGCCCTGCAAATAGCTATGACTTATGGCTGAGGATACTGGTAGAATTTCAAGAGCACAGATTGTCTTTTATTTATTTTTTTTATGTTTATTTACTTATGAGAGAGAGAGAGAGAGAGAGAGAGCACGAGTGGGAGAGGGGCAGAGAGAGAGGGACACAGAATCTGAAGCAGGCTCCAGGCTCCAAGCTGTCAGCACAGAGCCTGACGCGGGGCTCGAACCCACAAGCAGTGAGATCATGACATGAGCCGAAGTCAGTCACTTAACCAACCGAGCCACCCAGGTGCCCCATCTTTTCTTTTCTTTTTTTTTTAAGATTGTTTTCATTTTTAAGTAATCTCTACACCCCATGTGGGGCTGGAACTCACCACCCTGAGATCAAAAGTCTCATACTCTACCTACTGAACCAGCCGGGCGCTCCAAGCACAGATTGTCTTTACCTTGATTGAGACCAGGACTGGTGATAAACTGTGAAAATAGATTTACAATTTAGCAAGGACAGAATTTGAGGTATTATCAGCATTGGGATACATAACATTTTAGTATTTCATGAGAGGGGCCAAATATGCATGTTTTTAACATACACAGAGACCAAAGAGTTTATATTCACTGTCCCAAGGTTATGCATCAGGTAAATGGACAGAGAGGATTTGAATTCACGCTGGATTCCGGGGCTTGTGTTGGAAACGTAGGTCAGACCTAGATTATGGTAAACCTTGAAACACAGGCTAAGGTCTACAGACTGTATTAAGAAGACAGCAGAAGGTTTTGAGCAGAGGAAGCAGTAAGATCAGAATTACATTCTGGAAAACCAGTCCAGCAATGGAGAAGAGGAGAAAGCAAGGATGGAGGGACAGCACCCTGTGGAGGCTGTTGCCAATAGTTGTGCTTAGATAAGGTTGCTGTTCTCATATACATGCAACCTGAGATGACAGGACAGGAGGAAATGCCCGGAAGGCTGCTGAAGTGGGATGCAGAGAGCAGTGGTAACCAGGGGCACAGATCTGGGAGCTGCTATAGGAAGGCAGCCGACGTCGCCCTGAAAGTCATGAGGTCACTAAGGGTTCCTGGGAGGACCAAGGGGGACAAAGGGCTGAGGATGAAACTTGGAGATTTGGCACATTCAGAGGGTTGGAGAAAGGCCAGGTAATGTTGAAGAAGACAGGAGGCATAGTCAGGTGCAGCCCAGAGCAACGGCTTGTAGCAAACTGGCTGATGAAAGAATTTAACAGCAGACACCAGCATTCCTTTTAACGGAATTGTGCTGAGAAAATCTTGGACAAGCTGCCAGGGTGGAAGAGATGAGCGAGGAGGTGGATAGAGGAAGGCGGCAGAAGAATAGAGAAAGTTAAACTGCCCAGCTCTGGAAGAGGACTTTGAGCTTGGGGGTGGGGCAGAGAAGAGTGGGGGAGGGGTGGGGGTGGTCGAAGAATTCCGTGGACAGGCTGAGGGCTTTTACAACTATGAGGCTGGAAAGTGGCTTGCATGGCTCTCCTGAATGCTCTGCTCTCTCCCCAAACCTCCACTAGAGTCTCCAAAACGCACCCACGCCTGGTGTGTGTGTTGGGGGAAGTCAAGGACCAGGGCCGACTCCTCTTTCAGGTCTGGAAGGGGAATCCAACACTTGGAACGGTGAGGTGATGCGCGCAAGACATTCCACAGAAACAGAGGCTCAGAGCCGGTGGCCTGAAACCATAAACATACCGGAAATTTGTCAAGGTTTTGGGGGAGGGCAAGGGGCTGCAAAGGGCGTGGAGTGGAGGGTATAACCAATTTCACCCAAGTCTTAAGACCCATTCCGACTGCAGCTGACCTCCGCGGTACAAGCTTATGACGGAAGGAAGGCATGCCATTGAAGAGTTATTCTTTCCGGATGAACTGAGCACGCTGGTGGATTTTACAAGAGCGAACACGAGCGAGGGGAGCCCGCGGTGCGTGGTTTGACGATGAGTAGGCTGGAGGGAGGGCACCGACCGAGGCAGCCTTACACACCCTCGATTCACATCGGCCCGACGGGGCAGGCTGCCCAGCTGCGAGTCATTAGTTTACACTGTCTGCTGGAGCACATCTCTGGGACTTTTCTGGTCCCTTTGCTCGTGAGTAATTGTTTCCTAGAAAACTTTCCCCAACCCTAAACGTCCCTCCTGAGCTGAAAGGATGCGAGATAACAAGACAAGGCTGTTGCCAAGCAAGGGGTGGGCGGCTCTCTGGGAGGGTGGGTCGGGAGGGGAGGGCAGGGAGCTGGGCTGGGGCGGCAGAGAGGGACGTGGCTAGCGGGTCGCCCCAGGTCTCTCCACTTTTCCACACAGACTCTGATGAGACTTTTCCTCCGATTGCTTTAAGTCACAGACCAGGGATGTGTGCGTGTACACGTGCATCTCCCAGCACCATACGAAATTTTGGCTGACATTGGGAGAGACATAGGATAGTCAGGAAAGTTTTGTGAAAGCACCTTGCTTTAATCGTCAAAAAGTCGACGGTTAAAAAGAATATTTTTAAGAGCTGTGCAATTTATTTATTTTTGTGAACTCTACTCACAACGTGGGGCTCAAACTCAGGACCCCAAGATCAAGAGTCGCATACTCTACTAGACAGAGGCAGCCAGGTGCCCCAAAAGTTGATGATTTCTTAAGATGCAATTCCATAAAATGAAATGATGACTTCCTTGCAGTAAATTCATAACAAACTCTGCCAGGCTCTCCCAGCTTGTCCAAAAAAAGAAGAAACAGAGGAAAGGGGTGAAGGAAATATTAGCTGGCTCAGTTTTAGGGTTTTCTTTAATAATCATTGGATCTGCTAAAGGATTGTGTAAAATTTATCAGTGTTATTTGGCTTCTGTGGATCCTGTATTTATTATATACAGTTGCTAGTGAACGTTAGAGTGTCAGCGAGAGGTGGTGCTTAATGGTTGAAGAGACTGGTGTGGATAGTGTCACAGATTGTGATCTTCACAGATTCCACAACAATATTTTTTGTTCCATGTATTCTTACAATCCTGACACACCTCTTATTGAAAGGTGGGGTGTGTAGTCCCTCTCCCCTACTCCTAAACTGGGCAAGATTTACAACTGTCTCAACCAATAGAATATGGCAGTAGTGATGTCACAAGAGTAAGGTGATACAGAATCCTTTCTGCCTACTAGAATAGTCTCTTCGGAGCCCTAGGGTATCACATAATGCCTCTGATTCCCCTGAAGCTGAGAAGCTGTGTGAAGGCTCAGGCTATGTGGAGAGGACCAGCTGAGGTTATAGCCAAAAGCCAGAAGCAAATGCCAGAGGTAGGAGTGAAGATGACTCCAGATGATTCTAGCTCCCAGCCATTGAGTCTTCCCAAATGAGATTCCAGACACTGTGGAGCAGAGATATGCTCTCCTATGTTTGATATGTTTTTGCTATGCCCTCCAAATTCCACACCCATGGAATCTGGGAGTACCATGAAAGAGTTGTTTTAACCTACCAAGTTTTGGGATGGCTTGTTACAGGGCAATAGTAATTGGAACAGGTATGAAACCAGGAGCTCTAACTAGTTCCCGAATCCTCCTGAGATACTTTGTTGGAGCATAGAGTTTCTTGGAACACTATTTGAAAACCACTTAACTAACCAATCTTTAAGGGCTCCAAATTCTCTGTTTCTAATAAACCTGGAATATAATAGGTTTATCAAGAAAGTGAAGTATCTTGTCTAGAGTAATGGATTGAATGGTGTCCCCTGCAGTGGCCAAGGACAGGCTGTCCCAAGATGGGCCACTTTGGCATGAAGATTATTTTCAGTTGAAGGGAGTTGAGACCCTGCAGGCCCAAGAGAAAATATTTGCCCCTCCTTTAACTAAATAGAAGAACATAAATTGCGGTCTTTCCCAGAGTAAGGGTTATTAACAGATAAATTTTATCTGAGTGACCTATCTATATGGCAGAGCAAACATCTAATTACTAAACATCTTCTTGTCTTATTGCCCTGTGAATGGCATTCCTTCCCTTGAAAGTCCCAGACCTCTATCCTCTTCTCCTTAGTTCATGATGACATACAGATCTCATTTTTCCTGACTGTCTTTGGAGTTTCCAGTCTGTGTATTCCCCATACATATGCTATCAACATTTTTTTTCTCCTAAAAATTTTTTTCTCGTATCAATTTGATTCTTAGGCCAGGGACCTGGAAGAGAACAGGAATTCTTGTTCTTCAACATCCTCAGAATGATAAAGTCCTAAGCATTTGGAAATAGGGTCTTTGCAGATTATCAAGACGAAATTATTAGGATGGGCCCTAATCAGTATGATGGAATCCTTATAAGAAGGGGAAGTTTGAACACAGAGGTAGACACACACAGGGAGGACGTGAAATGAAGATGAAGGCAGACATTCAGGGATCCATCTACAAGTCAAGGATTGCCAAAGATTGCCAACACACCACCAAGAGACAGGAGAGAGGCGTGGAGCAGATTTTCCTTTACAGCCCTTAGCAGCCACCAACCCGGCTAACATCTTGATCTAGAACTGTAAGGCGATATATTTGTCTGTGGAAGCCACCTGTGTGTGGTAGTTTGTTATGGCAGCCCTAAGGAAAGTGTGCGTCCCAGAACCAGTTTGGACAGGGATGATGTCCCTTCACAGCCCCAAGGCTGTCAGTTAATAGCCCTGTCCAAATGTTAGAGTATGATTTTTTAAAAATGTTTATTTATTTTGAGAGAGAGAGAGAGAGAGAGAGAGCAAACACGGGAGGCGCAGAGAGGGAGAGAGAGATTCCAAAGCAGGCTCTGCGCTGTCAGCATGGAGCTCCACAGGAGGCTTGAACTCATAAACCATGAGGTCATTACCTGAGCTGAAACCAAGAGTTGGACAATTAACCGACTGAGCCACCCAGGCGCCCCCTAGAGTATGATTTAACAAAATTGCTCCGCAAAGATCATATGAAATCAGAAAGGAATCCCAAGAACCTGTGCAATGAAGATTGAAGAAACGTTACAAAAAAAATTTTTTTATAGCAAAATCACTGCTAGAAGTTTCTTATTTTTTTCTTAGACTATGGAGGAGATATAAAACATAAAATTTACATGCTACCCCTTTTGTGTCGCTTTTCCCAAGATCTATTATTACCTGATAACTGCTACTAAGACACTTTGTTTTTAATGGTGATGTCTAGATGTAGCTTGAGTTGAAATAAAATAAATTCCTTGAAAGATTAAAAAATTAAAGAGAGAGCCCATTTTCTACTTGTTCCCAAACTTTCTAACAGGAATCCCTAAATCAAAATAATCAGAATGGCCAATTTGGTTTACATTTGGTAATATTACCTTTGCTTCAGGCTGTGTCTTTTATGCAAAATATTTTAACTTTGAAAAAACTGTCATCTATTGTGGGCCCAGTCTTATATGTGGTTGTATGTTGCTTTGTTCAAATATGAAATGTAAAGTATAGCCTGCATTCAAAGATTTACACACAAAAATAATTCAGCCTTTCACTTTTTTTACTACTTGGATATTTAGGATAACATTCAAACTTAGATTTAGAAATATGGAGGCCTATGGCCATGTAAGTACCCCCACTGAGTCAAAAATTGCCTTCAGTGACTTTCCTCTTACATACTTCTGCACCCAAACAAATATGCTTATATCTTACTAGCCTGACCAACAGTGAATGAATTTATTTAATTCCAGTGTTTATCTCACTATTCTGTATAAATGAAAGGAGCAGAAGATGGGACATTAGAAGGTACCAGTGGATAGTCTTTTTCGTATGTAGAAATTGCACTGAAATCACCAGCTGTGTCTATTCTATTGTATTTCTCTGCTCTTATGTCCAAAATTTCTCGAGCTCACACACAATCTGATGCCCACATTCACAGGGCCTCTCCCCAACTCAGAATCCTTCCTAGTCTCAATAGTCTTTCTCCAAAAGACTATCAGTTGATCATCAGTAAAATAACGAGTCATAGATGACTATAGAAAAATACGTTAAGTGACAAATTAGCTTCAAAAGTTACCAATCATGGTTTTGTTATGTATAAGTGGTGTATTCACTTTTCCTAAAAAGGGCTTCCATAAGCCTGGTGTGTACGTGGTTAACAAGGGGAGGCATCCTAACTGAGAACCATTCTGATTCCTTTAAGTAACCACGATCATGACCATAAAAGTATTTACTGAAAGCTGGGCTGGACGGCAATTGTACAATCTGATCTGGCAAATGCACAGAAATTGCACCCCAGATTACATATTAATGTGCTAATTGCCCAAATGAAACTCCAGGGGCACCTTAGGTAGATGCAGTGCAGTGAATTAAGGAAGGAAATAATTAGTCACAATTGCAGAAACAGGCTGGACACGAAGTGGAAGGATCCAGGCAGCCTACTTCCTGCACAGTACAGAGAGCCTTGGCAACACAACATGCAAAACACCAGAGAAATGCAAAAGATAAATATGATTTCTACAATCGATTAAGGGACAAATCTCAATTTTAAATTACAAAAATGTCTTTATTTAAGTTATTTTCCGTTCCTATGTACTACATAGCCAAATAACACTAAGACATTTTATCATGAATTTGCACTGTGACAAATCAACTTTCAAGCATTTCCTTGACAATCTTAGAGGTTTACCAGCATTTGACACAATCTGAACACATAGAGACAGTGAGAGAAAACAAGTCGTAGGAAGAACAAACAAACAAACAACAACTGAGTGAGCACATAAGGCATTATGAGTTTCAACCCCAGTAAAGATATTCATTGAAGAGGCAGGATCAGGTGGGAGAGAGACTAGTATTCCGCAGAAAGCCAATTTATACCACGTTAAAAACCATGCAGAGGAACTGTTACTTAACATGGCCAACAAATTAAGCTCTTCAAAGTACCCTTTTTCAAGGTCTTCTGATTTAAAAAAAAAAAAAAAATTCCTTGGGGGCGGGAGGACACTCTTTCCTTTCCCCAGAATGAACTTCAGGATGTTAACTTTTGTCAGTGTGTGGCTCTGGGAGAATGGAGTAAGAGTGGACACCTAGTTTGAAAGCTAGTATGAAATTGTATTAGAAGCATGTCACTGAGGCCTAAATCTGAAAAATCAATGGCAGGTCTGGCTGAGACTGTCCAAATTTTCCTACAACGTGTCTGAATAGACAAGAAAAGATGAGAATACCTTACGGACTCTTGAGGCATTCCCCTCACTGCTCACTGCTCTGTTTTGTTCCTTTGTTTTACTAACTTAAGGCTGCTATTGGACCCTACTGTGAATTATTGAGATCCTACCAAAAATGTGAACTGCTTGACCAGCGTGGTCACTTTCAGAATTAATAGAACACGAGTTGAAATTATATTAAAATGTATCTTATGTATTCACTACTAAGTACTGCTGACCATTTTCATAAAGATGGATCATGAATGCTCACTGTTTAAGTAAATACATCATTACTATGGATCAGGTATTTGGCATGAAATTAGAAAGTAAAATAAACTACTTATAAATGGACTTTTAAAAAAAAGAATTAGAAAAATAAACAACAGCAAAACTCTTCTTGGGGGAAATGGTAAGAAGAGATGTAAAGAATTTGTCTTCTCTTTCTTAATATCAGAAATCATAAGATAGCATATTGCAAGAACTTGGGCTTTCCTCATACCAAGTAGCCCAAGAAAGAATCCAGGAGGTTTAAGATGCTCTTTCATGAAGACGGCTTGAGAGGCAAATAAAGTGGAACCTCTGAATGAACAAAATACTCATAGCAGGCATATTTTCCAAGGCTTTCTGAAAACGCAGTGCCTGCTGAACAGGATGCCATGTGAATTGTTCGAACTCTTTACAGTAGCTACATAGGAAATGTAACAGCAGGGAAGAGGTGCGTGAACAGTAAGAAAAAATTTACAATTGTAAGTAACAGGTTTCACTGTATCAAGAACATTTATATTAAAAATGTTGTGTTAAGAACAAAACAAAACAAAAACCTAACACATGACTAGTTTCTGAGGTGTGGTCTCCTTAGGTGTGAGTTCCATTGGGATATACTTATATGCTCTGTTTCAACCAGACCATCACCAGACAAATAACCTGTTCGATACTTAACCATTAGAACTGACCAAAAAGCATACCCATCATGGGCGTCAAGCAGCCATAGGAGTTATGATTACATATGGTGCTTTTATATTTACATAAGCAGTTTCTCATGAATCCTATAGAGGTTGGAGAAATAGAGCTAGTTTGTTCCTTGTTAGCAAGAGCACTTGTAAAATACAGAAAGGGATTAGGTAAATACCCCTTTTACACTGAGTTGATCCATTAAAGGACTTTAGAAAAGTCAGCAGTTCGTTTACCTGAGTTTCCCATTTAAAGGCTAAACGTAATTGAATACTTTTTGCTTATAAATGTGAACAAAAACTTACAATATTAAGAAGGGCCAGAGTCAGAAAACTGAGACTCAAGATGACATTTGAGACTTTTGAATTTTTATAAAATCTAATAGAAACATCTATGAATTTTCCTTCTTAGTTAAAACATAAAGTCATAGAGCAATACCGATTTACTGGATGTTATTTAGAATTTATGTTTGGGGTCAGCCTGTGACATCATTAAGAAAGCAGGTCAAAGTCTCTTGGAATTGTGAACAAATTATTACAAGTGAGAAAACTACTTATTAGTGCCTTACTTCAGTTATGAACCCATATGAGATTATGAATTAACACCAGATAAACACTTCAGCATAAATATGATTTTTAACCTGAATAGATCCCTTTTGAAGGGTGACATAGAAAATAACTATAAATTTTGTCCAGAAATATAGTGCACCCAGTGTTTTACCAGTAGTTATTTAAGCTTACCTTTCAACAGGGTATTTTTGTCATGCTCGGCCATGGAGAATCTTCCAGGTCTTTTGTTTGCTTAAAACAAAATAGGGCTATGTTTCTAAATACAACACATTGTTCATAATCAGGATCCTAACCATATTCTGGAATTGAATATTTTATCATACAAGAAATATAACCATGTTACTATTTTAAACATATCATTTCAGTTCCAGTGGGAAATAAATCAGTTATACAAAATCACCATTTGAACACTTTAACCCAGAGCAGAAACAGTAAAGCACTTTGGACTATGTGATTTCATTATTAAACAAATGAAAAGCACCTCTTTCCCAAATCCTTCACTCCATGACATCTCATAACATTTAAAACACGATTGAGGTACATGTATCCGTTGAGGAGTTTCTGTAGTTATGTTCTGTATACGACTCGAAGCAGCACTGAGCAAAATCACCAGGACCAACGAGCAAATTCTAAAAGCAGTGTTCTGAAACCCCCAAATCATCTTCCTATTTTCTTGCGCTATTAAGTCACAAAACTTTCTTAGATCAGACTAGAGTTCCGGAAACAGTCCGTATGAATTTACTACGTAAAACAAAAATCCCGTGATTGGTAATACTGTTCCTGGATTGAGGGCACAAATAGTCTTTTCATTTTCCTGTTCTAACAGAGTAAGAATCAGTGATGGATTTTGCCCAAGATGCATACTATGTTGGTTTAAATACAAAGATAAATAAAAGCTCTGCTGACCATCAAGCAAAAATTATTTGAGTGACATCCGCTTAGCTATTTATTCGCCCCTTTAAAACAAAAGTAAAAGAACCATTTTAGATGAGATGCTTATTTTAAGCCAAAAGAGAGCAGAAAGTTCCTGTGCTTGCATCACTGGCATCTGCAGCAAGGGCAGGATTAAGGGAGCTCCATTTCTGTATATATGGGTATTTTGTGTAACAGGCAGAATCTGAATAGATGACCACCCCACACCGCCCAGGGCAATCAGGGCGCCTGACTACAGTGCACCAGCCCTTTAACAGAGTGCTTTCGCAGCGATTTTTTTTTTTCCATCTGATGTACCCACATATCAAGATATCAGAGATTATTAAATTACTTAAAAACCAGGCTTCTGATTCTGATTTTTAAATTTAATTATCTATTTTAATTAAAATAAATCTAGCTTCTCTAAGGTTGCTCACCAGTACTACATAGCAATATTAAGATTAAAAGGCGAGGGGCGGGGAGGGCCTCTGTGTTTTGCTTTTAAATGATATTTTTGAAACGTCGTTGAAAACGCGGATCAGTTAGATTACAAATGACCAATTCGAGTAAGCCAACCATGGAAGATTATTGTCTTCACTCACAAAATCCTAGCCTAAGGATAACTTTCACTGTCAGGTATATGAAATAACATAATTTAGGGTTCTTTTGGAGAGGAGGAGAAATTTTAAAAACACTCGTCTGTGACAATGCACTTATGTGAATTTACACTCCAGAGAAAAATTTTCTGTAGGATGAAGGACTTGGCCAATGGAGAAGGCAGCTGGTATTACAATAAACTAGCTGAAATTCCTTGGTGCATACACAATGAAAACAAAACAAGGACTCTGTACAGGTGTAAACAAGCTAAAAATGACCTTGGCAAAATGACTATTTAAAAAATACCAAAAGCATGCAACTCAAAATTCCCTCCCTTTCACAAGAATGGAAAAAAAAGGAAAAAAACAAAAAAAACAAAAAACAAAAAACAAAAAAAACAAAAACAAAACAAAAAACAGATGGAACCACCTGTTCCTGTCAGTAGAAAACAATAATAGATACATTAGGTTCCAGGACAAATAAAACTTTAAAATATTAATGTTGAGAAAATACAATTAAATTTTTATTAAAAAATACATACTCCTTGCTCAATCTCTGTGTACATTTTGTTTTGTGTGAAAGAGAAAAAAAATAAAATAGGAAAGGCATTAAGACTACCTAATTATTGATACTGTATTTGGTAGAAGCATGTGTCAGTCAAGCTCTAAAGAAAAATAAGTTATTCTGCTTTCATTTGTTCCCGGACATCAGAAGGCAGAGTTTCAAACAGAGCATCTTCGACAACTAACCCAGCTCGCTTCAGAGCCCGGCAGTCACCCAGTTCAGGCGGGAGAATTTCAAAGTGATTGCCTTTAACGTCTAAGTAGGAAAGAAATAACAAATTTCCAATTTTCGGGGAAAGTACAGATAGGCTGTTTTTCCCAATCTTCAGAGTTTTAAGTTTCTTGCAGAAGTAGAGTTCATCCGGAAGGCTCTCCACTTTGTTACAGGTGATGGAAAAGTACTGTAAACTTTGTAGAACTCCGATTTCAGGTGGGATAAACCGAATGTCATTGTAGGATAAGTCCAAGTATCGGATTTTGTTGCATAGGAAGAGGTGGGAAGGGAGCACCTCTATTTTGTTGTGACTGAAGGCCAGGCGCTCCAGGCTGGTGAGTTTCTTGATATGCTCCGGGATGTAGGTGATGCTGTTGTGCCACAGTTTGAGCACTGTCAACTTTCTCAAGTGCTGGAAGCTAACGATTTCTTCTATAGATTTCAGATTGTTTTCTTTGAGGTCCAATTCCTGGAGGCTGAGCAGACTAAACACGGCATGGGGAATGCGCTCCAGGTCGCAGTGGACCAGCTCTAGCTCCGTCAGATTGGTCATCTTCTTTAAATTGTTGAGCATCACCAGCTTGGTGCCATCGTTGTGTATGCACATCTTCTGCAGATGGCTGGACACGTCCACCACGGCCTGAGGGATTTTGGAAACGTTGCTTTTGATAGAGAGAATTTTAAGGCTTTTGAGATCCCGCAGAGACTCAAGAGTGACATTTTTGGAAATATCGTGACTTAGAGACCCAACCAGGTAGAGCTCTTCCAGATTCCGGAGCCCATACATCCAGGGCGGCAGCTCTCTCATGTCATCAAACTTGACGCTCAAGACCTTGAGGTTTTCCTTCAGGAAAGAGAGCGCTGCACTGTGGATTTTGACTGAGCACTGGTGCAGCGAGAGCTCTTGGAGATTGTCTAGCTGCGCGATGGTGGCTGGTATCATTACGTTCTTAATGATTTCAAGCTTTAAAGACTGCAACTCTGTGATTTCAAAAACCGTGTCTGGAAGGCCAGAGAGCATGATGAGAGGCAATTCTAGCCGGTTATGGGCATTCGTCTGGAGCTTCTGCCTCAGTTTGTCAGGAGTCCACTCATTATTTAAGTTCAGCTGCTTTAATTTGTTCTCGCTCACTTCAGATAGGAACACCGCAAATCTCTTGGAATACAGAGGGTCATACTGATCTATCATATGAAGCATAAAAGCAAAGTCATTTTTCACATCGGGAATATCATCGATTCCAGTCTCCTGCCGGACATACTCGAAAGAGTATTCCCGGAGAGAACGATAGAACAGCCAGTATAAGGTGTAAAGGCACGTCAGTCCATAGATACTCACAAAACACAGATAGCAAAAGGACAGTTTTGAGAACAGATGGGCCATGGTATGATTACAAGAAAAGTTTTTATATCCAGTCATGTCCTGAATGTCAACGTTACAGTCCACTGTAAATTGAACTTTGGAAACCAGGGCGCTATTATAGGCAATGATGATCAGGAACTTTATAACCTTAAGTACAGTCTGGCGAACATACATAGCATATAGGATATCACCTTCTTCTACATGCAGCCTGAACTTCTTCACCTTCTCGAATAAGGCCTTTGCCTGCTCACCTTCCTTCTTATCCAGTGCTCCCGCTGTGGACTTGTCGACCACAAACTTCTCGGGAATCGACTTTAGTGACTGAGCGTTGACCAGGCTGCCTTCCGGACCAGACTGGATGGTGTTGGACCTGCTCATGTTGTTCTTCCTGTTGTCCTTTTCTTCGGAATCCTCCCCAGACACTTCAGATAAAGCCCGGGTGGTCCACGGAGAGTCAAAACACTTACCCAGGATCGAGATGAAATGTTCTATTTTGGAGCTGGAGCCAGGGAATTTGAACCAGAAGTTGCTGCAGAGCATGAAGACCAGGGTATGGATGAGCACAAGGTAAGGGAAATACTTGGCATACCAGTGGAGGGCTCGCTCATAACACATCTGGTTTATGAAACTGTACTGCTGAAGGTCCAAATCTGTCTTTAGTCCTTTCATTTCCACAGTGGCAGGGTTAGTAGGAGATGGTTTAGGGGGAGGCAGTGGGGTGGTGCTGGCAACTGCCTGAGAGACATTTGAAATGGAAGAGTGGTTCTGAGAAGGCTGAACCCTTTTTGGAAGGCAGATTATCTTGTCTTGCATGACCTGAAACACAGAAGTAATATTTTCAAATTATATTATTCAAAGAGCTTTGATAATGTCATTAGTGTGGAGAGGGCAGCAATAACATCCAATAAATGTCCATTTCCTTTGCCTGGAGAATACAACGTTCGATTCCGGCACCAGGATTTTATCCTCAGCCCACATGGTGGGAAACTGAAATATCTGACTTTGTTCAGCATGTGTAAGTCATGACATAAAACACAGCGGTTCTGCTAGGACTCAGAACACTCACAACAAAATAAGTATCTAAAGAATATTCGTGTGTTTTAAAATTTTGCATTTCTTCCCTCACTGGAGCCTGGGAGAATCAATCACTGGGAAGTACATGCCCTTATCAGACTCAATCTTTTCTTAAGTACAATTTATGCCCAACATGGGGCTTGAACTCATGACCCCAACATGAGGAGTCACATGTTCTCCTGACTGAGCCAACTAGTCACCCCTTATCAGGCTCAATCTTGAATCGGACGGCTTCTGAGATGACATAAACTTGTGTATGAGAATTAAAAGGATTGGAAGGAGGGAACGTGGAAGAATTTGTCTTTATCATTTCCCCTTTACTTTCTACCCATATCCCGGACTGCATGCACAGGAGTGCAAATGGTCTTATTCCAATGGGAATTTACTAAGCTTTTATGAAAGCCATTTCATCTCTCTGCAGAAAGATATGGAACAATACAGAAGTGTTCCACAGTAAAATAATTAGGTTTAAACTTGCTGGCTTTTTATACAAAATATTACCTCAACAACTTTTATTCCTGTACCAATACTTCAATTCATCGAAAAAAATAGTAAGCCCTAAAAATGTCCAGTAGCCCCAGACATTGAAATTTGGGTAAGAGATAGTGCGCGCATACTTTCTGAATAGGAGGGAATGTAAGGCAGCGTACTCTTTGAATCAACCAGGAGGAATTGTCCCTACGAAGAAGTCTATGTAGGTGGAACTCTTTGAACAACAAGCAAACGGTGTAGAGGGAGAATAACCACCCAAGGAATCGACAGCAATAACATGTGGGATTAATAATGCAGGGAAGATCTATTTGTACTGTAAGATGTCAAATGGCTGGAAAACCATAGCATTCAGTGATTCTGTAACAGCAAAATACTTAGTGATTTTGGTCATAAACAGCAAAGCCTTTTCTATGGATTATAGAAGCAGAAACTGAATCTGTTGCCAGTGACCTGCTGTGGCATGGGGATGTCACCACGCATTGATGGCATGGGAGATACAGGCCACCGGAGAGAAGTACGAGGTCTGACAATGGAGTGGAGCATCCAGCATTTCGCAGAGCGCCCAGTACAAAGGAGAACACCAGTATGTATTTGCTGAGAAAGTGGGTGAATCCAGAACTGCCACTGGTAGTTCCAGTTCAGAGTTCCATATGTCTGGGTGTGGCCCATCTCTCTCCGAGGGATGAAGATATGGATGGTGATTATAGTGGGTGACAGCAGAAAACTTCTGCTGTGTTTAATATGCAACTGACCCTATTCTAAGAATGTCACAGGTAATCATTCTTTTCATTGTCACCTTAATCTGATGAGGCAGGTACTCTTATTATTCCTGTTTCACAGATGAGGAGAAAGGCACAGAAAGGCTAAGTCACTCAGGCCACCTGCACCCAGAGCCCACATTCTTATTTTATTTTACTGAATTTCTAGAATTAAACAAAAAAGATACCAATCTGACTTTATTGTAAGTAACAAATTACCTTATGCAAATTATGTTTTAGGGGAAAAAAAGGTTACTTCTTCAATACCTTGTGCAGGTAACAGTGAAAGAATGAGGCTAGGGAGAGAGAGGAAGTCTCTCTACAAGAGTTATAAAAGTTCTGTCCTGGGACACCTGGGTGGCTCAATCGGTTAAGCGTCCAACTCTGGCTCAGGTCATGATCTCACAGTTTGTGAGTTGGAGCCCTGCATCAGGCTCTGTGCTGACATCAGGTTCCAGGTGCCTGGAGCCTGCTTCTGATTCTGTGCCTCCCTCTCTCTCTCTGTCCCTCCCCTGCTCACGCTTTGTCTCTCTCTCTCTCGGAAAAATAAACATTAAAAAAAATTTATAAGTTATGTCCTGGGAGATAAAGCAGGGAGCAATTACATATTATGTCAATCAAAAGAAGCAGGGAAGAGGGAAAATGGGTGATGGGCATTGAGGAGGGCACTGCTGGGATGAACAGTGGGTGTTGTATGGAAGCCAATTTGACAATAAATTATACCAAAAAAACCCAAAAAAGCAGCAGGGAAGAATAATAAATGGGTCTGCATTTTACCAGAATTTGGTGGCTACAGAGGTATGGGAATGGAGTGGTGGTCTTCGAACATTTTTATCACTTACCCAGGTCAGGGAAAAAATGTTGAGTGTGCCCACCCGGTATATTTATTTCTATTCAAAATTATAACCATAAAGTCCTGTCAATTCATATGTGAAATATTAGAAAAGCTTAATTCCCTTCCCTTTAAGCCTAAAATAAATACAGGCATACCTTGAAGATATTACAGGTTCAGTTCCAGACCACCACAATAAAGCAAATACTGCAACACAGTGAGTCAAATGACATTTTTGGTTTCCCAGTGCGTATTTACACTATACTATAGTCTATGAAGAGTGCGAAAGTGTTATGTCAAAAAAATACGAACCATCATCTGAGCTTCCAGCAAGTCATAATCACTGATCACAGATCGCCACAGCAAATAATAATAATAACGGAGAAGTTTGAAACCTTGCACGAATTACAATGTGACACCGAGACCCAAAGCAAGTAAATGTTGGAAAAGTGGCACCAACAGACTTGCCCAACACAGGATTGCCACAAATCTTCCATTTGTGAAAAACACAGTATTTGCAGAGGACAATCAAGGGAAGTGCAATAAAATGAGGTATGCCTGTCTAAAAGTTTTTGTTTTTATCTCACTTTTCAGTGGAGCATCTTTTGCACTTCTGGGGGGTCAAGCACTCCACCTTGGAAAACCCTGGGATTGAAAATAGGAGGAAGCCTAGAATGCCAGACTATCCTTAAGGAATACAGAAGAGAGACAAGTAAGCAGTTCAGTTTGGGGTCATGTTCTGGATGTTTTCCCATTAGTGGTCTCACTGGACGCTGTAACGGTCTGTGTAGTAAGCAGTAGGTGGGGGCCAGAGCTGAGCAGGGAAAGGGAGCGCTTCCCCGAGGACCTTCCCCAAGAGGGACACATTTGAGCCGGTATGTTAATAAGGCATTGTCAGTGTTGTGATGAAAACACAGGAGAATCCATTTGTGAAAGCAAGACCAGTTAGAAGGTAAAAAGGTGGACACCTTCTTCAGTGCTAACTCCCTGCCAAGCAACCAGCAGACCCCATTACTGTCCCCCTGCCCAGTGCTTCCCCAGGCTTGTTCCTAATGGTGGAAGATGACAGACCTCTGGAGCTTGTGTAGGGTTTTAGGATATGCAGGGCACGAGAGGGTGCGGAGCTAAGGGGGCAAGGGTGGGCTGAAATCCTGCTGTGTTTCCCTCAGCAGGATGGGAGCTCCATCCTCCTGGGGCTACCTATGGTCACACAGCAGGGATACCGTTTTAGATTCTGCACAAAGGTCCCTGACTGGCTAACATCTGCCATGCCAGGGAGGCAGGTCATATTCTCTCCCTTCTACAGAAGAAGAAACCCAACTGAACGGAAGTGACTCGCCCAAGTTCACATAGCTAGGAAATGGTAGTGCAGGAATTTAAACCTGTCTTTTGTTTACAGACTTGTGTTCTTCTAATTCCACACATCTTCCCATCTCACCCAGCTTCTTCTTTGAGGGCGTCACAGAAAACAGCCCAGTTGATCTCCCCAAGTTCCTTTCAGCCTTCTGATGCCCTATTTCTCTTTCAATCTTCACAAAGACAGAATTTTGAAAATGTGCCTACTTATTAAATCCCAGGAGGGTAAGGATGGTGTTCTATTTTTCAGCAGCTGTTAACTATTCAGAAGTGAGCAGAGAGTCAAAAAAATACTGGTGTTCAGTTGCTAAGAACAATAGCTGCTGGAGCTGCTGAGAGAACATTTCAAAAGAAGACTCCAGCAGAGACGCAACTCAGAGGAGAATTCCCAAAGAATGTGATGGCAGGTTGCCTAATCCAGGAACCTGGACTGAAAAGGATGAAAAGGACAGGGCAGGTGAAGGAGTCCAACAGTAAGAGCATGAAGACTGGAATAGTAAAACGGCCACAGGCGAGAGGAAGTCACCCCCGCCGTGTTTAATAGACATAGTATTTGTGAACATTACAGCATTGAGAAGAACCGGAGAAGAATCTATATTTTCAAAGGTACAGTAAAAAAGGGAAAGACAGACAAAAATAAGGCAGCAGCAAAAACAACAAATGGTAAAGGGTGTTTTTGTGGTATCTTTTGTAAAAAAACAGCAGCTTATAAGAACTTAAAATTTTTTGTTTCACCTTTCTTGCTCTTTTGAGAAATTTGCTATTTAAATCTACATACCTCTCTTCTCTTTACCTTTATCCAGTAATTTAAAGGTTAGAGCACCAAACAAGTCTTACCGAGAGGCTAGAACACAAATTTCAAAGGAATATCAGGGTCTCAGGCTGCTGGTGCAGGACTAAGGGAGAGCACCTGGGGGGTGGGTAGGGAGAAAGCCCTCCACGAAACACTAAGGCTCAGACCATCACCACCAGCTTGTACACACACATCACAATGCAGAGGAAGGCTACCATTTTTATTTAGGAGCAACCCTCAGAATGCCTTTGGAGGAAAAGGGCTTGAGACCAGGAGCTACAATGTGTGTTTGTGAAGGGAAAGAGAGACTGGAGGGGGAAGAAATGGGGTAGGGGAAGAGAAAAAGATTGAAAAAGCAGGATGAGCAAGAGAATCCAACTCAAAATATAGCAAGGTGACAAAGTTACTATCCTAAAGGTGGATATGAGAATAATTCTTGAATAAAATCATCTATATTAAGGAAAATATCTAAGTTAGCTTGGAAACAAGGAGGAGAGGGACACAGAATGTGATCACTGAGAGCAAAGGTCAGGTGAAGCCATGGCAACAACAATGGCCAACCCTACTTATCTGGGGATGAACAGGTTTGGAGGTGGGAAGTGGTGAGTCAGCAAAGCAGAGAGGGGCTAGAATCAAACAAAATAGGTCAGGCAACATGGCAGGAGGCTGGAGTATATGCTCATTATTTCTTTTCTTTCTTTTTACATTTAAAAAAAATGTTTATTTATTTTTGAGAGAGACAGACAGAGTGTGAGCAGGGGAGGGGCAGAGAGAGAGGGAGACCGAGAATCTGAAGCAGGCTCCAGGCTCTGAGCTGTCAGTACGGAGCCTGAAACGGGGCTCAAACTCACAGACCACGAGATCCTGACCTGAGCCGAAGTCAGGAGCTTAACTGACTGAGCCACCCAGGTGCCCCATATTTCCATTTTGAGATATAAATACCTTTCAATCTTCCCTGAAACTTTGGAATAATCTGCTACAGACACACACACACACACACACACACACACACACACGCACACACACAGCTTTTGTGAGTAAATTTTGTAAAAATCACAACAAAAAGGAAGATTTCATGCCTGGATCCAAACTGTATAGATGGGGAGAATTTGCCAGGGATGGTAATAGTCTATCATCTAAACTGTTTCCACGGAAGTAGGAATGAGAACCATAAGAACCAAATCCTTCCAGGAGTCTGTAGAACTTGGAGAGGGTCATGGGGCTATGGACTGCAATTTGATCCATTAGGCTCTGGATCCCAAGGAGCAGCTGATATCTAGGTGATAAAAATGTATACTATGACCCTCAAGGTCTTGCAATTAAAGAACCTGGAGGAATAAAACTATTCATGCAAAAGTCTTCCATCACTGTGATATCTAGGAAATAGTTCTGGAAAAGAAACCTAAAGGTTTCAGAAGTGGGCTCAGTGAAATTTGGATTCATACATTCCCACTGGTAAATTATTTTGAGATAACACAACAGCTGTTTTTGGTAGGGGGAAGGAACTCAGTGTGTTTTCAAGAGAAATAAAGTAAACATTCAGGCCGCCTTAGGAAAGGAAACAACCCATCTAAACCATGCCTGACATGCTGCTCATATCTAAGAAAAGAATCAAATATTTAACATTGTAACTGTCAAATTTATATCCACAAAGAGTGGAATTAAGTGGAATATTAAGTGGAATATGTTGAAATACTTTATCATCTATTGAAATGCCCTGCATGGTCAATGGAAATTGGGGCCTTTTAATAGTAATTTTCACTATTTTAAATCATTACTGTTCATTCCTCCATCTTTGATTGTATGATATACCTTTGATAATAGCAATTTGATTCCCAGTACTTTGTTAGGATTATAGCATCTACTGTATAATGTAAAAATAAGATCTACTTAACTTACACAATTTCTAGAAAAGCAATGCAGTACAAAGCAGAACCCACCTGTGGTAACAAGTTGAAAAAGTATCATATTGGCATGAATGAGACACCAAAAGAGCTGAGGGTAAAAGCAAAACAGAACAAAACAAAACCACTTAGCTTCAGAGAAGCTGCTTGAAATAACAAAGAGCAACATGAAGAAGGGCCAGCTTATCTATTACATGCCACAGATATAAATGGCATTGATGGCAGTGGGGTAGGGCAGACAGAACATGAAAGTGGAGTGTTGCATGCGTGCCCTCAGGAGAGGTCAGCCATCTTGGAGTATCTACTTATGCCAGATATTATGTGAGGAATATAAGAACAAGAAGTCCTTCAAGGTTGGGGCGCCTGGGTGGCTCAGTTGGTTAAGCATCCGACTTCAGCTCGGGTCATGATCTCACAGTTCACGAGTTTGAGCCCTGCATCAGGCTCTGTGCTGACAGCTTTGGATTCTGTGTCCCCCTCTCTCTCTACCTCTCCCCTGCTCACACTCAGTGGCTCTCTCTTAAAAATAAATAAACATTAAAAAAAAAAAAAGAACCCCTTCAAGGTCAAGCACAGCAGAAAGACAACTAATCAGTAATTGGTGTGGTAAGTGCTCAATCTCATGCTTGTCTTTCACGATGAACTTTAAAATCAACTTGTCTAGATCCAGAAAACAACAACACCTTGGTGGCATTTTTATTGGGACTAAATTACATTTATAAATTAATTTAAGAAGAACTGACATCTTCATGGCATTGATTCTCCTCCTTCATGGTGTGTTTTCATTTGTTTTCATCCAATTTTATGCCTTTCAGGAGTGTTTTACAGCTTTCTTCACATAGATGTTGGATACTTAATGTCAAGTTATGCCTAAATAGTTTTATTATTCACTATCATAAATCTTTCTAATCATTTTTTAACACTTTTTTTCTGGGAGAGAGAACATGAGAGAGCGTGTGAGTAAGTGGGACAGGGGCAAAGGGAGAGGGAGAGAAAGAGAGAGACTCTTAATCAGGCTCTATGCTCAGCATGGAGCTCTACGCTGGGCTCAATCCCATGAACTGCGAGATCATGACCTCAGCCGAAATCAAGAGTTGGATGGATGCTTAACAAACTGAGACACACAGGCGCCCCATGAATACTTATGTTTAACACAGAAGGTAGAGTCCTCCTTTCTCCCTTTCTACCCTTGTGCCATTCCTTAGTAAGCCCTGCTAAGTCTGGTGTACACTCTTCCAGATCTATATCTGTGTATTTGCATATATATGACATATAAACACATGGGATCTTACTATATAGACTGTTCATGCACCTCGAGCTTTTCACTTTCATTATACGTCCTGAAGACCTTAACACATTGGCACATAGGGCTCTACCTCATTTTAAGGACCACCAGAATTCATAGTGTGGATATGCTATAATTTAAAAACATTCCAATGACCACATGCACTTAGGCAATTTTTCTATTGAAACCAATGCCAGCGTTAAAAAATTATGTGCCATCTGACTTTACACGGCATTCTGTAAAACAGGACAGAGAAGTTGTGGGCAGTTGCCGGGGGTTCCCTGCAGAGTTTCAGCACAGGGGAATTCCTTAGGGTGTTGGGATTCCTCTGTATCCTGTCTGTGGTGGTGACTACAAGAATTTACACACCTTTTAAAACTCACATATGTATCTTGTTCTGATAAAGAGTGCATTCTTGAAGATGGCAATGCTAAATGTGTCTAATATTGACAGTGTCCCACCAGCTTTTCTTTTTTAATACTATTCTTTAATCTACTTTGCACCCCTGTCTGTGATTTTATTTTTTGGGTATGTCTTTTATGGATTAAAAAAAAAATCCAAACAAATCATTTCTCTCTTTTTACAAGTGAATTAAATCCATTAATTATTTTGCTCACTCATATTTGTATATTTACTGGTCTTTGGATTAATTTCTGCCTTCCCTTGCACTGTTAACATTTTCCACATCTCTTATTTGCCATCCTGCCTCAGCTGGGTTAGTAAGGTGTAGACTGTATTTCTAGAAAGATACTACCTATAATTTCTTAGAATATACACTTTAAAATTTTTCACTATTGCAATCCCACTCCAAGCACGTTTTAACTACCCACTGAACTATCGCATTTTGTTATTGTTGGGGTTTTACTTTTCTTCTGAAACACACATTTTAAAAAATGACCTAGAGGTGATTGTGTTTATTTACATATTTATTAAGTCATGTGCTCACCAGTTTTCTTAGATCCTGTATCTTCTCTCTGGGTTCATTTTCCTTTTAGTTGAAGTATATCCCTTAATAATTCTTTTAATAAAGGTCTGTGGATAGAAAACTCATATACTTGTATGTCAGAACATGTCCCTATTGCTTTCATTCTTTTTTTTTAATGTTTGTTTATTTTTGAGAGACAGTGTGCATGAGCTAGCGGGGGAGTGGCAGAGAGAGAGGGAGTCAGAGGATCCAAAGTAGGCTCTGCACTGTCAGCAGAGAGCCTCATGTGGGTCTCAAACTCACAAACTGTGAGATCATGACCTGAGCCGAAGTTAGATGCTTAACTGACTGAGCCACCCAGGTGACTCTATTGCTTTCATTCTTGAATAGTTTCGTAAGTTATAAAATTCTCTGTTGGCAGTAATTCCCCTTCAGCACATTAAAATACTATTCCATCTTCTTCTGGCCTGTATTTTCACTGCTGGGAAGTCTGCTGTCACTCTGCATTTGTCCTTTAGTGGGCAATCTCCTTCTCTATGATAACTTTTAAGATTTTACCTTTAATACCAGGCCTTCTACAATTTCACTTTCATTTTGAACGTGTGTGGATTAATCCTGCTCAATATCTATAGCTAAGGACTCAACTTTCTTCAATTTTGGAAAATTTCAGCAAAATCTCTTTAAATATGACTTCCACACTTGCTCCATCATTTCTTCCATTTTTTCCTGTAATTCCTATTAGAGGTATGTTAGAGTCTCTCAATTGATCACCCATGGGTGTGTGTGTGTGCTTTTTAATCTCTGCCTCTCTCTGCTGGGATCTGGGTAAACTCAGAATGCTTATCTAATTCATTACTTCTTTCTGCAGCTGAGTACAGTCTTATTTTTCATATTTTTAAGCTCAGTGACTTTTTTCCTCCCAAAACTTCTAAATTAAAAAAATATATATTTATTTTGATGGGGCACCTGGGTGGCTCAGTCGATTAAGCATCTGACTTGGTTCAGGTTATGATCTCCCTGTTCATGAGTTTGAGCCCCATGTCAGGCTCTGTGCTGACAACTCACAGCCTGGAGTCTACTTCAGGTTCTGTGTCTGTCTCTCTCTCTCCACACCTCCCCTGCTTGTGCCCTCTCTTTCTCAAAAATAAATAAGCATTTAAAAAAAATTATTTTGAGAGAGAGAGTGTGAGAGTGAGTGGGGGAGGGGGAGAGAGAGAATCCTAAGCAGGCTATGCTGCCAGTGCAGGGCCCAATGTGGGGCTGCATCCCGAGAACCATGAGGTCATGACCTGAGCCCAGCAGTTGGATGCTTGACCAACTGAGTCACCCAGGCTCAAAATTTCTAAATGTTTTATAGCCATTTGCTCTTATGTCATATGTACCCATTTTTTAATTGTTATGTCTTTATCTCTTTGACCACTGTAAGTATATTTATTTGAACTTCACTGTTTGTTTCAAAATTTAGTTTCATCTCAGGTGAACCAGTATTCCAAAGGCTAATTTTGCTGAGAGCCTTTTCTTAGCATAGTTTTCTTCCTGTGCTCTGGGTGGTAGGCTGGTTGGGAGATGAAACTGTTTCCCACCATCTCTTGTGCGCTCTTTTGCGGTTCCCTGCACCCAACCCCCAGCCCCCCAACCCGCCATTAGGTCTTATCACGGTATTTTGACGTTCCGCTGTAATGTCAGGATCCCATGGATCCGGTCAGGATACAGCAGGCAGGCTGGCTCAGCTCCCAGCTGGAGGCACAGTTTCCTCAGAAGTGTCAGTCCGCCATCCAGTTACTCGCCATTCTTTTCAGCTTCCTTTTGGGAGTGGGGGCCTTTGGCTTCAAACAGTGACCAGGCTCCAGTCTCTTATCTTGCTCGGTGCATTTTTAGCTCCCCTTGCTGGCAGGAGCTGAGCCCCTGGCTGCTACTGCCTGCTTTTGGCTAACAGCCTGGCAGCTGCTTCAGCCTCACTCAGTATTCTGTTCCTGCTCCACACAAATGTTGGTCTTGTTTTTGAGTCCATGTATGGATTTTTGTTATCTCTTTTTACACTTTATCATGGCTATACACACTCAACAGAGGGAATGTTTTGAAGTATAACACTTGCTTTAGTATCTTTTCCAGAAGGAAAAGAGTGTATGTGCATTCTAATATAAAAATTTAGTCTTAAGGCTAACATTATGAAGAACCACATTGCTCGGGTAGTGCCAAACAAGGCACATCTATGATGCCAAATTCCTCTCCCCACCAAAAAAAAAAAAAAAGGCTGACTTACTTTATACATCTCCCACTGTCACAGCATACGAGAGTACTTATTTTCCTACAACCTCAACAATTAAGTACATTACTCTTTTTCTTTGTACTATAACCCAAAAATTATTTCTCTGGTTTAGACTTTAAGTCATAGTTATGACTATGTTATCACTGAAAGAAGTGAGAACATTTGATGCATGTGATAAAAAGGCAGGTGTCATTCCAATATGCTAACTTATGATCCAGACATATTCTTTAGATTGTGGTTGATTCTTCCTTCCTTCATTTGCTTTTCCTCCATCTTTTTTCTTTTCTTTCCTTTCCTTTTCTTTCTTTCTTCCTTCCTTTCTTTCTCTTTCCTTTCTCTCTCTTCTTTCTTTTCTTTCTTCTTTATTTCTCTTTTCTTTTTTTTTCTTTCTCCCTTTCTCTTTGTTTTTAAATGTTTATTTAAAGAGGGGGGGAGGGGCAGAGAGAGTGAGACAGAGGATCCAAAGCAGACTCCGCTATGACAGCCCAGAGCCTGATGGGGCTCCAACTCATTAACCATGAGATCATGATCTGAGCTGAAGTCAGAGGCTTAACCGACTGAGCCACCCAGGCACCCCTGTGGTTGACTCTTTAAAGAGATAGTGCTTTAACTGGGTTATGTTCTAGTTAGTTAGACGGCAGCCACAGAAAGGCAAATGAGCCAATATAAAAGTGATTAACTTTATCCTCTCTCCACTCCGTAGGTTCAAATACAGTTGATTCCAAAGGGTTCTACCCTGCAGCTAATCATCCAAATTCCTCCCATTCTGACAGATCAAAACAATCTCTGGTAACCCAAGAATGACCTTGCAAGAAACAGATCCTAAAGACCTATTCCTCAGACTTGTTCAGAGATACTAGGATAGAACAGTTTTAGTTTTATCAACTAAAACTTCTTGAATATCTACTCTATGCTAAGCATCACAGGGAAATCAAGGAGACATAACCAAGGTTTGCTGTTCTAAAAGTAGTTATAATCCAACGGGAGTGACATAAAGAGTCATATAAAAAGTCAAGCAGGGGTGCAAATAAGGCAGGATCTACAGCAAATGAACGGTGTGGTAAGTACAATGAACACTCAGGCTTGGCGTCAGCGGGGAAGGCTTCATGGGGTTGGAGCACCTCCATCTGCCCCTCAAAGCTACTGGACGTGGTGGTTATGGGAGGGTCAAGTCAGAACCTCGTGGTTGCAGAGGCAGGAATAAAGGATTGCACTTCGGAAGGGAAAGAGAAAAGATGACAAAGGTCGAGTGCAGCTCTTGCTCTCTGAGGCACACTACCTCCTCCTTGGAGAAGGGATGGAGAACCAAGCGAAGGAAATGAATTTTCACGTCTCTAAGTCATCAGTGAGCGCACACACTTACTCCCCCAGAAACAAGGTGCTAGAAAATAAAGAAAACACCTATTCTCAAGAGATGCGATATTTGCCTCTGTCAGTGACAGGATTCACTCTGAAAATGCAGATTTTGTTTCAGGGCTAACTACTGAAAATATTTTCGGTACACACAAAGCTTGGTGAGAAAGAAACGGAACTGAAAAGGTGGAAAAGGTGGTTCTCAAGGGGGGAACATCTAAATGCTTTCTTTCTCAGCAAATGCCTTGTTCACAAGCCCAGAACGTGTGTATGTGGGGCGGTGACCGCGGCAGCACAGACACAGGCACCCCTGAGCACCACAGGCAGCAATGCTCTCACCAGCACAAACCAGGTCCCGGTCTCCAGGGGAGTTGGGGACGTGTGGCTGCTGCAAGGGTGTGAGGTTCCCGGCCTGCTGTGCGCAGGGCACCGGCCTTCTCTTCAAGGATGGCGTTTAAGACTTCTGTCGTGGACAGGAAATAATACCCTGTGTATGGAGGAAGTATACACCCAGATAGTAAGAGGAAAGAGAGGGGAAAAAAAAAATCCCAACAACACCAGCCTTAAGCAAATTGCCCAGTTTTAAGGTGTTTATTAAAAACACAAAAGGGTCGAGTGAAATGCCTGTTTTTATCAGTTGCTCATTTTCTCAATAACAACAGGAAAAGGAAAAGGGAAAAAAAGGTCATCCTCTGGCACCTCTGAGGCATAGTTGAATTTATTTTATTTGAGAATAACTCCAAGGGATCAGAGGGATGAGTGATTAAAATTTGGATATCTGAGTTTATGAATTCTTTCGGTGGTAAGGTACAGCAATAGTACACTTGCTAAAGGGTTCATCTGTACATGAGTGAATCCCTGACAGCAAGTACATCTTCTCAAGTTAAGCATTATCAGAAATGTCTAAGCTTGAGGGAATTAAGTGCCACTAGTCTGGTGGAAGAATTAACCACTGAAAAAGTTAAAGCCTCATTTCTTGAGTCATTACTATACAGAACAAGGGTATACAGTTAAACAGAACTGGAAGTCTCTCAAGCCCTGGTTTTCCCCCATCATAGCACCTAAGGAAACCTGGCATAATTGTTTATTATCATTTTACCTCCTAGACCAAGAAGCTCTTTAAAAGTGGGCTCCATCCTTATTAACACTGCCTGGCACAAATTAGGTACGTAATAAATATGAGGCAAGTAGACAAACACATGTTCTCACCTAAGGAAAACAAACTACAATGGCAAGCACACGCATTTATAAGATCAGATGCCAGTGAGCATCAGGAAATACTTGGCTTCTAGCTACTTTCCTCTGAGATGAAACAATTCATTTCACACATCTTCCAAATTGCCAGGTGATGTCTGCCTAGTGATTCATAAAGCTGGAGCTAAGTGCTTACTCATTTAAGATACACAAAGAAGGGGCCAAGATTTGCGATCCCTTTATTCCCAAATGAAAAAGAAACCATCACGCCTCCATTAGGATCATGTATACATTCGACACTTCACTTAACAAAGGTGATTCTCTTACCACTGTAAATACAGACATACTGACTTTTTGAGGGAAGGATCACTATATACTATCAATGTTATATATTTTTAAACCATTGATTAGCCTGAGACTTTCCAGCCATCAAGGATGCTCTCAATTTCTGTATCCTAGTTGTATTTACCTTGTGTTTTCTTTTCCCTCTTTGAGGTCAGCTGCTCTAGGATACAAAAGGAATTGGAAAAGAAAATTCAAAAATGAAGGAGTGGGTCCGATTCAAAACTGCTTTCATTTTGCTTCATGGCATTTTCCCATAAGCCAAGTGGACTAGTGCATTATTTGATCCACTGCAATTCAAGATTTAAGTGGAAAGTATTCATTTTAAAGCCAAAACCATGTGAGAAGATTTAGTGAATATAAAAAAAACTGTGGATAAACATTAGGAACTTACAGTTAATGATTCATAATGGAGACTGTTTCAGTTGCTTGAGAAATTTAAAATATTTATAATTATGCTCTTGAAATAATGAAGGGAAAGCTCTTTTTAAAGCAATCTCCAGGGACTGAAATCCTAGTTCTGTACTCAACATGACTTATCCCTGGACACACTGCAGTTCTCTGATAAACTGTGAGCTGAAGGAAGAGGAGAGAAACTGGGGGGTGGGGGGGGGGGGTCCAAAGAGAAACAAATCCTCTGGATGGTCCACACAATGTACAACCAGTATAAAGATGCAGAATTCTAAACAATGGAAGCATCCACACACAAACAAAAAACTGTTTTACTAAACAAAAACTAATTTACTCTAATAATCAAAGAATAAATTGCTCATCAAATGAACGATGTCAAGGCTGTGGTCAATCTATGGGAGGGAACTGATGGTATAGTTTACGAGAGAATGCCTGTGCCTTGTTGTGACATCCTGGAAGGCTTGCTGGAAAGGCAAAAGTCAAGGCAAGTGTTACTCATTTAGGTGTGTTGGATAGTAAGGAAAAAAATTTTAATCATCATGCTTTTTGGAAGCTAACCTATCTGGACTCCAGAAATATCATTAATTTGGATAAGAAAGGTTCCATACATTCCAGGCAAATGGATCTTTTACCATATAGGATGAATTTCAGTGGTGGGTCTTTTTCTGACTTATCTAGGTGGTTGACCTCGGGGTAGAACTCAAGATTCTCCTTTGTTCCTCCTTCCTTCTTTCTAGGAGAAATGGGGTTAGTAGAGATAGCTGTATTCAAGGAAAAGTAGTGAATCTTGGTGCTCATAAGGGGTGAAGGCTCTGAGTTCAAGTGGCATGAGCTCTCAAGATGAGTTCTTCTGGACTCTCTTTAGAGCTTCCCTTGGGGGTCACCACTTTGAAGTCTCTCTTCTTTCTTGAAGCTGATGTGATATGATGGCTCTGGAACTGCCTCTGTTGGAAGTGGACCATCTCCTCGGAGGGCCTGGGGAGGATAGCTCAGACAAGTTCTCCCCCTGGCTTTAGGGAGAATCGACAATCAATCTCCTCTCCCCACTGTCCCGATCTCAGTGTCTTCCTTGCCCTTTCCAACTCTGGACAGGCAGGGATTAAAGTGCAGGGAAAGAGGATAAGGCAGCTTCTTGAGCTGCCCTCCCCCTCCTCCTACCCCAGATCACATAGCCTTCAGTGGTTAGGCAAAGGAAGGCTTTGTGACTTATCTGAGGTCTGGCTTAGCTCACCAGGAGATTGATATAGTGAGTTTGGGGACAGAGCGGGGCTTTTATCAAATGTTCTTTTATTACATGTTCTTTTTTTTTCTTTTATCAAATGTTCTTTTGCCTGGTCTTGTCCTCTGTCCATATAGCTCCTGTAGGGTCCTCTGGGAGAGGGAAGAATTGAACATTTGGTCCTTTCTCTTAGACCTTTCTCAATCTGTTTGCCAGAGACCCAACTAATCACACCTAGGGCTGAAGGAAATGCACCAGATGAAGGTATTTGAAGTCTATAGTTAAAGAGACTAAAAAGAATACATTTCTATTTTACCACCATTTTTTCCACAATAAACTGTGAAATGGAAATGATGCCAATCCTGCTCATTGAATAAAACTGAGGCTCAGAGGGGCGCCTGGGTGGCGCAGTCGGTTAAGCGTCCGACTTCAACCAGGTCACGATCTCGCGGTCCGTGAGTTCGAGCCCCGCGTCAGGCTCTGGGCTGATGGCTCGGAGCCTGGAGCCTGTTTCCGATTCTGTGTCTCCCTCTCTCTCTGCCCCTCACCCGTTCATGCTCTGTCTCTCTCTGTCCCAAAAATAAATAAAAAACGTTGAAAAAAAAATTAAAAAAAAAAAAAAAAAAAAAAAAACTGAGGCTCAGAAAAACCATGTGTTTCACCTAAAAACCTATGGGAGAGTTCATGTTTTCTGTTAAAATGGTGATGTAATTGATGGCCTGTTTATTAGAAGATTTGTGGTTAATGGTGCAGAATTTTTTGTTTTGTTTTAGTGTTTATTTATTTATTTTGAGAGAGAGAGGGAGAGAGAGAGAGTGAGCAGGGGAGAGGCAGAAAGGGAGAGAGAGAATCCCAAGCAGGTCCCTTGCTCTCAGTGCAGAGCCCAGTTCAGGGCTCCATCTCACACACCATGAGATAATGAACTGAGCCAAAGTCAAGAGTTGGACGCTCAACCCACTGAGCCACACAGGTGCCCTGATAGTGCAGAATTTCTAAAAATATAAAACTAAATGACTAACCAGTATGATCATGCACAAAAGTGAACTAGAAGGATATGTTTCTACCATATTTCCTCATTTTGCCGTAGGCATTTCTGAGCCCAACATCTCGCACCCACATTTTAATTTTTTTCCCTCTTTTTTTAAAATTAGGTTTTAATTTTAATTCCTGTTAATATACAGTGTTATATTAGTTTCAGGCATACAATATAGTGTTTCAACAATTCCATACATCACCCACAGTAACTACATTTTAAAAGTTAACATTGGGGCACCTGGGTGGCTCAGTCAGTTAAGTGTCCGACTCTTGATTATGGTTCGTGGGACTGAGCCCCAGATCAGGTTCTGCTCTGACAGCGTGGGGCCTGCTTGGAATTCTCTCTCTCTGTCTCTCTGTCTCTCTCTCTCTACCTCTCTCTCTCTTCCCCCAAAAAAACAAAAAAAAAACAAAAGCAAAAAAAAAAAACTTTAAAAAGTTAACATCAACATCGCAAAACATAAGCTAACATATTTGAACTTAAAGTTACACAGCTTTAGCTTAAGGTATCAGTGCAAAGAATCTCACCAGCTCTTACAGACTAATATATTTTGAGTAGGGAGACACAGCTCAATTTAAAAATAGCTGACCCTAATTTGCCAGTTAGCAAAGTTTACTTCTTAGAGAAAGCTAATGTTTAGAACTTGCTATTATTACCTGATGAAAACTCACTATGCAAATTGAAAAGCCTTTACTCCTTTATTCTTTAGGAAGAAGAAGTGCTGTTAAATAAAAAATCTAAGAGTCTTTATTTGCTATAATCTTCGAAGGAAACATATAATTAAATTTTACTTTGCCTCACAAGTCTTATTTTCTGTAACACAGCGTAATACTTTCTTCCCCCAGGAATATAATTTAAATCATCCTATATAGAATGTAGACAAACTTGATTTCCCCAGGTAGACTTAACTGTTTTTCCTGCTTTGTAGTCATTGTAATAACTGGTCGTTGAAATATGACCATATAGCATGCACGCATACACACACGCACACATGCACACACACTGCAGCAATTATCTTGCGTTTTAGAAGGATGTACGTGAATGTTTATCTTTGCAAAAGTTTAAACACCTTCAAAGTCAAGAGCAAGTTTTGTGTTGTCAGAACTTAGCATGTAACACAGCACAGCAAACAAAACGGTAGAATGAAAGTCTGTTATTTTGCTTCTTCAACTATTCCTTAAGGAGATGGAGCCTTAATTATTTTGTATCCCCCATAGTACCTACCACAGTCCCGGGCACCTAGTCAACAGCCAGTACTGATTTACTTGCAGTTTCATGGCAAAAATTTCACTGAACAAAACACTTCTCCCTATCACCACATATACTCAAATAGGAACTAGGTATTAATCTGTCAAGGATGTTATAGAAGAGATTTCTATATTGGATGGGAACTTATATTAACTCACCTCTAAATTCTCCTCTAATTCTGAAATTCTATTTTTATTTTTTAGAGAAACTTAATTAGTGTGGGATTACAAACTTCAAAGAACAGAATAAACCGATATCATGGAAGTATCACCATTACTCAAGAACCAGTAAATGTTAATTTTTAAAACCCCCTGAAAGACTAACGTATACTAAAGAGTTAATGAATATAAAAAAACCCTCAAAAGTCCATTTGAAAACTGGTTGTTTAGAATGAAGAAACCATTTTCCCACAAAACAACATGGAGGTTTTTAGACTCTTAGGGAAGCTCATAAAATCCAATCCCTGGGTAGAAGGTCAAGTATTAATATTGCTTTGGAACTTAATCACTGCTCATAATATGGTTTACTTTGGGATGCTGGCAGTATACTTCTCTGTACAACATCTGAATAAATGGGCAATTGTCTAGATAAGAAAAACCTGGTTTTCACCATGACAGTCAACTACAATTGTATTAAAAAACCACCACATATGCCAAACATAACAAATTTTCAGTCTGTAAAATATACTTCATTGGTCTCACTGGATTGACTCTATAACTTGCTCTGCTGAGGCGCCTCAATTTCTATAAATTTCTTTGCTCTAACAGCATGCTATTTTTTTCTATACAAATTTTGGCTCTAGTTTTCTAACACATGAAGCCACATAACCACCTATAAGTCAGGGTGTGTTGATCTCTTTCTAGCCCATTATTGCAAAACATCCTCAAAGGACTTTTCCCCCCCAAGTTTGTTGCTCAGACACAGAGCCAGTCTTACTTCTTTGTCACAGGGTTTATGCTAATTATTCTAAGGATCGTGCTCCCCAGTCTTATCCAGTTCTAGAAGGCTGTGGTTACTCTCTGATATTACTAAAGGAAAATTATTTGCTACTGGCTTCTTTTTCTACTTTTGGGGGAAGATCTGATTTTTATCACCTCCTTATTAATTACCCCACACAAAACTTTCCTCTGTCAGTTTTTGGTTCAGTTTTAAATTGCAAGTTCATATAATTGTTTTTATTATTATGACAGTCACTGAGTCCTTAGAGCTGCTGAAGCATATTAATGCATCCACTCAACACATTTCTTGAGTGCATGTCAAGTCTAAGACATGCAGGTGGGCAGCACAAAGATGAATTAGACACGCACCCTGCCTTTTAGCAACTTGAAGTCTTTTAGTAACTTGAAGTAGGCGTGATGAGATATGCTCTTGACATTTTCTGCCACACACTGTGGCTGAAGTGTCAACAAAGGGTCATGCTAATTGCTTTAGCAGTTCATAAGGTCCTAGCTTCCAAATGCTGTAGGATTAAATTCTTTGTCTTACGTCTGATGTCGGAGTCGACTTAAATCTGGAAGCGTCAACCTAAGACATGCTATTCGCAGGAGCACGGTGCTCCAAGGCATTAGTGGTAATGCTCACTTTAGGTTAATAGTGATGTCAAGCCTTATAAAGAGGATCCAAGCAAGAAAAACTGCAAGAGACCATACTCCCTGTTCTCTCTCTGTACCTGGAACACTGTCCTCCTCTGTTTCCTGTCTGGCATTTTCTTCCTCTAGATAACTACATACCTCCTTCTTTCAGTTCCTTTAATTCTGCTCAAATGGCACCTTTTCAGAGAGGACTTCCTTGACCACCCTATTTAGAGTAGGACACTTGTCACTCTCCTAACATGGCTTTACTTTTCACAATTCACTTATATCTAATGTTGCACTTTAAATTTTTCATTTTTTTTGCCAGGGACTTGTCATGTTTTATCACCACCTAACCTCACTGCTTGGCACTATTTATTATATGTAGAGAACAAAGGAACATTGTTTGCATGACACATGGATTCTTGAGCCATTCACTTTCTGGAAGGGCATCTCTAAGAAGAGAAAACTCACTACTTTGCATGACATTTTCAGAAAGTTCTTGACTTTTTGAGAGTCTGAGTTTGTACTCAGCCCAAATCGTCTTTCCTAAAACTTCTGCTATTGGTTCTATTTGGTGTTCTAGGACACACGGAATGGTTTAAGCCATTTCAACTTTCCACAAAGCAGCCCTTCAGGTGTCTGCTGTCTATTCTCATGTTCCCTTCAATCTTCTCAACTTTAGGCTCAGTGTAGTTCCATCAGGCCTCAGACAGGGGCCGTGGGTTCCTCTCTTGTACTGGTCACAGTCTCTGAAGTTATGGTGTGAAACACCCACAAATGAGTATAGTTATCTCTGTGATTCAAAGGTCTCAGCTCCTTCCCACGGCTGTTGGATGCTCACTGTACCTTAGCACATGGCAAAACATGTCTCATCTACTCTTCCTTGCTCACTCACCCCTTCATTCCGCAGGATGGGTTCTGGTGAGCACTCACACCTGCCTGTTACTGCTCTCGGTCATGGGGATATAGGATAAATATGACAGATGAGGCATGGTCTTATGGAATTTATGTTACTAGGCAGTTCTTCCAAGTAGATTTTTGCTTTTGAAACAAAAGGATGATAAATCTTAGAGTTAGTGATTCTTCTATTTGTAAAACTTGGAGTTAAGAAATTTCCAGCTTATGAAATCCAATAGAAATATTTGTACAGAGACTTAGAAGTTTATAACTGAAAGAAAGAAAAAGGATGAGATTTAAATGGAGCACCTGACTCATATTCTATAAAGAACATTTGAATAAATTAGTTTATATAGTTGGGGTGGGCTGAATGTGTGTGTGCGTGTGCACGTGTATGCATGCGTATGTGTGTGTGTGTGTGTGTGTGTGTGTGTGTGTTAGGGAGAGGGGAACCTCAAGGGCAGAGGCTTGAATTACCCATATTCTTCAGTGCACAGTATATTATCAGTTCACACAAAGCCCCTTTCTTCCTCCCTCCTCTCTCCCCTCCTCTTCCCCCTCCATCTCTTTCTTTATTCCTCTGTGCCATTCTAGTCCCCCCCCCCCCAAGTGAGCACTTGTCATATAAATTTTGGTATAAGTTTATCAAATTTCTCAAAAAATCAAGCTGGAATTTTATTAATATTGCTTTTATTTCATAAAATAATTCATGGGGACTGGACCTCTTTGTAATATAAATTCTGTGCTAAGGGCACATATTATCTTCCCCTTAATTAAAATTGTCTCTTATGTCATTTACTAGACATTTTAAAGTTTTCTGTGAAGTTACCGTGTATCCTTTGTTAGCTTAATTCCTACATACATGATAGGTTTGGTGCTATTTTGAATGGTATCTTATTTTTTTGTTAAATCTTCTAGTTGGGAGTGTTTTATTACATATTTTAAAAAGTGAGCACAAAACAATAATACTGGGTAATTTTTTTTTAACTATACAAAGGCTAAATGTTCCCAAACAGAAATTTTAAATATAACAAAAATGTAAGAGTTTATAAAGAAAACATTACCACAGAGGGAGAAGGCACAGCAAGCACTCTTTATATTAAACAGAGGACTCCAGATATAAACTAGAAATTTCCTAGCCTTACAATTAAAATGCCGTCCCAGTGCTAGCCAAGTCTTTTGATCTCAGGGCCCCTGTGTGGCTGAGATGACCCACATGTCATCAGTGTGGTGTCCTCAGTGAAATGGAAGAAGGGGACTTGAAGAGGAACCAAGTGAGGGCAGGGGAGGGCTAGTCGGTGTTTGGCTGGGAGGATTAGAGGACTGGGGAGGGTCTCCAAGTTCAGGACCCTGATTAGAAATACAAGATCATGCCCTCCATATCAGAGCAAACCTACTCAACAGAGACCTTTAAACATAGGTCTTGGTGAATTACAATCCAGGCTCAACAACAGAGACTAAATCTCCTTTGCTTCTTATAGGAAGAAAAAAAACCCCACAAAAAATCCTAAAGCCTATCAGTGCTGTGCTATTGAGGGAAAAGGTGTATTATTAAACAATCAATAGGCAACACGATCATAACAATCAATAATAGTGAGATAAAGGGAAATGTTCCTCCTTCACTGACTGGCATTGGATGGCATTAGACGATCTAAGAAAAGCATTTAGATTCATACCCCATGTTAAACCCAAGAGGATGAGGTGAAAGGCACTCATATATTATTCTGGTGGCCAGGGATTCACTGCATATTCAGTTGTCAAGGTGAAAGATGACAAGAGTCATGTTCTAGGGAAGATCAAAAGTATCAGTCTGAATAAACCACCATAACAAGGAAGTCCTAACTAAGGCATATTTTTGTTACTTAGATGTGACAGGGACTTTGAAATAGTGCTTCTCTTACAGGACCCACTACCATCTTACAGAGATGGGAAAGGGTGCTCTTTAAAATTATTTTTGCCACCAAATGATTTCTGTTTATATTCCCCAAAGACTCAGAGCAGAATGATGACATGAGGGTACACAGAAACTTCATAAAACATGATCTTAGATGAGGGTTTCATTTCAAGCCTACCCATTAGTACCATCTGCTCTTTCACCAGGACTCTGAATTTCACCAAACACAACAGGCTAAGTAAGAATTTCTGAGTCTCCATTTTTAAATTCAAATTTGACAAAAGAAAAAGATCAACTAGAAATCCAGACAGTATGGGACAGAGAATGGGGGAAGGAGACAGAAGCCAGAACTCAGGGCACATTATCAAAGTGAACTCTTTTAAAATCATTCTGGAGTCTACAATTTTTACCACCCGTACTTTCCTGGGAACTGCCTGTGAGCATTTTCACCTGAAGGCCATTGTCGTGCAACTGACATGGACGGCTGTAACTCAGAGAGGCGGAACTTACCTTCAATATGTACCAAAAAATTAAGGTGGGACTCAATTCCCACCAATAAGCCAGATGTCCCAAACTCTTCTCCAGTGTAACTCTGCTGGCCGGACTGCTCCTGGGGATTGGGTTAAGTCCCCGAGGATTTTTTTGTAGGTGCTTTCAAGTCATTGAAATCATTCTCTTGGCTTTTTTTTCTTTCCTAATTCAGAAAGCAGGAAATATCTTTCTTGTATAACAGTCACAAAGCAGTCCCCTTGGGCTTCCAGGGGGCTTGTTTCTTCCAGTTCCTGTTTCTGGTTTCTAACTACTAACTCTATATTTGGAACAGCCTGCCTGGGGGCTGTTTTGGATTTGGTCATAATAAGATAACCTGGAGTCACTGAGCAGAGATCTAAAGCAATCTTATTTTTCCAGGAAGCAATGTGTTGACCTTTCAGGATTTGTTCCATTTTATTGAGTGTGTTGAGTTTTTGAATAGCGTTGTTTACAGCAAAAAGTTGGGTGTTTACACTACTGGTCCTTAAGGGTGTATGACTATACAGGAATAGGATATGCACAGTCTCCCGGTTCACAATGAGTTTACATTTGCTTCTTATGTGGACGGATGTAATCTAAGGAATGCTCTTTATACATTCTCTTATTCCATGGCAGCCTTGAAAATAGCTACTTGCTTGGAAATGGACAAATATTTGTCAGAAGAGTAAGACCAGAGTGTTGACGACAATCCTTTTACATCAGGGCAAAAAAGAATGAACACTGATAACAACTTATTGATAGATAACAACTTCTTCCTTTCCCCAGTAGTTTCAAAATGCATAGTGTTAAACCTATATGAACACAATATTATAGGAATAAACAGATAATCAACTTGCCACTGGACAAAGCCATTTGAAGAGTCAAAGAGACTCTTACCACCACTGAGCACTCTTGTAACCCTACCTTTGATTTTTTGCTTTGTCATGTTTTTGAACCATAAGAGTAACTTGTTTTGTAAATAAGATCGGAAAGAATTATCACACTTTCATTTTACAAAGGGAAACCCAAGGCATAAAAACACATTTTATGATAAGATTTTATGATTATTTAAATTATTGCCTTGGGAATGGGAAATTTGAGCTTCACAGAGAACCTTTTGTTTATGAAGTTATCAGTCATCAAGTCAATTTCAGAGGATTATGATATCAGAACTAAAATAAGAGTGCAAATTCTCCCCCTAAAGAATATTACTTTCATGTGTAATATGGATATATGAGATGGTTTTACTTTAATTTATACCATATTTTATTTCTTGTTTCTTTAACGTTTACTATAGGTTAAAAGTTATTCTTTCTTATAGTAGGTGTACAGTGAATCATCTTTTAGAAAATCTAAGATGTAATTCAGGAAATTCCTTCTTTTTCTAACTTTCTATTTTCCCTTTTGGTCATTTTGCCCTTGTTTTTATACTTAAGATCCTGTTTCACAAGCCAAAATTTGGCCATATGATCTGTGCAGTTGTAATGCTTCCATACCATTCCAGAGCAGTGTGCGCAGCGTTCGTGAAAGACCCATTCTGGAGAATCAACAGCAGTTTGGAAAATCCACTGTATCCCTCTTGGCTTTGGGACAAGTCACCTAACCTTTCAGATAAAAATTCTCATCTGAAAAATGGGACTAATTTACTTTTACAGTTTCATTCTGGGAGCTAAAATACATGCAGATTCTAGAACAGGTTCCCTTATCACGGTTACTCAATGCAGATGCGATTAGCATTGGAGATACGACAATTCCTCTGCTATGCAGGAATGTCCCACCCACCGTGAGACGCCCTCTATAACGCCATTGATACTCATCAATGAGGGCTTTGTGAAATGATCATACTAAATCTTTTGTTTGTGCTGATTTTTCCTTCCACTCCTTTAAATATGTGTATATATATATATATATATATATATATATATATATATGTATGTATATGTATATATATACACACACACACACACACATACACACACATATATATGTGTGTATATATATATACATTAATACACATATACCCACATATGTACATATGTGTGTATATATACATATATATTAGTTTTGTATATTTATTCATTGAGACTGAGTTCAATTTTCATTTCCTCAAGTTCCTAACTTCCAGCAGCTGATATGACACCATGTTTAATGCTCTTGAAGTCTATCACCATTGAGGTGCTTACATGCTGAGTGGCATTGCTTATGGATTTCTATGGTCTTTTGACTACTAGCAATCTGAGGTCAGGGGCTGTATTATATTTCTCTTTCAGTGTCTAGCACTCTACACAATGCCTGACATATTGTGGGTACTTGGGGATGTTGTTGAATCAAATGGTCCACCTCCTACGAATTCTGAGACTGGTAACCTTCATATTCTGACACAATCTTCCTTTGAGGCATTTCACATTGTTTAGAGCCTTGACTTCTCAGACTATACTTCCCTTATCTAGATAACTGGGGTCCGTTTTCTTCTAAAGACTATGAGAATGAAACAGGCCTGTGTGTGAAGGGACCAGGTTAGGTCAGTATCTGATATGCGGTGATGCTGGGTGGGGTGCTAGGTGGGGAGTTCCAAGAGCTACAGCACAGCGGAAAGATGCAACAGGGCTGTGTTCCAGGAACAGGATTCTGACCATGACACAGGAACAGGTGCTCCAGTTGTGCTTGAACTCACTTGTCCCTTCTGAACTTGCTATGGGTGCACTTCTTAAAGGATGTTCACTGTAGATATTTTCATCGGTTCTTGCTCTTGTTTTCATTTTGTTCCAGGTTAACTACTAGTTTTTATGGATAGTCTGTGTGGTTTCTCTTTTCTGCATTTCATCCTGCCATGGGATATGCCAACAAGAGAAACGATTCCAGGCCCTGCCATGGTAATAAAGTAAAACAGACACAGAGTCCTCCTGCTGATCTATGTCACCTCCCTCTGTGACTTCCCAAACTGGCCATTCTAAATATTTGCCCTTCTCCTCAAGGACCCTACTCCAGGCCTCCTTTCTTGCCACATCCTATGGCCTCCCGCACCCTCACAAGCTCTCTCCAGATGTGTTGCTTTCTACCTCACAGAAGCTATTAGGTGCAAACTCTCATCTTTCTGTGCCTCGCCCCTGCCCCTCCAACCAAATGCATCTGTAGCCATCATTCCCATTGTGGTGGAAGATGCCCCCTCCCCCCAAATCAAGGGTTGTCCTGCCACTGGATCCTGGATCCATCACCTCCTCCTCTGTGAAGATGACCATCCTTCACTTACCCTGAGCTCCTTCCTGAGTCTTCTATCCAACATCTGACTTAACAGGTCTACTTGGATATCTAACATATAACTCAAACTTATGCTCAAAAACAAACTTTTTCCAGTTGTTCAGGTCTAAAAATTTTAGTCATGATTTTTTTCCCCTCATAAATCACATTCAATCTTTCAGCAAATCTTACAGCTTTTCCTTAAAAATATATCCAGAACCACTGCTTCAATCCTGGTGCAAGCCATCTGATTCACGTCTTGCCTGGATTTTATTGCACTAGCCTTCTTCTTCTTCTTTTTAATGATTTTTAAAATTTTTATTATTATTTTTTTATTTTTTTATTTTTTAGAGAGAGAGCATGTGAGTGAGGGAGAGGGGCAGAGGGAGAGAGAGAATTGTTTTTCAATGTTTATTTATTTTTGAGAGAGAGAGAGGTAGAGAGGGATGGGCAGAGAGAGATGGAGACACAGAATCCAAAACAGGCTCCAGGCTCTGAGCTGTCAGCATGGAGCCTGATGTGAAGCTCGAACTCATGAACAGTGAGATCACGACCTGAGCTGCAGACCAAGGCTCAACCGACTGAGCCACCACGCGCCCGAGAGACAGAATCCTAAGCAGGTTCCACACACAGTGCAGAGCCTGACATGGGGCTCAATCCGATGACCCCTGGCTCATGACCAAAGCCGAAATCAAGAGTTGGAGGTTCAACTGACTGAGCCACCCAGGTGCCCCTGCACTAGCCTTCTGAAATTAGCCTTCTAAACCTCCCTGCTTCTATCCTTGCCCCCTCTACTGTATTCTTAACAACTAGAGTGGTCTTGTTGAAATACAAGTTAGATAATGACACTCCTCTGCCTGAACCTCAAAACATGTTCCATCTCACTCAGAGCAAGGCCCAAACCTTTACAGGGACCTACAAAGCCCTGTGTGATCTGCAACTATTGCCTCTCAGGCCTTATTCTTCTACTCTGTGCCTAGCTCACTCTGCTGTAGCCCACTGGCCTGGCTTTCTTCAGCATGCCAGGGACATCCCTGCTTCAGGCTTATAACATCACCAGGGTTCCTTCTAGGTTTATCTCAACATTCGGACTTTAAGATTATCCTAACACTCATCTGGTACCAGAATCACTTAGAACGATCCAGGATTAAAGTCACAGCTTGCCAGCAATGTGGCATCAGGCTTTCTATCTTTGGAGGAACCTTCTTAACTGTCTGTGTCGGATCCACACCCTGCCCAGGACCTCGTCTCTCCCCAGGCCCTTCCTCTCCAGATCATCTCAGGCACAAGGAAAAGAGATTCACTGGACATGGGGGTCTGCATTTACCCTGGCTTAAAAGGCTTACTATGCTCCAAAGAGACTAATCTCTGGTGTAACTCAATAGACACACTTTCTGTGTGTCAAGGGACATGCCCTATTATAGGTGTCACCACAATCACAGAAGTCCGGTGGTGTGGCTTCCTACCAGGCATTTATCATTCTTCCAGTCCAGATGCAGTTGACCAAACAGTAGTCATTTATATCACAAGCAACGTTGCCTAGTAACACAGCTAACATTCTACTTTTATCAGGTCTCCAGGGAAACAGAGCTAGAAAGCTGAAGAAGTCAAATGTCAAGTTCTCCTGAAGAAGGGCAAGGAGTCTGTGAACACTCTGTCCATGTGTCTTTTGCTTTTGCTGTTCCCTCTGCCGGGGAGGCTCCTCCCTGGACATCTGCGTGGTCTGCTCCCACACTTCCTTCATCAGAAGTCACCTCCCCAGTGAAGGCTTCCTACGTGAGAATTGCAACTCCTAATATCACCTGCTGGCACCGTCCACGTATGCTGTATTTTCTTTTTCATTGTCCTTATTACCTTCTAATATATATAATTTATGAGCTGGTTTTGCCTATTTTGTTTTCCCATGGAATTTAAAGTCTATATGGCTGGGGTATTTGTCTTTTTTCTCCTGCACTGATAATTCTTAGCACCTAGGACAGTGCCTGGAACACAGTAGGTTCTTCAACACTACTTGTTTTATTTATAAACGAATGTATGTCTTTTCTGTCTTTCAAATTCTGAATTTTCACTGGTATCCTTTTTTGGGGGGTAGAGAGAGGCCAAATGTTTTCAGCCTACAAATACAAAGGGGCATGGTGTTAGAGATTAACACGCAGGCCAAACTGCCTGGGTCTCAGTAAAGGTTTTGCCACTCACCTTGGAGGTTTCCCTAATCTCTCAGTGCCTTTGTGGTCTCTCTGTAAGTGGGGATAATAATAGCACCGATATCTCACTGTTGCCATGAGGATGAAATGAGTTAAAATATGTGTCAAGTATTCAGAAGAGTACCTGTCACTTAGGAAGCATTATGTGTTAACCATTATTAAAATCAAATTTTAAAAGGCCTTTGTTTCCACTCTGCACCACTTCTAGATATTTCCCTTTCTTCCAAGTTTTTCTTCCTCTCTTGAGAGGAACCGACGCCAGTCTTTAATTTCCATTCACTTTTCCAACCACTCAAACTATGATTTCGAACGACCCGGGTGCTACTTGTTTCTCCTTAGTCCGTGAGTGAGTTGTAGGCCTGCCATCGTTGACCACACGTGTCTTGCCACTCCCTCCTGGGTTCCACCTCTCCGTACGGCTGCCCCTTCTCAGTCTCCCTCAAAGGCACCCCTTTTTTTTGCTCACACTTTGGTATTCCTGACGTCATCTCTCTCTCCACATTCTCCCTGGTGACTCCATTCACAGGCATGGCTTCAACTCTCACGCTGATGACACCCAGTGAGTGCCAGCCCTACTGACAGTTTCCCAAAGGTGTCATGTTCTTCCTCACACCCATGACTTCAAGCTTTCTGTCTCCTTCCTGGCATCTTTTTCTACCCCTGGCTCCGTCTCCCTTAATACAGTTGGTTCTCCAAGTTTTAATACAACCATCACCTTTTCTCTCATTCCCAAGCCATGGGCCCCTCCTCTGCACTCTCTTAGTGCTTTATGGATGCCCCTATCATAGTAGAACACTTGATGGCCAGTTTATTTAGTTTTATACAAATATATATACATATATGAAAGTGCAGTGAATATGTTTTGGGCTCCCTTCCATGACTACAAACACCATACACAAGTGGAGCAGGACAACTAGTATTTACATGGCTGAAAATCATACCACCAGCTCTTTTTAAAGGTTTCAACAGCTTAGTGTCTTGCTCTGGCTCCCATTTTGATGTGAGTCTAGGCACCTACCTGCAGAGTACATCCAAACACACCGATCATCAGCATAGCTACCGAAAGGTAGTCGGTAAACACATCCCACCATGGTTTCAGCACACGGAAGGCAGGCTGCTGCTCAGAGAACTGCCGGAATTCTGTCACCGGAATCATGTTTCTGAGAAAGGAAAGGCTGTGAATTAATTTCTCTTCACGTACAACACACCGCATTAACAGCATTTGAGAGACATTAACAGCTGCTTCAACCCATGAGAAGCAGTGACCTGAATTAGTCCAGGAGTTATCAAGGCACCTTGGTGTTTTATGAAGCCATTGAATAACGCCACTGGTAGAGGAAATAAGCCCCACACGGAAATGGCAAATACTTGACTATTATCCCATAAGTGGGTTGCCTTTGGCTCCGCATGGCCAGAAAGACCATGGCCAGAGCAGACCATTATTTCCTGGACCCTCCCTTCCCCTAAACAAAACATGAAGATGCCAGAGAGAATAGAGCCCAGCCTTTGAAATGCTTCTGTTATTTATCTTCGCATCCTGGGTTGCTGCTTTAAACTATTTTCAATGTAATCTCAGCATTGGTTTGTGTTAATTATTTACTAGTCTCTATTTGTAAAGCATTTACTTGCCCCCTGGGAAGGTAGACTGCTTTGCCACCTGGCCCTGGTCTTGTAAGATGGAAGGACCTCATTGGCTGTGGTTGTGGTTGTGGTTGTGGTAGGGGGAGGGGATGGTTTGCAAAGGACTTCACTTTTTCTTGCTTCCCATTTTTTGTCCCCGTGCTTTGTAAAACATTCCTTTCTTTTCTTTTCTTTTTTTTTTTTTTTTTTTTTTTTTTTTTACTGTTTATTTATTTCTGAGAGAGAGAGAGCACGAGTAGGGAGGGACAGAGAGAGGGAGAGAGAGAATCCCAAGCAGGCTCTGCGATGTTAGCACAGAGCCCCATGTGGGGCTTGATCTCACGAACCTACAAGATCATGACCTGAGCCGAAATCAAGAGTCAGACGTTCAACCAACTGAGCCACCCAGGCATCCTGTGCCTGTGCTTTTGACTTGATTTCTTTTTCTCTATTTTCTGTATTCTGCATATTTCACCGTGAACCTCACATTTATCCTGATTTTCTGCTCTGAGAAATGAGTTGTCCTTGGAAACGCCTATCTCTATCTCAACGACAGAAGATAAATGAGTAGGATGCAACTGAGGCTCCAGGAAAAAGGAGAAAGAGACACATCCTTCTTAGACTGTATTGTCCTTTCTCATGGCTCAGTCCCACTGCCTTTCCTATGGTCCGGGACTTGAAGTTCATCAGCCTGCTACGTGAGAAGGAATGTTCTGTTCTTATGGCAATAAGGGCAGCCAGTGTGGGACAAAAAGAAAATTTCTCTCCCTTTTGCCACCTTTGGATCCAAGAATCTAGCTCTCTGCACCTGTCCTTATTACTCAGTCCTAATTACAGAGCAAGAGCAAGGCTGCGTTTTGCTGCTTATTCTCCCAAGCCTTGTTTATTTTGTGGATCTTCCCTTCCCTCATACTGAATTGAGGGCTGTACAATAAACAGCCCAAAGCCAAGCCAAGCCTCCTCTTTGAGTTCACAGGTGGTTATCTTTGGAAACGATTTTAATTATCCATTCTGTCTTGTTGCTTTAGCTGACTTCCTAAAGCGGCAATCTGTCTTCCTTCTAGGCTTATTCCTTAACACAGTGTTGAAAATTTCAACTGCCTGCTGCCACTCTCATGTGTGACCTGCCTACTTGACATCCGTGCAGCATTTGACACGATTTTCTCATTTTATCAAAACACGACTTCCCTAACTTCATTCTGTTACTACCACTAGGCTGCAAGCTTCTTGAAGGAAGAACCTATATGCTATGCACGTGTGTTCTCAAAACATATGTTGCAGGCAAGCCATACAAGCTAAATTAAGAACTTTTCAGATTCCTAGTGTCCTTGACATTTCAGACTAGTTCATATTTCCTAACACTTCATGACCGCTTTGCTTCCCAGTGAGTCATTACAACCTCACTGCCCCAAGTGTTTCCTACTCACGGTTGGGCCAGTGACAGTCACAGAGGCTCTAACTCATTTTAACTTCCGAGTTCTGCTTCCAAAGCAGGCTCTGCGATGTTAGCACAGAGCCCCATGTGGGGCTTGATCTCACAAACACACAAGATCATGACCTGAGCCAAAATCAAGAGTCAGACGCTCAACCGACTGAGCCACATTGTCTCATTCCATTTTGCATTCCCATCACTGACCACAGCACCTGGCAAACAGGAGCAGGGCCTGAACAACTGCTGTTGAGTAAGTGAATGACTGAATTCAGATGCTTGTTCATGGAGCTCTGCTCACCCAAATGAGATTGGAGGTGACCCCAGCCAGCTGCAGTGACAGTGCTAACAAGGGCAGTATACCTGTGTGCTAGTCCACATTCTTTGACAGATTTGGTGGTTGTTTCCTTCATGGTGAGTTCCTGTACACCTTTGAAGGAACTGGGCTTATTCTTTGAAGTGAGGACCAATCTCAGGAATAAAATGCACCGATGTAAAGCAGTGGCTTTCAAATGTTTTGATCTCAGGTCACTTTCACCCTTTAAAATGTAGAAGGACCTCAAGGAGCATTTTTTTAAATTTATTTTTTATTTTTTTATTTTTTTAATGTTTATTTATTTTTGAGACAGAGGGAGACAGAACATGAGTTGGGGAGGGGCATAGAGACAGGGAGACAAAGAATCTGAAACAGGCTCCGGGCTCTGAGCTGTCAGCACAGAGCCCGACGCGGGGCTCGAACCCACGAACTGTGAGATCATGACCTGAGCCGAAGTCAGACGCTCAACCGACTGAGCCATCCAGGCGCCCCAGGGAGCATTTTTTTATGTGGATCACACCACTTAATATTTACTGTATTAGAAATTTAAACCAAGAAAGTTTAAATATATATACTAAGTTAAAAATAAACCCATTACATGTTGATTATAACTAGTCTCCAAAACAGTAACAAAAAAAAAAGAGAGAGAGAGAGAGAGAGAAGCATGGCTTTCCACTTTTGCAAATCTCTTTAACATTTGGCTTAATGGAAGATAGCTAGATTATCGTATCTGCTTCTGCATTCTGTCTGTTGCAATGTTATTTTGATCGAAATTTATGAATCCAATAGATAGGCAGTTGGAAAATAGAGTATCTTAACAGCCTTTTCATATAATTGTGGATATTAACTTTTGATATCAAACTGACCTAGTTAGTTGCAATATGGAATCTGAAAACTATATCAACAAACTTTTCAAACTTCATGATATGCTGGTATTTGGTTATCTGGAAAATATTGGATTGCTGAGTTATGCAGATCTTCCAAATGTTGACAAATTATGTAAAAAAAAAAATCACATTCATTAATATCATTACTGCTTTCATGAGAAAAGTTTTAAGGAATGGGATTTTTTCCAAAATTCTAATCACCACCTGAAAGTTTGAAGTTTGTGGTAGCAAATGGTATCAGATGTTTTCCTTAAAGCATTAGGCTCACTTCATTCATTTCGAGAAAATATCTTCCACAGGCTAAAGTCTGAGTAATCAGTTGTTTTATTCAAGTAAAAGTGACATAATACGATAAAGGAGCTAACTCAACTTTCAACTCAAATGAGGACTTTTCCTTGAGACAACTGCTGTACTGTGGAATGTACCAGAAATGCTTTATATATTCTTCTCCTTCATCATACAGCACATTAATACAGTGTGTAGCTAAGGCTTATGAGTTATTTAAATAATTTTAATGCATCAATGAGGAGACTAAATAAAACTGGCATTTAAGTTGTAAGTGTATGCTAATGAAGAATGTAATCACCACAGCACAGTCTGATACCTCTATCTTGGTTCGTGCTAAGGTGCATTACCCACCACTGCTTTGGCACCATAAGCGAAAAAGGCAAAAATAAAAAATAAAAAAATAAAAATAAATCTGAGCATGACAAAATAGTTTTGACCTTGTGGACTCCCGGTTTAGGCCACCAGGGTTCCATCAACCACACTTTGAGAAGCACTGAGGTAGAGGCTCACTGTTCTTTCATCTACAGCTCTTGTTGAGAAAGCAAAGCATAGGCACTCAGAAAAGGCCATGTTCTCTGAGTCCTTGGCTACATTGCCTTCACAGGCATTAGTCTTTTTAATGTGGAAAATAAAGACAAACTAAGGAATCTAAGAAACTTAAATAGTATGTACTGCCTCCCCATACTGGCACAACCTAACTAAGATGGGTTTTTAGAGAAGCTGCCGGCCAAGATGACACAGCCCTTTTGTTAGAGCTCTTAACACACTTCACTGCTTTTGGGTAAGTGTATGTATGTGTCCATGTTTATGGCCATGCCATATATGCGTGTACACACATACTCCACATGAATGTACATACACAGATCTACCCTACAACACAGAGACTTTATTATTTTAACATATCACAGGGCTCATCCTTGTAATTATTTTTGACACAACAAAAGGGTGGGGATAAAGAAGGTGATTAAACAACTCCAAAAACTAAAGAGAGAGCAGATGGACCTTGTGCTTGCTGATTGAAAACAAAAATTTATTTTGTATTCTTCTTTCAAAAATTTCAGCAGCTCTGAAGACCTGCATTATCAGTGGCTACCCTGGATTTCTCTTTCATTACTATTGTAGCTTCCAATGGATTTGTTACCATTTCAAGAGTTACTGTTTCAAGCTCAGGGAGTCACCACTGAATCAACTGCTTGGGTTTAAATATAGTCTTTTCCCCTAGAGATCAATCAGCATAATTTTATTTCTATTTAACTTTTTTCTATTTTGGAATTTTGTCCAATTTTGATTTCCAACTTATTATGTAAGAGCTTAGTTTACCTAATTAAAAAATGCCTTTGGAAATATGGCATTGCATTTCAATCATGAGATTCTGGAGTCCTAATTAAAATTATATAAATTCTACATTATGTTATAGAGCTGCCTCTGTGCCCTTTTGCAGAAATCCACGTGCATTTCCTTTATTAGAAATATTTATTTCCGAAAGTCATTTTAATGGCTTTATAAAATTTACTTCTCAGAAGATCATATGATATAATCCTCTGGTAAAGAATATTGGTAAAGTTAGTTGCAAACCCAGAGTTTCTTTCTTTCATTTATTTGGCTCTTCCTGAACAATCTGTCCTCCTCCCTCTCAGGAGAGTTTTATTATTTTCTCCAGAATTAATTACACAGAACAAATTCTGCTCTATTAACCCTTGGCTCTAAGAATATGAAACCTACTCTATTTGATTCAAACCTGATTGCTAACACTGCTCTCCAATGCCTATCAGTTGGATACAGTCAACATTTGCTTTGTTCCACAGTTTTTTGGCAGTTGGAAAATGGCATTACCTTTAGACAGACATCATTCAAGGGAACAAGAGCCAATTCCAAATTACAGTAATGTGGGAGTGAACCATTACAAAAATGAATTTAAAAGTTCAATAATTCCTGGGGCGCCTGGGTGGCTCAGTCGGTTGAGTGTCTGACTTCAGCTCAGGTCATGATCTCATAGTTCATGAGTTCAAGCCCTGCATCGGGCTCTGTGCTGACAGCTCAGAGCCTGGAGCCTGCTTCAGATTCTGTGTTTCCTCTCTCTTTCCCTTCCCCACTCATGCTCTGTCTCTGTCTCTCAAAAATGAATAAATGTTAAAAAAAAGTTAAAAAAAATAAAAGTTCAATAACTTCTGAGCACATGCAATATGGATTCTACAGAGAAGAAATCCACATATATGCTTCATCTATGTTGCTAAACCTATCTAATGGCCAATGCTCAGGCCTCACCTATTTGCTCTACGAGCATATAAGCAGCATGGGCATAATCTAACCATCCTTTACTTGACTTTCAAGATGCCATAGCTGTTAGGTTTTCCTCCTCCTTCCCTGGCTGTTCCTTCTTTAACCCTTTTGCTGTTTCTTCCTCTTCTCCTTGACCTCTGACTTTGGAGTGCTCAGGGCTTAGTCTTTGGACCTCTTCTCTTCCCAAAGTCATTCATCCTCTGGCGATCACATCTAGTCACAGTACTTTAGTTTTTTTCAATTTTTTAAATGTTTACTTTATTTTTGAGAGAGAGAGACAGAACATGAGTGGGGAAGGGGCAGAGAGAGAGCAGGAGACACAGAATCCGAAGCAGGCTCCAGGCTCTGAGCTGTCAGCACAGAGCCCAATGTGGGGCTCGAACCCACGAACTGTGAGATCATGACCTGAGCTAAAGTTGGACACTTAACTGATGGAGCCACACAAGGTGCCCCTAGTCACACTGCTTTAAACAGCATCCAAACTAAACACAAGTTCAAACCTGAATCCAGACTCATGGACCCAACTGTCTACTTGACATCTCCATCTGGATATTCACCAGACACATTAAATGCAGTATGTCCCAAACCAGCTCCAGGTCCCTTCCCTTATTCTTATTTTCCCCAACCCCACACAGCCCTATTTTTCTTGTAACTTTCCTATCTCTAGGAAATATGGCAACTCCATTTTTCCAGTTGCTTAGGCCAAAAACCTTGGAGTGATCCTTGATTCTTCTTTGTCTCTTATATCCTACATCCAATCTACCAAAACATATTGTGCTCCTTTATGGTCTGTCTCCTACCAGAATATGTTTCATGAGGGCAGGTACTTTCTTTTCAGTTCTACTCTATACATTGACGTATCTCAACTATTTAGAAAATAATGCTTGACATATAGTAGGCACTCAGTATTTGCTGAGTAAATAGTGGATACATGGTAATTTTAATGAATAAAGGGAAGTACAATTGCCTTTAGCTTTAGAAATAATCATTGTAAAGGCAAAGGGTGTCTCTGGATAATGCTATGGGAGGAAGATCCCATGGTGCAAGGCCAGGACATCAGCTGGTGTCCTGAGGCTACTGTGGAAAAGGAGTGCAAGTGAGGAAGAGCACAGAAATACTTTGATTTATTTAGGGATTCTTCTCAGCTGTACCCAAAGGTTCCATAAATCAAAATAAAGTCCTCAAGATATGCTCAAAACATCAATCATCAAAATAAAACAAACTGCTTTTCTTCTAGCAGTGCAAAGATGGAAATAAAAAATGAGAAAATGCCAAATTTTCCAATTCCTAAAAATGATACCCTTCTCTCTTGGGAGAACGTGACTCTAGATTGTATTTTATTCTGTAGTTGTGGCACACATGACAAAATATCTCTAGAAAAGTCCACCAAACAAGATCATAATTACATGGTTCTATAGAAATATATCTAATTAAAAGGAAGTAAGAAATGAGTTATAAAATTTTAGAACGTGAATGGCACTTCAGAGGTCATCTCACCCATAACTCTCATTTTAAGAGTGAAAAACTTGAGTTGACAGATTAGGTGACTCATGCCCAAGGAACACGGCCAAGGGCGAGCCATGACTTCTAACCAAACCTTACCCCATACAGCTCCTAGTTAAAACTACATCATGATGACTCAAATGCAAAACAATTAAAATATACTAGGAAACAAACAGTTTAAGCAGAAGTTCTCCTGTATTCAACTTCTCTTTTCATATCCCTATTTGATAGCAGGAAATTTCTCAAAACCTATTATTAATACATTTAAATGATTCTTGAACTCTACTGCCCTTACAGCCCCATAAAGCAAGAACTTTGCAGTCAGAAGGAATTGAAAGAGGCAAGTGAAACTTGGAACCCAGTGGATACTTCTGTATTATTAACTCCTTGCATATTTCCACAATGTCATACATTAAATTAATGGCCCAATCACATTATTCCAAAAATATTCAAATTAAGCTTGCCCTTTTTTCTAAGGGTGGTAGTGGTGGTGGGAAGCAAAAATTACTCCTACCTAGCAATTCTCATTCTTAAAGAGAAGATATCATATCTTCTCTTCCTCATTATACCTTTCACATATTAAAGAAAAATCCCTTTAATCATTGTACTTCAGGCCATACATCTCAAGGACTTTGCTTCACATGATAGTTCCACAGTTACCTATACTGTAGCCAGAAGCTTTTGAATCCACTAAAAATTTAGTATATATGATGATCAACAGCGGATTTTTTTTCTCTCACAAGCACAGATTACCTTCATTTACTTATGCACTTGCTGTACAATAATGAAAGTGTAAAATATGTCAGGTCCTGTGCTAGGGGAATGCAAGTGAACAAAACAGAGGACTAGGTACCTGCCTTCACCCACATGGACTCTCATGGGAGAATGTGTATTAAAGAAATTACTATAAAAGCATGAATTGTAATTGATCTGCTTTGTAAATGTGACTGATTAGTGTTCCCCGTGCCAGTGGTGCATTTAAAGAGGTTATTTCTATTTCACTGAAGCTGGAGTGTATATCTTGTTTATCTGTGTGTCTTCTAGAAAACAACACAATGCCTTAGAGTGGACCCTCAATTCCTATTTGGTAAATCAAACCAGGCCCCCATATACCAGCATACTCAAAGATACACACACCCATTCAAGCATTTTGTAGTAAAGACCAAATTCTTTCTTCTATTATTATCCTGTTATAAAGTTTGACATTGCAATAAATGACTATTATTACCATTAACTATTCACATTATAAATAGTGATTATTCAAAGAACATGCACTATGAAGAGAGTGAGAAGAAGAAAAGAGTCAGGAATAATTTATAATTTCAAAGTTAAGGATCATTGAAATTTTAATGCACAATGTTCTGTCACTGGTGCTAAAGAGGATGTGTCGATCGATAATGATTTCTTAGGTTTAGCTTGTATCCAATGGCCAACTTTTGTGACTCCCTTATCAGAGCATTGCTCTATTAAGAAACAAGAGACAGAAAACAGATCCAAACATAATAGTCTTGTTTATGATATAATGGTTTGGAATAGTGCCCTCCTAAATCTTAGTGAGATCTCAAAAGAAGGCTTTGCTTTCTTTGGGATTTTCTGTCCAAGAGCTTCAGCTTCATCTATATGACACTAATAATAATTTAAGGTTTATTATGTGCATTTCAAGTAAATTTGGATTCAGAAACATTTTCTAAAATGAGACTAACTTGTGATCTAACAGTCTCAAAAAGCGATCATAAAGGATATCAAGGCCTTACTCATCTCTGTCATTCAGAATTTACTAAAAGTCTCTCCGAGAAACATGGCTCCAGCTCCCTGCATCCCACTGGCATTCTTGGTCACCTCTGTTTCATGTCGTTTCTCTCTCCCTTAAACCAGAAACAGTCTTGCAGGAGGCACACTGTACATGTCAGCCTCCACCCCTTCCCTGACAGGATTCTAAACCCTTGAGAAGACTGTGTGTTTCCCCTCCAACTCTTGATATCATTTATATGTGATTGAGAAAAGATTTCAGTTCATCTTATCAGTCCTGACATCCAAAAACTAAGCCTAGGATTCAACTGAGCAAATCCATAATGACTGTTTTGAAGACTATCTTCTTCCTTCAATGGACAAAAACAAATTTATCTCCAGTCCAGTTTTACCCTGAGCCAAGAAAGCGCAATGGTTCTAAGCAGCAGAAGCACCATGAACATATGGTGCAGGTCAGAGAGTCCAGACAAAATGCATGTAGGATCAGTGGTAGGTCTACCTGGAAGGCAACTTTCTTTCTAACAAAAGGAAAGCAAGGAGAGGATGGTGAAGAAGACAGGATGGCTCCTGCCCTTCAGAACATTAAAACTGAAGGTTCCTACTTAGTTTTCACTTTTTGGAGTTTAAAGTAGTCTGAAAAGGCAGAGGCCATCTTCCATTTCATATTGTTAGCTCCAGGCCCCAAAATGCTCCATAGTTTTGAGTTAAATTCTTAGCAATCCTATGGGGGAAAGTTGCCTTGTCTGTTCCAATAGGCAGTTTGGCAGTTTTACAAATACTTTTCATAAACATAGATTGATACTTTTATTTTTTTATTTTTTCAATATATGAAATTTATTGTCAAATTGGTTTCCATACAACACCCAGTGCTCATCCCAAAAGGTGCCCTCCTCAATACCCATCACCCACCCTCTCCTCCCTCCCACCCCCCCATCAACCCTCAGTCTGTTCTCAGTTTTTAAGAGTCTCTTATGCTTTGGCTCTCTCCCACTCTAACCTCTTTTTTTTTTTTTTTCTTCCCCTCCCCCATGGGTTTCTGTTAAGTTTCTCAGGATCCACATAAGAGTGAAAACATATGGTATCTGTCTTTCTCTGTATGGCTTATTTCACTTAGCATCACACTCTCCAGTTCCATCCACGTTGCTACAAAGGGCTATATTTCATTCTTTCTCATTGCCACGTAGTATTCCATTGTGTATATAAACCACAATTTCTTTATCCATTCATCAGTTGATGGACATTTAGGCTCTTTCCATAATTTGGCTATTGTTGAGAGTGCTGCTATAAATATTGGGGTACAAGTGCCCCTATGCATCAGTACTCCTGTATCCCTTGGGTAAATTCCTAGCAGTGCTATTGCTGGGTCATAGGGTAGGTTTATTTTTAATTTTTTGAGGAACCTCCACACTGTTTTGCAGAGCGGCTGCACCAATTTGCATTCCCACCAACAGTGCAAGAGGGTTCCCGTTTCTCCACATCCTCTTCAGCATCCATAGTCTCTTGATTTGTTCATATTGGCCACTCTGACTGGCGTGAGGTGATATCTGAGTGTGGTTTTGATTTGTATTTCCCTGATGAGGAGCGACGTTGAGCATCTTTTCACGTGCCTATTGGCCATCCGGATGTCTTCTTTAGAGAGATTGATACTTTTAAAAACAGTCAGCAAAAGTGCAACAGGCAGCTGAAAAACTTATTATGAAAACTTTCCCGCTAAGCTTGCTTGCTTTTTCTTCTTTTTTCTTTTCTTTTCTTCCTCCCTTCCTTCCTCTCTTTCTTTTCTTTTCTTTTCTTTCTTTCTTTCTTTCTTTCTTTCTTTCTTTCTTTCTTTCTTTCTTTCTTTCCTTCCTTCCTTCCTTCCTTCCTTCCTTCCTTCCTTCCTTCCTTTCCTTCCTTCCTTCCTTCCTTCCTTCCTTCCTTCCTTCCTTCCTTCCTTTCTTTCTTTCTTTCTTTCTTTCTTTCTTTCTTTCTTTCTTTCTTTCCTCTTTCTTTCATGGTAAGATTTAAAAGTTCCAGCTATGTTAAATCTAACAACTAGGAAACAAAGTAACACTGCTCAGGAAACAAAAGATTGGGACTTAAAGTGAGAGACTGAAAGACTAATAGATTTGTAGTATGAATATTTTTATGGCCTTTTTTATTAAGCTCATCTTTGCAAGAATCTACCATTTAAAATCTCTCTTTTTAAAAAATGTTTATTTATTTAGAGAGACAGCATAAGGGAGCAGCAGAAAGGGAGGGAGGGAAAGAGAGAGAATCCCAAGCAGACTCCATGCTAATGTGGGGCTCAAACTCATGAACCATGAGATCATGACCTGAGCTGAAATCAAGAGTTGGACACTTAACTGAATGAGCCACCAAGGCACCCCTAAAATTTCTCTTTTAAGAGAAGATTTTACAACAGTAAAAAAAACATTAACTGTTAATCCTCTTAGGGGCTTTTCAAAAAGGTTGTTTTGAAAAAGTCAGCTCTTGGTTTGTCTTTCCTGTTGGATGTGCTCAGTAAAATCCACGATGGAATGAAATCCAGGCCCTCCAGCCTCCAGGAAGAAACGATTCTACATAAAGAAATTAACAACCACTATACTTTTGTCAGAATATTAAAATGGATGTGAATACACCTAAAATTTGAATATTAGATTTTTGTTCATCCAACCAATAAATATTTAATGCAAGGCTTTTTGCCTATAGGAAAAATATTTGTTGGGTTTGGCTCTAAATTTAACATATTGATTTAATGGCCTATCTTTTCCAAGTTAGACATTATAGGACTTCCCTCTTTCAACTCTTATTTTCTCATAGCAAAGCTAAATAAAATGATATTCAATACTAGAGGCTCACATTTTAGAAACTGAAGGAGGGAATAAAAGTTTCTTTATATGAAGGCTCTAGGAGAACATGGTCAAAGGCTACTTGCCTCTCGGACCTAGAATGTGCCAAAAATTTAAATGAAAGAAATGCTTGGAAAATATGAATCAACTTGTTAAAGTACATCTGTTTCTGAAGATAATAGTCTTTAGTTAAAAAATGAAAACAAAAAACTACCCCCCACACACTACCAGAAAGAAATAGTGAAATGAGGTGGTATACATTGCATGATTGCAAAGGTCAAGTGATCTGTGTGGCTCTCGAAAAGTCACTATGAAGAAGATTCAAGCAATAGCAGGGCCTTGTGGTGTTAATCCTAAAGCTGGAATGTTCTTCCAACCCCCCTTGCTTTGCAGATTCCTATGCATCCTGCAGACCTCGGCTCTAGCACCACGAGCCAACCCTGATCTCCCTGACTGGGTCAAATCCAGCCCGCAGGCTCTTGGAGCACCCTGGACTCCTGTCATAGACTCCATTTTCCACTCATTTGCATGGTTCTTGGATTAATGTTGGTCTCTATTGTTTTCCCATCACCTAACAGTCTTCGGCATGTCATAGGTGCTCAGTATAGAGTCATCAAATAAATGAATAATTAAAAAGAAAGTTATAATACCAGTCTAAGTGTGAAACCTAGACTTATTCATTTGAATACTTTGTCAGCAAAAAGAAAATGGTGGTGTGGGAGCGGGGGGGTGGGAGGAATAGAACCCATTAGCCAACTTGGAATAAGACCCAAAGCAGTGCCCTCTTTGTAGACAAACTATAGTATTTTGAAAATCGTTTGCTTGCAGTTGCTAATTTTAGAAAGAAAGATGGCTTGGGGCCAAGGAAGTCTTCCTGAGAAAACTATCTCAAAGACATTGAGAGCCCTGCCAAATGTGTTTTCAAAAATGGCAGAAAGACCTAGAAAACAAGACCCTGAAGCCCCACAATCTGTCAACTTGCAGGGTGCCATTTAGTTACCTAAAGTTGCTTGGCAGTTTCATCAGCAGGATGAAAAGGTGGACTAGGGATGCTTGGAAGGAATAAAATTAGTTCAGTGGTTGTTGAATTGGGAGGTTTTATGTAGTGATCACCAACATTAAAAAAATGAGAAGTTGTGTAGAAAGGTCACAGAAATTTACCTAAAACCTTAGATTTAGTTGGAAAGAGCAAGGAAGAAACAAGAAAAAACTTACATTTAAAAGTCAAACATTTCAAAGCTGACAGACCGTCAGAATTTCTGAAGTAGGGGCGCCTGGGTGGGTCAGTTGGTTGAGTGTCCAACTTTGGCTCAGGTTGTGGTCTCACAGTCCATGAGTTTGAGCCCTGTGTTGGGCTGTGTGCTGACAGCTCAGAGCCTGGAGCCTGCTTCAGGTTCTGTGTTTCCCTCTCTCTCTCTGCCCCTACCCTGTTCGTTTGCTGTCTCTCTCACAAAAAAAAAAAAAAAAAAAAGTTCTGAAGTAAAGTGGGACTTAGAAATGGGTGGATGATCTTTTAGGTGGCTCAGGTCCAGGGGAAAATCAAGGTTTATGGAACAACAACTATGGGGATTTGTTTGTTTTTGTTCCTTCTGTAATGTTTGATCCTATTTTCAGATGACCCCTGTTAAAAACTTAACAGACTAATGTTTTAGGAACCTCATAAATGGCTACATAGACATAAATTTAAATTGTTTGGGCAAAAACAAAATAAATATCCATTTCAACAAAGAAACAGAAATTGGTGGAAAGATAGGTTGGTTCATTTCTATGCCAGTCCTTAGATACAAACAGAGTCTGTGTTGGGATACTTGTAGTCAAAGAGGTAGAATTTGGGGAAGTGAGGTGGAAAAAGCCATACCATTGTGATTCGTCCTTGGTCTTTCCCCTCTAGAAACTGACAGAGGGATAAATTATCATTGGAGATACCTACTTCAGAAGCACAGTTTCTCAAGGCTGGATGTAGTATCTTTGAAAGCTTTAAATCCCTAGCACCTATCACAGTGCCTGGCAGCTTTATTCATTCTTTCTGCAAGTCCTAGAGTAGCTTTAAACTGCGAAGTACTGGGGCGCCTGGGTGGCTCGGTCAGTTAAGCATCCAACTTCGGCTCGGGTCATGATCTCATGGCTTGAGCCTCACGTCGGGCTCTGTGCTGACAGCTCACAGCCTAGAGTCTGCTTTGGATTCTGTGTTTCCTTCTCTCTGCTTCTCCCCAGCTCATGCTCTCTCTCTCCCTCTCAAAAATAAGTAAACTGCAAGGTATTGAGCTCACTGATGTGGACATACCAGTGAGTAAGCCAGATACAACCCCTGTCCTTATGAATCTTACATTATGGTGGAGAGACAGACAGAAGTAATGACATACAACCGCTTCATCGCAGTTGTGATAGTCTGATGACGTGGACGTTTAGGACACTGATATTTACTGAGGTACCTGAGCCACTGGGGGCTTGGGAAGTGGTGCCTGCACAGAAAGATGAAGTACAGGTAGGGACAGTCATCTAGGTAAAGTTGGAGGCCAGGGCCAGAACATTTCAGGTACAACGTAAGGTCTATAATATGACGGCTCTTTGTTCCCACTTTAAGGTGTATCATTTTGCCTTCCATCACTCACCAGAAATGATTTGTTTCTGTTTATTTTGAATCAGGTTAGAGCTGATATTTTCTGTGTCTGAAGACACAGGGTAAGGGTCTGAGCTGGTCCAGATTCTGAGGCCAAGTGGGCAACTGAAATGCCAAAAGGCACCAAGACTCACCAAGTCTTTTTCTAAAGTGTACATAAAAATTCACCCAAAGCAACCTTTTTGTAGAGGAAGGTAGACCTTCTCAGCTTCACCTTGTACCTTGCTGCTGAACTGCTTTCTAAACACATGAACCAACCCACCACTGGATCTCTTGAATCATCCCCCACACAATGCCTTCACTCTCTTGTTAACTGTCTAACGATGCCCCAAAGTTCTGGCTGGGTAGGCTATGTTCGGTATTGAATTCACCAAATTCTCACCACAAATAGCAAACATTCTTCTAGAATCTCAGTAGGCCAGTCATGACCAGTGAGGGGGCTGCTGAGTAACTTCCTGGAACTGAGCACAGGTGGCAAGCATGAAAACCTAGGGCTGCTCTTGTCTCCTGCACCTGTCCAAACATGTGCCAGCCTGCAGTGTAGTCACCTCACTCAAAATCCATCTAAGCTAAGCGTGCACTCTACCACTGGGCTACACCCCCTCCCTTCAAAATCCATCTAGAATTCCCCCTCAGGAGCTGACTTCCAAGTTACACACAAGAAATTCAGTCTTTGGTCAGAGGATAGTCTCCTATGGTCTACTTATTTCCTCCTTTTCTTCTTTCCCTTGAATATATCCTCCTCCTTTCCTTTTCTTTCTTCCCCCTCCCCTTGATCTCTCTTCCTTCCCTCCCTCTTTCAACATTTGCTATCCAACTGTTATGTGTCAAGAACTAGGGATAAAAAACAAAAAGAAGCTATAGTCAAATGTGTGGGCAACAGATCTGTTAAACAAGGAGATTCAAAATACGGTATCTTTCCTCTTTGCTCCTCAGCTTTTTGTATGATTTCAAACCCAAATGGCTTGTGAGCCAGACCAGCACTGGGAATGATGCATGCCAACTAGCCATTTAACTCGGGCATGTACTTTGCCAAGAGGCTTTCCAGACGACAGATATAAAACCAAACAGGAGATTGCCCTGGGATGAGGTAAAAATGAAAACAGAAATAAACAGGTGCCTTAACTTTCACAATCTGAAGTTAGAAACAGAATAGATTGGGACAGATTTTTTTGATGAATCCCTTGCTATACCAACTCTTACAACTTGCTACTCAAAACCTAAGACCCAAATAAATTTGGATAAGAGATACTATTTGTTCAATATTTTCATCCACCATGTCTTTTAAAAATTGAGATATAATTGACATATAACATTGTATTAGTTTTAGGTGTATAACATGATTTGATATATGTGTCTATATTGTGAAATGATTGTCCAAGGAAGTTTAGTTAATATCTACTAACCACATGCAGTTACACTTTTTTTCTTGTGATGAGGACTTTTAAGATCTATTCTTTTAGCAAGTTTAAAATATACAATACAGTATTGTTAACTATAGTTGCCATGCTGTACATTACATCCCCAGGACTTAATTATTTTATAACTGGAAGTTTGACTCCCTTCACACATTTTGGCCACCCCTGCCTCTGATAACCACCCATCTCTTCTCTGTATCTACAAGTTTTGTTTTGTTTTAGATTCCACATGTAAGTGAGATCACACAGTATTTGTGTTGCTCTGTCTCACTTAGTTCACTAGCATAATGCTCCAAGGTCCATGCACGTTGTTGCAAATAGCAGGATTTCCTTCTTTTTATGGAAAAATAATATTCCATTGTATGCATATATGCACCACATTTGCTTTATCCACTGATCCAGCCACAGACATTTAGGTTGTTTCAACGTTTTGGCTATTGTAACAATGCTGCAATGTACATGGGGGTGTAGGTATCTTTTCGAGTTAGTATTTTTGTTTCCTTCAGATAAATACCCAGAAGTGGAATTGCTGGATCATATGGTAGTTCTATTTTTAATTTTTTCACGAACCTCACAGTTTTCCACAGTGCCTATATCAATTTACGTTCCTACCAATAGTGCACAAAGGTTCCCCTTTCTCTATATTCTCTCCACCGCTTGTTATTTCTTGTTTTAATAACTGTTATAACAAGTGTTTTGATAATAATTATTATAACAAGTGATAGATAACAAGAGGTGATATCTCACTGTGGTTTTGGTTTGCATTTCTCTGATGATTAGTGATGCTGAGCATCTTTTCATGTACTTGTTGGCCATTTGTACCTTTTCTTTGGAAAAAAGAACTATTCAGACCATCTGCCCATTTTTAATAGAACTGCTTTATTTTCCTATTGAATTATATGAGTTCTTTACATATTTTGGATATTAACCCCTTATCAGATACATGATTTACAAATATTTTCTTCTATTCCATAGGTTGTCTTTTAATTTTGTTGATGGTTTCCTTTCTTATATAGAAGTTTTTAGTATGAGGTAGTCTCCACTTGTTTATGCTTTTGGTGTCAAATTCAAAAAACCCTTGCCAAGACTGATGTCAAGGAGCTTATCTCCCTTCTTCTAGGAGTGTATGGTTTCAGGTCTTACATTCAAGCCTTTAACTCATTTTGAGTTTATTTTTGTGTGTGGTATAAGATGGTGGTCCAGTTTCATTCTTTTGTATGTCACTGTCTAGTTTTCCCAACACTATTTATTGAAGAAACTGTCTTTTCCCATTGTACATTCATCCATTATTGCTTAAACTGGCTTTTTTTCCCCTCTGGTGAGAAGGTCCATAGCTCCTTTCTAATCCTCAGTGGGATTTGTAATTCCCCCAAATACTTAACTACTATACCAACAGGACCTCATCTATCATGGCTACAAAAAAGCAGAAAACATCTGTGTAAAGAAAGTAGCTGCGGGAATTAAACTAGAAAAAAAGTAAGAACATGAATGAGTCAGCATGAGGGTATAACAGCTTTAAAGGCATCAACTTCAAAGAGAAAATGAAATTATTTGGGTTGCCCTAGTAACACCAAGATAAAACGTGGAAGTGAAAATGCAAGATTTAACATTAAGAAAACCTCCTTCAGCACTGAGGTCTCTCACTCATGGAATGAGCTTTACCATGGCAACAGGCAAAAAACATGTAAACAGATTAAAGAAAGAGAATATCCAAGGGAGTAGAACCATAGTAATCAGGACTAAGCTAATCTAATAAACATTCTGTACCTTTCTTTTCTTTAACTCCCAGAATTAACTCTCAAAGGGTCTACAGGGATCAAATGAGACTTTCTTCAGTGACCTGTGATCTTAAATGACTTTAGAAGTTCAGCTATATGTATGATCTCCAACCCACTTACTTTTCTGCAAACGACATGGAAACTCCACACATTCTGGAGCTCTGGTTTTATTATAGGAAAAGACAAACATAAAATAGGTTACATTCTGCATGCCCAACCTCTACTTTTTTGGAGGTGATCCATCCCTGGTGATTAAGCCAAGAACAGATAGTTGTATTAATGTAGTACTAGAGTTTTAAAGTATTCCTTTAGAATTACAGTGATTAGGGGCACAGCACTCAAGTCCAAGTGCCTGAGTGTGAATCTTGGTTCAGCCACTTGGGATCAGGATAACAACGGTCAGGGTGCTTAATCTTTGTTTTTTCTTTAAAAAAAAAAATTTTTTTTTTAACCTTTATTCATTTTTGAGAGACAGAGTGTGAGTGAGGGAGGGGGCAGAGAGCGGGAGACACAGAATCCAAAGCAGGCTCCAGGCTCCGAGCTGTCAGTACAGAGCCTGATGCGGGGCTTGAACTCACAGATCAAGAGATCCTGACCTGAGCTGAAGTTGAACGCTTAACTGACTGAGCCACCCACGTGCCCGTTTCTTCTTTAAAATGGAGAATAGGATAGTATCTTCCTTCATAGGATGGCGGGGAGGAGTATGTAAGAGGTAATTGTAGCAAACAGTAACTGCAGAGCTATAGCACTGCTACTAATTCGAGCAATAAAGCGAACAACCAAATTGGTAAGTGCGATCGGGAGTTTTACTACTCAAAATAAGAACTCCTTGGTGTTTGGCGCCTTGGTTCTAACTCGAGGTATCACACTAAAAAAAAATTTTTTATAAAAACAGAAGAAACAGAACTTTGAATCATTTCAAGTAAAAGTAAAGTACTTTCAAAGTACAATAACATTGAACACTTAATATTATTGTGTCTATTAACCACCAGGCATTAAATGTGTTATCTGTGGACCTTCCACATTATACCCATGAGGTAGTATTATCTTTGCTCTACAGATGAGGAAGTGTGCAAAGAGAGATCAAATAATTTCTCAAAAGTTACACAGGCTGTGAATGGCATAGCAAAACTTCCCATTCAGGTCAAATTCCAGTGCCCAAGCTCATTCCACTTCATGAGAGAAATTATTTCAGTCTCTAACAACTTCCTTTATGGGAAATTCGTCTTGTCATCCACTGGCAACAACACCTATTTGAGGCATTAGGTATCTGAGGACTGAATTCAGGACAATCATATTTGTGATGTGCACACTCTGGCCTAAAATCTGGCGCTGAGAGAGAAATCCACTCTGAAGTCAGATCTCCTTAGACGTTAGAAAGGACTCAGCTTCTCTCCAAAAAGGTGTAACTGGTAAGAGACTTACCAGTCTATCACAAACAGCTAGGAAAGACATAATTTTACCAGAGCCACAGAAAGCTTTTAATGTTCTACTTTTGACTATACCTACTTTTCATTTGACACTAACCCCTTGGTTTGAAAATGCAGTCCTCAACTTTATACTGTTCCAAACTCTTTCAGGGGGAATCTCCATGTTATTTCCAGGAACTCAGAGCAGCAAAATAGCAAGAACCTTCTGTACTGAAAACTTGAATACTGGGAAATGTATACCAAATGAAAATAGAAGGACAGCGGCTACTTACTTCCTTTTCATTGTTCTTTTTCAAATTAATTTGGTCAACACACTTAACTACTCTTAGATATTAACCATCACTTGCCCCTATAAAATTATCAGGATTTCCCTTCCCTGATGTTCCAGCAAAGTGTATTTGCTCTACTGCAGTAAGCCCACAAAGAGAATTGGCTTTTCTTTTTTATTTTCAAAATTTTTTTTTTTTTTTTAACGTTTAGTCATTTTTGAGAGACAGAGAGAGACAAAGCATGAGTGGGGAAGAAGCAGAGAGACAGACACACAGGATCTGAAGCAGATTCCAGGCTCTGGGCTGTCAGCTCAGAGCCCGACCACAGGGCTCAAATCCACAAACTATGAGATCAACTATGAGCTGAAGTCAGATGCTTAACCGACTGAGCCACTCAGGTGCCCCTCTTTTTTTTTTTTTTTTTTTAATTTTTTTAAGTTTATTTATTTATTTTGAGAGAGAGAGGCACTGAGAGAGAGGGAGAGAGAGAATCCCAAGCAGGCCCTGCACTGTCAGCATGCAGCCTGATGCAGAGCGTGAACTCATGAACTGTGAGATCATGACCTGAGCCAAAAATCGAGAGTCGGATGCTTAACGGACTAACTCACCCAGGTGCCCTGAGAATTGGTTTTTCTAAAACAAAATGGTTCCAATATTCACTGTCTTTTAAAAATTATGACTCTGGATTTCTGGCTTCCCCATTCAGGTCCACAAAGTTTCCAGAGGCAGGGGACAGAAACTACCTCAGGTGAACTTCACGTGAACATTGTCGTGGGTACCTAAAGTCCAGCTAATGTTCGATGTTGAGACACATGCATACATAGTGGACCACTCTGAAGTTCCAGCTCTCCTAGGGTCTCATCTGGCTTACGATGCGCTTTCATATCAACCTGCCTTCCAGGGCTCACATTCCCTTAGCTTCAATTTTCTCCATAAACACCAAACACTGTCCTGTGGACACTGCTATTACTGCTCTGCTTTCTATGTTACCCCAATTCCTTTGTCCCAACTTTCCAAGTCTCCTTGTTTTCTAGTTTTCTCCAGTATAAGTAATCCTGATCAATCTGATTGGTCGGATATGGGGTTTCAGTGAGAGGGAGATGACACCAAGGTTTTTGACTTGAGAAAGAATGGAACTGCCATTTGCTAGGGGAGAGGGAAGCCACAGCAAGAGCGGGTCTGGGGAGGGGGCGATGAGCTTGGTTAGAGATGTGTTAAATCTGAGCCCACTATCGGACATCCAATGGGGCTCCATTAACAGCTGGATACATGAGGCTCAAGTCAGGAAGATCTGGGCTGGTGATACAAATGTGGTAGTTATCACATGACAGGAAGTGGGTAAAGCCACAGGGCAGGATGAAGTCACTTAGGAAGTGCATGGAGAGAAGAAAACTACCTAAAGACTTCCGGTAGCAAGGAGCATTTTCCCACCAGATGTGGGACTGAGTCACTCACTTCCTTAGGTTTCTGTGCAAATGTCCTATTATCAGATGCCTTCTCTGGTCACCCTATTTAAAATACTAATCCTAACTGGCTACTGCCAGTAGCACAGCAGCCCAGCACTCCCGTTTTCATTCTAAGTTACTTTTCTCAATAGCATTATCTTTGTCAGATGCACTACACTGTATTCACTTGTTTCTTTGTGTTATTGTCTGTCTCCCCATTTATAAGCTCAGTTCCATAATAAACAGGAGCTTTGTCTTGTTCATTCCTGTCTCCCAGTGTGCAAAACAGTGCCTGGAACATAAAAAGTACTCAATAAATAAAGACGAGTGTATGCTTATTCTGAAATTCTTCCAGTTGTTAAAAATGGGTAACAGAAATAGTTCCGTGAATACCAGAATTTAGAGTTAAGTGCACTTCGTTTTGGGGAAGAGAACCACCAGATTTCTTTTGCAGCACTCTGCATTTTCTCATGCTATCTGCTCTCTGCTTAGGGGCACAGGGGAAGCATAGAAGGCATCAAAGGCCCACTGAGAGATTGATTAGTAGGCTAAAGAGCAAAATCTTCTTTTTCTGCTTTGTTGAGGGAGTTGGGAGAAGACAGGAGTGGAAAAAGAGGTGTTCTTGGCCTGATTTATTTTGAACCTTGGGTTCCTTTATAAAAATATTAGTATTATGTTTGGGGCGCCTGGGTGGCTCAGTTGGTTGAGCATCTGACTTCAGCTTAGGTCATGATCTCACAGTCTGTGAGTTTGAGCCCACATCGGGCTCTGTGCTGACAGCTTGGAGCCTGGAGCCTGCTTCAGATTCTGTGTCTCCCTCTGTCTCTGCCCCTCCCCTGCTCATGCTTTCTCTCTGTCTCAAAAATAAATAAAAACATTTAAAAAAATTAAAAATTAGTATTATGTTCTTTCCTCTACTCCTATTGCCTGTCTAAGCTACCTTCCAGGGACTCAGGTAAAGGCCACAAAGAAGGGAAGAAAAGTACCAGCCGTACAATAGTGATCATTGATAATTTGGGTCAAAATACTCAGTGGCAAATGACAGCAATGCACAAGCAAAGGAAAATGTGGGAAGTAATGGTAGATCAGAAGTAGAAAAAATCAGCAATGCTGGTGTCCTTTAAAAAACCAACAGGATACTGAATTTGGTGTATTCAGGAGCCAGAAAGTTAAACTTCTTAAATATTATAAAAAGATTTTTTTTAATGCGTATTCATTTTTGAGAGACAGAGAGAATAGAACATGAGCAGGGGAGGGGCAGAGAGAGAGGGAGACAGAATTCAAAGCAGGCCCCAGGCTCTGCACTGTCAGTACAGAGCTCAACGCAGGGCTCTAACTCGCTGACTGCGAGATCATGATCTGAGCCAAAGTCAGACACTCAACCAACTGAGCCACCCAAGTGCCCTGAAAGTTAAACTTTAAAAAAAAAAAAAAAAAAAAAAAAAAAAAAAAAAAAAAAAAAAAAATTATTATTTATTTTTATTTTTGTTTTTTAAACTTTTTTAGAGAGAGAGCATGCTCATACACAAGTGGGGGAGGGGCAGAGGGAGCGAGAGAATCTTAAGCAGACTCCATGCTCAGCACAGAGTCAATGTGGGATCATGACCTGAGCCAAAATCAAGAGTCGGACCCTCAACCGAAAGAGCCACCCAGACACCCCTAAACTTTTCTGTAACTAGAATTACTCGGGTCTCTTCCTGGGGTTTAAGACTCTTTTAAGGGGAATGTGGAAAAACATTAGACACTTATTTGAGAGCCACAAATTCTACCTTCAAAAGTACATCCAGATTCAACTGTTTCTGACTCAAGTCTACTGCCGTTATCCTGGTCCGAGCCATCATGATCTCTCAACTAGATTATCCCAATAGTCTCATAACTGGTCTCCCTGCTTCTACCACTGAGCCATACAGATTAGTCTCAGTGGAGCAGCCAGATGATCCTATTAGAATGCCGGGTTTCTCCTCTGCTTAAAACCCTCTAAGAATTCCATTTCGCTTAGAGAAAAAAGAAGTCAATATCTTTACAAAAAGCCCATTAGGTCCCCTGCCATCTGCACCCCTCCCCCTTCCAATACCAGTATCAGAGCCCTCTTTCCTTGACTCTCGCTTTGCTCCAGCAGCACTGGTCCTTCTTGCAGCTTCTTGAACGTCCCAGGTTAACTCCTGCCTCAGGGACTTTGCATTTGTAGTACTCTCTACCTGGAATTCTCCTCTTGGTGATATCTGCCTGGCTCAGTCCCTGGCCTTCTTTAGGCCCTGCTGAAACTTACCCAGATTCCAACCAGTTTTCATCATCTCTGTCACTACCACTCTGGTCCAAGCCTTCACCAGCTCTTGCTTGGATAACACAGCAAAGCCAATTTAGTATCACAACCCAGGCCCAACCCCAGCACTCCGTGCCTCCTGTCCTGCCTTATTTTTCTTTATAGCATTTAGCCCCTCTGAACATACTACATATTTTTGTTAATTATGTGTTTCTCTTCTGTTTCCCCCCACTTGAACATAAGTCCCACGAGGGCAGGAATTTTTGCCTGATTGGGACACTATTTTGTCTGTAACGTCTAGGAGAGTGTCTGGCCCATATTTGTCACTCAAGAGATATTTGCTGAATGAAAAAGTAGTGGAAACAGAACCTATACAGAAATATTACATGAACAGAGATAAACAAAGGAATTAATGAGTCTAACAGATGAGTCAAGAACCTGGAAGCATATGGACAAACTGAGGTACCAAATACAACAATGCTTTACCTCTGTGTATAAAAACAGACTTCACGGGGCGCCTGGGTGGCGCAGTCGGTTAAGCGTCCGACTTCAGCCAGGTCACGATCTCGCGGTCCGTGAGTTCAGGCCCCGCGTCAGGCTCTGGGCTGATGGCTCGGAGTCTGGAGCCTGTTTCCGATTCTGTGTCTCCCTCTCTCTCTGCCCCTCCCCCGTTCATGCTCTGTCTCTCTCTGTCCCAAAAATAAATAAAAAACGTTGAAAAAAAAAAATTTAAAAAAAATTTAAAAACAGACTTCACACTGCTTTTTTTTTTTTAATTTTTTTAAAATTTTTTTTATTTTATTTTATTTTTTTTTTTTCCTTTTTTTTTCTTCTTCTTTTTTTTTTTTTTCACACTGCTTATATGAGACGTTTAGGGCAGACCAGAAGAACCTGTTATTAAATGATTGAACAGAAGGCTCTAGAACAAAACTTGTCAGTTGGTCATGCCATGGAGATGTGAAAATAGGTAAGACTCTCTGGAAGCAGAATGCTAGTGGAGAAAGCCCTCTGTTGCTCCACTTAGATAGAGCCTAAGGTCTGAGCCAATGTCACTTACTGAAACAGCAGAAAACGGTATGTGTTTCCAAAAGGAAAACAAACACATGGACTGATATGAAATTGGAAACTGCCAATAGGAAACTCTGTTCACAGAATCCGGGCTGAGCCAGCCTTGTGAAACTTATTGTATTAGAACATCTTGGGGAAAACAAAACCCTGGGTAGGTAGAGTAGTGGCTCTCAATGTTGGCTGCACATTGGAATCAGCTAGAAAGCATTAAAAATACTAACACTTGGGTCCAAGTAAGTCAGTATATCTGGAGTGAGATCCAGGCATGAAGTTTCTCAGGTGATTCTAATAGCTGAGTAGCTGAGGCTGAGACCTATCTCTCTAGAAACGTCTTTTTTTTTTTAATTTAATTTTTTAAATGTTTATTTAGTTTTGAGAGAGAGAGAGAGAGAGAGAGAGCGAGCAGGGGAGGGACAGAGAGAGAGGAAGACACAGACTCCGAAGCAGCCTCCAGGCTCTGAGATGTCAGCCCAGAGCCTGACGTGGGGTTCGAACTCATGAACCCATGAGATCATGACATGAGCTGAAGTCAAACACTTAACTGACTGAGCCACCAGGTGCCCCTAGAAAACATCTTGATTCCTCTTCTTGGGATAAAACGTAAACCCAAGCATCAGATGCAATCTTAAAGAAAAATCAGAACTTTCTCTGGGCCTATCAAGGCAGAATTCACTTAACTTAAAATGACTTCAGTACTCTATGAATTTATATTTTATAGCTGTAAGGAATAAGTTAATCACGTCCTTAGTTACTACATACCTCAGACCCTCTCTCTCCCTGGATCACCACATCAAGACAGACAGGCTTTCCCTGCAGCCCCCTTCCCATGAGAAATACATGCTACTGGGTTTGCAAGGGTCTTAGACCATAAGGGCAGTGTCCTATTTTGGAAGCCTGTGGCTGAGTATTTTATACGCAGTCCAAGATCAACACCTTCCCTACCTGCTCTGCTCACTCCTTCACTCCCCTTCCTGGGTTATTTATACACCCATCTATCTCCCCTCTCAACTATAAATCCTGCATGGGCAGAGTGTAGCTCATCTTGGCACGCCTCGCCTCTGACCTGGTTGTCTGAGCAGTAATGGTTTTACATGACACAAAGGCGATGATTTGCCTCTCCAGAACATTCTCTGAATGTAGACGATACTTTTAAACTGTAAATAGAACTGCAATCTATTTTTATTTTATAGGTGTTTTACTTTAGAATAACGGTGAGTACTGACCTTACCTGGCAAAGATCTCTGTATGTATAAAGGAAAACTCCACTTCCAACATAATATGAGCTAAGGTTTACTGTGCACCTAGACAGTATCTGGCACTTCACATGTGACATATTATTTAATCCCCAAACATTCCGAAGCTCTAGGTACCATTAGCTTGCTCTTACAGATGAAACTGAGTCTTTGGAAGGTTAAATATCCTGCCTGGCATCACACAGTGGTAAGCAGAGAAGCCTCAATACAACCTAGGAAATGTGTTTTTAGAGCCAGTTTTTCAAAGTCACTAAACCTAACATTCCATGGACAACAGAAACAATAGAATTGAAAGTTGAATTCCTTCTAGATTTAATTTTGGAAATGTTAGCAAGAAAGGGTGTTTTCCTCTATAGAAAGATTTCTTTAAAAATGGTAGTGATATCACTTAAAATTTCCTATTAACTTACATTATAATGTCAGAGATTTTTTAAAATTTATAATATACTCAAGGTATAATATATCCTCTGTGTATTATATTAGTGTGTGTTTTCTTTTAATTTCTCTTTGCTTTTCCATTGGCAGTGGCTCCTAACTCCCTGCCTTTAAAACTCTTAGCTCTTCTGTCTCTTGGTCAAACACTTAACTTTAAAGAATTTAAAGGGTAAAATCTACTTCATCCAACAGCTAAGTCAGAGTACGGATAGTCCATTTTCCTGTTAGAAAAGTGCCCATTTTCAGCATACTGCATATCTGTATTTTTAATAAACATCGTTCATCTTGATAATGAATAATATACAGGTTCAATTTTTATACCCACAGCTTGGTTTTAGAAAGACAATGGGGATTTCTTTAATCCTGTTCATAGGTGACTCTAATATAAAAACAGTGATGGTGCTTAGGTATAATCTTTTTTTTTTTTTTTTTAAAGAGAGTGAGAGATCAGAGGAGGGGCAGAGGGAGAGAGAGAGAGAGAGAGAGAGAGAGAGAGAGAGAATCTTAAGCAGGCTTCATGCCCAGTGCAAAGCTCAATCCAGGGCTCAACCTCACGGCCCTGAGATCATGACCTGAGCCGAAATCAAGAGTCCGACACTTAACTGACTGAGACACCCAGGAACCCCCAGGTAGAATCTTTTTAAAGGTGAGGACATAGCTGTCTATTTTTAAAACACTGTGTTCCTCCACCTTCCTCACTTCCACTAAATAAATTCTTGCTGTGAGATGGTGGATGGCTGTTTTAATACATCATGGAGGTTACAAATTTTCTAACTTTTTAGATTATATTCTAAAAACAAATATATTTTACAATAGGCTTCATTCCAGGTTTCCAAGCAAACACACCCAAATAGATTAATATATCAGACCCTTAGACTGTTTTCCAATGCTATACACTGCTTATGATGTCACACAAATAATTTTGATTCAGTTTGAATATGTCAACAGGAAGAGGTCTGGCAGAAACATAAAAATTCTAAGCAAACTAATCCGGAGACTTGGGCAATTCCATTACCAGAAATGTTAGTTAAACCAAACAGTAGTGTGGCCAAAGAACATCAAGGAACACCACTGTTCTCAAGATTTGTGGTTCCCTCATATAAGGGATCTATTCTGCTTGTATTTGGATGTGGCACAAGGGGGCTTTCGGAAAGCATAGCATATTTTGATTAAAAAAAACCTCTCAATGCAGCTGGGTAAATGTAAACATGTTCTCAGGCATATGCTTACATTCCTGAGATTCACCATAAATATGTTTGACCTTCACACTGATAACACGCCTTACTGTCTCACCTACATCTCTGGTTTTGTGTATAAAATATTCTAGGGGTGCCTGGGTGGCTCAGTTGTTTGAGTGTCCGACTCTTGATTTCGACTCAGGTCAGGATCCCAGGGTAGTGAGATCAAGCCTTGAGTCAGGCTCCCTGCGGAACATGGAGCCTGCTTGAGATTCTCTTTCCCTTTGCCCACACCTCCTGCTTGTGCGTGTGCAAGCACTCTCTAATTAAAAAATAAAAATTAAAAAAAAATTCTAATGTGATATGGTCCTTTGCGCATGGCTCCAGTTTGGGTGTCAAATTTTCTTCTCTTCTATAGCAGACTAGACCCCCTAAAATTTTCTGCAGAGGCATGCGGTCATATTAAGCATCTTCCTTCTAAACCACAATGGCCACTGCTTACTGAGCCCACTAGCATCCTCAGGTGGACATATAAAGATATGATATGCTCCTACTCAGGACACCGGCATGATTTTAATAGTATTTTAATATAAAGTTTAAAGGTAGTTTCTATAAATTTCCTTCTCAGTGAAGCGATTACAGTTGCTGTGCACATCTAGGGTGATATAAAGTCCTTATTCCAAAACAGTATATGCCCACAATAAAACTAATGAAAATATTCCTGTCATTACCTTATATGTATATATTACCTCTTTGAACATCTACATTCCCAGAACTCTAAGTTTAGTAATAAACAACTACATTAATCTAAAAAATAAAAGTCATCTCTACTTTCATTTTGTTCAACGTGATGTACTGGTTACAATGCACATTTTACAGCTAGAAATTCATAGTGGGTTTGAAATCTAGCTCTGTGCCAACCTCTTTAAATTATGTGCACTTAGAAAAGTGCCTGGCAGTAAATATGACAATTATCAACCTCATTATTTAATTAAGAAAATATTAGCTAGGCTTCTCTCTTGGGAAGATTCTGGATCCTCAAAAATCCTATTTACTCTGTTTCTTTATATCTAATGTTCATAGAATGTGCCTAAAAAGTACTCCCAAATTGTGGTGACCTCTTTAAAACATTTGCTAATTTTTTCCCTTGCCTCGAGATTGGCCGGTTTCTGTGGCACCTGGGTGGCTCAGTCAGTTGGGCGTCCGACTTCGGCTCAGGTCATGATCTCAGTTTGTGGGTTCTAGCCCCACATCGGGCTCTGTGCTGATGGCTCAGAGCCTGGGGCCTGCTTTGGATTCTGTATCTCCCTCTTTCTGCTCCTCCCCTGCTCATGCTCTGTCTCTCTCTGTCTCTCAAAAATAAATGTTAAAAAAAAAAGGCCAGTTTTTTCAAATCAACCGTCTCTAATTCCATTTGTTATCTGTCCTTGTTGTATGATATAGTGAAACAAAACCCCATGAAAATGCCAACCTGCCCCAGTTCTTGAAGTAGATATCTGCAAACGCAGAGGTCTCAGGTGTACAAATCTGCTAGATCCTCCATAGACTATGTGGCTTCTAGACCTTACTCAGCACCTAGCATCTCTGGAGTATGACACAGAGTTTTAGGAAACTCTTGAGTTTAAGAAGATCTTAATGATAATGATAAGGTCAACTGAGTAACTGAACTTAAGAACAAAGGCCCATCCCTACCCCACACCTTCAGGTAGTTACACCTGCTAGTGTGAAGAACACAGCACTTTGGAAAGGCTGTTTGTCTGAGTGCTGTCATCTACGAACACAGCTGCCTTTCTGAGGTCTACAGCATGGTCAGCAGCTGTGCTTCTATGTTCCTTGTGCCTTTGGCTATAAGATAGCAGTACCATTGTGGGAGAGATCACTTATTGCCTTCCAATATCTAGTCTCTCCTTTTTACATAAATAGAGAATACCTGTTCCAACCTCCTTGCAGGCAGGGGTGACCATGTGACTTAGTTCTAGTCAGTGAAATATAAAGAGAAAAAATAGTCAATTCTGAGTTGTGTCCTTAAAAGCAAGGAGTTTACCCTTAACATATCCTCCTCCCCTCTTCTAAGCTGGGATGATGGTTTAGTATTCAGGATCTTCAACCATGCCAGTGAGGGATACACGATAGCAAGAGTGGAACATCAAGACATGTGGAGGATGAACTCTTGACATCATAGATCCACATGACTGTGTTCCTACTATGAGAGAGAATGTCCTTTCTTGTTTGTCACTATTAGGGATGGAGGAGGCAGAGATTTTGACAGTACTTGCATTCATAACTTAACTCTTTAGTTGCATGTGACACTGCTCACACTGGAGGAGGTGAACGCATGCCAGCTAGGGAGTGTGAGAAGTCATAGGTTCCACATGGCATATTTTCCAGGCACACAGGCTTCACTCAAAAGATTAAAATTTTTTTTTACATTTATTTATTTTTGATAAACAGAGAGAGACAGAGCAAAAGTGGGGGAGGGGCAGAGAGAGAGAAAGAGACACAGAATTGGAAGCAGGTTCCAGGCTCCGGGGTGTCAGCACAGAGCCCGACGTGGGGCTCGAACTCACAAACCGTGACCTGAACTGAAGTCGGACGCTTAACCGACTGAGCCACCCAGGTGTCCCTCTACTCAAAGATTTTGGATGAAAAGAAAATGTCACATTGAAACCAACAAGGGTGTGGTTTAATGTGCATTTTAGAGTTAAAATACAAGATAATAAATGAAATTTGGTGCTTCAAACAATGCTTCTGGCTCTACTCCAGATTTATGAAACGAGCTGAAATTCTGAAAGTCTGATTTCTGAAAAATCTCTTCTATCCTGAGGGAGGCTCTGATGGACAGTATGAAGAGCATTACTTGTAGAAAGAACATTAGACTGGACGTTCAAGGTTCTAGACCAAACTCTACTCCTGACTATACTGTATTAGACCAGTCCTAGTGCCCTGGTGCTTGTTACAATAATAAAACAGAACCACATGCCTATATGTTCAGCCAATACACACTATTAAACACACACACACACACACACACACACACACACACACACACACACACAGACTAATGGGTTGCATGAGGGATAAAGATGATGTAGACATGATCTTGAAAGGCAGTGAGATGTGAGGTATTGTAATCCTGGCACAATGACGTCTAACTGGAAGCCTTCCCGAAAAGGGCTGCTTACATCTTAACACCTATTATGAAGCTCTTTGGTAGAAAAATTCTACAACTTACGCAGTACTCCTAAACAGCTTTCTATGCTTCATTATTAAATATGAACACACCATTACAGATTACCAGCCATCTCTGGGGAATGCCTCCAACCTGAAAGACAGATCTAAACACATAATCAAGAGTGAATGAACACACAGAAAAACCAAAAGCAGGAGAAACACACAAAGCAGATTGTAACAGATCACATTTAAAAGACTCCAACCTATATTTAATATTCTCAGAGCACTAGCAGAAGATACTGTGTCCATAAACACATCAGAAGAAACTTGGAAATTAAAAATAAGATAATAAAAAAGTCAATCTAAGGGTTAGATTGCAACTGGAGGAAATTCACTGTAAATTCAAAAAGGCAAAGGGAAGAAAAAACAGAAATATAGATTCCAGATCTGATAGCTGAAAACAGAAATCTTATTTGTAAAGAGTCTGATAGCTGAAAATGGAAATCTTATTTGTAAAGAGTAAAAAGATAAATGAGCAGGGAATTATTGCAAGAAAATTTCCCCAAACTGCAGGATATGAGACTCAATATTTAAAAAGGCTGACTAAAGTGTCCAGCACAATGAATGCATATAAATACCTGTGCCATCATGAGATTTCAGAACTTTAGGCATAAAGAGAAGATCCTAAAAGCTTCTGTGAGAGAGGAGGTTAGAGGGTACATACAAAGAAACAAAATTCAAATCAGCATAAGAATTTTCAGTAACAACACTGAACACCAGAAGATAATGGTTAAAAAAAAAACAACTTTAGAATTCTTAGTGAAATAGTTTTTTGTTGTTGTTTTTTTTTTTTTTAATTTTTTTCAACGTTTTTTATTTATTTTTGGGACAGAGAGAGACAGAGCATGAACGGGGGAGGGGCAGAGAGAGAGAGGGAGACACAGAATCGGAAACAGGCCCCAGGCTCCGAGCCATCAGCCCAGAGCCTGACGCGGGGCTCGAACTCACGGACCGCGAGATCGTGACCTGGCTGAAGTCGGACGCTTAACCGACTGCGCCACCCAGGTGCCCCTTTTGTTGTTGTTTTGAATGCAGGGCTCGAACTCACAACCCTGAGATCAAGACCTGAGCTGAGATCAAGAGTCCGATGCTTAACTGACTGAGCTACCTGGTGCCCTCAAAAGTAATTGTTAATTTAGAATTCAGTATCCAGCCAAACTAACTTTCAATTCTGAGAGTAGAATAAATAATAGATTTTAGACTCTGAAATGTTCAGAAAACTTACACTCACATGTGCAATTTAAGAAATAAAACATGTACATAGGGGGAGAAGGGGAAAAGAGAGAAGCAAACCATGAGACTCTTAATTATAAAGAACAAATGCAGGGTTGATGGAGGGAGGTGGGGGTGGGATGGGCTAGATGGGTGACGGGTGGGTTTTAAGGAGGCACTTGTGAAAAGCACTGGGTGTTGTATGTAAGTCACTAAATTTTACTCCTGAAACCAATATTACCCTATATGTTAACTAACTAGAATTTAAATAATAACTTGAAACAAAAAAAGTACAGAGGGATGTAAAGGCAATTAAAAAATCCCTCTCTTAAATCCCAGCTTTAGATATTCAGCTGCAGACTTGACATTTACCATTGAGTGTTTAATAGGCATTTCAAAATCAATCAGTCCAACAATCCTTCATTTCACCCCCAAATCTGCTCTTCCCACATCTTCTACATTTCAGTTCCTCTGGTCCAAAACCTTGAATTCTGACTTTATTCTCTCAAATCCAGGTCTATTGTGTCTGCAAACCTACCGGTCCCACCTTTACAGTATCTCCAGAATAGGAACATTTCTCATTACACTTATTGCTAGGACCTGGGCCACCAGCAGATCTCATGTGGTTTACTGCAACAGCTTCCTAATAGTCTCCGTGCTTACCTGCTTGCCTCCTATAACCTAGTCTCTTCTCTGCCTCTGTTTCTCAAAGTGTGCCTTTTCAGGAAATCAGTAAGTTCAAAGAATACTACACATTACCTGCTTTTTTAATTCTCATTTTCTCATGAGTATACAAGGGAGTTTTCTAGAAGCTACATGACATGCGATAGTGAACAGACTGAATGTCAGACACTGAGGAAATTGTAAAAATGTAAACACTGTCATTTTCTCTTTTTTGGGTGAAAATATAGTTATTTTCATTAGAAAATGTTCTCTGTGTTAACATGTAGTGGCTTTATTAATGTTATTTTAAAATAAAAACTTAGTTTTAAATTCCTACTATGGTAAATATCTACAGATATAAACCACACAAAGCTCTTTGTCTTTATATAATTTTTTAACTATATAAAAATTTCAATAATTTTTAAAATTTTTTTCCACTTTTTAATTAAGCTTTTAAATTCCAATATAGTTAACATACAGTGTTATATTAATTTAAGGTGTACAATATAGCAATTCAACAATTCTATACATTATTCAGTGCTCATCATGAAAAGTGTAGTCTTTAATCCCCATCACCTATTTCACCCATCCCCCCATCCACTTCCCCTCTGGTAACCGTCAGTTTGTTCTCTAGAGTTAAGAGTTAAGAGAAATCTGTGCTTTTAACAATCCATACCCTTCATATGTTTGGTAGCTACTGATGAAGAGGACAGAACCCTGGCCTATGAGCTTGGAGTCCTGGATTCCTATCAGGGTCTCCATGATTTGCTTCATAACTTCATTTTATTTTTTAAAATTTACATCCAAATTAGTCAGCATATAGTGCAACAATGATTTCAGGAGTAGATTCCTTAGTGCCCCTTACCCATTTAGCCCATCCTCCCTCCCACACCTCCTCCAGAAACCCTCAGTTTGTTCTCCATATTTATGAGTCTCTTCTGTGTTGTCCCCCTCCCTGTTTTTATATTAGTTTCCCTTCCCTTATGTTCATCTGTTTTGTCTCTTAGAGTCCTCATATGAGTGAAGTCATATGATATTTGTCTTTCTCTAATTTCACTTAGCTTAATACCCTCTAGTTCCATCCACGTAGTTGCAAATGGCAAGATTTCATTCTTTTTGATTGCGGAGTAATACTCCAGTGTGTGTGTGTGTGTGTGTGTGTGTATACACATACCACATTTTCTTTATCCATTCATCCATCCACCGATGGACATTTGGGCTCTTTCCATACTTTGGCTATTGTTGATAGTGCTGCTATAAACATGGGGGTGCATGTGTCCCTTCGAAAGAGTACACCTGTATCCCTTGGATAAATACCTAGTAGTGCAATTGCTGGGTCGTAGGGTAGTTCTATTTTTAGTTTTTTTGAGGAACCCCCATACTGTTTTCCAGAGTGGCTGCACCAGCTTGCATTCCCAAATAATATTTTAAGAGTGAAAGGCCCTGAGGCCAAAAAATTAGCTAAGGGCTTCTCTACACTGCCACCAGAGTGATCCTTTTAAAAGTCAAGTCGGATTTTGACCCTCATTTCCTCACAATCCTCTAACGGCTCCTCATTTCACCTGAGTAGAAGTGGACAAAAATAAAATCTTTAAAAAAAAGGGGGGGGGGCGGCTGCTGGGGCATCTAGGTGGCTCAGTGGGTTGAGTGTCATGACTTTGGCTCAGGTTGGGATCACATGGTTCCTGAGTTTGAGCCCCACATCGGGCTGGCTGCTGTTTGTCTGCGCAAAGCCCACTTTGGATCCTCTGTCCCCCTCACCCTTTCCCTCCCCTTCTTGCATTCTCCCAAAAATAAATATTTTAAAAAGGGGAGGGTTCTTCGCTGGCTCAGTCGGTGGAGCATGTGACTCTTGATCTCTGGGTTGTGAGTTCAAGCCCTACACTGGGTGTAGAGATTACTTAAAAATAAATTTTTTTTTTTTTAAGAAGAAGTGGACAAGATACTCCACGAGCCTACAACATCCTCGTTTAACAACTACTACTCTCCCCCTTGCTCAGTGCCCTCCTCTCACTTTGGCCTTCTCACTGTTCCTCCATCATGCCAAGGATACACCTTTGTACCTGCTGTTCCCTCTGCCTAGATTGCTCTTTCCTCAGATGTGGATGGCTCCATCCCTGAGTCCAGGTCTTCACCTTCCGAGCCATATTTTTAATTGTTTCCCTTTCTGGATAATTCAATACATGCAAATATTCCTTGTCCCCCTGTGGTAGTACTGTCCCTTACCTTTGCCATGCACGTATTTGTTTATCTTACCCCCTCTGCCACAGAGTAAGTCTTCAGGGATAATGGCTGGTTTTTAATCTCCTCAAAGGATAGCAGGTCTGGTGGTTTGCACCCAATATAGTCCTAAATGAAAAATATATGATCTCAAGGGATTATCTGGCTAAGCCTTCAGGCAAGACCATATTCAACCCATGACAGAGAGCCCCAATGCTACTCTATTTTTAAAGTATCTTAAAGACCCAACCTTTATGAAAATTCGTGTAAAGGCTGATGTCTTGATGTCATCCTCATTCCGCAGATTAAATTTTTACCTCTTTTGAGAAGAGATGTATAATCACTCTTCACACTCACTTGGAGACACCTTTATACCCTTGGAAGTAATTGTAACATTTCTCCTCATCCTCTTAATCTGAGCTGAAACATCCCAATTCTTTTCATTTTTTCCACATAGATTCAGTTTTTCAATGTTTTAATTTAATCCTCTTTGTGATGGTCTTCTGACTTCCTTCCAAATTTTTCATCTTCCTGCTTATTTGTGTAGTCCTAAATTAAACCGTAAGAGCTAGTGTGGCGTCAGAGGTTCCTAGAGTCTGCTTTTCTTTTACTGCATCCTGGGTATGCTTTTAAAATATACAATACATTGCCTTGTAAAAGAAAAATTGTTCCTAATCTGTTTGTCTGATATAACTTGCAACCTCCTCCCAGAAAGAAATGTGCTCTCGATACAATGCTTAAGTAGTTGAGTCTCATGAACTTTAATGACATTAAGACTTGTTCTGGGAAATCAGTTACCACCCACACAGTTGACCGGCTGTCAACCACGTTTAGTAGCCTTTAACCAATATTATTTTCTTCTGATGTTGAATCTAATGCTTTTCTAACCATTCTTTTCTCCCATAAAATGTCCCTACCAAGAGCAAATCTTTAAATTAGCCTACAAGGGAGCTTTTCCCTTTCAAGAAGTTTGTTACATACTAACAATGAAGTCGGGGGTTTTTTTGTTTTGTTTTGTTTTTGTTTTTAGTAAATGAAGAGATAAGTAATCTTGTTCTATAAAGGGAGAGACAATAAGTATTTAGGCTTTTCAGGTCACATATAATCTGTGTTGCATATTCTTTTTAAAAAATTTTAAACAACCTTCCAAAACGTAGAAACTAATTTCAGCAAGTGAGCCAGATAAAAACAGGTTGCAGACCTCAAACTACATGGGTCACAGTTTGCCAATTCCTAGTGGAATGGTTCTTGAAGTTTCAATGGAGACTCAAAAGAAGCAGAGCTGTGGGCAGCCTCTGGATCAAGCCTCAAGGCATGTTTGCCAATGAGATCCTGTATGTTTCTCTTCCTGAGCCTTGGAGTTTTTGCTGCAATTTAAGCACTTCAATGTGAAAGTCTAAAGGCCATCGGAAAGGAATCTCACCCTACGAGACTTAGATAACTTGTCATCCAAGTTGAGAGCCTGGAGAGCAGTTTGGGCCCTAAGAATTGACTGCACTTGGGGCTGAAGTTAAAATAGAACTCCTCCCCAGAATGAGGTTAGAGAGGTATACTGACACAAAGGATTCCCTAGAAGAGAAGTCAAGGGTAGAACCCAAAGTCTCTGTTCCATGTTTGAAGTTTAAGGATTTCTATGGCCAGTGTTTTGTATTTGACACACTCCATGGCTGAATGTCTGTTGTTTTACTAAGAACAATCAAAGCCCTTAGAAAGAAAGTTGAGGATGAGCAAACGTATGCATTGTTAAGAAACAAAGTATCCAAAACTTAGAAATGAGACAAAGGGAAGGCAGTACACTCTTTCAAGGTAATATTAAAGAACTGTTTAACTGGCTCACCCAAAGGTTATTTAGGGAATATAGCTTTCTTTGACTTGCTAATTATTGCTGATTCAATTCCAGACTTGTAGATTTTTGTCCAGTAGGAAACAAACAAACAAACACTGGTGTGTGTGTGTGTGTGTGTGTGTGTGTGTGTGTGTTTTAATAGCCCTGAAGGACTCTACCTAATTTTTGTATCTAACTGAGAAATGTTATTCTAACATTCTTTTTTCAGATAGTTCCTTGAATGCTCTTTGAACCAGCTGGCTTCTTTATTAAGAACCTGAATAATTCCTCGACATGTTCATTCTATATTAAGAGTCATGTTCAACTTTTTGAAAATTATCCTTTGACAACATTCACAGAAGCCTTAAGTTATTTTGTGTCTTGGTTGCAGTGGGTTTGTGCATATATTTACATTTGTCTAAAAGTTAAAATTGCATGTAGGAATTTATTCAGGGGTTTTCTGTTCATTTGCCTGTATCTGGAAGTGGTTATTTATAGTGTTCTGCTTTTATGGTGAGTGAGTCCTTTAGGCCCCTATGAGGCATTAGCTTCCCACTTGCTCAGAACATCTCTAAGAATGAAGGTTCAGTGGTTGCAGGAGTTCGTCTTTTGTGTGTTAGGAGAATACCTGTTTAAACAAATAGATTCACTTTGAAAGGAAGGGAAAAGGGAAATCTGTCTGGGTGATTTCACAAGGGTGTGAAGAGAAAATGTTAGGGGAAATTTCTGCCAGGTCTTGGTCTGACAGTGAATTAAAAGAATAGTACTAAATAGACTGAACGGGTCCAATTTACCAAGATAGTCTCTCCATCACCATCCCATGCAAAAGAGCAGTGCCTGAAAAAAATGTTAACCAATGAGAGGTATTTTACTTTCATAGGTGACTTTCCCTCTTTCCAGAGAGAAACTAACAAGACTGTAGACTTTCAAATGAACGGAGTTCACATTTTTTAGGCAGAAGCTAATAAACACTTACATACTTCTAGACTAAGGGAATATGAAAAATATCCCCCTCCACCCTACAATAAAAAGAGGAAAAAAATGCACAAAAGGGAAGTTTGGCGTTAATGGGTGGTGTCCCGGTCACTAAGGATAAGGAACCAGAAAATATACAAATAATTATGTAGTCAGTCTTCAGAAGCCTTTTCCTATTTCTTAACCAGAACTGTTATTCCAAAATTTAAAGAGATTTTAGTTGCACTTTACTAGTACTTTGCAAACTGTGGCTGAATTATATTAAAATTCAAAATTCAGTGGATACTTCTGATGATGAATACTTAGACAAATTAAACTATCTTGTTAATTTTCATTAAAGAGCCAGTTAAATGCCTCAGCCCTGATTTTATTCTAATTTGGGATATGATGCAAAAATTATACTCATTTACAACAAACTCATTTACATCAAAATTTTAAACACACAGTTGCATACAACCCAGCAATTCTATTTCTACATGCATCTATCCAACAGAGAAATGAAAACCTATGTCCACACAGAAACTTGTATACGAACATTCATAGGAGTATTTCTCAGAACAACCTAAATGTCTAGCAACTGATAAATGGGTAAAGAAAATATGGCATATCTATACAATATTGTTTGGCAGTACAAAGGCAAGGACTACTGATAGATATTACAACATGGATAAACCTCAAATGTATGCTAAATGAAAGAAGACACTCACAAAAGATCACATATTGTAGGATACCATTTACATGAAATGTGTGCACAATAGGCAAATCTATAGATATAGAAAAGAGATTGGTGTCTTTCGACAGCTCAGGAGGAAGAGAAGTGGGAGGGTACAGTGGGGAGTGATAGCCAATAGGTACAGGTTTCTTTTGGGAGTGATGAAAATGTTGTAAAATTAGATTATACTGAAGAATTCTCTAACTGTAAAAACCACTGAATTGTATACTTTAAGCAAGTATTATAGTATACAACATATCTCAATAAAGGTGTTAAAATGTATTTTAGCTTATGCATGATTGATACGTTCTCTGATAAGATGTATATTTAATTGGAAGTTACTAAATTCCTTGTATTTATCTCACAGATCAGATCATTATTTACACTAAAAGTTTAAGTGCTTGTAGATATGTTCAAAATTGAATTATAACCATTCAATGGTATAACTATTCATACAACCATTATAACTATTTCTCTAATGATGGTTGTAAATTTTAGGCAATCCTACAATAATGTGAAACAATGGATGTTGTATTTCTTTGATATATATATATATTTTTTAATTTTTTTTAATGTTTATTTATTTTTGAGCGAGAGAGGCAGAGTGCGAGTAGGGGAGGGGCATAGAGAGAGAGACACAGAATCTGAAGCAGGCTGCAGGCTCTGAGCTGCATGAGATCTAGCATGAAGCCTACCTGGGATTGTCTCTCTCTGCCCCTTCCCTGTACACACACATGTGCATACATGTGCTCTCTCTCAAAATAAACGAACATTAAAAACAATTAGATAATGAATAATCTTTGACAAAGTACTATCGTGATAATTTAAATTTACATATCATATATACAAACATAATTTATTCTTCATAACATTCAAATAATGATTATAAACACTGTTTTATAACACGCTTTATAAAGTTAATTTTATCTCAAAAAGTAAAGTTTCCCATTTTAAATACTGTCATCCCCAGCGCTTAGCTTATGCGATTTATATGATAAATAACATATACTGAGATACAATTATTTTTTAAAAGAGCTTAATAGATAACTGATAACTGAGAAAGAAAAATAATTATTATCATTTAAAGTTTATTTATTTATGGGGGGAGGGGAGACAGAGTGAGAGAGAAAGAATTGCAAGCAAGCTCCATGCTCAATCATGAGATCATGACTTGAGCCGAAATCAAGAGTTGAACACTTAACTGACTCAGCCACCCAGGTGCCCCGAAAGAAAAATTAGTTTTGAGATGACCTTTTCTCAGTATGAGGCTGTAAAATCATTTGCTTATATATCCTACCCGGATAGCAAGTTATTTTTTTCTTCACCCAGCCCCATGTATTATTTCAAAAGGGGCAATTAGCTTTTTTGCTTTTGTACTGCTTTTTGGTATTCCTAAATTATAAATAACTGAAAGCAAACAAGTGGAGTAATAAGAGATTCCTGGCCTCTAGAGATATTAAAATTCTGACATGTTGTATAACTTTCCGATTTAGTTGTTAGTAAATACGACTACCAACAATATGGCTTCTCTTATAAAGAAATTGTGGTTTATATACTCAACGGAATACTACGTGGCAATGAGAAAGAATGAAATATGGCCTTTTGTAGCAACGTGGATGGAACTGGAGAGTGTGATGCTAAGTGAAATAAGCCATACAGAGAAAGACAGATACCATATGGTTTCACTCTTATGTGGATCCTGAGAAACGTAACAGAAACCCATGGGGGAGGGGAAGGAAAAAAAAAAAAGAGGTTAGAGTGGGAGAGAGCCAAAGCATAAGAGACTGTTAAAAACTGAGAACAAACTGAGGGTTGATGGGGGGTGGGAGGGAGGGCAGGGTGGGTGATGGGTATTGAGGAGGGCACCTTTTGGGATGAGCACTGGGTGTTGTATGGAAACCAATTTGACAGTAAATTTCATATATTAAAAAATTAAAAAAAAATTAAAAAAAAATATGGCTTCTCTTGTCACTGAGCATCTGTATTCTTATATGACATTTTATAATTGTTCTTTTAAGATTATGTTCCAAATTTGAAGCAATAAAGAAAAGATTTTTTATTTATTTATTTATTTTTTTAATTTTATTTTATTTTATTTTTAAAAAAAATTTTTTTTTCAATGTTTTTTATTTATTTTTGGGACAGAGAGACACAGAGCATGAACGGGGGAGGGGCAGAGAGAGAGGGAGACACAGAATTGGAAACAGGCTCCAGGCTCCGAGCTGTCAGCACAGAGCCCGACGCGGGGCTCGAACTCACAGACGCGAGATCGTGACCTGGCTGAAGTCGGCCGCTTAACCGACTGCGCCACCCAGGCGCCCCAAGAAAAGATTTTTTATACTCAGGACATATGTGATACACACTAGACAGTATCCAGGTGGCATCAACGGTTTGCTCCCTCTCCTACAAGCCAGATTATGGCATTCATAAGTAATAGAGATGCTAGCAATCATTAGCTTTAATTGATTTGCTCCCTAAATCCTTAATTAGGTCAACAGTAGGCTGCTCTGTTTATTGCAATCACATTATGGGGAAAGCTATCAAGCAGAAAAAAAAGTCAATAGGTAAGATGTTATTTAAAAAAAAATTATTTTAGAGACAGAGAGAGCATGAGTCAGGGAGAGGGAGAGAGAAAGAATCTCAAGCAGGCTCCACGCTCAGCATGAAGCTCAACACAGGACTTGATCCCACAACTCTAGGATCATGACCTGAGCACAAATCAAGAGTCGGAAGCTCAACCGACTAAACCACCCAGGCGTCCTGATAGGTAAAATGTTATTAATGTGACTATAATGTTAGGTACACTCTCAGGACAAGTAAAATCATCTACATGTTTACGTACAAGGGCTGACTGAAATAGTGACTGACAACATATTTACTTCTAAGCTTTTTTGGTAAATTTTGAATACCTGCAATTCAGTTAGAGATTAGTGGGGCACTTATTGTTAGTGGCTGCTTTGTAGATTCCTTAGATTATGGAATCTTCTCTTCTTTCTTTATTTTTTTGAGAGAAAGAGAGCATGAGCAGGGGTGGGGGAGAGGGAGACAGAGAGAATCCCAAGCAGGCTCTGCACTGTCATGCAGAGCCTGACGCTGGGCTTGAACTCATGAACCATGAGATCATGACCTGAGCTGAAGTCAAGAGTCAGACACAACCAACTGAGCCACCCAGGTGCCTCTGGAATCCTAATTTCTAATCACAAAGTTTATAGGGAGAGATATTTTTGCTACATCCTTTCTAATCTTTTATGTCTTTAATTTTTTCATCATTATTGCATTTGCTAGCCTCCTGTATAATGTGGAGTGGGGATAAGACTTATGCTTGGAAACCAGCTACCCAGTGACCCAGTTAATTGCTGACTGTAAGTCAAGAGTCTAGTAACCTTTAACGCACATTTTGTATTTGGTCTCACAATTGTATCTGACCATCCATTACTTTTATAAAATGGCCTTAATAAGAATGAATTTTCAAGCTGACATACCAGAAACCTTTTTTCTTATATGTCAGACTAAAATAAAACGTTAACAAATACACTATTCTAAATACTGGTGATACAGAAATGAACATACCCAAACAAAACTCTGGCATATTCGTATGGTAGGCTCGTTTATTGTTCTTCAAGATATAATCGTATGCTTTCCTTAAGTATATTTTATTGCTTATTTTTGACTATTTCCTTTTATTTTAATTTTGCCAAGCTCATTTCCAATCCTTGCTTCAACACCAAGCTACTCTATTCACCATGGAGCCATTTAAAGAAATATCAGATACATGTTTTCTGTTATGCCATCCAGATTCGTAGATAAAATGCCTAAGCCCTCAACTCCGATCCAAAACCTAGACATACCTCCGGCTAGCTCCTCAACTTTAACCACTCTCTGATTACACAGATCCACATAGCTTTGCATTAACTACAAAGTTGTGTATGCTGGACAGTATTTCCTAACTTTGCTGATAATAACATTATCCTGGGCCTAAGGTCAAGGGAAATAATACAAATTAGCCTGATGGTGTTTTCCTAATGAAGCTATTCTCACAGTTATTTTGAAAAAATCAAGGTGTTATTAGATTAATCCTCTATAATATTTTTTTCCAGAAGTTGGATTATATTTTGCCCATTTCAAAAAAAAAAAAAAACCAAACCATATTTAAAGTGGCTTCAATTGTCTAAGCCTCAACAATATTTAAGAAAGACTACTTAATTTGTATTGATGCGACAAGGTCTTCAAATACACAGAATGAACTCATAGGACTCATGACCTTTCATATATTTAGCTTATTTAGTGACATTTGTCCAGGATTTATTTTGGAGTCCTGACTTCATATTTTGCTCCTAATTTCCAATCACACATAGAAGTATTTCCATATACATATTTCATGACCCTAAGAAGGATAACTTCTAGTTACACTATCAAATTTCATAATCAGAATTTAAAGCAATAGAAAGGGGAAAAGATACATCCCCAGCTGGTAGGTTAGAAATGTTCCTGTCACATATACCATATACTTATCCCGTGACTATATCTTGAGCAGCTATGTCTCAGGCACTGTGCAGGTGCTGTGGATACAGACGTGCACAAGGCAGATATGGCCTCTGCCCTGAGGGAGGCTTCAGTGCAGCTCCAAAAATCAAGAGAAAAGATGCTGAAAAATAAATATATTACTGGAAGTTTGAGGGTGAAGGAAAGGAAAAAGAACACTATAGTCAAAGCAAAAGCTACAGGTGATGAGGATGAGTTGTTTGAGGGGAAGGGAGCGTACAGAGCCGATGAGCTCCAGATGCTGAAAGAAGTCAATATACAAAGAAGCCAAGCTCCTCTAATGCTTGTGGCTTCTGAGACTGAACACCAGAAGCCCAGTCTATGATCCCCAGGGAACTGGAGCAAGGAGCAGAACACGAGAAAGCCAAGAATGACTTCAGAGCCCCACTCTCCCATGAGATCATGACCTGAGCTGAAATCAAGAGTCGGACGCTTAACCGACTGAATCACCCAGGTGCCCTCAACTGAGAAAGGATTTGCAATGGGAGGTATATGGGCTCAGGAAGGAGGCAGCATTTAGGCTGGGCCTTGAAGAAAATACAGCTAGTAGAGATCTGGTCAAGGGTGAGGTATGTGGTAGGAAGATACTGGGATTGTCATGGTGCCTTGAGTGATAAGCAAGGCTGAGAAATCAGGAGAGGCAGAAAACAGGAAAGTGTGTTTGCCAAAAATTACAAATTCCAACTCACTGAAATATGGCTAGTGAAGTTCTAAAAAAAAATATGCAGAATGGAGCAAAGAAAAAACTGCGTTAGGTGAGCAAATGTTTTTAAGTCAGGACTACAAAAAAAGGATGTGATTCAAAAGTTAAAGATGCTAAACACTTGATTAGATATTTGTATAGTTAAAGAATGAATCACTGATAGCAATGACTAATCACTAGGTGCATGTAAAATATACATGGAGTTAAATACAGCAGAAATTTCAATCAGTGCTAGGATACAGGGGTGTTAATCCTTACCACTTACTGAACACCTACCAGGTGACAGGAGCTGTCCTTTATATGGATTGTTACACTTAGTCCACAAAATAATCCAACTAAGCAGGTTTTATTACCTCATTATACATAAGGAACCTGGGGCTCAGAAAAGTTCCACGGCATGAATTAGTTTACACTCCTCCTTGATAGCAGAGCCAAATTTTTGGCCAGCTTTTCCCATCTTGAGGCCATGCTCTTTCCCCCATGCCAATCTAGACTGATTTATATTTTAAGAAAAATTAAGTGGATTCAAGGATACTTCCATAGTAATGTCACCCTCATTGGTTATGGGTGCATTTCATATAGTGATCTAGGGCTGGAGATACAGCCTGCACTTCAGGGATGGAATATAAAAACTTGAGAGTGTATTGCAGCCTATCTGAGAACATCATTGTCAAGTGGATGAGAACAGCTGATGAAAAAGAGTAAAATGTTTCCTTAAGTTCTTAATCAGTCATGCAATAGAGATCAATGGCAGGAACACAGGTTTGAGAAACAGAAGGCCCTGGATTCCAAATTTGAAGTCTACTCTATACTAGTTACATGGAAAACCATGGACAGGTGATTTTACTTCTTCAATCTCAGTTTCCTCATATAGTCATTACGGGAAATTAACAGTAAATTTATGTAGAAATAAGAAAGGCTGCTTTGGATAATAGAAAAGTACATCATTAAGGCTAAGGAGAGTTGGCCTCATTCAGGCATTAAGTTAGCTCTCTGGTCTTGGGCAAGTCACAAACTCTCTTCTGTAAAATGTAGACAGTCACCATCTCCCTAAACATTTGTTGTAAGAATCTGAGTATAGTGTATGTTAGGTACCCAGAGCAGCTACACTATAGCAATGTACCATATTAAATCATTAACACAATGCGTGGAAAAATATGTATAACTTTCCACCCTATTTGCTTCTAAGCTTGGGCTATATTATAATGTTATTGGTGACTGTAACTTAAAAATACTACAGACTATTGGAAAATCATAAAAACAACTCGGTAAAAATTGGGCACCTCAGGAATTTTAAAAATTGCTAATTTTGTATTGTTTCACATAAGTGGAAAATCATTCAGTCTTTTCCCTTACGCTCTCTAAAAAGTTCCCCCCCCCCCCCCAAAGCATTCCCTTCTAAAACATGCCATTAAACAAAGTACTTAGTCAATCTGGGAAATAAGAGAATAGTACTGTTAACAAAGACTTTGATAATTTTGTTACTAAGAAATCGTTAAACGTGCTTGCTATCTCTGATACCATTGTTAAATCGGTAGGACTGATTTGTGGTCAATCCATCATGCGAACCATCAAAAAATATACATTCTTGCAAAGCTGGTCCCACCCCTCAAAAACAAACTGACCTCAAGACAGGATTTAAATGAATCACTCCAAAGTAAATCGGGGTTACACTCTTGGTCTTCACTATTTGAGCAAGTCAGAAGAAATGCAAATACTAGATTAGAGTTGTATACATCTGTGTCCACACATCCAGCACATGGTTTATCGATCTGAGCAAATTTGGGGAAGTTCAACTTACATTTTGGGTTTACAAAAATAATTAAAAAATGAAGAAAAAAATGTATACACACATAAGAGTGATTTTGCAGTGTTGTGCTAAACAAGAGGGTTACCATCACTTTGCCTCCTGTCCCATCTAGATGCCATTTTCCTGAATTGTCCATGAAGTAGCCTCATGGATGCCTTAGGACACCACTCCATACCTGTCTGGAAATGTGCCCATTGGTTGAGGCTCCATTTCTTACATTATAAGAGGTATGTGACTAATTCCTCCTCCATAAAGCTGCGACAAATAAGGTCACTCAAGCCTCCCCTTGTCCAGCATTTGCACTCCCACAAAGATTCTTATTTTTTTTTTTTTACTTTAAGGAGGATGGGGACTTGCAGGTGTTTTCCTAACTGGTTTGCCGAGTTTCAAATGCTTAAAAAGAATCTGAAACCAAGTTAAGTTTGGTCTTCACACTTTGAAATATCCGTCCTGGGACGTGGGCTGGGTGTCTGTGGTTATTCAGAGCTAGGTAAGGTGTGAGCTTTTGAAGGAACTATAATCTGATGCACACCGGCAGGCGTAAGGTGGGGGAGGAAAGAACTGTCTGAGCAGCAAAGAAAGGAATTGGAGTCTACAGAGCACATCCTAAGGTTCCGGTGTTGCTAACTCCATCCCTAACCACCTCTCTGCTGGGAGGGGAAGGACCGGCGACCCTGGCTTGGGTCTCAACCGCCGGCCTAGACACCTGGCCCTCCGGATCCGGCTAAACCCTCTCTCCCCTCCGGTCCCGCAAAGGGGCAGGCGCCGCGCTCTCGTTCGCGTTGGACACCATCAGACTGCTCTCCCTGAAAGTGCTAACTTCAGGGGCTTGGGGAGAGCGACCAGAAGGGCCAGGCTGTGCGGTCTCCGGAGGTTTCCAGGTAGGGAAGAAGGACGACCGCCCCGGTGGTGGCCGCCTTTCCTCCTCGTCCTCCACCCCCGGTGCCCCCACCCCCCACCAAGTCCGCAGGACCTGCGGCGGCCGCTCTGTGCTCGGCGCCAGGCTGGGGTCCCCGGCCCCGCCGCTGGGGCTGGCGTGGGATGGGTGGGGTAGGGGCTGGCGGGTCCCCGAGCCCTGGCAGCGGGTGGCTCCAAGGACCACACAGTGGGCAGGCGACCACATATTCTGCGCGCCCGAGAGCGGGAGCAGTCAGGGACGCGAGCGAGGCGGGGCGAGCGGTGGCTCCCGCGCACCTAGCGGACCGAGCCCCGCGGTCCTCGGCGGGCCGCCCCTCTCCATCCCTCCGCGGTCCCCGCCCTTACCTCTGGGCGCAAGGGTGCCGGCGGGGAGGGCTCTGGGGAGCGGGGAGCGGTCTCCCGGTCGGACTCAGCGGCGGCCAGCGGCAGCGGGGTCGTCGGCGGGGCCGCTGCTCGGGGCGAGTGGCGCCCGGAGCACTGCGGCCGCGGCCACGGCGGCGTCTTCCTCCTCGTCCTGTTCGCGGGCTCCGAGCCGGGACGCAGCTACCGCCCCAGCCCCGCAGCCCTCCTCCCCTCCGCCTCCCCGGCCGCGGACGGAGCCGCCTCCAGCGCCGCCCCGCGCGCAGCCGGGCCAGCGGCAGCCAGCGCCGCCCAGCGCCCGGCCCCGGGGTCGCCGCCGCCGCCCGCCGCCGCCCGCCCCGCGGTCCCAGCCCCGCTGTGACGCAGGCCGCCGTGCCCGGGAACTTCCTCCCCTGCGGAGACCACCCCGCGCCGGGACTGGTCGGCAAGGCTGCCGCCGGCCGCCGGAGGCTTTCTTCTCCAAGTGGGAAACGAACCCTCCCGCGCTCTCCCGCGGGGCCGCTCCGGCCTCCGAGGCGGCCACCTGGCGGCCTCTGCCCGGGGAGCGGGCTGCGTCTAATACCTCCCCCATCGCTAACTGGGCGCGGGAAACCGAGGCTCTTCTGCGCTCTGTGGCCACTCCACTGCCGCAGCTCCTCCCCTGGGTGTTAGAGGGGAGCAGCTACCACTAAAAATAGCCCTTCTGGCAACTCCCCTGCTAGACTGGGGTCTAGGTAGAGATAATCCCTCCTCCTCGTCTCCCGCCCCCTCGTGACAACAGAAGGACCCCATAAGAACACAAGAATGGGAAGGGGCGCACTGAGGGAGACGGAGGAGAAAGGTTAAAGCTCGTATCCGTGCACCATGAAGCCCACGAGCCCCAGGACACCCGGCTCCTCTCCAGCAGGAACCCCCATGTTCCTGGACACTGACAGCTGGGCTCCCCTGTCTCTCAGCAGTAGGTTCTAGGGACGCTGAAATTGAGCGCTCCGCCTACAATTGTGAGCTGTGTATAGAAGAGTTGACGGTACTCGTCAAAACCACCTGTTGTCTAAAGAGTATGGGGGAGGGGTTCTCCCTTACTGATTGATCTGAAGCACGTTTTTCTTCTCGTTCTCCTCCCACCCAATTTCAGGATTGAAAAGCAAACTCTGTCTTCTTAGAAGTTGACAACTATCTGTATGGAAAATCTTCTGCCCAGTGAAAAATGTACAGACAAGATTACTAAGTTATATAAAGTCTCCAGGGATGCCTTAGTAATATCAGTTATTCTAAGAGTACCTAAAATTAACCCATTGCTCTGTCCTGGCAGTCAGGAAAAGGCTGATGTTTCTAATTGTCTTTCAGTAGTTGATTTGTTCTTACACAGGAAGCCTTAAGAGAGCAGGTATTTCCTTTTACCCCATTTCTATTTCCAAGTCAAAATGAAAAGAAAATTTGTCCAGAAGCTGTTCTCTTAGCTTTTAACTATTTTCCCCCTACTTGCTTGGAGAACTATCACACTTTTTCCAACTCTTGTACTGTTGTGGAAGTCAACCTTAAACCCTTGTAGGCTTTAGATGACTCTAACAACAGCCTTAATTCACCTAAATCAACACAAAAGTCTAGGAGAAAGGGTGGGGCCTTTCTCCTAGATAGCAGGTGGAAAAATTCCTGAAAAGTTCCTCTGGAAAAGCCAGAGTTGACTGTGGCAATTTGCTAAAATTGTGAGCACCTTGCAAACTACCAGATATTATCTGAGGTAGTTCCGCCTCTTAAATAGCTTACCTGGATTTAAATACTCAATGAGGCGAGTACTCTAAGGGCACAAACCTCCCATCCAGGGCTTCATTCTGCAAGTGCTTTCTGAGCATCTCTGTCCTCCTGTACCATTGTCACCCTGACCTCAAGCTTAGGAATCCCTGAAATGCTCCCTCATTACCCAGTGGCAAGGAACTACTCCACTCTAGACTTTGGACTGGGGTACACCAGGAATAAATCCCTACTCTTCCTGTGGGAGTTATTGCTAATTTTATATTTTTCCATCATCGGCAATATGGGTATGGGTGCTGTGCGAATTAGATAACATGCTTAAAGCAGCCAGAACAGTGCCAAGCACTTTATAAATATGCAATAAACGGTAGCTGCTATCAATGGTAGCTTACAATAAATATGTGCTTACTGTACTCTTCATAGACCTGAAATCAGAAGGATGAGGAAGAGCAACAAGATTTGGAGATGGGACATGAACCCTGCAAGTTGAGGCTCCTGCCTCCCCCAGATGCTTAACTACAATACTTTTGTCTGCTACCTGCTTTTTAATAGGGTGCATTGGGTAGGTCTACATGCAGTGATGTGATTCACATGCACTCTGAAGTCTGAGAGGCACTAGTCTGCAAACCACTATGTTATCCTGCTTAGGTCACCTTTTCTTATTTTAGAACACAAACTCTAAGTCTGGTCACTTGCCTCAGTCAGCCTAACTCAAATCAACATCCACACTCACCAAGCCCTAGGAAAAACACCAGGTGAATCCATAATCAGCCAACTCCTGTGAGTGCTGGACCTTGAGGGTCTCAAAGAAGTACAGTAGACCCCATGATCTGTGGGGAATATGCTCCCATACACCCAGTGGGTGGCTGAAACTGCAGATAGTGCCAAACCCTCTATATAGTATGTTTTTTTCCTAAACATACATACCTATAATAAAGTTTTATTTATAAATTAGGCACAGTAAGAAATCAACAAAAATTAATAAAATAGAACACTTACAACAATATACTGTAATAAAGTTATATAAATATGGTCTCTCTCTCTCTCTCTCTCAAAATATCACATTGTATTGAACTCCCCCTTCTTCGTCTTGTGATGATGTGAGTTAATAAAATACCTACGTGATGAGATGAAGTGAGGTGAGTGATGTAGGCATCATGGACGTAATGTTAGGCTGCTATTAACTTCTGACAAATTGTCAGGAGGGGCATATCCTTCTGGACCACAGTATGGGTATCTGAAACCATAGAAAGCAAAACCTCCCTTAAGGGGAGACTACTGTATAAGGCTCATTCCCTGACTTCAAGGTGTTGACAGAGCTTGAGAGAGGGAATCTGGCAGCAAACGAATCCGAATAAACCATTTTGAACTAAATGTGATTGAATCTCAGAGAAAAGAGAGGGCACTGCGGCCCGGGTGAACCATATATACAGAGCCACCACCTTGACCTTTCATTTACCCGATTCTTTATAGACCAAAATTTGACATTCTCAATGGGCTTTCAGGGTGAGTTCCCACACTTGGACTCCAGATAGTTACAACTTGATCCTGTACTGGTTGGCAACAGGGAGCTGAAGTAGATCTTTCTGAGCAGTGCAAAACCATGGTAAGGGAGTTAGAATGATACAGACCTGGGTTCACGTCCTGGGTCTACTCTTTACCATCTCTGATCCTGAACTTCTTAATCTTTGAACCCAGTTTCTCCATCCATCTATTAGGACAGCAATACCTACTTCTCTTAAGGTTCTAGTGACAGAATATCTGCAACCCCTCTAGTGGGTTGTATGGAAGTGGTTTATATTGTTTTGTTGTTAGCTACAAGAAAATGCAGGCTGGGCTATCGCATTCCTTGAAAGCTTATTTCAAAAGTCATTTTCTCTGTGAAACCTCTGCAGGCTCCGGGCAAGGGTAATGCTCCCTTCCCTGCGCTCACACAGCACTTACCATGGTGTGCTGCCGTTTATCTCTTTACAGCTTTGTTTCACCACCTTGTCTTTATTCATCCCTACGTCAACACCTAGCACAGAGCTTCCCATTAAATGTTGAATGTGTTTTCTAAAGTTTCTATTTTTTGTACTGGTTCTGACTTTCAGTATACAGTAATTTGTATTAAACTTCAGGCCCTAGGGGTGCCTGGGTGGCTCAGTCGGTAAGGCATCCGACTTTGGCTCAGGTCATGATCTCGCAATTCGTGGGTTTGAGCCCTGCATCTGGCTCTGTGCTGAGAGCTCAGGGTCTGGAGCCTGCTTCGGATTCTGTGTCTCCTTCTCTCTCTCTCTACCCCTCCCCACCTTGTGCTCTGTCTCTCTCAAAAATAAACATTAAAATTTTTGTTTTATTTAAAAAAACCCCAAAACTTCAGCTTCTAAAATGTGAATCCTTGGGACTCCTGGGTGGCTCATTCGGATAAGCGTCTGACTTTGGCTCAGGTTATGATCTCACGGTCCGTGAGTTCAAGGCCCACGCTGGGCTCTGTGCTGACAGCTCAGAGCCTGGAGCCTGCTTCGGTTTCTGTTGTCTCCTCTCTGCCCCTCTCCCCACACACTCTGTTTCTCTCTCTCAAAAATAAATACACATTAATTTTTTTTTTAATGTGAATCCCTTAGTACATAGAGTTTATATTGAAATTATGTATTATACATATGTATCTGCTTAAACCTTGATTTTTCAATGCTGGGTTTGTTCTTGAAAACCAACCTGCTATGCTTGCTTTATTTTATATTTGATGTTAGTTGATTCTGCCTAGTAATAGTGAAAGTAAAATCTAAATTCTAAACCAAAACCACCAGCAGCGTTTTACCCAGCATTCTCTACCCACCCTATACACATCTGCTCCCCAGATCCTTTCTGAGCTTTTGTGGGAAGGTCCTGAGCTAACAGAATACTTTAAGTTTCAGCTCTTAACACTGTTGCAACCATTAGCACTTTCTGAATTAATAGCTGCCAGATAAAATCACCTTTAGCAACAGTTTTGAAATCCTTGTCTCTATGCCATTAAAAATGCTAAGACAGGAGAATAAAACCTCCCCTAGAAAATGTCGTGTGAGCAGGAAGTTGCCCAAGAGGTAATGTGGTCAAATGTGGTCTTAACCCTAAAATGGCAGTTGAAATTGTGCCAGGGGAGAGTGTGGTGGTGCTGAAGACCTAAAAATAGGATACTACACAACTTTGGGCAGAATTTTTATAAAATCAGTCTTGTTTATTTACCCTCCTGCAGCCCTCCCCAACACACACAGACGCATAAGATTGAAGCGGTTAGCCCCACTAATCTGTGATATACTTTGGAAATGGTAATAATAAATAAGCACTTACTAGGTACATATGGTGTGCTAAGTACTAGCTTTCTATTCATTGTCTGATTTTTTTTACCCTCGCTATCCAGGCAGTATTATTTTCTCCTGTGAAGAGAAGACAACTGAGGCACATTTTATTTTATTTTATTTTATTTTATTTATTTTTTTAACGTCTATTTATTTTTGAGACAGAGAGAGACAGAGCATGAACGGGGGAGGGTCAGAGAGAGGGAGACACAGAATCCGAGACAGGCTCCAGGTTCTGAGCTGTCAGCACAGAGCCCGATGCAGGGCTCAAACTCACGGGCTGCGAGATCGTGACCTGAGGCAAAGTCGGCCACTCAACCGACTGAGCCACCCAGGCGCCCCCTGAGGCACATTTTAAACAAGTAACTAATCAAAGGTCATATGACCATTGAGTGGAAGAATTAGGATTTAGACCCAGGCAAGTCTAATTTCAGAGTTCTCTTGCTTAAGCACTACTCAGTCATATGGAAAATGAATATTTATTTTTAAGTTGAATCCATCAAGTATATTCAGTAAGGTCCTTTTTCAGTAGTTTTTGCAATTGCATTAGTTTGTGCTTTTCCCAATAACATGCTCACATCCCAAATGTGTCTTCATGAGGCGATTTTATAGCTTCCTCTTTAATTGAAAAGCATTTTATGACTGAAAGCAAACTTCTTAATGAAAGCTCATAAAGTGTCTGTAGCTCTGAGTTTACACAATATGAAATATACCAGAGAAACTCATTCTTAGAATTATTGTTCGGGGTGCCCGGGTAGCTCAGTTGGTTGAGTGTCCGACTTTGGCTCAGGTCATGGTCTTGCGGTTTGTGAGTTCAAGTCCTGCGTCGGGCTCTGTGCTGACAGCTCAGAGCCTGGAGCCTGCTTTGGATTCTGTGTCTCCCTCTCTCTCTGCCCCTCCCCCACTCATGCTCTGTCTCTCTCTGTCTCTCAGAAATAAATAAATGTCAAAAAATTAAAAAAAAAGAATTATTGTTCATATGGGCCAATGATAAGTAACTTTCACATGCTACATATATAGCTTAAAGCAAAAAATGACTTTGACATTCTCAAGAGTGGCTTTTATTTTTTGTACCTAAATATCACTGTTATAATAATATTACTAAGTAATATTTTCCTGTCACTATTAAGCATGTACAGCCACTGCTCTAAGAACTTTATATGTGTTAAGTCATTAATTAAATCTGGAAATGACTAGCTGTAGCTATGAAGTGAATTATTCTAAAGATAATGAAACATTCTTAAGGGGCTTTATTTATTTATTTATTATTATTTATTTATTTATTTAATTTATTAAAACAAAACAAAACATTAAGATATACCTCCTAAGGAAGGTAACTCAATTTTCCCAGGACTCAAAATTTCCAGTTTGTTAACATTGTATCTTATTATGCATATGGAATGTACCATAAAACGTTTCAGATCACAGTTTAAACATTGATTTGTTTCCAATTTCGGTGACATCAGCCTTGACAAAGCCCTTAATTTCAAGCCTAAGGAATTGCTTCTTCCCTTTGACTATGAAGCTGAAGCTGCTGTCTCTCTGAGGCATGGATATCTGATGGCTCAAGAAACCCTACCAGGGAGGTGAAATTGAAGATTCTCTTGTTACTGACATGAACATGACTCTCTTTGGAAAACTGTCATGGAAGATGCTTTGTTTACTCAGAAAATGCTATAACCACGCCCAGATGATCTCTTCTTAAAGCTACCACCCATATTGATGCATGATGCATTTTCTTGAATTCATTTATTAATTCTCTGATTTTACTCATGTTGTTTATTTGTTGTTTAACAAAACAAAACAAAACAAAACACCAAGAAAGCCTGGTATCCTTCTCAGTATCAACGATAGCAGTCATTAATGGACAATTTTATTGCTATTAGTGAAAAGAGCATAAACTGGGATTAATGACACCTGGATTCCAGGTGTGGTTCTGCCACTGACTAACTTTGTGATTTGGGACAAGTCTCTTAATATCTTTGCATCATCTGTCTCATCTGCAAGAAGGGATTGGAATAGATGATTTCTTAGGACTTACTCAGTGCTAAAACTTTTCACATTGATCTTTTTTTTTTTTAATTTTTTTTTTCAACGTTTTTTATTTATTTTTGGGACAGAGAGAGACAGAGCATGAACGGGGAAGGGGCAGAGAGAGAGGGAGACACAGAATCGGAAACAGGCTCCAGGCTCCGAGCCATCAACCCAGAGCCTGACGCGGGGCTCGAACTCACGGACCGCGAGATCGTGACCTGGCTGAAGTCGGACGCTTAACCGACTGCGCCACCCAGGCGCCCCTTCACATTGATCTTAAAATGATACATATTTATCCTCCCTAGATTTTAGTCAGTGATGAATATAATCGCCAACATCTAATAAAAGAAGCAGGAAGGTACCCATTGCTGCTATCCATAGGAAATCTGCCTAGAGCATGTCTGACCCATCAGGGAACATCTTCCCAAAGCACCTTTGTCTTTCAGCATCCATGGCCAGTGAGCTAGGGTCATTCCTCCACAGAGGCATTTGCAAGCAGCTTTCCTTGGAACTCTCCCCTTGGAGTATCCTGAGAAATAGGGGTCTGTGATCAAATCCCTTGAAGAATACTATATCTCCTTTGGAGATTCACAACACATGTTAACATGTTTAGAAATCTGAGAAGTCCCAAGTTAAAAAGACTTGTTTAACTTTGCTGAGCCTAGCATTTCTCTAACTTTATTTGACAATGGAACTGTTTTCCTTTGTCACAACTACCAACATTCCAGGAAGACTGTAATCTCTCATAACAGAATATTTGAATTGCTATTTTAGAGTTAAAGACTGCAGAGCCTTCATATGGCCTTTTTTCTTTGGAAAGAGCAGGAAATCATCAGCCCTATTAATTCACTTAATGCCTACCAAGATAAACCCTCTTGGTAGACATTTTCTGTAGCTATTTCCCTTGCAAACATCAGCTGGAATAGAGTATCTGTCATCTTTAATAGAACAAAGAGCACCCATTCTCACTGGTAATAGTGTAGCCTTATTCCTTTACACTGAGGAATATTTCCTTGCTTTTCTTTCTTTCTTTCTTTCTTTCTTTCTTTCTTTCTTTCTTTCTTTGAGAGAGTGTGATCAGGGGGGAGGGGCAAAGGAGGAAGATGAGGACAGAGAGAGAGAGAGAATCTTAAGCTGGCTTGATGCTCAACTTGGATCTCTATGTGGGGTTCAATCCCACGACCCTGGGATCATGACCTGAGCCAAAACTGAGTCAGACGCTCTACCTTTACATATTCCTATTAGCTTCTGGGTTCTTTGGCAACCTTTCAGAAATGTGAAACTGGTGTAAGACAAACATACATTCTGAGTACTCAAAGTGCTAGCATAAAATAATTTATTTATTAAGAACTGTTGCAAGACAATTCTCTATGGGTCTCTAGTAATTCTGCACATCTTATAAGCAAGACACTGACTGCTTTTTCTTCCAGACTTAAATTCAAGGGTACTTGTAGAGTGAACAGCCTTTGAAGATAGAGGAAATGTCACCCTCTGGAGCAAAAGGCAAGCATACCTATTGTCCAGTATAATAAAGACACTTTCTCTTCCGAGCAAGAGGCAGGCATGCTTACACTCATTAGAAAACGTTCACATCCCCTAAGCTCATGGTTCCTCTCCTATAACACAACCTGTCATTACTATGTTAGGAACTCCAGGAACTGACACAAAAATGTGAATACTCTGGCTGCTGCTTTTGCTGAGTAATAAACTTTTATCTGATCCAGGGGTTTCCTGTCTTTTACCGCCCTCCAAGAAACCATGGCAGGCTAATTTCTTTGAGCTTACAAGGGATCAAGTCTCAGATCCTTCACAATTCTGACAATAACTGGCTTTTTCCTCCCTGTGAATTGGACATTGGCAGAATAACTTTATATCCTTAGGTGTTCTCCCTCCCTGAATCATCCCTGGTCTTGTGACTATTCTCTCCTCTGAATGCTTCTCTAAGCCTGTTGTAGCATTTACAGTTATCCATCCTTGTTTCTGAGGAACGTTCGGCAGAGGGCTATTAGAAGTGATGCCCTGTGATTATGGAATTTCAAAGAAAGGCACCATGAATTCTGTCCAGCATGAGAACATTTCATTAAAATGATTAGAAAATATTTTGCAGTCTAGCTTTTTTTTTAAAAGAAATTTAAAAGTTAATCCTCTATGAAAAGGAAACGCCATCTTATAGTAAACAATGGACATGTATCTGGGGGTGAGGTGGGGTCGGGGAAACTTCTGAGTTAATCGCACTGATTGCTCCCAAAAGCAATGTGGAAAGAGGCTTGAGTTCAGATAAGATAAATTTCTTCATGTGACCAAGGGGAGGATCGTTTTAACCACAACATGAAAACCACTGTGGCCTTATTTAGGAGACCGAAAACATCCAGATTTCTTGAACGTCCCCAATATTCTTCAGCTTCTAAAATGCTTCTGACAACAGTCTGATCTGATGTCATGTCACATGAACTGTTGATTTCACTGGCTAAACCATGACTCAAAATTATGCTTTCTGTAACAGTGCTTCTGATAAACTGCTTTGAAACACATAATTTCTGAAAGTGTTTTTAGGGACTTTGGGAACCCAATCTGGAAATCCTACGTGGTAATCTGATAACTTGCTACAGTGATTTGAAAGCCACAAATAGGGTAGTAAGTTAAGCTTTGTTGAGCACTCCATGCCAGGCATGGTTTAAGAATATCACATGTATTATTTCACTAATCCATGTGACGACACTATGAAGTAGGTACTCTCAATGTCCCCATTTCACAGATGGGGAGGCTGAGCCACAGATAGGTAATGTCACTTGCCTAAGGTCATGCTGCTGGTAAGCAGCAATAAGTAGAGCCAAGAACAGAATTCAGGGAACCTGACTCTAAAACCTATGCTCCCTTTCTGCTTTATAATAGCAGTTGTTTTTTTAAAAACTGCTAGAAAATGTGATTTTTTTCTAGAACGCTTAAAAGAAATCAACATCACTTTTCTTACTTCTTTGGATTTTTATCTCTAGATTGTTATCTTCCTACATATAATGCTCTTCATCATTTTTCTATGAAGAATATATCTCAGGACCATTAAGGGTGAATTACGCCCATCATCAGCCCATGTCGACAGAGAAGGGAGATACTATGTAGCCCGTTCTGAGAAGGGAGATGTTGCAGTTAAGCCACCATAAGATCTTCTGTGTAAGGTTTTGATTTGTCTTGAACTCCTAACATAAGATGCATTTGAAAAATCTTCTAATAATCTAAAACAAATCCACAATAGATGTCGAGTGTTTCTCTTTAGGTTTGTATCCAGAGAAGGAGGTAAAAGCAACAATATTTTGAAGTGATGTTATCAGTTCTTTGCTGGGACAAACTTAAATCTTTCATGATCGGGAGTGGTAATACCAGCCCTCAAGTCACCCACAGTTGCCACAGTCCCCAGAGGGTCACATTGTGACCCTGTCTAGACCAACAGTCACATCACAATGCTTTTCAGACTGGTCCCTCATCCTCTCCAGTCTCCCAGGGAGCATGGGAGGTAGGAAGACAAGGGAATTTCTGAATGCTTGAAGGGGAAAGGACTATGTTTCTCAGAATGGTGAGGAAATAATTTACTATAGAGCATTTGTTGATTGCTGCCCAGGCTCTGACACCCCAAAAGATTTCTGAAAACCAGCGACAGCAAAGTTCACATAAAAGTCTCTGCAAGGTTACATCTGTTCAGTGTTCTGAAGACCAGTGATATGGTACAAATTTCAGATGCAAGAGCAAAACACACCTCTTCGTGCCCCGTCACCATTTCCACAGGCAAATGAGGGAGTCAGCATGGTCTTGGCCGAACAACTTTTGTGCAGACGGGTGAGTACTTTTCTCTCGTCCTGTTAAGGCCTTGAAGAGCCAAGAGGTGAGTGGAGATTCCTGCCTGTCTGCTCCTCACATCTAGAGTGAATCTAGAGGTTCCAGAGAAGTCAACACAAATCCATCTTCTGATCTTTCTGGGATCCCACATGGCTGCACGGAATTGTTTTAACTCCTTAACTAAAAGGATTTGGATTTACCTTCATTTTAACTGGCACTGCTCTTTAAAAAACGTATATGGCGGAATTCTTACAGACCCAACTTTTCAGGCAAAATCACTTTCCTAAATGTTGCACTTGTTGACTCTGAGGGGACCCGCAAAGTTGCACATGCCTTCAGTGGCTTTACAGCTCTTTACCACCTCCTCTGTTTTGTACATATCTTTCCAGCACCTTCTCATTTCTCTCTCACTTCCCTCCAAATTACATCAGTCTTTAAATGTCCTGTCCGAACCCTTTTTCCTTAAGCTTCTCTAACACTTTCTTTTCTGAAAACTCTTATAGTAATTAACCATGTTTCTCCTGCCATAGCTGTGAAAACTTGGATAAGTTGCTTAGCCTCTCTGAGCTTCAGTTGCTTCATAAATAAGTGAGCATAACTATAGTACTTGATATGTGTTGTGAGGATTAGGCATTTTTTTTTCTTTTCTTTTTTTTTTTTTTTTAAATCTTCCAGTAGCCAGTTCTGCGCTGGGCACATTAGTCCTTGAAATAAAATCTTTCTGTTTGTTTGACTGCTGTTTGGGGTACCTAGAAGAACCTTCAGGAAAGCCACAAAACCCAAAGTTAAGGAAGACTGGAGAGAAACTTGTTTTGCCCTCCTCAGCACTGACCACCCCCAACCACTTTGGGTACAGCTCCATCCTCAAATGGCTAAAAAAAACAACATAGAAATTAAATTATACTATAGTTTCTAAATATCTGTGCCTCCCCCTTAGAAACATTTGTCTATGATTTTTAACATAGAAGGGAACAGATCTAATGTAAATTCAGTCTATAATGGTAGACTCTCTGGAATCTGTGAAGAAGACATTTTTGATCCACAGAAAACATACAATGTCTTTCTAGAAGTTTCCTCAAGGACAGAAGAAAGAACGATGGAGCAGGAGTGAACTTCTACAGCAAACTGATCATTCCTCCTCCTTGTTTCCTTTCTCTCCCCGTTTCCTTTCTTGGGTCGGCCAGTCAGGCACCCCAACCCCAAGGCCTTCATCTGTCACCCAAAACAGAACAGCACCTCCTTCCCAGAGGCTGCCTTTTCTTACACGAGGGGACACAGGATCTGAAAACCATGCATTTCCTTCCCTCACTTCTCCCAGCCTAATTTCCTCCTCTGTCCCTCCAGTTCCAGGCTGGATTTACAGGCCTTACCTGAGGTGGGGAGGGGAGCCTACCTCAGTCCCCCAGCCTAGATCTGGAGGAGATACCACTGCATGCTGCTGCCTGGTGAGGAGCCTACAGGCAGCAGCCTGCGCCTCCTTTTTTTTTTTTTTTTTTTCATTAATTGTTTTAAATTTACATCCCAGTTAGTTAGCATGTAGTGCAATAATGATTTCAGGAGTAGAATCCAGTGATTCATCCCTTACATATAACACCCAGTGCTCATCCCAACAAGGGTCCTTCTTAATGCCTCTTGTCTAATTATCCTATCCCCCCGCTAAAAACCTTCCAGCAACCCTCAGTTTTTCTTTATTTAAGAGTCTCTGATGGTTTGTCCCGCTCCCTGTTTTTATATTATTTTTGCTTCCCTTCCATTATGCTCATCCATTTTGTATCTTAAATTCCACATGTGAGTGAACGTATATATTTGTCTTTCCCTGACTAATTTCACTTAGCATTATACACTCTAGTTCCATCCATGTTGTTGCAAATGGCAATATTTCATTTTTTTTGATCACCAAGTAATACTCATATATATATATATATATATATATGTATATATGACACATCTTCTTTATCCATTCATCTTTCGATGGACATTTGGGTGCTCTCCATAGTTTGGTGATTGTCCATAGCACTGCTATCAACATTGGGGTGCACGTTCCCCTTCAAAACAGCACTCCTGTATCCTTCGGATAAATACTTAGCAGTGCAATTGCTGGGTCATAGGGTAGTTCTTTTTTTAATTTTTTGAGGAACCTCTGGACTGTTTTCCAGAGGAGCCGCACCAGTTTGCATTTCCACCAGCAGTGCAAAAGGGTTCCTCTTTCCGAGGATTAGGTGATTTAATACATGTCTTAGAACTTCCTGACATATCATAAATGTGCATTGTGTCAATTTTTATTAATATTAAACAGATAATGACATCTTCTCTTTTTTTGACACTTGGAATTTTTTTGTTTCCCACATGGTTGAGGTTCAAAAATTATTTTTTAACTTAATTATTTTAATATTAAGTTAAAGGAGGAGTGTTTCCTTCAAATTAAAAAAAAAATAGATAAACATGAGGAAGTGCCAGTTGCCAGTTTTCTTAAAAGTCAACATCTTGCAGCTTGATATATAATTTCTTTTAAATTTTTTTTTTTTTTCAACGTTTTTTATTTATTTTTGGGACAGAGAGAGACAGAGCATGAACGGGGGAGGGGCAGAGAGAGAGAGGGAGACAGAATCGGAAACAGGCTCCAGGCTCCGAGCCGTCAGCCCAGAGCCTGACGCGGGGCTCGAACTCACGGACCGCGAGATCGTGACCTGGCTGAAGTCGGACGCTTAACCGACTGCGCCACCCAGGCGCCCCGATATATAATTTCTTTTAAAAAGTAAGCCTACTAAGTGCTTCTTGCAGGAATAAAGTATATATGTTTTTTTTTTTACTCTTTCCTTTCTATTTCAATTTAACATATCACCCATGATACATGAAATAATCATTTCTCCCCCCCACCAGTTGAAACCCATGAAATTATTTTTTTGAGAAATTCTTATGTAAAATATCCAGCCTGTTGCAGAACTTCTGCTGATGTGACTGATTCAGTGTCTTAATTAACATTATGGAAAAAAGAGTACACACAGATTTTGAAATAGTGCTTTTATTGTTTACCGAAATCTGCATGACTGAAGAAATAACCAGTTTTAACACATCATTGTTACAGGTTCTCTCTGTCCCATGATTTATACAGGGGCTCATCCCAACAGTCCCCCAGCTGCTTCATGAATTTGTGATCTACAAGGGGAGGGAGGGCCTTGTACTCAAAAGAGAACACATTTCAAAAGTCTGTTTGAAGAGTAAAAACTGACAATGTTCATTTTAAAGCAGAAATAGGTCAGCCATTTGAAGACAAGAGGAGGCAACATTTTTGTTCAGAAGAATATGGCATTAAAAATCAGGACAGAGGTGCTGAAGCTTGCTCAGGAGGTAAAATATTAAGATCTTTCTGTCAGTTTTTAATGTTCAGAACACAAAGCTCTGTTCATCGCAAAGAAGCCAGTTTGTTTATCAAGATTACTTGGATTTCTTTAGCAAGTAGTTTAACTCTTCCCATAGTTTTCTCTGGTCATCATGTTGTATTTTGTAATGAAGACAAAATGGAGAGCGCTGGTGGAAAGACAGACTGCTCGCAGCTTGGCCTGCCTTCTAGCCTCTCAAAACCAGGATTTGCTTTCTGCTTGCGCTGGACGGAGGTACCCATGACAGAGTTATCTGAGGAGAAGACCTGTTCTGGGTGAGCCCACGTTGCCCTGGAATTACATGGCCGAGGGGTGGGCACCAGGCACCAGACCGAGATTGGGTTTCAAGCCAAGATACTGGATTCTCCTGGTTAAGATACAGAACTCTGCATGTGTAACAGTGAAAATGGCATACACTGCATTAATGTCCCATGACTTGAAGGCATGACAATTCAGGAACACACATGAATTTGTGGCACATGGAAAAGTGGCACAGAACAAGGAGATGTGTGATTTTCTAAAGGTAGGAACGCATTCATTCTTTCTCACCAAACCAGGTACATTCTAAGCAGTTATCGAGGTTGAAAATCTCCAAGAATGAAAGAGACTATGTCACTGAGTTTCCATCATAGCCCTGGTGACATAGCAGCACATTCTATCATGGCCAGGATTGACTCTGTCACAGTTTTGGTCTTGACACACAACGGGAGGAAGCATGACTTCATTTTATCATGTTGATAAATTATAAATTATAAAATTCTTTATAATGACCTCCATGCTAGTTTATTGGTCCTGGCTTTGCCCCTTTGGGGTGGAAACTTGAAAATGCTCAAGATAGTAAAGTGTTGCCACGCATACAAGTCACCACAGTTGCATCGCCACAGAAGGTGTAACAGATGTGTGATGAAATTGGACCATCACTGTCCTTGGGTCAACAACTGTTTGGTTACCAAAGTCATGCCTTGTTCACCTCGCATCTCCTTTTAGCACCGCTGGGTTGCATTCATGCCGCCTTCATTTTTGTTATGACTGTGTTTACATGGCTTTACAATTGGCTCTCCTTTGGGTGGAACACGGTAAAGACTGAGGAAGGCAGCCCGGAGAGACCCTCTTCCAATTATTCCCTTTGAATTAGTGGCACTTGTAGGCAGCTTGTTTGCCTTGGGATTAGCTTTGGGAACAACCATAGCTGTTGGGATGTCGTTTTGTAGCCAGATGAAAATAATTCTCAGAAACAAAACTTCTATTGAATCACGGACTGAAGAAAAGTCTAAACATCGAATTCAATATTGCTGACTAGATGAGGTCTCTGTTTTACTATGAAATAGGAAGTAGATGGAAGAACTTTAAACAGGTATTTACATGGTCAGGGTCCCCTGAAGGAGATGGGCTAGAGTGGCCAATAAGAGGAGGCTGTCACCAGTACAATAGAACAATTAAAACAAAAAGCAAATAAAGGAATCAGAAGGGTTCAGTGTAAAGCAATAGAAGATTGTAGTGGTACCTGCTGTCCTCTGAATAAAGGAATTGAAACCTTCATGAGCCACCTGCACTGAAGAGCGTTAAATAAGGCTACAGAAAGGGGAGGTCATTTTAACCCTGATTGTATGGAGATAAAATTCTTGATGATTCCTTTATCAAAGGTGTTTCAAGAGTAAGAATCTGGTTTTCTAGAAACTGTGTAGAGAAGAGTCCATGTGATGCTGAAACAGATCAACCCCCAGAGGGCGAGAAGAGAAATAGATAGCCACAGTTAAAGTAAAATTACTCTTTAGGTCCTCTCCATTACTTGAAAATTGTACATATTACTAAAGAATTATGCAATGAACCTGCTCTGGTCAAGGTGTTCTTTTTCTCAAAGATGCCCTAGAGCAATGATCTAAATTACCATTTTGAAATGGAGAAACCATTCTGCTTATGCCTTTGAATTCCTGCCCCTCTTTGCCCCCTCTTCCTTTCCCCAAAAGGAAAAACACTTCATCCAAGTAAGTCAATTGCATTTTCTCTAGGATTATTTTTATGTGCTGCACACTATGGACCACACCTGCAGATATAGTGATGCTTTTATCCTGTTTCCACCTCAGTTTTCCCCTCATTTCTTATGTAATATTCGATATAAGCCTAAATTTTATTACCCGTCTTTTAATAATGCAGATTTTGTCAAATCGCATAAAGATTAATAGATGTTCTATAAAAATGAAAACAAAAAAAGTTAGATGACAAGTTGAAATCTTCCTTCAAAACCTCTCTCAAATGTCCCCCAGATTTTCAATTTCCACTTGTGCTCCCCCACATTAGCTCTCATCGCTTTATGGCTACACAAGGGTGACTGCCTCCTTCCTAGTCTCCCATTTCCTGTCTTCACTTCAGCCAGACCACCTTCCATGCAATTGTCTAAATTATCTTCCAAAAGTACAGCTCTCAGCATGTATATTATTTATGGCCCATAGTAGCTGCTCAAGAAATCACTTGATTTCCCACTGCCCAAAGGAAAAGACTTCAACTCGAAGCCCTTATGTTTTGTAAATAATCATGAGAGATTATTATATAATAAAGAATATATTTGGTCTTTGTCCCTGGTTCCTGGTACACAGAGCCCTTGGAATTTCCCAAGTGATAGAAGTGTCTTTGTTAAGCTAGTGAGATGACTCATGTGGGCCTTTAGAAAGCTTCAGGATGCGGGCTGGACATCAGAAAGGCCAGCCCTGCTATTAGAGTGTTGGATTTTGGCCCAAATTGACCTGGAGGGGAGGGCAGGTTGGGGGAACTAGGAACTGGGGAGGAGAGAAATTAAGATCAATCTTGTCTTCATAATGAAACTCCAGTAAAAACAGTGACATCAAGGCTCATTGGAGCTTCCCAGTTGGTGAACTCATAGAAGTACCCAGAGGGTAGACACAGTCTCGCCCCATGGAGAGAGGGCACAGAAGCTGAGTTCTGTCCTAAGCTCTCTTCAAAAACAACTGTAATCATAATTTTGCACTTTCTTGAGTTCTGTGAGTCATTCTTGTGAATTATCAAACCTGAGGGAGTCATGGAACCTCCAGATTTGTAGCCAGTTGGACCGATGAGTGGTTGGCCTTGGGAATCCCTGGGGGGCTTGTGACTAGCATCTGAAGGGAGGGCGGTCCTGTGGAGAACTTTGCACTCAACTTGTGGAGTCTGTGCCAAGTCTAGATAGTATCAGTATCAGGACTGGGTTGGGTGGAAACAGAATAGAGACGGCATTCAGTAGCTATTACTGGAATCTACAGAAATAGAGCATGTTACCAGAGTATGATTTGGGATATCGTGGCTGTAATGGAAAGATTGATTTAAAAGCTTCCCCAGGACCACAAAATGGTACTACTGCTTCCTATGGTCTGGCTTACACAGAACCTGTTAGGTTGGCCCCGTGCTAAGAAATTATGCCTGTGAGTCATTTGAAGACAGAGGAGTCAAAATATTTTGATGAGCTTAGGGCAAGACATTTGAAATGCATTATGAACTGTGGTCTTAATTCCATGGGGTCCTACCGGTGGTTTATTTGGGCAGAAGACAACCTAAGTGTCCTCCACGTAGCCTCTCCGAGAAACATTCTACCTAAGCAAGACGGCCAAGCCTGGCTGAGCAGTTATAAGTAAATGAGTATGTGAAGAGTTGGAGACCCCTGCACTGTCGACAACCTTGGTAGCACTTCTGAGAAGAATCAAGCTGCTGGTGCTGGTGACGGTGGTTATGGCAAGAGAGAGGTCACCGTCTGCTTGTTGCTCACCAAGGTGTCTGTTTCCAATGTTGGCAGTAAAACCCAGCAACAGAGGGTAAGAAAAGAGAAGTCCCCAGGCGCTGCACAGCCCCTGCCTATCAGACCCCGTGTGAGTGCTTTTACTTGACTTAGCTGATTTTGTCCTCCCCCGTGGAGGGGGTGGAGTTATTATCATCCCACTTTACAGAGACTCAAACTGGCTACAAGTGCTGTGAGCTCTCACAGCTACTAAGTTGGAGAAGAGGCGTGAGCATTCAGGGCTGTCTGAATCCAAATTTAAACTCTACATTCTCCACCACTGCTGACGAGCCAGCTTTGGGCCTCACCCTGGCATGCCCGAGTTACACTCTGGGTTAGGAAAGCCAAGAAAGGTTATCTTTTCCCTCTCAACTTAGTATAGAGTAAGCTCCTGAACCAATTTTCCCCAGACAAGCCAGAGATTGCCAGTGGCAAGACAACATGGGACTCTTTTGCAGCCTTTTTTTCTCAGCAGTGTCTCATTTAGGCAAATTGGTGCTAATTCTGGGGCAGACGGGAACAAGTAACCATCATGGCCTCCTGGAGACTTCTTTGGTGCCGCCACCCAGGGCATACGTGGCTGTGTTTACAGAGAGCCCCTTCCACTCCCCTGGATTAGCTCCATCTAGTTGCAAGTAGGAAACAGTGACTCTTCCAGCAAGAATCCTTGATGGTGCATCCTTCTGACCACCAGAAGATTCCCTAGAGGGTTCACCATGCGCTGAGACCACACTGGGAGGTTGAGGCTGGGGGACCTGCATTATTAAGCATCTGTTTGTCATTAGTAGGTGCCTTTTCTTGCATGGTTGGCCAGGCCCTGACACTGCAGGGCCTGGAAATACAGTGCCAGGCCGTGGTGGTGGACGCTCAAAGGACACTTGGACAAGACGTGCTGACCTTGGCAGTCTCACGCAGCCACCGGCACAGCGGGCAGCCTGGGACAGTGTCTCACCTGTGGGCTGGGGCCTGGGCTGAAGACAGAGTGCAGCCACTCACCAGGGAACGCCTTGAGCTGAACACACTCTCTCTCTCATCTCTGAAGGTTTCACAGCAGTTGATTTCCCATGGAAACAAGCAGAAATCTGTTTTAATCATCTGGCATTTTTAGTTTCCTCATTTGTATGAGAACCTGGAGATACAGACATATGGTACATTCATTACCCCAGAAAGCTACAGCTGAAAGAAAAATAGTTAAAGCCAGTCTTAAAGCTGGAAAGCTTCAGCATATACCTTCACATTACTTTCCTTAATCTCACAGATTGTCAAAAATGCTGCCAAAATAGTTGTTTCTGTTTCAGCTCAGCGCTTCCAGCAAAATCCACATTTGAACCTCAGTGTGTGCTTCTTCCAAGGCACGCCTGCCCCTCTTACCTCCTGACCCAGACGGAGAGAGTAGACTGAACGCAGGTGGAAAATCCCAGGCCTGACCTTGCCCTCACTAATCCTGTGACCTTGGGCTACAACTGAGCTTCTCTGGGCCTCGTTTTCCTCATCTGAAAATGTCATTCAGTCACCTGACAAGTACTTATTGAGCATCTATTTTGTGGCAGGCACTGTTCAAAGAACTGGGAGGATAGTGATAAATAAAATAGGATCCCCACTTTTGTGGAGTTTAAATTCTTTGTGGGGGGAGATAAATGAGTAGAGGACACAGTATGGCAGTTGGCAATAGGGTCATGGGAAAAAACAGAACAGGGAAGGGAGTATTTGTGCAGAACAATTGCAGGTGTGAAACACGCTGGTCAAGGAAGTCCTCAGTAGAGAGGAGGCAGTGGAGGAGGGGTCTGAAGGACGTTATGAAGGTGTTCTGGGTGGATGGCAGAGGAAGAGTATTTTGTGGGGAGGCCCTGAAGCTGGAGACTGCCTCTGTTTTTGAGAAATAGCAAGAAGTCCAAAATGGCTCAAATGTGCGTGTGGGGGCTTTGAAAGCCACCAAAGAGGATTCTCCAGCGGGTGCTCTCAGAGGGTTTTGAGCAGAGGAGAAACGATCTAAGATGTGTTACGGTAACTCTGGCTGCTATGTGGAGAGCACACTGAAGGGGGACAAAGTCGGGCCGCCGTTGCCGTAACTGAAGGGAGGCCCCATGATGGATTGGACCAGGGCAATTGGCATTTGGTGGTGAGAAGTGCTTGAAGCGGAGCTATACGTTACTTTGAAGGGAGAGCTGCCAAGGCTGGCAGATTACATGTGGGTGTGAAATAGGAGAGCGAAGGCCAACTCCCCAGTTTTTTAGCCTGGCTGCCGGAAAGAGTGGAGTGTTGATCTTCTGAGACTGAGAATAGCGTAAGGGGAAACAGGTGGGGAGGGATGGCACCTCGGGAACTCAGTTTGGGGTACGTGAAGTTTGAGACACCAGTTGGAAATCCAAACAGACACAACGAAAACATGTGACTCAGCAAACAGTAGAATTTATCAGATGAACTCGATCTAAAAGAATGATAGCTTTTGTCTTCAAGAAAAATCAGAGTAACCTCTGGTGATGCCATGTGGTGAGAAACCAAGATGACTGAGAAGTAAATCATTTTGAGAAGTAAAGTTTCTGTGCTTTCCTAGCCTGGACACTATTATCATTATTATCTCCTTGCAGTTAATTACCTAATGTGGGATTGCAAAGTTCACAAATTTAAAGGTAAAGAAAGGTCTGGTCACTGGAACATACAATACAGAAAGCACACATCCACCCACCCATTTTGGGGAAAGTTACACAGCGCTATAGTCTGAATGTTTGTATCCACACCCCTCCCCAAATTGATAGGTTGAAATCTTAATCATCAATGTGATGGTATTAGGAGGTGGGGCCTTTGGAAGGTGATTAGGTCATGAGGGTGGAGCCCTCTCACATGGGATTAATGCCCTTGTGAAAAAGATCCCAAGATGGGGTGCCTGGGTGGCTCAGTCGGTTAAGCGGCCGACTTCGGCTCAGGTCATGATCTCGCAGTCCGTGGGTTCGAGCCCCACGTTGGGCTCTGTGCTGACAGCTCAGAGCCTGGAGCCTGTTTCAGACTCTGTGTCTCCCTCTCTCTGACCCTCCCCCGTTCATGCTCTGTCTCTGTCTCAAAAATAAATAAACGTTAAAAAAAAAAAAAAAAAAAAAGAGATCCCAAGAGCTTCCTGATCCTTCCACCAGGTGGGAACATAGCAAGAAGTCAGGAATCTGCAACCCAGAAGAGGGCCCTCACTAGAACCTAATCATGCTGGCACCAGATCTTGGGTTTTCCAGTCCCCACAACTGTAAGAAAAAATTGTTTGGTGCATAGAAACCACCGCGTCTATGGTATTTGGTTACAGTAGCCCCAAAAGACTGAGACATACAGGCCAGAGTTAGAAGAAGGGTATTTATGACTAAGGGTGCAGAGAAGAACTCAGTGCCTATGCTCATTTTGGTTGCAAGAAGCTTTCTGGCTCCCAGATAGAGAAGGCTGTGAAGCTGGAGTTGAGCTGTATAGTGGAAATGATAATATCTAGCTTGCAAGGTTGCCCAGGGCCTGGCTCATAGTAGGACTCAATGAATCTTAGTTCACTTGCTTTTAAGGACAAGAATTCTGTACTATGAATCTTTGTACTCTTAGTAGGTACATAATAAATGTACTTATTTCTAGATTCGAATGTAGCCACCTTCGATATTAATATGTTTATGTTATATATTACTAATAATGTATATTAATATTTCTAAGGTACTAGAGACTTAAGGCAAAGTTAAGACTTCAGTCGAGAGCAGTGCTCCCAAGTACAAATATAATGCAAGCTACATAGTTAATTTTATGTTTTCTAGTATACACATTTTAAAAAATGAAAAGCAATAAAATGGATTTTAATGGTATTATTTAACCCAAAGTATTATCCTTTCCACAAGTAATCCACATAAAAATATTGACGTATTTTATTCCGTTTTTAACTAATTCTTAGAAATCCAGTGTGCATCTTATACCTTAACTAAATAACTCAATTAACACCTCAATTAAAACTAGCTGCAATCCAAGAGCTTAATAGCCACACATGGCTAGTGACTATCATACTGGACAGTGTGGTTCTGGCGGCAAAAGGGAGTTACTTTTTTCTCTTGCTTTATGTTTTTATGCGCCTGACATTCAACTACAGAAACATGGTGTGTTTTCAGTCAGTCAGGCTCAGATATTACTTGTTCCTTTGTTTTATATAGCAGGCAGTTATGTGGTCGCTATTTTTATACACAATGGAAAAAGAGGATCTCAGACTGTCTTTATGCACTAGGAATGGAACATGGCATCTCCGCCTCACCTGTTCTTATCTCCCTTGGGTAGAAACAAAACAGAAGAAAACCCACAAAGGAAAGATCCAATAGCAAAACTTGTGCTTGTGTGGGTGGTCATCCTGATGGCTGCACTTTAAAATGTTACCCTCCTCTGATTTTATGCTAAGAATCTTTATGATAGAAAAAGCATAAAAATGGTGGTGGTAGAGGGGGTCACAAATCACTTCGAACTGGTGGCAGGAGATCTTCTGGGGAATGACACTCATAGGAAATAAAAACAAAGGGAAAACTGTCTTGCTAAACGTAGAGCTCTTAGTCACAGAATAACTGGGACATATTTCAGTTCATCTAAATAACTTCGTGTGGTTTTGCAGACTCAGTCGTATCTCTAACTTACAAAATTCCTCCCTGATGCCAGAATCTTAGTGTTCGTACTGAGCGGAGAGAGTTACTGCAAGCAATACTGTTCTAAGCACTTTAAATGCACTGATGTGCTCAATCCTTCGAAGTCTTATGCCCCTTATAATAAACCTGTAACAGGTTTGAATCTCAGCTCTGTCACTTGCTAGCTAGGAAACTTTCTGAGATTTAGTTTTCTATTATGTAATTAGGTTTTCGTGAAAATTAACTCGAAATGTGTGAAATGTACATAGCACGGTGCTTGACACTTGGTAAGATCTCCATAAACATTGCTACCGTTATTGGTGACAAATGGTTACTTTACAAATCTTAAGGAACTTAAGGAACTTGCAAATATTCTATGGCAAGGAGTCCACAGGGTTAGAATCTCTTCTTCTGGCTATTAAGGCTATTAACAGTGGCTTTCAGTTTTAAGAGCCACAATTTCCCTTGTTCATATACTAGAAAGTTTTGGAGGGTATACTCCAAAATTGTTGGTAGGGTATATAAATCAAGAATGTATTCCAACATCACAAATATTTTTTAAAAGGTTTTATTTCTAAGTAATTTCTCTATTACCTCATGTGGGGTTTGAACTCACAACCCCTAGATCAAGAGTTGCATGTTCCACCGACTGGGCCAGCCAGGTGCTCCCCAACATCACTAACAATTTTTAAAGTGATTTTTGAATAGCTGACATATGGACATGATGCAAACTTAAAAGAAAATGCAAAAAGATAACACAGAGAAAAGGCACTCACAGGAAATAAAACCAAAGGAAAAACTGTCTTGACAAACGTGGAGCTCTTAGTCACAGAATAAATGGGACGTTAACTTTTTCAACCATAGATAACTTAGTCCCTCATTGCTGGGATGGACCTGTCCCAGGAAGTCATGTCTGATGTTGGGGAGAATTTTTAATCATTGATGGTTGTTTTAAGGTGTCACTGTCATTAGGATCCGGCCACATTTGAGCAACAAGGGGGCAGTCAGGAAATGGTTCTCAGGCAGTTTATTCATCTGGGGCTTTATGAAGCCACCTGGAGTTTCAGATGAATCAATTTGTGGAGTGCATAATTAGATGCTTGTAGAGGTTTTAGAGTGACCTTAGCAAGACAATAAGCATAAAAAGAGCAATTAGGAAAAGTAATATTTTATAAACATCATGGACATAAGGCATTAATCTAAGAAATTGTAAAGAATGATGGAATATTCATTAACTAAAGGTTCAGTAATTTTCAAAGTGATAGAGCAGATCTAAGGAAGTAAAACCTTACATTAATTTTGGCAAAACAGAAGCGATAGTACAGTTTCATTTTTTTAACGAGATTGATTACGAAGTACAAAAATGGAGTCATTGTAGGCAACTCTTTTTATAACGTGTTCAGTTGAGCTAGTACAGATATGACTGGGGAAAGGTTGAAGCAGGTATGGGAACACCTGGTTGTAATAACCCAATAGGTAACATTTATAGGCTTGTGGGTATAATCAATAGTAGCATTTGGGATGAAAGAGAAATTAGTTATAGGCAAGACCCAGGGGTCTGTGACACGGTGAACATACCAGAGTTTTTTGGTGACAGGTCTAACAGTCAGAGAGGTTTCTTCTTTTTATAGTAGACTGAGAAATGTGGATAAGAATATCGTTTCTCTAAGAGAAAGAGGAGGGGGGAAACAAACAAATAAAGTAGAAGCAACAGTGAAAAAATGGTATACAGGCCTGGTGGGCTCATCCTGGGAAAGCTGTCTCTTTCGGCTTTCATGTGCTTCCATTCCTGGAATTTTTATTTTTAGGTCATCAGTTGGTATGTATAGGTCTGTTCAGGATTTGGTGTTTTGTTTTGTTTTTTAGATGTGACATGTGAATCTAGGAGTCTATTTCTTGGAATTTTCTGGCACAAGGATTGGTTAAATTGTACTTGTTGGGAGTCTTGCCAATGAGACCGAATGGAGTCTTTTTGGAGATGTCTTTTCTAATAGACGAAATCTACAGGTTGTAAGGTTCGTGATGTTTACTGTTTTCATTCCCCAAGAGCACACTGTGAAAAGGTTGCTCAACTAAAGTGTTGTTATTTTTAATAGAAGCAATTAGACCCTTACCAAGGTGAAGTATATTGTCTTTTGTCAACTGTGGATCAAAGAAACAGAGGCTATGAGTATTGGGTGTCCTGTTACAAGAACAGATTCCTATTGAGCTTATGCAAATACATACCTTGTCATGACAAATAAGAATATTTAACAAGAGTTTTAGAACTCTTTTTCTCTGGGAGAAAAAGATAAATGTTTTAACCTTTGTTGTAAAGACAATGTACCAAATTGTGGTAAGTTACAGATAGCTGAAAGGAGAGGGGAAAGGGGGTCCTTTAAACCTGGAAAACAAAACATCAAGAAATCAGTTTTTATTAGAGTTTTAGGAATTTTATATACTTTCTACAACATCTATAATATTTATTTATACAAATACAACATAAAGAAGGCTTCATATTTCTCTTTATTTGACATCGTTTCCCATGTAATTGGGCATATCAAATAATCCTAATTAATGTAACATTTTTCTTTTTATAAGGAGAGGGAACAGATCTTTTGAAAAATTCCAGACCCTCTAGAAATTGTCAGTTACTTTTAGGTCAAAAATACTTTATTTAGAATGCGATTTGGGGAAGTTTGTCAGAAAGGTTTTGAACATTTGACCAAATAGGATCATAAGATTATTGTAAAGCAATATATATTTTTTAATTTTTTAATGTTTTATTTATTTTTGAGACAGAGAGAAACAGAGCATGAGCAGGGGAGAGGCAGAGAGAGAGGGAGACACAGAATCCAAAGCAGGCTCCAGGCCCTGAGCTGTCATGTCAGCACAGAACCCAACGCAGGGCTCAAACTTACAAACTGTGAGATCATGACCTGAGCCAAAGTCGGATGCTTAACCGACTGAGCCACCCGGGCACCCCTATTGTAAAGCAATCTTTAAGTATTTTTTTGACCAAAGTGACAATAAAAGATTTCAAAGGCAAATACAAAGGATTGCATAGTTGGAAGCAAAACTTGACTCTCTTAATACCAGAAAACTTGGTTTACTTGAATAATCAAAGATCTGGTGAAGACAAAACATAGAATCTTTGTTTTGTAGATATATTATACGAAAGGTAAAGAAAGGTCTTTGTTCATAATTTTTTATTAAGGGCAGTTATTATTCCCATAATTTAAGGAAATGTTATCCTTTTTACAGAGAAAAATTGAATTCTAATGTAGCAGTGTATTTTTGATATTAACATTTTCCCTTTTTAAAATTTAAATAAATCCATTCAAATCTTAGCTTGACTATAAAATTTCCTTTTGAATATTCCTTTCTATAAGCCTTCTATAACTTTTTAGATGTATTTAGGTTTTGTCTTATTGTTTTCCTTTTTTATTTTGAAACAATCATTTTACTTTAGGACACAGTTACTTTCTTTTTTAAAATCTTTTTGGCAGTTTCAACTTTGTTAGTTTAAGTGGTTTTTTGTTTGTTTTTGTTTTGTTTTGAGAGAGTGATCTAGAGTGTGTGTGATGGGAGAGAGGGACAGAGGGAGAGAAAGAGAAAGAGAGAATCCTAATCTTAATCCTAATCTTCCATGCTGAGGTGGAGCCTGAGGTGGAGCTTGATCCCATGACCTGAGCTGAAATTAAGAGTCAGACTTTCAACAGACTGAGCCACCCAGGTGCCCCTCAAGTGGTTTTGTTTTGTTTTTTTTTTTTATTTCCAAAACTTATAAAGTTTATCTAGAAAAGAAATGATATAAGGCAGTTGTTAACAGAGTAATTGCAGATTTACTCTCAGAGGATGGTGTAATTCCTTATGCATTGCGTTAAATGAATATAAATTCCTTCTATACAGTATCATGAAAGTAAACCATACACTTCTAGGGAAATTACAGTGTGAGAGTTATTTGTCAGCAGACTCATCCTGCCTTGGCTCCGCTAGAATGGGAATGATAAAACAGGCAAGGACAATAGAAGCCCCATATCATTGCGGAGGAGGGTTGTTCTGAATTAGGCAGAAGAAAGATTAGAAAGGTAGGACAACTCCCTAAACTGATGGCAGAGCTGTATTTATAAGGGAAACCACCACCAGAATTCCCAGCCTTGCAAGTAGTTGTAAGAAATGGGGGAAGTTCATTAATTTTTTTTTTTAATGTTTTTATTTATTTTTGAGACAGAGAGAGACAGAGCATGAGCAGGAGAGGGGCAGAGAGGGAGACAGAATCTGAAGCAGGCCCCAGGCTCCAAGCTGTAAGCACATAGCCTGACACGGGGCTCAAACTCTCAGACTGTGAGATCATGACCTGAGCTGAAGCCGGAAGCTTGACCCACTGAGCCACCCAGGCGCCCTGGGGGAAGTTCTTTTAAACAGATTGCTGCCTGGCTGAAAATTTGAAAAGACAAGGCAACAAAGTATAAACCCATCAAAGAGTGATTACAGCTTGGTCTTGAGGAGTTACCACTATATCTATAGGATAGAAAGGGTGGTTGTTTTGATATTGGCCTTTTCAGCTGGCCACATAGACCTTCTGTTGCTCAATTTACCGGGATATTAAGAGCAGTGGCTTTTATTTTTTATTTATTTATTTATTTATTTATTTATTTATTTTATTTTATTTATTTATTTTTTTTTGAGCAGTGGCTTTTAAACATGTTGGATCATTTCACAGTAGGAAATATAGTGTATATTAGGTCCCAGTACATACACTTATAACACCACGAAAGTGACTAAAATAAGAGTTTAATAAATGGACACATATTTTCTATTTTCAGTCTACCCCATGCATGCATTTTTTCATTTTATGAAATTATTCTTTCTCATAATATTTTAAAATTTAAATTAAAAAGCCAAAAGCAGATCAACTCATGTTTAGCATTTGATGTTTATCTTATTTGGAAAGATGATTTAGAAAGCCAATGAATATCCATTATTTAGTTTAACTTAATATAAACTTTGATCTTATTTATAATTATTTAAATTACTTGTCTTTAGTCATTATACTTGGATTAGCTATTACACAGCTAATCATCATTTTAAGTTATTTGTTTTTTTCGCTGTTGACAAATTGTGCATGATAGAGATGAATGAGCTTATTTGATTAGTAAATCCAGGTAAAAAAAAAAGTTGTTTATCTCATTATATTTAACACCGATAATTCTGAAGACAGGATTAAACCAAGAAACTTGAATTAGCTTTTGTTTATCAAAGGTTATTTTAGATTATATGAACTTGAAAAAAAATTGCATTAGTTTTTTTTATACTTCTGAGAAATTTAAGAATACTTAATTTATAAGCACTTGACTTTTCTCAAGCCAATTAAATAGAGATCTTTTACAAACTAATTCTGGCAATACCAACCAGAGGTAGAACAATATCACATATCTCTAACATATACATAGAAGCAAACAGAGGCAAAGACCTTATGCTTCTTATTTTTTTGTTTTGTTTTGAATTTTAGCCATGTCTCAGGTATGAAACTCAAAAAGAATAGTTGGATCCAAATTATGGTTTTGGCAGATGGACAAAAAACGTTAGGGTTATTGGCATAGATGGCCCAAGTCTTTTACTAAAGACTTTTGTATTATTTGTATGTTATAAGGATCCTTATAGAACTGTTTTTGAAGCCATTTGTGTCTTTTAGAAGCTTCTGTACATCAATCAAGGAGCACATTCTATTGTCTCTCAGAAGTTTGGATTCCTCTCTTCTAAGGGTCCCTTTAAGGTGAATTTATCTAAGTTAAAGTTTCCCCAGCATGGCTTTCACTTACAAGCATATGAATACGTTGGTAGAAATCAGAATAACCAGGATTATAAATCTGAATGACCAAATTGTTATTATTTATTTTTTTAGCCAACTCTAGAGGGTCTTCAAGGGTATTAGGCAATTCTTTAGTAATAGCTCACAATTTAGCTATAGTCCAAGGGTGATAAGAAACAGAGGGAGTTCCTGACTCCCCTTCATTAGGTTTTATCTCAAAGGGTGCTTGAATGACTGGAGGATTCAGGGGCGGGCTTCAAGCTTGTTGTTATAGGCGAGAAGCTCAGCTAAATTGGGGTATATGGGTGGGGGGTGGGGGAAAGAAGGCAGAGAAGTAGTAGTGACAGAGGTTGGTTCAGGAGCTCCAGAGAGCTTTTCTAGTTTGGATAGCCTCTGAGAAAGGTCAAAGTTGTCTTTGGAGAGCCAGGATTCATTTCTCATAAAGGAAGAGAGTTTTGAATCATTTGATTGACTACTTGGAGCCCTCCAAATACCAACTGAAATATGCTTCTCATTTATTTTGCTCGATTTTATACCCCCTTTCCAGTTGTACACGCAAATAAATTAATTTTAGAATTTCAAAGGATCCCCAAAGTGACCACTGTGATTTTATTTTATTTTAAGTTTATATATTTATTTTGAGAGACAGCAGGAGCAGGGGAGGGGCAGAAAGAGAGAAAGAGAATCTGAAGCAGGCTCTGTGCTGTCAGAGCAGAGCCCAAGGAGCCTCTCACTCAGGAACCCAACTGTGAGATCATGATCTGAGATCACGTCCAGAGTAGGACGCCTAACTCACTGAGCCACCCAGACACCCTGTGAGCGTTGTGATTTTAAATGTAGAGTACTCGGGACGCCTGGGTGGCTCAGTCGGTTAAGTGTCTGACTTCGGCTCAGGTCAGGATCTCGCGGTCCGTGAGTTCGAGCCTCGCATTGGGCCCTGGGCTGATGGCTCGGAGCCTGGAGCCTGCTTCCGATTCTGTGTCTCCCTCTCTCTCTGCCCCTCCCCTGTTCATGCTCTGTCTCTCTCTGTCTCAAAAATAAATAAACGTTAAATGTAGAGTACTCACCAGATAACTCTGGATAGGAGAGCGTTAATACCTTGTAGAAGCCTTACCAAACAGAATCCTCACAGGAAAGTGTTAATCCCCTATAAGTACTGGCCAGCATCAGACAGGGATGTGTGACTCCCCTCTGAGAAATTCTACGCAATAGAATTGGGTCAGAGAAGTGTTAGTCCTCTGTAAGAGCCAGCAGGAAAAAGACACCCAAAGAAAGGCTAGAACGTCAACCAACGAGGGAGATTCAGAGCCGGGGCGGGGGGGGGGGGGGGGGGGTGGGGAGGGGTGGGGGCGGGGGGGACTCACCACAGGCACTCGGGCTGTGGGGAGACAACAGAGCACAGAGGGTTCAAGCAGGTACCTTGCTGGTCCAACATCAGCACAGGAGGTGAGACGCTATTACCTCAGATCCCACTTCTTCAGACACCAGAAATGCCAACCAAGAAAAGAGGCTGAGCTACAATAAAAACAAAAGCATTTATCTGGGGTTCAGAATTACAATTACGGGGAACACAGATTTGGGCAGCAACCCAAATAGTGCCTCCCTTACCCCTTCCCCACCTCCGCCAAAGATTTAAAAGACAAAAAGGAATGCCTGCATATATTGTTTAGAAAAATTTTTGATTGACAAAATAAAAAAATTTTTTTTTGATTGGTGTTGGTGGCATAAAACCAATCTTGGCTGAATATACCTAGTCACTAAGGCTACCACCAAGCAAAGTCTCTTACGTAGGAAGTTGCAGGTGTTCAGGCTAAGTCTTTTGAATATTTGCACTTTGGCCCAGTTCAAAAATTCAGGGTTTTACCAGGTGAAAACATGCATATGGCCCATCTCCTTAATGACCTTCTGGCTTAATTTAAAAACTCCTTGACATAACTGACCCCATTTCATTTCATCGTTCACATGATTCATGTGATCTTCTGTGAATATCCAGACTTATACACACACACACACACACACACACACACACACGCTTTCAAATACTCAATTAGCACATATATTCAATAGGAGTATATCGTTTTAACTGAGATACTCCAAAGTCATAGCATTTATAAAGACTTGGGACAGGAATTTTAATTTAGAAGTTAGAAGTGTTCCCCCAGGACACTCTCTTGCAGGCTCACCATAGCTATTGACGCTATTAGCAATTGCCTTACCAAAGGTCCCAGGGAAATGTCAATTAAGGAGTGAGAAGTGGGTGAGAAGAGAGTTCAGAGAAAGGAAGGGGAAACTGATGACCTATCCAGTGTCAGATATGACTCTAAGAATTTTCAGGGTACTGTTTTATTTAATTTTCCCAACCACCTGGGGAGATGATTATTATTCTTTCCCATTTTGCAGATGAGAAAACTGAGATGTAGAAAACTGAGTGACTTGTCCAAAGTAAAACAGCTAGAAAGTTTTGGAGGCAAGATTCAAACTCAAGTCTGGCTGATTTCAAAGTCCCAAGCCCAATGACTTCCACTCTACTGGAAAGACAAAGGCGAGCAGGTACCCAGGAGGGTGGAGAGTGGCTGAACTTCCAGTTGTTTTAAATGCTCTAGGAAGGGTGGGAGGTGAAATCTGAAACAAACAAACAAACAAACAAACAAAACCCCACAAAAAATGAACAATTACAACCTCAAAACCAAACCCAATAGCAGAAACCACAGACGACAACCCTTCTCTGTCTCAGCACCTCTTCAGACATGTGGGCTCTTTACCAGGCCACATTTTAAATGTTCACAGGGGTGAGGTCTAAGACAAACATACAGAGATGGTGACATTTTGTTGGGAAAGTAGACCTTCTACTTTTACGCCTTAGTCCATCCCCAGAATCCTCACTTTTGTGGCTAAGTGGAAGTCAGTTGTAATCACTTGAGCATGCAACTAAGATTTCTGTAAATCAAAATTCCTGAGAAAACAAAACAAAACTAGATATGTTCTTTGGTTCTGGTAGTGTTATTGTCACAATCAGTTTGGGCTGCTTTAACAGAATACCATAGACCGAGTGGCTTAAACAATACACATTTCTCACAGTTCGAGAGGCTGGCAGCCCAAGATCAAGGTATCACTGATTTGGTTCTTGGTGAGGGCTCTCTTCCTGGCTTATAGACAGCTGACTTCTTGCCATCACAAGACACACAGAGAGGGCACTCTGGACTCTTCCTCTCATTCTGTTTCAAGTTTTTATTTAAGTAATCTCTACATCCAACGTAGGACTTGAACTCACAACCCCGACATCAAGGGTCACAGACTCCTCCAACTGAGTCAGTCAGGCGCCCCTCTTCCTCTTCCTATAAGGACACTGATCCCATCATGGGGGCTCCACCCTCGTGACCTCACCTAATGACCTTGCAGGTCCCCACCTCCTAATACCATCACATTGGAGGTTAGAGTTTCCACATTTGCACTGGGGGTGGGGGCACAAACATTCAGTTCATGATACTAACAATAACAAATAAGTCCATACACACAGAGTTCAGCAGCTGGCCAAGTACATGCACATAAATCACTTCATTTGCACCTCATGATTGTTACAGGTGAGTTACCTAGTCTCCCTGTTTTACAGATGAGGAAGCTGAGTTGAGAAAGATTCAGTGATTTCCCCAAGGTCACACACCTAGTAAGTGGCAGCAGTGGAGTGCAAATTCAGGGCTTCTCATTTCAAATCCCGTGTTCTTTCAGCTGCAGCAGGAACCAGGCCACTCCGCCCCTGGTATGAACAACAGTGGTAACAAAGCAGAAACAAGAACTGATGTTTATTTCGAGCCAGTCTCTTTGAAAACATTATCTCCTAGGGTAGGTATTATTACTTTCTCTATTTTACATCCCTGAAAAAAACTTACAATTGTCAGGTTTAAGCCACTTTTCCAGATCATACAGCTACCATGTGGCAGAACAAGTATTTGAACTGGGTCTGGCTGAATCTAGAGATTATGTTCTTAAACCTTCTGCTCTTTGAAATGCTCTCTAGAAAAACTCTTTCCCATTTTGCAGATGAGAAATGCTCTTTGGAAAATGCTCTTTGGTATGTAAGATGAAAATCTTCTGTCAGACATACTTATTGAGATCTTAGTAGAAATGGATTTCTTGCCCTTTTAGAAGCACTGGCATCCTACAATGTACTCTATTGAAAGCCCTATTTTCTAGGCACTGCAGATGGAGGACAGATGTTTCTTTATGCTCTGAAAGGTCCACTCTATGTAGCTGACCATAATGAGATTGTATCTTGTTCTGCCTGTTTCCGAAAAATGGCATTGGACAGATTATTCCAAATGAAAGCCCAATCAAAGGAGTTACTGCGTAGATTTGAGGAAAATAACAGGATGTTATTCAGTGGTGTGGGTGGGAACTTTTCATGTCAGAGGTCATTCTGAACCACATACACATTTTGAGATGTGTTCTACCCTCAGATTCAGCCTGAAGTCCGCGCACTACACATATGTCTGGTTGAGATTGATGTGTGTGTGTGTCGGGGGGAGGGTCACAGGTTTGGGGACTGCTGCTGGACTTGATTTCAGTATGATACAGAATTACAGGTAGAATGAAGTCCCTAAGGCCGTGGAGAGGGAGTGGAAACTTGGATTTAGGTATGACTATTCAGATAAAGATACTCTCTGTCAGTTACGTTGTTGCCTGGGTATATTTTAAAGGCCTATTTGGGAAGAATAGTTAGACCCCTAAGATAATATTTCACAGGCTTGTTGTATTATGGGATCATGATTGCAGCCCACAAGAAGGTTTTTAAGGCCAATACACCAATACGCTTGCATTTTGGCCAAGCTGATTTCCAGGCGAGAAAGTCCGTTGGATTCTATGGAGAATCATAGCAGACTGAAATTGGCCTTACAATCACCTAGCTCAATGTCTTTCATTTTATTGAGGAGGAAACCAAAGTGGACCCAGAGAGGGTTAGTTACATTCTGGAGTCTAACTTAACACAGCTGAGAGAGCATTCCCCAAAGTCCTGATGGACAAAAGTTCAAGGTAGTGGTTGCAGATTTGGTTGTGTTTTTGCATAGCATCTAAGAGCACAAACTCTGTGAAGTCAGATGTGCTGAAGCCGATTCCTTTGCTTACTAGCTCTGTGTGCTTTGGTAAGACATCTAACTTCCTTGAGCCTTAGTTTTCCCATCTGTAGAATGGGCACAAGATGTTCATGCTTTAATTTCACCATACCTATTATACCTTCAGGTAATGTACCCACAGTTCTACTCCCTCCTGCTATTTCTTTGCCCTCAAGCCTTGAATGATTCCTCTTCATTTTCATGGTCTGTCCACAAAGGTTCCCCCTTGTAGTTTCTGGCACATACACTTGCTGTTAGGCATTCTGGCTGACCCAGTGGCCCCATGACATAGTCTGCCAATGTCTGGCTTTCTGCCTTTTACTCATTCTCCCTCTGCAACATGCCGGGCACTCTGCTCGTTGAAAGGGCATAAAAAAATGAACAAGATGTGGTTTTGGTCATCAGTTTAGTGAGGAGGAAATCTATAAATAAGCTTCACTACATAGTTATTAAGAATAAAAGCACCTAACTCCAACTTTGGAGAAGGAAGGTGGTCAGGGAAGGTGTTGGAGACAAAATGATACTTCATCTTAGTCTTAAAGCATGAATGGAGGTTTGACCAATACACAGATAGGTGATAGGTAGGGAGATGATACATAATATTCCATATTTCTATGGAAGGAAGGAACTTCTGATTGAAAGAACAGCATGGACAAAGACATGGAAGTTTAGAAAGGCCTGGCAAAGAGGACTGCCATACAGTTCCATATGGTGGGCTTGCTGGAATGCATGTGGGAAGTCCAGCACTGCCCAGAGGATTTGGATGCTGGCCAAAAAGCCACAAAAAAACATTGGGGTCAGGTCACATCACTGCTTTGTTAAGTCCCACAGGGCCCCAAAGGGCAAGAACACTAACATTTGCACTGAGTCACATGCAAATGACAGTGTTTGCTGTACTGAGGCTGGGGGCACCTTCTATGCTGCGTGAGAGTGAAAAGTCAACACGGTTACATTTCTGTGACTGACATTCTGGCCATGTGGCATTGGATTTCATTTTTTCAAGATTCTTCTATTTAGTTACAAGAGATAGGCCTTTTCCTTTAAATCACACTGCCTGGCTATGGGAGGGCAGGTAAGGATGTGACTGTGGTACGAAGGAGACTGCCCTGCTCTCGGCAGCGCCCTGAGTGGTGATGGGTAAGTCTTGTTACCAATGGACAACCCTGCATGCCATCCTTTGCACTGTGACTTGGCTACCTGATTGCCTCCAGGGAGATGTAGGTGCTGCCCAAGGGCCTGGCCTGTTTTTTCAGCCATCTCTTGGCTGTCCCTCCTCTTCATATGAGGCCAGAAAAAAGAGGGAGGAAATAAAGGGCCCCAGTGCTCCTGGTGGGCCTGGTTCTCCTTTTTCTGGTCCAGCATACTTTTCTCATTTGGAAGAGAACATCACCTTCACATGGCAGCCAGTTGGATGGGAAGATACTAATGGAAAATCTCAAAGCTGGGAGCTGAGACTTCCAGTGGATGTGGATGCCGTCCACACCAGTTTTACAATCGAGTCAGGCACACGGACATTAAACAAATAGTAGTTACCAAAGTGACGGATACTTCAAAGTAGAGTGCCAGTTGCCATGAGAACGCACGACAGGGGAACCTGAACGGGGACCTGGTCAGGGAGGTACTACACTGAGGAAGTGACCGTTTACCCCAAGAACTGGATGAACAGGAGTTAACTAGGCAAAGGGAGAAAGGAAGAAACTTCTAGGCAAAGAGAAATACATATGCAAGACTGAGGTGGGAAAGGGCAAGTTTTAAAAGATTTTCTACCACATTTGGAGGAAAAGTCATTAGAGCTAACCAGTAGTGAGCACCACCAGGGTCAGACAAGATGCTAAGCATTTTATACAACCTCATGGAATCCTCCTAAAACCGTATTGCCACGAGGGTGGGGCCCTGTTTGTCTCATCCCCGTCATCTCACTGTGTCCTCAATACCTAAGGCAGCAGCTGGTTAGAAGCAAACACTTAATATCTGTAGGATAGAGTGTAAATTTTATAGAAGAGGAAACCGAGGCTCAGAGAGATAAGGCTATTCAAGTGTTACAGTAGAGATGAGACTCCAATCCCACCTGAAGGGTGGAGCTGAGTGCCTTCCCAGTGGCTGGCACACAGTCTGGCTCTGTGTAGGGCAAAGATCTTGCTTTCTCTTCTTCTAGACACAAGAGAGCCCGAGTGTAGGGCTGGGAACCAGGGCACAGAGGAGGTGCACAGCACACAGCTCCAGGGCAGCTCACCATGTGTCAGGTGAGCCTGAAGGGCATACAGTCTGCCATGGCAGCTGGCACCCAGTTGGATTTGTACCCTAAGTGCAGGGAGAAGCGGACATGTCTCAGTCCACCTAAGACTGGGGTGTGTGTCTCTCCCACTGGAAGCCTGTTTGCCGCTCAGACACTTAGACCCAGAGCCCCAAGCAACAGAAACCTGAGAACTGAAAACTTGGAGGCATCCATCAGCCCCAAGTCAAACTCTGGGCTCAATGTCAGCGGTGATGGATCAGCTTCAGATTTCAAGCTTTGGTGTTAAAGCCCAAGAGGGTCAAGAACCTCACGGGTCACCTTTTTACCTTCACAACCTCAGGACATTTCTCATTATTGGGATCTGTAACCTGAGCACGATGAAGGCCCTCATGGGAATGTCCCATCTGCCCTGACCTAGATAGTTCCTCTTCATCATACACCCAGCTCTCCTGATGTGGAGGCATGGCAGAACAGCCCTGGAAAATAATCCCATCCTCCTTCACTTGCTATTATGCTGTAGGTTCTTTGGTGAGAAAAAGTCATAAAACTGAGTCGTTTCAAAAGCTCAAAAATAAATGTATGATGTGCTCGAACTCTTAAGAAAATTACTTAACATCAGCCCACTCACTGAGCATTTTATGTAGATGAGAATATTAGAATTGCAGGCGCCCTAGAGAACACCTCAGTTCACCCTCCCATTAGGCTCAGTTAGGCCAGGCCCTTGAGCATGCTGACATATGCAGATCATGCTGGAAATGACATGGCAAGGGTAGATGCTGAATTCCAGAAGTCACAAGGACCCCATACTCTCTCCCCTGATGAGCTGGCCTCTAGCATCCTGAGCACCACTAAATTCCCTGAGTCACGGCTCCCCCTGCAAGAGATACATGTTAATTTCCTGCAGGCCTTCTAGTCACGGGCTTAGCCAGGGCCTTTGCTGCTTATCCAAGGCAGCACCCAAGCCATCTGGCTCATTTCCAGCCTTGCAAAAAAATTCTCTATGGGCACTCTTTCCTAAGCTGGAGGAATTAGACTCACCACCAGAAGAAAAAGGGAAGAGGGCCAATTTCTTTCATCTTCTAGAAGAATAGAAAAACAACGAATGTGATTGCACAAAGTTATTTGGTAAGTCATGTTCCCTTCCTCAGCAGAGCTCCGTGGTGGGTGGGGCACAGGCAGCATCCAAGAGCTGCAGTCCCACTGTGTGTATGGAGACAGCTGATCCGGGTGACTCACAGTGGGCCTGATGTGCCACTTGCCTTAAAAGGCAGGCATTTTGAAGAAGCAAATGCCAAGGAAATCTGTGCTTCAAGGAGTGGGTTCTTCGCTTGGGTTCAGGTTTTTTCCATGCTTAGCAGCACATTCAGCCAAAAGGCAAAGCCGGGGAGGGACACACCATCAGCTTGGGGTGAGGAACACAGCTTTTTATCTGGATCATGGCACGAATTCAGTAAGGGCAGCAGAACCCGCTCCTCCAAATGTCTAAATCAGCAGAATGAATTTAGAACGAATTTAGCCTGAACTGTGATTTGTAGTCTTTTTGCAAGTCTAAAATGCCTGCCAGCATTTCCCTATCATAAATCAGGACTCTCAGGGAGCTAAACTGCAGTTCTGTAGTAAAACCCAAACTCGCTTCGAGCCTCATCTGTACCTCGAAATGAAAACCAAAATGTTAACAACTCTTTTTTTTCTTTTTTTTAACAAGATGAGGGTCTTTATCCAACATCTCCCACAGGATTCAAAATTCAGAATGGTACCATAGTTTAGGTTAGGACATTTAAATAAAAACTGCATTTTCAAAAAAAACCATCAAGTTTAAAAATACATTAGCCCTTTGGATGAAATTTTGTATTTACACCAAAGGGTGTTTAAAACTGTGTTTGTGCATATGTGTGTGTCTGTGTGCAGATTATCTTTTTCCCAGAATATTCAGAGTCTGCACATCATAAAGGGCAGAAAACCGTATGAGATGCCGAACTCCTCAGCTGTCCTCACAACCCCATCACTTACTTGCCATAGGACCTTCACAGTGTGCACAATACAAGAAGTGGAGATTTAGTGCCACAGAGTCCCCAGTTCAAAACCTGGCTCTGCCACCAACCATACAGCCTCATATATGACATAATAAGTTGTTTGGCTTGCCTGGACCGATTTCTTTTTCTATAAATGGAGATAATGCCTGCCTTAATATGTTTTAAGCCTTAAAGTTTACGAAGTCTCCGGCAGACGCTCAATAATGGTAACGCTTGAGAATGTCTCTTTCAGAGCCTCGTTTTCTTATAAGTGAAATGGGGACAGGAGCCTAAAGTGCTTTGCGTCCAGTAATGCACTGTGCACAGGAGGGATTGTTCTTGAGACGTAAGATGCAGCTGAAATGAATGCGGCTCGTTAGGGAATGCACAGGACTGGGGTTAGGGAGGAGGCCTGCATGCTAATCTTGGCACTTCCACTCTTGGGTTAAATATAGATTAGCTGTGCTTCTGAGAGCCACCCAGCGCGAGTGCAGAGAGTATTCAACAGGGGGACATGCAGATAGGTGCCAGCTCCCTCTGACGGTGGGTCTGTTATCTTGAAAAAGCCAGTTAGGCTTTCCTCTACAGAAAAGTCTACATGGTTCCTTCCGATTGGAAAGTTCTAAAATTCTAGGATTGCATTCGGGAATGAGGGAGCAAATAAAATGGACAGGAAGTGACTCACTGGCTCAGGAGAGGACAAACTAGGACAGATTTGGAGCAGGAGGAGGTACTGGGCTAAAAGCAATGGGAAGAGACCAGTGAGCTCTGAAAACCGGAGTCCTCTGTGAGTCTTCAAACTCCAAGGTGGGGGAGAGGGGAGGAAGGGCTGAGGTTAAGTGTTCTTTACCTCCACCTCTGTAGAAATAGGCTTTGCAGACCTGTGAGTTGAATAGGATTCCTCTTCTGAACAGTCATGAGACCTTGGCAAATGTTACACTTTTCACGTTGGTTTTCTCATCTGTAAAATAGGAATAGCACACCAAAACGTTGTTGGCTGGATTGAGCCGGTGCACATGAACAAGCTCGTAGAGCACCTGGCATGTGGCAGGTGTTCAGTGACATTACTGTTGCATTCCATTATGCTATTCCCCCTTCGGTGATGGGCACCAAGCTGAAGGATCTGGGACAAATGATTAGATTTTTATCTTTTCTCAATTTGAAATCATGAATGAGGCTCCTGATGGATCATTCTGCCCAGGTATCACAAGCCCGGTAAATTTTCCTCAAGCCTCTTCGAGCAGACTGAATCAATTCTCCTTCACTTGGCTACTTCTTCAGCCTTTCCCTTTTCACAGATCAATTGCTGGATACTGGCTCTATTATGACAAGGGTTACAGAACTGTTCTCTTCCCTCCATAATGATCTAAGTAGTTTCTCTGGGAAGCACTACTGAGACACTAAGACAAGGATGGGAATTCCAGTCCAGTTCAGGCAAAGACTAGAAGGAGGCTCCCCTCACAGGGGTGGCATTCGGTCTTCCTGGGGTTTAAATATTTGCCTGGGGCACTAATTTACATGGACCGGCAAATGTCACTGAAATAATTAGAATTAGGGGACCAGTCAACTCAGGTTTCTATTTGTAATTCTTTAGGTTCACCAGCCTACGGGATGTAAATTGGTCCTACTGCCATTCAGTATATTGAAGAAGTCTCTTATTTGGAATTTGAAATTGTGACAAGAAACCCCATTCTAGGAAGGAAGCATCTTGATAAGTGAAAGGGATTTATTTTGGTGAGTACAAGCTAAAACATCATCCTTAGTATGACTTAATACTCTCAAAGATGGGATTTAGTAACGGGTGAGGATATGGAACTTGGGAGGACGTAATTAGGAAAATGCTAAATAGCACAAGCAGAGAGGGGTGGGGAGGGAGAGGACGGGGGCCAGGAGAGGGGATATTTCTGTACTTCCAAGGGAACAAAGAGGTGAGCCCCAGTGGCTGGCTGGTCTGCTCCCGAGTCCCGGGAGAAGAGACTCAGAGCAGCAATGCTATGAGCAGAGAGCTCTCATTTGCCCGATAGCTCCTGCCCCCAGCTGTCTCTAGCTCATTCTTGGGAGTTTTGTTTTGGGAGAAACGAATAATTAGACAGTTGAACCAAAAGTTCATGATTTTTACTAATAGGAGACCAAGTTCCCTATCTCTACCAAATGCATATTAAATAAATACTCAAAGCATATTTTTAAAGCGGGTGCCAAATTCTTACCTGCCCAGGGCACCCACATGTCTGGTCCTGGTGCCGGGTGCTACATGAGGCTTTCTGAGAACATCTCATTTGAAATGGAGTTACTGAGCTTCAATGGGGGCCATGGAATTCTCAAGATCTTGGGAGCTGCATTTGATCAAGGCAAGGCAAGGAGAAATGGAGTAACAGGGGAGGAAGTAGATGCTGGTCAACTTCTATTTGAAGTTATTTGATTTATTCTCATCTCAGCGGCAGAGGGAGGCAGAGAGTAAAAAATGGTGTGGGTCAAGCCCTACACAAACAATAGGCATGTGTAAAAAGGCATACAAAATTTAAGGTATTTATTATGAGAAAGAATTTGAAAAGCTTCTGAGTAGCACACAGGCAGTTCTCTAGAATCATTGGTATTTAGGAGGGAAGACTCATAATTCTAGTCTAGAGGATGATGAGACCACACAGGATGAAAAGAGGTTTGTTATTTTAAAAAGACTACATATTTTTAAAAAATGACTTGTTTTTCTGATCCTCCTTTGGCTTACAGATCTGTTTTCTTCTGTAAACATGGGGCTTGAATTCAAGGTGCAACGCTGTGCCTTTGGAGGAACCGCTTTTCTCTAGACCTCAGAGAGGAGAGGGACTGAGCCTGCAGCTCTCAGGAGAAGGGGAGAGAGCCCAAAAAGGCATGGGTGGGCGCAGCCTCTCCCGTGCCATCAGGCCTTCACTACATTCTGGAAAAACCACTCTGTAGTGTGGAAGGGAATGCCAGAGAATGTGAAGCCACACTTAAGCATGCTTGGGGGGCCTGGTCAGTGCCCAGTAGGCTGTCAGCACAGGACCCCAGCGTCCCAGAGCTCCTAGCAGTCCCCGAATGCCTGCTGACGCCTTACATCACACACTGGCTTCCTCTTCTCCGTGTCTCTCCCATTCCTCAAGCGCTTCCAGGTGGGTGAATGCCTCCCTTGAAGTACTTCATTTCCAGGGAAAAATGTGGCCATCTGGTTTCAGCAGTCATTTTCCTTCATAATCTGGTTCAGTATATGTCGAGTTCTGTCTTCCAGCAGAGGAAAGACTTTTATCAGGCATCTAATGTGTTTCTGAAAGTGTGTGCGTAGGGTGGGTGGGCCGGGGGCGGCAGGTAGGAGTTTGAGAGAGAGACAGAAAGTCTTGTATCCAAAAGGTCAAACTATCATGTGCTTATTTTACCCAAGAATTCCATTCTTCCTCTTTTACTAAACCTCAAAATTTCACCTCGCAGTTCTCTACTTTTTATTTTTCTCGTCCACTGTTCAGCGTTAGTACTAAACTAACAGTAAATGGAGAAATGAGAGCTGAGAGGGGGAGACCTGGATTGCTTTGTGGGCATGGGTCCCCAAGGATGAGCACCATTGGAAAGAGGGACCTATTTAGGATTGTGACAGATTTCACCCCTCCCTGCCTCCTGCCCCAACATATTATATTCTAGAATCAATCCGGCTCTTTTCAGGGGCTGGTTATTTTGTGAGCGTTGTAGCATATTTTGAAAACTCCTACTCTTGTTAGGAGATTCACACGTAAATCTAAAATCCATCATCTGGTAAACAATATAACAGTACAGCTGCACAGGGACAAATTAGTACAGTGAACTTCTTCCAACATTTAATCCGTTTTTATTTGCCATTTGTTATAAAAACGGAATCTTTATTTTACACAAAAGCTACTTTAAAACAGGAAAGTTTACCAAAAACCACTGAATCTCAGGCAAAGGGATTCACCACCAAAATGCAGATTTACTACATGGTAAACCTGAGGGCCAAAAACATTCAACTCACAACATGATCTTATATTTTCTAATAATTCATTACCAGAAGCAAAACCCGAGCACGTGCGTGTTTGAGAAAATACGTGACAAAGATAAAATAATAAATGCTAGCTTTCACCGTGAAGCTAACCTAAGCAAATGTTTCCACCTGAGATTGGCCCGTTATTTCACTCAGAGTGAAACATTTGAAGAGCTTTAAAAATATTTCAAACATAAATATTTAGGCTTATACACAACACATATGCACAAACATATCCATTCGAATTCTATGCCCCTTTGTATTTTTTTAAATTGTACCATCTCTGTTAGAGATAATATATAACATGCAGGAGACATTCATAATTGTTTTTCTCAGCAGTGGGGTATTCTACAAGTCAAATGCAAAGCTGAAATATGAATGAAGGTCAACTGGAAGCCATCTCAACTCAGTACGTTAACTCATATATTCTGCATTAATGCTTTAGTGTTGATGAAATTGTTCATATATGTATATATATAACGTTGAAGAGAACGTAGTCCATTACCAAAGGTACTGAGGAGATAGTTCCCAGTGGATGTAGAAGTGATGGATCAGGAACAAGAGGAAACCAATTAAATAGGACTGCAGGTTTTCACTGCTTTCACATTCGACTGAACGTAAGATATAATTATATCCAGGGCATTTCCAACAGTCATTAGTTTATCCCATTTCATGTATATAATGTCTTCATAATTCAAGTGAGGATACAAAATAGCTCCTCCCCCTCCCACTGGCCTTCCTCTTGTTTCCAGAAAGAAATAAACACAGATTTTGATGCAATATACAGTTCTGGGAAACCAAGTGGACTTACAGTTATATTCTCATGCTTTTGGTAGGCATGAGAGATCATTGATTGAATCAGCTCTAAATACTGCAGGGATGGGTAAAGTGGGGCTTCTATATTAGGCATCATTATAGGCCTTGGCTTCCCCCCAAATAAATACATGCTCAAGTATGACTCCAAGTTCTCTAGCACAAATATATTCTGTTATGTGCAAGTGCTGACCAAATTTAAGGAGGTGAGTGAGTGGAGAAGGACAACAACACACCTATGCAGTTAGGACAATACGAAGAGAAAATGTAAAGATGGAAGGAGGGTTTTATTGGAAATACAAGGAAATAAAGCTATAAATCCACAGAACAACTGTTTGATTATTTTAATGGTTTCTGAACCCGTCAGTATGCAATATTTTAAACATACAAAATTTACATCATGAAACACATGAAGAACAGAAACAAATATTGTCACTCTCAAACAATAAAATTACGCAGATAACTCACTGCAGCTTACCATAGCACAGTGGTAAGCTTACCACACAAACTGGAGCTACGCCACAGTGCTGAGAGCCTATGGATCTCTACTTACCCTGTTTAACACAAACATTTGTTAAGGGACAGTGAAATACGGTGACATCCCGGGAGAAAAATTAAGACTGAGGATGAAGAATGAAAACATACATCTATGTGCCACACAGACATATCCTTATGTAGGTTAGGGAAAGAACACTATACCTCACCAGGAGTGCTCAAAACTGCTCTGGTGTGTGTGTCCCTATGTGTGCACAAGCTTAGCTATGTGCGTCTGGGTAGGTCTGTAAATAAAACGAACCTATGCCATTGCTAGCATAAGCCATCGACTTTGTTCTGAATAACATCCACATTGACTTTTTGGAACATGCACTGTGCATTCTTGGAAGTCAAATGCCAACTAAACTCTCATAATGGGACAAACTGCATTTTCCTCATTGAAAAGCCTCTGAAATGAATTTGAACACTTGCAAAATGAACACCTGTTCCAACAGTGCAGTAAAGGTGACATCAAACACCACATCCTCATGTGTCAAGTGGTGGCCTCCCAGTTCATTCCATCAGTGCTGTGTGAATTGAAAAACTACCTCAACACTGGTATGTAGGATTAAACAGAAATCTAAAAACTATGGCATCAAACAACAAAGCGTGCACCAGTAACTGTACCCCAGTGTTTGGAAAGCAGCTTACAATATTGATCATTGACCCTGATAGTAATGTGCTTCCAGAAATTGAAAGAAGCGATGAGGAAGATTTAGTCAATGACTTTTGCAGGAGAAGTTATATGTAGTTTGTGAGAATGATAGCCAATCTGAAATTTGCTTCGAAAACTCTTCTTTATGGAGGAGCGTGGGATTTTTCATATTATGGCTAATTATATGGCCAAAACCATTTAGATACCTCTTCGTGTATCATATTCACAGCCAAAACTTAAGACAAATTCTATCCAGCTTTGGAATTAGTACCCCTGACAATTTGAGTGTGAAACATTAAAATGGCCATTAACTTACGTTAAAAAAAAGAAAACAAAAAACCCTAGATACAGTCAGAATCTGTTTTCTAAAGTCCTAGATGAAAGAAAGTTTCGTCAGTTAGGCCTGGGTCCCTGAGAACTTGAATGTTCTGACTAAAGGCAAGTTTTGGTAGGAATTAACATTTTTACACTGCTCTGTCTCGTTCAGAATAAAAATAACCTTTTAGGCAGCTTCTGGCGTTAATAGATTTATATAATATTATTCAAATTACATTTGATGCAGACAATTCTTTTTTCTGAGCTGCAGTTCAGGGCTGTGTGGTGGGTGAGGGGGGCTGCAGATTTTGCTACAATTTCAAGACTCATCTTCATCTTCCTGGAACAGGCAAAGCAAGACACAACATACCATACATCACAGTTCCATGTTTACAGTACTCTTTATCCATAGTGTTTTCCAGTTTTGTCTGGGTGCAGTTAGTAGGTTACTTCATCATTAACACCCCAAATGAGACAGGCATCATCATGCCTAGACCCGCTGGAGAAAAACACAGTAAAACTGTACATTTTCCCAAAAATGAGTCACTTGATTTTATTCATTTTACAATATGCATGATAATAAAAGGCTAAACACAAAGCTCTTTATAAAAAAAAGAGCAAAATGTATTCCAGGAAAGTCAGACAAAGGCATGAGATGAATTTCAGTTAAATGGATCTACTTTGTGAGCTCTGAGAGTTCTTCTTAAATACTGAATAGAGGCCGAGTGTTTTACATTATAATCATATCTAGAGATCGTGTAGCTGGAGAAGAAAAGTATTTTGCTTTAAGTCTTAATTTCTCCAAGTGTTTTGAAGTCAGTTTTAAGGAGTCAAATCTGTACCTCTCCCCTCCATCACAGTTTTTGAAGTAATTAAGAATTGTACCCGTACAATAGCACAGCAACTAGGGAAGAGAGAGGTAGATGATGTGGCCATCCTCTTATAAGGAAACCCCCAAATATTTTAGGGCATGAAACACAAGGCTTTTGTTATCCAAAAGTAATGAGTTGCAGAGTACAAAAACATTCTGGAGCAGAATGCACACAAGTAGGAGACGCATAAGTAGCCCAAACCAAGCACATTAATAGTAAATTCTTAAAGAAATGCATGTGTTCTCTGTACCTTACAAAAATTATTCTCACAGATTTTGAATCCAAGATTATACAATAGAAAATATTTATATGCTTTACATTTAATATAAAAATTATTAGCAAATAAAAAAGGCTTTGATGATACACAAGAAGAAATTTTAGAGAATACATGAATTTTTAGGAGGCCCTGAGGAGGACATGCCCTAAGCACCCTGTCCTTTTCTATGCAAGGGCCAAAGGCAAGCACTTTCTCAGGGTTCACCACAGTTTTGTTTTTTGTTTTTTTTAGGGCTCACCATTGTTGAGAGAAAACAAGATGGAGTAAGACTCGAGCAAGCTGGGACAGGAAGTAAAAATCAAGCCAAGAAGGAATTCTGCCAAGCACAATGCACACCCTGCCTAAAAATATTTAAGAATAAATCAAAGACAGTGTGGAGTGTACACCAAGGACATTTATATTGATGAATTTATGGGCGAGGTGATAAATACCAAAACAGGAAGTCAGTTAAAACAAGTGTGCAAATAAGTAAGTAATGGGGAACTGGGGAGGGAGATGAAAGAATGCCTAAGCTTCAAGGTAAAAACTGCAAGGGAGAGACTCAGGAATTTCATGTCCCCCATGCCACCCTCCAAGTGTACTTCTCACATCTTAATAAGTTAAAAGTCAATGATTCACAAAACTTTTAGTTCAGTGTTAACACTTTTTACCTGTTTAATGTAGGGCTAGACACTGAGTTGCTTTAAAGACATCTGGTTATAGTTAGTCATAATTGTTACCCATTTTTCATCGTTATAACTTAGGAAATTTTAGCTCTCGTTTAAAGCCCTGGGGCAAACATTTAAAAGGTATTTCCCCTTTTCGGTCAACATTTATCTAAGCACGTCTGCAAGCGTTCTGTTACAGGGAGAGGAAGAGTGTTGAGCAAATTCTCCTCGACAATCAGACAGCTCCGTTTTAGGGACTGACACCCTTCTAGTTCAGGAGGGAGTGTTTCCAGGTAATTACCAATGAGCTCCAGATGAGTAAGGTTCGACAGCTCACCCACGTGAGGGGACAAACTCATCAGGCTATTTTTCCCCAAAAGTAAACACTGCAGCTTTTTGCACTGAAACAGCCCATCTGGTAGCATCTCAATCTGGAAAGGGAAAAAAAGAAGCCAGTGAAACTGGTTTTCCATGGCCTATGATAATGCATTTATTTATTTATACCCCTACCTTTCCCCAAAAACACTTCTAGACATTTACAGGGATACATAGAACAATGACGATACATTCGAAGTAGATGGAAAAGATAAAGGAAAAGTAAGAACATCCTGCCATGAAGTCAGCACTGAGACCTACCGTGAACTTCCAAACCCTTGCTGTACACATGGGTGGGCAAAAGACTTGATTCTAAGCATTCTAACAAGCAGTCTCAAATAAAATCTAATTAGTCACATACTCATTGTCCCTAAGGAAAAAAAAAACCAACAATAGTATTTCAGGAAAATCGTAATTATTCTTGGGGCGGAGTTACTGTGTAATGTAATGAGCAACATCCTCAAAAACATCGTGAGTACAGACACAAGGCTCTTTCTCAGGGTTTCAGACTACAGACTGAAAACTTTATTCTGTTAAAAGAAAAAAGTCAACAGAAGCAGAAACAGGAAGATATGATCATATATCATTTCATGCACATTTCTTTCCCCTCTATATACACACTCGTGAATATTTACCCTTCTTCCTGCTCTCTGGCAGTTTCAATTAAATCATGCAACACAAAGAAGTAATTTAAAATATGATAAACAGCCCGAAATTAGGTCAACTCCTACAGCTGTTCAAAGGAGCTGCTCCCCCTCGTGGTGGGTAGGTTGCACGTGAATTTCTAAGGGAGCCCCAATGCATACGTGAAAGATAGTTTATCGGAAAAGACATCCAGAGAAGAGCTGAGAGTAAGCATTCTCAATTCTTGGCATGCCACAGAGATGTGAGTTTGCACCAGGCAGCGCTGGACAGCACACGCTGCAATCTACAATACTCCACATATTTATGTACCTGTGGATGGGGCATCTTTTCAACTATGAAGTAATGCAGGCTCCTTGGATCAGGAAGTGGCTTTGTTAGACAAGGGATGAAAGGGGCACTCAGGAGCTCAGTCTGCTCCTGTGTTGGGCTAACATAGCCCCACCGAGCCAGCCCTCTGCTGGAATTTCCAGGACCATCCAAAACTATCTCCTTAGAAGGATAAATACTCTCTACACAAACTAAAAAATGGTCAAACTGCATTCAAACCTGCTCATTATATTGGAAATTACCCTCTCTTCCATTCCCCACACATACACTCAATGCTGGATATCCTAGAAAACAGATCGAATGATCACCATTGCTAAGAATGGCATTCAATATAACTCATCATTGTATATCAAAATACTAGGTATAAGCAAAGGAAAGATATCTTCCCTCCTATTTCACTCCCCTTTCAAGAATGCAGATGTAAACCCCCACATCCGTGGATTTCAATGTAGACATGTAGCAGAGGGATAAGTGACAGGGGAAATGTAGCCCCTTTCTAATGCAACCTCTTCTGGTCTTATACCTGCAGCTCAGAAGTAGGGTCAGCGATGGATAAGTAGAGGAAACAATCTGTCCTCTGCAATGTGCTCAGAGTTGAGAGTGTCCATTGGTGTCTAAACAATGACTTAGGCAAACCAGTTGAATAGAGGGTAGGCTTGGCTCATTTGTATTCAGTAAATGCATGCAGAGATCCTCCTTTTGTGCCAGGCTCCCAGTTAGGTCTTGGGGTTAAAGTGCTGAGAAGACAGATGAGTCTTTAAGGACCTTGGTCTAATGCAGGGTTTTTCAACCTAAACATTGACAATTTGGGTGGGATAATATCTTTTGTGGGGGGTGCCCTGTGTATTATACACTGTTTAGCAGCATCCCGGGCCTCTGCCTACTAGATGCCAGGACTATGCCCCTCCTCAGCGATGATAATAAAAAATGTCTTCAGGCAAAGTCTCTTGTGGGGCAAAGTGCCCCCATTTGAGCAGCACTGGACTAATAGGCAGGAAATACTAGACAATTTTGTGAATAATTAGTCTCTGCTGGGAAGGAGTGTCCTGCTCAGGGCTGTATCAGGGACTCCCCCATCTCCCTTCTTCAGTCAGCTTCCAGATCCCCAGCAAGTACCTTGTTTTGTTGGATTCCTTTCCACTGAATAAATACCCTGAAGCCATTGCCATCACTGTCCTGCCTGGCTATCAGCACACTACCGTGTTCTCACCAAATCTTCTTTCAAATTTCTGAATCTGTGGGGCACCTGGGTGGCTCAGTTAAGCATCGGACTCTCGAGACTGGCTCAGGTCATGATCTTGCTGTCGTGATCTCACAGTTGTGAGATCGAGCCTTGCGGCTGGCTCTGGGTTGAGCATGGAGCCTGCTTGGGATTTACTCTCTGTCCCTCCCCCGCTCACCCTCTCTCTCAAAAGAAACACACATTCAAATCTCTAAATTTGTCATTTTTAGTGACTTCTCAGCCCTCAAAGACCAGAGGAGGATTTCACAATGTGATGGGAGTGAGCTACTGGGCCGGGCCCTCATTAGAGGCCCCTCAGCTGTGCTGCTGTCATGAAAGTGAGTCAAGAGCTGTGGTTAGTGGTGCTGCTTCCTGAGTGCCAAGTGTCCACCTCAGGGACTTTCTCTCAGAGTCAGCGTCCAACTGAGGCACAAGACCCTTATTCACCTGCCTGACTTGAATTATGTTAAAGGAGGCTGGGGAGCTGTGTTAGAGACTCAAGACTTTCTTTCAATTAAGCAATTTTATACTGAAAAAAAAAATCTACTTACAAACCTTTAAAAACAGTTTGCCCTGAAACTTACAAAAACACCAAAAATATTTTTCCTGGGCCAATTCATTTTATATAAAATGTTAGATAGCCTTTCTTTATACTGAATTCATGTAACATGCTCTTTACTAGACAATATACACAAGCCAAAAACGAAAAAATTACCCTAATGGATTACTGATTTCTTTTATAAGATCATAAGAAACGTTTTCAGGGTATCAGGGAGATGGTCAACTTCATAAACAGAATGTTTTTATAGAACTATAATACACACACACACACACACACACACACACACACACACACACAGACACACACACACACAGCTATGAAATCAACTGAAAAAAAGACAGAAATGAATAGCTACATCCTAGAATTCTCCAGCAACAAAGTATCTTTAACACAATGTAGTAGAGCCCCCAGAACATCCAGGGAAGGAAGGTCCTCCTCCTGTGTCTATTGTGAACACGGACAATGAGTACTCCCCTGTTTCCAGAGGCTGAGACCTTATTTCAGAATCCATCTCAATGTCAGATCCGCCCCCCCCCCCCCCGTTTTTTTCCCTGGCCATTGACACATCATCTCAGAACATGCTAACCAAATCCATAAAATCCAATTGTTTCAGGAAACAGAAATGAAATATTTCCATTTCTAAGGAGTGATGTCAAAAAGAGTACTACCGCATAAACGATTTTCTGAAGGAATTTCTACTGCCAGCCAGAAGTCTTTGCACTAAGAAAAGACATGCATTAAATTCACAAATGTCGAAATTGGAAGACCTAGGTGTAAATTGGAGTGTTTTTTAAGATTTGAGCGAAACTATGAAGTCCTCCTTTTCCTTGCTTCTCCATCACCTTCGGTACCATCATAATGCAATCACACTTTGGCATTGGGTTAGAGGTAGACGCTGCCTCCCCTTCTCCCATCCCCTATGCCCACACAGCACTGCTTCCCACGTAACAGCATTTGGTCTGATGCACCTGTGATGCGCCAGAGCAGACGCTGGAACACCTGCCTTCCACCCTAGGTCCATCATTAGGAGCTTCAGACTTCAGGAACATCATCCTGAGCGTCAGTTTCAGTTTCGGTAAAATGAGGGTAGTAACTAGAGCAGAGGTTGGAGAAGTTTCTCTCTACATGAGCAGGCCAGTAAATATTTTAGGCTTTGTGTTAAAAGGCAAAACTGAAAATATAATGTAGATACTTTTACAACAAGACAGAAAAAATTTCATACATTTTTCAGTGATTAAATTCAAAATATAATAACTGAGTATAAATTTTTTGTAGTATAGGCCCCTGAATGAGAGAAATGGAACTTATTCATATGGACAAATTATATGAGATTTGTATTTCATATAATTTTCATGTGAGACAAAATGTTATTTAAAAAAAATTTCCCCCAACCATTCAAAAATTTTAAAAACCATACGTAGGTCAAGGCTATATAAAAATTCAAAAAGCAGGGGTGCGTGGGTGGCACAGCTGGTTAAGCGTCTGACTCTTGTTTTTTAATGTTTATTTTTGAAGGAGAGAGAGACAGAGCATGAGTGGGGGAGGGGCAGAGAAGGAGGGAGACACAGAATCCAAAACAGGGGCTCCAGGCTCTGAGCTGTCAGCACAGAGACCAAAACGGGCCTCAAACCCACAAACCATGAGATCATGACCTGAGCCAAAGTCAGCAGCTTAACTGACTGAGCCACCCAGGCACCCTGTGTCTGACTCTTGATCTTGGCTCAGGTCATGATCTCACAGTTCGTGAGTTTGAGCCCTGTGTCTGCCTCTGCGCTGATAGTGTGGAGCCTGCTAAGGATTCTGTCTCTTCTTCTCTCTGCCTCTCCCCCTGCTTGTGCTCTCTTTCTCTCTCAAAATAAATAGATAAACTTAAAAAAAAAAATTAAAAAGCATTCTTAGCTCAAGCGGTGGGTGGGTTTTGGTCCCAGGCTATAATTTGCCGACTCGGTGGCCCATGGTGTTCCTCTAAGATATAAATCTTCATTTCTTGTGTTTAATTTATATTCCTACTTCTAAATCATAACTGATTAAGCCTTTTCATGGGGTTTTATTTCTTGATTGTACTCTCCCAACCCTTCTAAATGCTGCAATCAGAGCCTCTTTTGAAGGAACCAGTTCAAGTCTGACCCCAGCTACTATCCAATGAACTCAAACTTGAACTTGACTCGCAAACTTAAAAGCATTCTCCATTCTGACGCACCTTCTAAATGCTCTCATCTCTTATTGCATCTGAGCCTGCCTGTTGTAATCCTCTGCACATGACCTCTGTCCTTTTACATTTCCCCAACCCCCTGTCCTCAGGAACACTCCTCTCAAGAGTTACTGTAAAAAAGAACATCTTGGGGCACCTGGCTGATTCAGTCAGTAGAGCATGCACTCTTGATCTTGGGGTTGAAGTTTGAGCCCTACACTGGGTGTAGAGATTACTTCAAAATAAAATCTTGGGATGCCTGAGTGTCTCAGATGGTTAAGTATCTGACTCCTGATTTCGGCTCAGGTCATGTTCTCATGGTTCACAGGTTTGAGCTGCACATTAGGCTGTGCCCTGGCCAGGTGGAGCCTACTTTGGATTCCTTTCTCTCTCTCTCTCTCTCTCTCTCTCTCTCTCTCTCTCTCTCTCTCTCTCTCTCTCTCTCTCTCTGCCTCTCCCCTGCTTGTGCTCCCTCCTTCTCTCTCAAAAGAAATAAATTAAAAAATAAAAAAAAAACTGAAATATTTAAGAGTATCTTGCTCAAATACGTTTGGTAAACGTTGCATGTCATGTCTCTCTTAGAGAAGCACAATGCATATTCAAATACTAAAGGCTCTGAGGAATCCTGCAGCAAAAAATATGACAAAAAGAAGTGTTTAGTGTTCTGTGTGGTAACACTGATTACTACCTTGTGGAAGAAACTCTACAGTGCCCTCTCTGGGAATGTCTGTCATTTGGGGGATGCCCAGTATCTTCAATGTCTGGAGAATTCCCTACCTTATCTTGGTGGGAAGCAGAGTCCACTTCCCACTGGGGGGACTGACAACACCAGATTCTAGTGTTCCCAGCTCCCTTACAGCTTGAGTGTGGGTGGGCGTTCATAAGCTCTCAGACTTGGACTTTAAATTGGGGCTACTGTCACAAAGCAGCAGAAACCATGAAGAACCTATTTTGTGGGAGGGCAAGGGGTGCATTAGCAGCAGCATCTAATTTTCAGGGGCAATGCTGTGCCCAGTGCTGGTATGGTCAACGGCAGGGTATCCTCACCATTTTGCTTTTGTGCTATAATTTTGGCCTTTTGGCTATCTAACTCTATGCTTGATTGCTTTCCAAGCTCAATTATTCAGCCTTTTCAGTGATAATATGACATTTCAATAAATGTCTTTTCTACTAAACCACAGAGAGTATTTGTTGCCTCCATCCATGAACCTGGTATACTCCCCAACTTTTTAGAAGAGTATTTTAAAACCTCTTCCTTCAGGAATCTTTACTAACTTCTATTCCAAATGGAGAGATCAACTACATTTCTGAGACTATGCATACCTAAATATTTATGCATCCAATTTGATGTTTTATTTTCTAATTTTAATAAATATTTTGGTCTACCTCATAGAGTCTTAAGAATTTCAAAGTTAGAAGGAAACTTGAAACTGAAGCATGAATCCCTGATTCCCTTTAACAATATTCCTACCAAATAGTTGACGACCCATATCTGGACAGTTTTATTCATAAGAAAAACCAGGGCACCTGGGTTGCTCAGTTGGTTAAGCATCTGAGTCTTGGTTTCAGGTCAGGTCATGACCTTATGGTTCATGAGATTGAGCCCCTCATTGGACTCTGTGCTGACAGTGCAGAGCCTGCTTGGGATTCCTTCTCTCTCTATTTCTGCTCCTCCCCTGCTCATTCTCTCTCTCTCTCTGTCTCTCTGTCTCTCTTAAAATAAACAAATATACTTAGAAACAAAGAAGAAAATAAAAATCATTTCTCCCTTCTCAAAGGTTCAATTTTTGGACAAGATTTCGGGAAATATGAGAAATCTTTTCCTGCTTGTCTTGGTTCAAACACTCATGGTTACTTGCAAGAAGATTTCTTTTCTATTAAGTGTTCCAAATATTTAAAGACCAATAGCATGGACTATTCTTTTCCCTTCCCTCCCCAATACTTCCTATTATTAGGCTGTTCCATCAGAGAACTTTTCATCTCTCTGGCTGCTGTCTTCTGAGTGAGTTTCACTTTCTCCATATCCTCATTAAATAAGTCTCTTCAGAGTTCTGAGGACAGTGTCCTTCAACCATTCAAAGGTGTCATGGTCATTGCTATGGCTCTGGGATGCTTAGCAATTGCTGATTATCAGACTTCTTTTAAAAATTTTTTTTTTTTTGAGAGAGAGAGAGAGAGAGAGAGAGAGAGCGAGCATGAGTGGGGAAGGGTCAGAGAGAGAGACACAGAATCTGAAGCAGGCTCCAGGCTCTGAGCTGTCAGCACAGAGCCTGATGCGGGGCTTGAACTCATGAGATCATGACCTGAGCTAAAGTTGGATGCTTACCTGACTGAGCCACCCAGGTGCCCCTGCTTATTAGACTTCTGAGACAACCCAGCCTAAGATATCATTCTACTTTGGCCATAAACTGCCTTCACCATAGGACTTTACATGTCAACCAAGTATCCTCCCTAACTCAAAATAAAATGTGTCTGATACTCGCACCTAGTTTCTCTTTCACATATGGTCAAGAAGTCAATAAACTTGGTGTCAAAAGTACCAATGGTCTTAAGGTTTTATTACATTAAACTAGGAAAAAACATTAACCTGCCTATACATTTAAGTAATTCATGGCCAGCTAACAATTTAATCAGCTTCAACTTTCAAAAATTCATGTAGTGATATAACTATACAACAACTAGTGGAACCATTGCCTTTCAAAATAATTATTAATAATTTTTTAATTTTTGATTTAACAATGGAAAAGTATAACCAAAATATTAATATTAATCTACTGCATAATTAAACAACACTAATGATAAATCTCTAGACCTGTAGTTTTCAAAGTATGGTCACCACACCAGCAGCATCAGCTTCATCTGGGATTTTGTAGAAATGCAAACTCTTGGACCCTACACACCAAACCTGCTGAATCAGAAACTCTGGGAGTGGGGTCCAGCAATCGGTGTTTTAACAAGCCCTTCAGGTAATTCTGATGAACACTGCTAATCTAGATCAACCGTCAAGGAGTTTTACAGCCTCCTAATCCTTTAAGTCCTTAAGATTTCTCAGGGGCGCCTGGGTGGTTCAGTCAATGGAGCGTCTGACTCCTGGTTTCAGCTCAGGTTATGATCTCACGGTTCGTGAGTTCGAGCTTGCTTGGAATCCTCTCTCTCCCTCTCTCTCTGCCCCTCTCCTTCTCACTCTCTCTCTCAAAATAAACTTAAAAAAAAAAAAAAAGACCTGAAGATTTCTCATTTATTTTAGAATGGGCTCTAGCTTTTTGCATATATGAGTCAAATCAATTTTCTAAAAACTGGCATGAATTTTGCTCTCATTCCTCAACTTTTTGGTGTTTTTCCAATCCATGGTTTCTGAAAATAATGTCTGGTGATTAATATGTTTATTAGCCAACAGCATGCTCATAGCTATATTTAGCATGAAATACGAATTACAAAAAGTCTAAGAGATAGTACATTTTGGGTGGGGTAGAAGGAGGTAGTTCCCATTTTCTACTACTGGAAGACCACTTTCATCTTTTGGCAGACCTGATTTCTGAAAGATTATTTTTCTTCTTCCCATAGGGGCATTACCATCACTCTCTTGCCCTTTTGGCTAGCATGATTTTTTTTTTTTTCTTTTTCTTCCTCCTTCACATTTTAACCTAGGAAACTAGTCATTTATTTTGTTTTTTCTTGTTTCAGTGAAGTCAAGTTTTCCTTAACTTGGCTTTACTGTTGCAAATTATGGTTCATTTTTAAAGTATGGATGCTGGAAAAAGCTTCTAAGAAGCCCTAGTGTTGCATTATAGAACCAGGCCTTTCATTTTGAATTGTCTTTCTAGACATGCATGTAGATTTCCAGTTTTTCTTACTGCATCACAAAAAGGATTTATGAATAATTCATGATCCCAGTATTTTTAACAAAAAGTTCTTCTCCTGTGACAGATTTGGAAAGCTAAAAACTTTTATGAAGCTTCCTAAATACTTAAGATCTTTCCAGAATGAAAAGTAAGCTCTGTTACAATTAGTTTAAAATACTTCAGCTGTCATGTTTATGTGAAAAATGGGGACAGAGAATAAAGAGAACATTCGTTGAGCATTACTATGTGCTAGGAACTGGTGCTTTAACTAGATAAATATAAATATAAATATAAATATAAATATAAATATAAATATAAATATAAATATAATTTTTTCTTCTATAAAATTTCCATCACAACTTATCAGTTAGATTAAAAACTGATGCTCAGTGTTTTGGTAATTTGCCCACGGTCACATATCTGGTAAGTGGCAGACAGGCCAGGCTCAGAGGATGCTTAGTATGACTACAAGTCCATTTTCTTTACCCGCATTATACGCTACAACAACAGACGCTCAAAACACCAGCTAAATGAAGGCAAGAACAGATATACTTACATTGTTGTTGGTCACAGCAAAGTACTGCAAATTACTCAGATACTGGATTTCTTCTGGAATGAAGGTCAGATGGTTATAGCTTAGATCCAAATAATGTAGTTTGGTGCATAGGAAAAGCTGTAGGGGCAGGTTCTCAATATTATTATGGTTCAAAGAGAGCTGCTCTAGATTAGATAGTGCCCCAATCTGGGCAGGAATATAAGCAATATTATTGTGCCACAACTTTAAGCAGGAAAGGTTCTGGAGATGCTGAAAGCTAATGATCTCTTCCACGGTTTTAAGGTTATTTTCTTTTAGGTCTAACTCATGCAAATTGTTCAGACTGAAAATGGAGTGTGGGATGCGTTCCAGGTCACAGCTGATAAGCTCTAGGCTTTTCAGATTGACCATCTTTTTCAAGTTGTTCAACACAACCAGCTTGCTTCCCTCATTATCAAGGGATAACTTCTGCAGAGAAGGCAGGAGGTCTGTAATGACTTGAGGGATCCGGGAGAGGCTGCTCTTCAAGTAGAGGGTCCTCAGGTTTTTTAAGTCCTGAAAGCCCTCCAATTGCATGGTACTCAACTGCTCAGGTAGAACACAGCCTGACAGATAAAGTTCTTTGAGATTCTTCAGGTGAAATACCCAGCGTGGGATCTTCCCCATTTCAGTAAATTTCAGGCGGAGGATTTTTAAATTCTCCTCCAGAAAGCCCAGCGCTGGATGGTCTACCACCAGGGACGAATGGTACACATGAAGCTCCTTGAGGTTGACCAGCTGCGAGACTGTGGAGGGCAGCTTGACCTCCGGGATAAGCTCCAGGCTGAGCACTTCGATTTCTGTCAGCTCAAAGACGTTGTCTGGAAGACCATTTAGCATAAAAAGGTGCAGTTCTACCTTGTCCTGGGAATTTTTCACAAGCTTACTTTTCAGTTTCTCAACCGTCCATTCATTATTGAGGTTGATCTGTTTTAGTTTGTTCTCACTGACCTCCGAGAGGAATATGGAGAAGCGTTTGGAATAAAGAGGATCATATTGATCGGCCAGATGGAGGATGAAGGCGAAGTCATTCTTGACGTCAGGGATATCGCTGTAGTTGCTTTTCTCTCTCAACGCCTCAAAGGAATATTGCTTCAGAGAACTCCTCAGCATCCACCACAAGCTGTAAGAGGAGGTGAGACCGTAAAGTATAACCAAAATGACATAAAATGAAGCCAGGACCTTAAATATTTCTGCCAAGGAGTAGACACACTGGTAGCGCTTGTATCCTGTAAAAGCCTGCACGTCAATGGAACAGTCGATTTCCAGAGTGATGTAGGTTAGGAAATATGGAACATAAGTTATGATGAGGATGAACAAGATGACTTTCACTATGATCTGCTTCAGATACACTCTATAAATGATGTCCTTCTGCTCCACGTGCATGCGGAACCTTTTCACTTTTTCAAAGATGGCTTTGGCCTGTTCGCCCTCCTTCTTGTCCAGGACGCTAGAAGTTGGGCTTTCGATGCTGGCCGACTCCAAGCCAGGCTGTGGGTAGGGCAATGACTGCTTGCTGGAATCGACATCGGCTGAACACCCTGAGGACGAAAGCAGAACCTTGGACTTGGAGAGCGTCAGGGGCCTCACTGACTGCTCGGCCACTGTTTCGGACAGGGCACGCGTGGTCCACGGGGAGTCGAAGCACTTGTGAAGGATGGCCACAAAATGCTCGAGCCTGGAACTGGTACTCGGGTAGTGAAGCCAAAAGTTGCTGCAGGCTGCAAAGATGAGTGTGTGCAAGAGCACCAGGTAGGGGAAAAACTTGGCGAACCAATGGAGCTGTTTCTCGTAACAGACAGCATCGATGTAGGAGTACTGCTGTCGGTGGAGGTCATTCTGGATTCTCAGGGGAAGTGGGAGCGGCGTCCCAGGATCAGAGGATGTGTTTGCGCTGGCTTTCAGGAGGTCCCAAGGCACGGCACAGTGATTGTCAAATTCCACCTTACATGGAAGACAGCACAGAACCCTGCTCTGTGTAAGCTGGAGAGCTCCGGCCAGCACGGCCACCAGCAGCATGATCAGGGTAATGTAATACCAGAAGACGTCCCACCATGGTTTTAGGATGTGATAAGATGACTGGGCGTCTGCTAAACATTTCAGCTCTGTTAGCGTAATCATGACTTTCCCTTGTAGGAGTACGGAAACTGGGAGAGGAAAATAAAAGAAAAATCACTGAAGCGAGTATCCAAAATAAGCATTTAACTCTAATGCTTGTAGGTACCCAAGTAGGATCTAGCTCAGGGACAAAATCTGGGAGGCAGGGCTGATCAAAGGATATAAATGTCTTCTGGTTTCATTTGAAACCTTAGGCCATCCCAACTGTGCACTATAAAGTCCTTCAGATGAGACACCATTTAGTGATAGCCAGACTGGATCTATAAAGGTATTTAGCGCAGATTGTGAAGCAACTATCTAGTTTCCTCCTGGATCTTGACTCCATCCCAAGCTATTAAAAACCAGAAGCCATATTTTATGCCTTCCAAATGGTCTGAGTAAGCTCTTTTCCACATCCTGTCCCACACCTGGCACATCAGTTACAGCCTAAGAGTTGTGTTTCAACCACCATGGGGAAGCTCTTTTGAGCAAGCACTGCTTTACGTAGTTATCCCTTAGGATTAGAGGGATCTACCAGTTCTACATTCAAAACAAACTGTAAGTTAATGCATTATCTCCTTTCCCCCCAAGCTCTTGCTTTGTAACTTAAGTTCATGTCCAACTTAGAGTATTTAAAAGCTGATGAAGCAACATTAATGGCTGAACACGGGATAGGGAAGAAAAACTCAGAACATGCTACTATGGGGGGATTCTCACTTGTGGTTAATGTTCTGATGGCAAATAACTAATAGGATAAATAAGTAAGAGTATATTCTATTACTAAATTATTTTTTGCCTCAGAAAAACAAGAGGTAGATTTTCCATTTTCACATTAAAAAGTATTCAGGCAGTGTTCCTTACAGAAATGATTTATGTAACGTTCAACCTTATATAAATCAATTGTTTAAAAAATTGCTAATTAGTAAAATCCGGACAACCTATAAAATGGCACAGAGTACGAGAAATAAAAGGAAACATTTGGGTCTAATAACATATCTAGTAAGGAAAAAGAAGAACAAAATCACAGCAGCATGGTTTTTTAATGGATAAAGAGAATGAACCAAATCATCTCTAAGGATACCGCCAGCCTCAAAGTTTATGGCTGAATTTGTCCCCTTAAAGGTCCTGAAAGTTAAATTCATTTAAGACATGAGACTGAAATTGCAAAAGAATATAAACACAAATAGAGATAAGGGTATTCAGACAGCGGTTATTCATTCAACAAAGAACACAAGTCAACATTGACCAAAATAAAGTACTTTAAATATTTACACTTACTGGATGAAAAAAAAAATGAATCCAATAAGTTGACTGTGCTTCAATCAGGAGGCCGACACCTTTTGAAATTTCTTAGACACACCATCTCTGTGTTTGTCTTCATTCTGTGAGAAAGCACAGATATCTTATAATAGCTGCAGTATTTCAAACAAAATTGGAAACACTGTCTTCAGAGACCCTCTCCATCATAAGACACGATATGGCAAATAGATTTTCATAGATCAGTTTACTTTTCACACTAGAGGACATTTTGGCAAGGTATATATAGACAGGACCCCACCCATATATGAGATCATACTCAGCCCCTGAATTCCTTTAGGTTACAGAGAAGTTTCCACAGAAACTTAGATGTTAATGTATTTTAAAATGCCATATTTACAACACTTAGATGAACACTTAGCTTTTCCAAGCAGCCTACATATGTTAATTTCTCTCATTCAGTCCTCATACACAGTTGGTCTTATTTGCATTTATCAGATGGCCTGTCAAACCATGTAGTTTCTGCATCCTAATTTAAAACCACACATCTCTCCAAATAAGACTCGGTGCTCTTCAAATTTAGCCTACTGATTTCATTAGAAACAGTCACAAGTTAATAACTTTTGAAGACACGGCTCAGAAATTTGCTGAAATTCTCTGAAGTTATGACATTATTATTTTTTTAAATTTTTTTTTTTTTTCAACGTTTTTTTATTTATTTTTGGGACAGAGAGAGACAGAGCATGAACGGGGGAGGGGCAGAGAGAGAGGGAGACACAGAATCGGAAACAGGCTCCAGGCTCCGAGCCATCAGCCCAGAGCCTGACGCGGGGCTCGAACTCACGGACCGCGAGATCGTGACCTGGCTGAAGTCGGACGCTTAACCGACTGCGCCACCCAGGCGCCCCAGTTATGACATTATTAAATGTAGCTACCCTTTATATTAGTTTTTAACCTTGTAGGTTAATAAAAGCCATTCTTAGCATCTACTTCAAACAATCACTTGCAATAATTTAAATTACATATATATCAATCAGTTTGAAATATGAGGATATTCTAAAACATATAAAAAATTTAATTTGGTATGAAAATTGCCTATGGAACTTCTGAAGAGCTGCTGGGAATGTTTATATAGTTGCCCCAAAGATACAATCCTTTTTGGGTTTATCAAGTACTTGAAACCCAGCTCAGTGTACTAACCCCAAATTGCATTCAAGATATTTTTAGTAATACTCTTGTGATCTCGTCATTTTCAAAGATCAAAAAGTTGGGCATGTCTGAAATTTACTTTGGATTTACCAATCCATGTGCAAAGCCTACTTTATAACTGCCATCCCGTATCAAATTATTTTGCAGGCCAGAAAGCAGAGTTAGTGTGTACGACAATCTAGCTGTGACTAATTCATAATTAGATACGACCAATGGAGTATGAGTTTCTCATTCACAATTCATTTTTAAAAGGCTTACAACATATGATACACACCTGCATTTATGTGCAGCAAGCATGATAAAATATTTGAGGTGTGAAACATTTTACATATTCTTCCATTGCACTGGGTCTGTAATATATCCGGAAAGAATATATTACATAATTCCAGAGTGCTTCTCAGCCATCCCGATATTTATTATACAACACAGTTTCCTTTAAATATTGTAAACACATTTTCTACTTTAAACACAGTATTTGTATGAAACAGAGTCACAAACCCCCAACTATAGTACTATTTTAAAACACATATTTTAAAATAATCAATAGGAGAAACTACTATAACTAATCCATTAGAGAACCACAACTAACTACAGGTTTACTATATTTATACTAATTTAAATTTATTAGTAAAGAATTTTTTCCTGTTTGCCTTTTTAAGAACTATAAATTTTCCCTCTAATCTCCTAACTCGGATTTTCACTGAGGGGTTCCTTGTCAATAAGAGCAAATAAAAATACACTGTTTAAAATCTAATATCTGTCTTTCTACTTTCAAAGCACTTTCATTTACATTAATTTGTTTCATATAATAAACCATTAGATATATTATTACTCTTCACATTTTAAAACATGGAAATAAAGCAGGCCCAGAGGAGTTATCCTGTCCAAAGCGACAAAACTGGCAAGAAATAGTTCCAGTTAGAATGGAGGTCTTCAGACTCAAATCTCAAGCCTTGTCCACACTGGAAACAAGATCACATTATCATTAAATCCAATTAACTGTGCCACTCAGTTCTCTCAAAGGTTAAAGAAATCGCTAAATATTTATCTCTTTTCCCCAATTGCAGTAGACTAAATATTTTGTCCCCCTAAAATACATATTTTGAAATCCTAACCCCCAAAGTGATAGTATTAGGAGGTGAAGCCTTAGGTCATGAGGGTGGGATTAGTGCCTTTATAAAATGGACCCCACAGGGCTCTCTTGCCCCTTCTACCATTTGAGGACACAGCAAGAAGGTGGCACCTATTAACTAGGAAGTAAGATCTCATTAGAATCTGCCAGTGCCTAGGTGCACCTGGATGCACCGTTGGTTAAACGGCCAACTTCAGCTCAGGTCATGATCTCAGTCTGTGGGTTCAAGCCCTGCATCGGGCTCTGTGCTGACAGCTCAGAGCCTGGAGCTGCTCTGGATTCTGTCTCCCTTTCTCTCTGCCCCTCCCTCCCTCATGCTCTGTCTCTCTCTCTCTCAAAAATGAATAAACATTAAAAAAATTAAAAACAAAAAAACAAAAAAACAAACAAACAAAAAAACATCTGCCAGAGCAGTGCCTTGATCTTGAACTTCCCAGTCTCTAGGAACTGAGAAATAAATATGTCTGCTGTTTAGGTCACCCAGTCCGTGGTAATTTGTTGTAGCAGCCCGAACAGAGTAAGACATCAATTTACCCCAACAATTGCATTGTAACTTGGTTCTATTTTAGTCTTTTGAAAAACAAAAGATATAAATGTACAGTTTCCTGCAATGTCCCCTATAACATAATATATAATCTACTTTCTCAGCTGAACTTTTTCTACCAAACATTTTCCACTGAACTAAGATTCAATGTATAAATAGATAGCATCCAAATCTAATGATGTATGAAAGGTCTCAAGCATTCCTATATATTAAATGATGTTAATTTTTTCTAACGGAAGTTTTTAACTCGAGAGCTAGAGCATAGCTGTCCTTTGTCATTACAAAATTTAATACTGTTTGTGTGCCTAGGAAATTTTTTCCAGACCATATTTTTGCAAACAATGAGGATTCAATCTAAATCAGATCTCTATTTCTAATATACAAATGCACTAAATCAGTTCAAAGACACAATGTTAAGAGTAAAGGATTTTGTGGTCCTAATCCCATTCCTTTAGCTTTTAAACCTCATTAAGAAATCATAAAAGCTTTTCAAAGCACATGAATTCATTTGACAATCTCACCCCAAAGTCTCTAGGATTGAAACAAAAACACTCAAGTTAGGCATCTTGTCTTCCCACTAGTCCTTATTTTACTTTGAAAGCTTTTCCAAAATAACCAGTGAAAAAATAAACAAATGATGATCAGATGGTATTTAGAGTCATTCTATGCAGAGAACTGGACACTACTTCAAAGATCTCTGTCTCTGACCCCAGGCAGAATATAACCAAACAATTCAAAATGGGGTTTCTCTCTGCTCTAACTGCAAATTGACTTAGAGATTGCCTTATATCCCTTCAAAATGTTTAGTACTACTTCTCACAAGAGGTTTCTTGGGTCTAACGTATATCCAACTGAAGTTTAAATTCACCTCTTGGAGCTCTCTCTCTGGGAAATAGTGTGTCAGTACCCCCGATAATTTGTTCCATTTCTTCAGACTAAATAGCCCCTTGAACCGTTCTTCAGAGATCTGATGATTGTTCAGCATTTCTCAAGTACTTAAATGATCACTAGCAAGACACGTGATATGCCAGCTTATGTCCCTTACCAGTTGCTTCAGATCTTGTCAGTGGAGTAATTTTCAAGTGACAAACACCCTTTCCAAATTTAGTTGTAGTTTTGAGACTTCCTAGAAGGAATTAAGATTTACATAGTAAAGTGTATCTTCAACATTAATGCTCATAAAAATCATTGGTGAGCGTATTAAATCGTAGAGTGGTAGGTCCCACCCTCAGAGTTTCTGATTCATTAGGTCTGAAGTAGTCCTCAAGAATGTGTCTAACAAATTTCTAGTTAATGTCGATGCTTCCAGTAGGTAGAGTAACCATTTTTTGAGAATCTAAGACAGTGGTTTTCAGTTTGGGCTTCACATTAGAACAACCTGGAGCAGTTTAAAAAACCTCAAATCCAGGGGCACTTGGGTGGCTCAGTCGGTTGAGCATCTATCTGACTCCTGATTTCAGCTCAGGTCATGATCCCAGGGTGGTGGGATTGAGTCCTGGCGGGAGGTGGGGGGGTGGGGGGTGGGGGGGGAGTCCATTCTGAGTGTGAAGCTGGCTTGAGGTTCTGTCTCTGTCTTTCTCCCTCTGCCCTTCTCCCCCACTTGCGTGCACTCTCTCTGTAAAACAAAAACAAAAACTCAAATCCAAGCCCTTCTCCTATGATTGGTCAAGCAATTCAACTGGTCTAGCTGAGACCAGTACTTTTTGTTTGTTTGTTTTCTCCAAATTTCCCCAGGAGGAGAAAGCTCACAAGACAGACTGACAATGAAATATCTGGGGAAAGTACTGTCCTTTTAACCCTTCCTGGAAGTTTCACTAGGTATCTAGAGTGCCTCCCCCTCTCTGCAGACTACGAGTAACAGCTACCAGCAACTCCACAAACTCTTCAGAGACCTGAGACCCCAGGTGTGCGAAGCAGTAGGTCAGAGAGTCATTGAGCTATAGAGATTTGCAGGGTGGATTTGAAGAGGAAGCAGAAAGAACAGAACCCAGCCAAAAGGTATTTAAATTGCGTAGGCTGGAAGCAATGAGGGAAAATTTTGCAATGCGCTGGAAAGAAAGCAATGAATGAAATAGTCACTGTAAATGAAAATTCAACACCATTTAGCAACATCAAACAGAGGGGTCCATGGAGAAGCCCATGGAGAAGCAGGAGTCAAATGGATTCACATTTTGAGTCTATGGTATTACAGTATCCTCCACAGTTTCTACCATGTGGTGTACGACAAATATTTGTACAATAAAAAATTGAACGTATCAGAAGGCAGGAAATAATATGGTCAGATGTTAGGCAGGGTATATCTAAGGTAATTGGGCATTTCCTGAGACAGACTAGAACACAGCCACATGTAGACAGGAAGGATTTGGGTTAACTCTTCTGCATATTCTAAAGCCTAACAGCTTAAAAAAACAATAGTGTTTTATTTCTCATGATTCTGTGGGTGGTTCTTTCACTTCATGGTACTGGCTGGCACAAAGTGGCTGGAAGGTCCAGAATGTTCTCATTCATCAGGCGGGTAGCTGGAGCTGCCTGCTGGCTGGCACTTCCAGTGAGACTCCTCATGGCTGTTTCAGGGTCCTCACATAGACGGTGGTTGGGTTCCAAGATGGCGCATCCCAAGCACAAAGGTGAAAAATTGCAGTTCTTTTATGGCCTGGCTCTCAAAGCTATGGTGTCACATCCACTCCATTCTATCAGCCAAAGGAGCCATAGATCCAGCCAAGATTCCAGGGAATGGGAAACGTTACTTCTCAATGGGAGGGGTGGCAAAGGATGGGCAGCTCTGCTTAACCTTCCCTGGTCTCTCTGCCCACAAACGTTGTGAAGTCCTCCTACATGCAAAGCACACTCACCCTCTTCCAAGCCCCTAAAAATTTCGTCCAACTCTGGTATCGAGTTCAGGCTTGAAGTCCAGGATCTTGTCGTCTAAATTAAGTAGAGGAGGCTGTGGGACAACATTCTTAAGGTCCTTGGAAGCCCTGTTATCTAGTTAAGAAGCCCCAGGAGGCACAGACTTACATCTTTTTGAAGTCATAATATAGGGTCTTGCCGCTATGCCTTTGCTTTCATTTGTACCTTGAGATTAAGTTTTATTGGCAGTATTGCTCTGGATCTGTTCTTTCCACCTGAGGCCATTTCTTACTTTGAGTACCTTTTCACTGAGTCAAGAAGCAGGGAATGAGAAACAGTTTTATTTACAACCCTAGAAAATTCTGGATTGGAAACACATCCTCTAAAGTCTACTTAAAATCTGGACAGTTTCTTCTTTAATTCATCTCTCTTTTGTAATACTTTGGTCATGAGTGGTTAAAAAAGTCATTTGACGCTTCCAACATTCTGCTAGAAAATCCTCTAAGCTGGATATACAAATCCATTGGGTTCATTTTCCATCTTCCGTGTTATTGGACATACAAGTCTTGTTGGTTTTCCTGTCAGTATGAAACAAGGGTACTGTTTTATATCCTCAAAAAGCGATTTCTTCATCGCCCTACCAGCTACCATTAATAGTTGTCTTACTTCCCTTCAGACCTTCACTGTCACCTGGTCTCAAAGCCAATGCCAGATGTTTTGTTACGGCAGCACCTCACTTCTGGGTACAAATTTTTGTTTTAGTTCTTCACTGCTATGCCAAAAAAAAAAAAAAAAAATCCGAAACTTCGTGGCTAAAACAACCATTTATCATTTCTCATGATTCTGTGGGATGATGAAGCAGTTCTGTTTCACATGGTGTTGACTGGAATGCTGGGAGGGCTGTAAGTTCTAAAACGCCTCAGTCGCAGGACTGGCATTTGGGTTGTCTGCTGGTCTACAGCTCAGCTTAGGCTAATGACCAGAGGCCCGGCCACTACTCCATATGGCTGTTCAGGCTGTCCCACAGCAAGGCAGCTAAGTTCTAAGGAACACTGCAAGCACACAATAGCAGAAGCTACACACTTCCTTAAATTCCAGCCTTAGAAATAACTCCACACCATCTCTGCTATGTTTGAGTGCTCAAAAAGGGTAACAGGACCAGCCCAGATTTTTAAAGGGAAGGGTAACAGACCCCAACTGGAGCATTTACAGACATCTTTAATTCACCATAGGGACTCAAGAATATTTAAGTAGTAGATACGCCATAGAAGTGAACTAACTCTTTGAGAGAAAGAATTGAGTGAATGAAGAACAAAATCTCTTTCCTAGATAATAAATCCCATGAGGAAGAACTCTCAGACCAAGAGGAACAAAGGGGGAGAAAGAAGCTGGGTCAGTGAGATAAAAGAAACGCGGTGTTTCTGGAGCACAGAAATTCAAGGAAAGAGTCTGACATCATGGTTGATAACACGGAGAAACCAAAGGAAAAATGTGCTGCGTAACTAGCATTCTGCAGCTTCTTACCAAAAGCTGTACAGTGGCAATGGGTCTCTGAAACAATCGTAAATAATATTCTAAATCCTAGGAAAATTAATCATCTGAAGCCCCAGAAGACACTTGCTGAATATGACAACACCATGGTAATAACTCTAGAACTCCTTATTAAATCTGAGTTGTTCTGAACTTAAAAAACAAGTAACAATAACAATAAATAATAACTAACAACAATAAACAAAAAACAGTAACTCTAGAACTCCTTATTAAATCTGAGTTGTTCTGAATTTAAAAAAGTAAAACGTGGCTTTACTTTTCCTTGTTTCTAACAGTTACAGAACACACTATTTATTTAACGTAGATGGCGACTGTCCTTTTAGGAAAAGACATCTCAATTCTTTGATGAGTTCAGTAAGCTACCAAATTATCTAGAATCCATTTAAAATGAAAGAAGTTGCAGTCACATTATAATATTAACACTAGCACATAAGCCACCAGTGGCTACATAATTCTTAGGATGTGTAAACAGAAGGCAACCTCAGACCTTTCTCCACCATCTTCATTGTTAATAAAAATGTCTTCTTGCCTCCCCCTCCCACCACCCACAGTAAACAAGCAATTTGGCTCCTGTGAATCTACATGCTCTCCTTCCGAATGTCTGGCTGATAGCTGAGATCACCATTACAATTGCTTCTCCACTGGTTACTTACTTTCACAAGAGCAGAGTCACATGGGCTATTTAATCCAGGAGGAAACCATGGAGATCAGAGTGCAACTCTTTACACGTAAGAAACCTAAAGTTTAGAGGTGTTTAAGTTGCTTCTCCAGGGCATGGAATTATGGTCACATTTCCTAATTTCAAAAGAGCTGGGAGGTTGAGAGCATTGATTCTGGCCACCTGTCCTAATTAATAATAGGCTCTTCCTAACAAAATAAACAGGGTTTCATAACATGAATTTGCAAATGGAGTCCAGAATTTCTTTGTTATATATATATTTTTAACTATAAATCAAAATGATTTTTTTTTTTTTTTTTGCTTTGGGACAAACCAGTATGCTCTAGAAATGCTAAAAATATGATTAAGCCACTAGTCTTAACCCTTTCTCTAAATTTAACATTTATATGCACTCAATTATGGAGGCTAGGACTACAAAAGCATACCGAGAAAATATGAGACCTTGTTTCTGCTTTCATGGGATTTACAGTCCTATTGTGGACAGAAGACACGCATAGTTGAAAGTCAGCACCACCATGTCATGCTGTCACCAGTATCAAACGGGTGGGATGACGGCTAAACCTAGTACGTACTACATCTGATTCTATATAAAGAAAATACCCAAAGAGAATGGGTGAAATATCTTAACAGCAGCATTTCTCAAAGAGAGGTCAGGATTTTAGTCTGTAGAATGCCTATTATGTGTCCAGGGGAGTTCAGAGGGTTCAGGAAATATAGATATGCAAGACAGAAAGATCCCTGCTCTCAGAGACCTTACTGAGGAAAAAGGGAAGAGAGGCAACCAAACAGACAACCATAATAAAATCAGAAATGCCATGAAGAATATAGAACTCCTTTATTTATTTTTAAAGCATTTTTAAATGTTTGTTTATTTTTGAGAGACAGAGAGAGACAGAGGATATGAAGGGGGCTCTGCGCTGACAGCAGTGAACCCGAGCCCGATGTGGGGCTCAAACTCATGAACCGTGAGATTGTGACCTGAGGGTCATGATGTTGGACGCTCAACTGACTGAGCTGCCCAGGTGCTCCTAGAGCTCCTTTAGAGTGGGCAGACAGGGAAGGCCTCTTTAGACCTGAATGGAGCCAGCCATGCAATGATATTGGGGAAGATCATTCCAAGTAGAAGGAGGAAGAAGCTTATGAATGGGTGATCAGAAAGTAGGCCCCAGGCTGGAATGTCAGGAACCTGGGGAAAGCAGAAGAGTGAGAGGGCCTGCAGACAATACACAGAGTTTGGATAAGAAACAGCCCAGGAGTGATGGGAAAGACACTGAAGAGCCTTAAGTAGAGAAGTAGCTGATCTCATGTTAGCTCTTAAAAATTCACAGTCAACTCAGCGGATCAGCAGGGCTATGTGGATATACTGAAGACATCAAAGGATCTATACCTTCATCTATAAAAAGAAGGGTGTTCACAATACATTGGAGGACAGAGGCACTGTCCTCACCACTCCTTAACCTAGATTATATATGTTCAGAGCTGGGCGATACACTTTTCAAGATATCTGTCATATTCACAATACTAGAGAGTCATGCTACTTAATACAGTGTACAAATTCATCGGTCATTACGTCAAAGTCAAAACCTCTGCCACAGAACTAATTTAAGATTAATTTGCCACAATTATAAAAGATAAGTGATGTTTCTAGGAAGCAACAGAGAATAGGACTTTTTTATTTTTGACTTACGTAATTTGGGAAAGCATGGCTATCGTTTACTTATGGAAACATGGCAAATTGATTCCATGCATAAAAAACACTACCTTGAACAAAACCCAGAAAACTATAGACATGGAGTTACAGAGTCTAAGCCTGTCATTGACATTAAATTCCTCAGATCTTTAAGGTTTAAAAAAATGACAAATATCAAACATACACACATATATTTTGCAACATACAAGACCAATGAAGGATAGCAAGATGACATTTTACCAAAATGTACAGAGATTTAATTGTTTATTAACTGGCTGAAAAACGTAAAAAAGATTTTATTCAAAATGTCGGTCGAAATAACAATCTCTTTTTACATACTAAGTATTCAGTATTTGCCCCAAGCTACCAATGTTAAAAGTAATTATCTTTACCATGTGTTCACAATTCAGAACGTTAGTCTTACCCTATGAATGGTGGTCAACTGGAAACTCTGCAATTAGTTTCTATCTGAAAAATTCCTAAAGAGAAATCATAAACATATTGTTACATTTTACCCATCAGACTGCAAGACAAGTTATCCGCTCATGCAGCTCTAAGATTTCCAACATCTATAATAACTTTATGAAACATACAAAAAGTAACTAAAAAAGTGAGCGCTGTTAAAGAGATCACCTTCTGATCTCTTGCAAAGGTTATCAACTAATACCCAGGGAGTGACCCAGGGACTAGCACAAGTTACAATTTAATGTCATCACCACAGCAATTTACAAGGCATAAAATATGAACATTAAATGTTTACTTGAGAATGAGATAAGCATTATATCTCAGGTACCACTTACTTTATAAATAATAGAAAAATCCCATTGAAAAAACCCATTGAAAATATCCATGTTTCTTATAGAAAAAAGAGGAAACATGGTGGGGTGGGGGGAGCCAATGTTTGGGATAGTTTCTCCAGTTTTTGTTGCCACCGTTTTTGTTTTTTTGTTGTTTGCTGGCCTGCTAGTTTTACACAAACTATGCCATTGTAAAATTCAATGGCACAACATTTTTGCCTCCTATTATTTATCATAGGCTTTCTCAGTGTTGCCACAGTTTCTCTAAACAGCATTTTAAAAAAAAAAATTTATTTTGAAGTCATCTCTATTCTCAATGTGGGGCTTGATCTCACAACCCCAAGATCAAGAGTCACATGCTCTTACCGAATGAGCCAGCCAGGCATGTCCCTGAACATCATTTTTGTTTTTGCTTTTATAATAAAGTTTATTTATTTATAAATTTTTAAGCTTATTCATTTATTTTGAGAGAGAAAGTATGAGTGGAGGAAGGGCAGAGAGAGAGAGAGAGAGAGAGAGAGAGAGAGAGAAGAGAGAAGAGAGAATCCCAAGCAGGCTGCACAGAGCCTGATGCAGGGCTTAAACCCATGAACCGTGAGATCATTCGTGACCTGAGCTGAAGTCAGACACCCAACAGACTGAGCCACGCAGGTGGCCCCTATTTATTTTGAGAGACAGACAGCGTTCAGGGGAGAAGCAGAGAGAGAGAGAGAGGTCTGTGGTGACAGGGAGACTCAATCTTAATCTCACGAACCTTGAGATCATGACCTGAGCCAAAATCAAGAGTCAGACACTTAACTGACTGAACCACCCAAGGAGCCCAACATCATTTTTCTTAGGAGTGTAATAGTACCTATGTATGTCATAGTTAAAAAAAATATTTCCTTACTGAATCTTGGATTTTCCCTTTTTCCCCCTTTACTAATAATACTGCAAATATCCCTGTACTCTGTTCATATAATTTCCTTTGCATAGATCTCTAAAAGTGAGAGTAATGGGCCAGAGGGCATAAACATTTTAAGGCTTCTGATATATAACAACAAATTGTTTCTCAAGAAATACACTGATTTTCTTTTCTATAAACAATATATGAGTAGCACCCTCACCAGATGTGGTCATCATCATTAAAAAAACAAAAACAAAAAAACCAAAACACAAAACTGTGCTAATTCCATTCTAAGTTATTTTATTGTTTCTTTATTTTGCATTTCTTGACGGAGTGGAGGTGAATGCTTTTCAACATGTTTTATTAACAAATTTCATTAACATTTATTTACCTACACCAGAGGAGTATTTTGCTAAGAAGACGGAAATGTAACGACAGCTCTTACAATGACAGCTTGTCATCTCCGAGTGAAGTCACTGCAGCCAAGTAAAAAAACAACAGAATGTAGCTCAGTTTCTGTACCCAGGCTAAAACCAAATCACTCAAACTAATTTTAGAAACTACAGCAAAAGTTATCGCCTTTCTTCCTCCTCAGCCCCAAACAAAAGCACCAGTTAGAAAAATGAAATGTGAAAATACTAAATGACAATGCTTGTTCTAACAGAATAAATAGTCCACATTAGGCAGCTTAAAAACAGGCAGGACTCTGATTGCCAGAGTAACGCTGACCAACCCGTGCTGACATGGGCTGTGGGGTCAGTGGCTCCTCCAGCTTGCGAGGCTAATGGGTGTTATAAAACTGGCATCACCTACCCCCTCAAAAACATTTTCTCTCCCCAGTGGCAGGACACGAGATGTGTTCACTTTCACTTACAAAGGCAATTCCAAAATAATCTCAAAACACGTATTCTTGGAGATTAGGAGAGGACACACAACACTAAGAATTGCCTTTCTCAAATAAGAGCTCCCTCTGGGAGGTTCCTAGTGAGGGACATATAAGGGAATACCCGCCCCTCCCCCACAAGGTCTGGGGATTAAAGAACAATAGGGGACAATCAACTATGACAGAAAAACAGGAGGCCCCCAGCCTTTTACTTTGAAAGCAGAGAAGTCTGGATGCTCTGATTTCCTTCTGGTCACTAGAGATAGGGGAGACTGACAAAACGAACTCCTTTGTAGTTAAGCAAAGAACAGTTATAAAACTTTGGGATCTGAAAATTGGCTTTCCATTTGGGCAAATTTGTGTTTTAGGTATGGCTAAATAAAATCTTTCCCTTTAAGGTTTAGCAAGAAGTCAAAAATCTCTGCATAGTAACCCGATCTCATTTTGTAAGTCAGATATGGCAAGAGTCACTGCAATATCACACTTATTCATCCTGCCTTGGGCCATTCTGTAAGTTTAAGGCTTTAGGTTATACAATAGCCTATTTCATCAGTTTGAAAAGTTCAAACTATGAATACCAGATGTACTTAAAAGAGGGACATTTCCTTTCACCATCTGTCCTATCCTGATCACCTCCATGAATCACTTCCATGAGCCACCTTGACCTCCATCTGTGTTCCTATGACACTAACAGTTCTCTCCCACTGTTTTATCGTATACAATAAGCTATTGCCTCAAGTTCCTTGAGTGCTGGGACAGCATCTTATTATCTACATCTCCAGGACTGCTCTCGGTATCTCTTTTCAGTGCTAGATTAAAAGCCTGCATGTTACGGCAGCTTGCATGTACAGATTCATCAGCAGGATGTTGAAAACATCTCTGGAAACTTAACTAGATTAAATAAGAATAGTATCCACCAGAACTTTTCTCAGGGATTGTACAGAGTGTGGTTGCAAGGAAAAAGAAGGGGTCTGCTATTTTACTTCTGGTCAGTTGAGATCCTAGGAACTTGAGGGGTTCTTTGGCTACCCTTTCCCTCTCACACAGGGCTTGGCTTTTCCTCTTAAAAAATGTTGTGAATAAATATATAAAGAATAACAGTCTGAAGTGGCGTCAAATCATTAGCCTGCCCAGGGTAACAAATTATTAGCTTATCTCTTGTTCCCCCATGTTTCAGTCTTGCCCCTATTCCCACCATAAATATTTAGTATATAATTACTGAGTGAACAAATAATACTAGGCCAGGTCTTACCACCCAGTTAGGAACCAAGTACAGAGGAAGAGGCCCAGCTCTGTGAATGGTCCGTGAACCCAACCACACACATGATGAGTCTCAAAGGGTGAGAAAGCAAAGCAGAGGGAGGGGACAGAACCTCTGGCATTTCCATCACCCCATGATACATCCAGAGATTCAGAAGCAGAGGCTAAGCCTTCACTCTTCAGGAAGAAAGGAAAAAAATTTACACCTGCCAATTTCACCACCAAACATGACATCTCACAAACCTGAATGGAGAACCGCTGTCAATTTACCATGACTGGCTGCATTATAATGATGGTGAGTCATTTTGAATCAGTGATGGGTCACTGGATAAATGCCACAGCATTCCTAAATGACTTTAATATCTTATCAAATTATGATTTCACAATTCTTTTATACAAATGAAAAGTACAATGCAACAGGAATAATACCAAGACCAGTGGAAGTATCGAGTTTTCACCCCAACAAGGATGGTGTGTATCATGCTGTTTTGTGCCTACCTGCCCTTCCCACCCATCCCCAAGACCATAGGCCCTGGGAAGGCAAGAATATTTCTCATCTCCTCAGGGTCTGCCAGATCTTAGATGCTCTGTAAGTATTGTAATTCCACAATTCTTGTGAGCTATGACCAAGCTCAAAATACTGTATGTCTTTTGGATGGTTTCAGTCTCATAAAATTGGTAACTTCTCATAGGGATCACTGTAAAGAATGTTACATCCATTACCACATATTCTTAACCCAATGATAAATATCAATTGCCATGCACTGCAAATCACCCTGGTATTTAGATCAAATTCACTTCTGACCCTAAAATTAATCCTAAAAGGGTTAATGTTCACCAAGTACTAAATGACCGTTAAACACAAAAGATGTTTAAAATGAATGCTGCTATCCACTCTCCCCCCACTCAGAAAAGTACTCAAAACATTCCTCAGGCTTCTTCAGCATTTAGGGAGTACTGATAGTTCTATTACACTGCCATTAAACTGCATCACAAAGAGCTGGTTAGATGCCTTTCAGCCTCTCCCTTTGAGCTCTTTGAAGAGTGCAGTGTCCTGGGCAGGACCTAACACACAAGAGATTCTTAGTAATAACTAGCTGTTGAATTAAGAGGTAGGAGATGGAAAAGGGAAGGCTACCATTACCGTGTATTCAATGAGGGAGGTATTATGATCTTAGCTCTAAAGGTGAGAAAGTTGAGGACTGGAGAAATGAAGAAACTTGCTCAAGCTCACACAGCGAACCCCAAATTCACACCAACCAGCGCTATGAGCCATCTGCTACACCGCCTCTCCAATGAACTATATAAAAAGCAGTTTTATATAGAACGTGGCATCTCTCTGTAAAAAAAAAAAAAAAAAAATTACAATCTATCTTTTAGAGGAACCAAAAGACACAATCTAAAAATCCGATCTCTGCAGGTTTCCCCGCTCATTACTCAGTACTCCATCCCCATAGAGAATCAACAAACGCTCCCTCCATCCTGCCTGCCTCTATTATGTAATTAATTAAGACTGACATGCCAGATAGCCAGAGCAAGGGTGCACCCTGCAGGCACAGCTTCTTACAAAGAAACATTCCCCCATCAATTTTATGACAAGAGGAATAACTAACTGAAGTTGAATCTGTATTTAAATGATATTTTACGAGGGTTTTCTTCCTGGCTTTCCTATTAAAATGCAGTTCCAAGAAATTAATACCATATCCCCTACAGATGACATTCCTTCTGAATTACTTAATAAAGAAGTATCACATGCCTTCAGTATGTTTGTTACTTTCTAGTATGTTAGTGCCTTTGTTAGGCCTAATTCTTATTATAAAACTCTCATGAATGTTTGAGAGATCTGGAAGGGAGCTGCAGCAGAATGGTTAAGGTCAGATCCATCTTTGACTTGGTCATTTACCACCTGCTTGATCTTAGATAAGCTAAGTATCAATTTTCTCATCTATAAAATAGGGACAATGGAGTTATTTTAAGAATTAAATGAGATAACCATAAATCAAATGCTTAGCACAGCAGCAGGTACAAAGTAAGCACTCAAAAGTGGTAATTTATTAACAGTGTAGCAGCTTTATCCAAAATTAATCTTTTAAAGATTGGCTTTAAAGTCTTATCCTGTAAAGAGAAACCAGACTGGATGTTAGGGGGTTTCATTCTCCACCTAAATGAGTGATTTGCATGTTGGATTTTGCAATATATCACATGACTCCAGTTATTAGAAAGTGTTGTGAAATATAAATGTAACTTACCTCAATTATTTAATATATGGCCCAGAGGGAAGACAAAACAATACATGCTGATACAAAAGTAAGTTAGCCTGGGCAAGGAACCCCCACTTTTTGATGCAGTGCCTGTCTTTCGAGTCAAGATTCATGCTGCAGGCAAGTCAGATAGAGCCAATGTCACCCAAGCAAAGGTCATGTTTTAAAATCCATAGTTGCACAACAATGTGCATGAACTTACTGTCACAGAACTATACACTTAAAAATGGTTAACAATGTACATCTTATGTCATGTATATTTTACCACAAAGAACCTATAACCATGTAAAACATAAAAACTGTTCTGACTGCTTTATTTATTTATTTTTTTTTTTAATTTTTTTTTTCAACGTTTTTTATTTTTTATTTTTGGGACAGAGAGAGACAGAGCATGAACGGGGGAGGGGCAGAGAGAGAGGGAGACACAGAATCGGAAACAGGCTCCAGGCTCCGAGCCATCAGCCCAGAGCCTGATGCGGGGCTCGAACTCACGGACCGCGAGATCGTGACCTGGCTGAAGTCGGACGCTTAACCGACTGCGCCACCCAGGCGCCCCTTGACTGCTTTAAATTAACAAAATGGATTATGCAAATTAAATACAGTGTGGGCCCCAATGTCCTAGAAGGCACACCAATACAAAGTGTCTACTGTGTCAAATTTGCTTTAGCCATAATCCATAGATTATAATAAATACTATTTAATTATCAATTTTGTTTGTTACCTTGAATTAGGATTTGGCTGTGTGAGAGAATATGATCCTACTAATTTGTCCAGAAAAGGCATAGATTTTCTTTTATCCTAGATAAATAGCCATATATGAAGCTAACACATTCAAAAATCTTCCAGTGACTATCTAGGTAAGCATGCCTATGAGATCTTTTTTCCCCCTAAACTAATCATTGAAGCACCCATATGTTTACAGAAATCACCAATAACTTTAGATGGGTTTGAAAAGTACTTGAGCCTCTTATTAATCTTTTTTTATTAAGAGGTCAATCTAGCAGAAGGTGTCAACAAGGATAGCCTAATGTGAAGGAGGGCTGGGGAGAGAGGCAGATGGGGGTTTGGAGGGTCAGGGTGGGAGTTGGGGTGGAGGGAGAGGTTGGTGGTAATGTGGAGAGACTGTATCTGTGTTGGGAAGTAAAGAAGAGTAATCATAACGATTTGCTTTAGTGATAGCAGACATACGTACTGGGCACTTACACTCATCAATCAATCAGTTCCTGAGACTCTCATAATTATGAACTCATTTTTGTACAGTTGCCTTGTTACTTCCTTGGGCTCTGGATATGTGGGATGGAAATGACCATCTAAGGCCCAAGAGGACAGAGGTAATGATCCATATCAAATGAGAGCTAATTTAATAAGAGAAATCATTGCTCTGCCTCTCTGTATGGGGTATACTGCAGGAGGATGAGGGAATGCAGGAATGAGACTGGATATTTAAATAAAGGAAAGTAACCATCACAGTGGCATAGGGAAGAATCAAGACCACAAGGCAGTATGGCTTATCAGAAAACCTCTGACTAGGTGTCAGGAGACCCAGTTTCTACTTCCTGCCTTCCATTGATCTGACAGTATAAGTTAAGTAAGTTACTTTACCTCATTTGACCTGACTTTACTTACTTGTCACGTTGGAGGAAAAGCCAAATGATAGATAGACCCTCCACTTTCAGTATTCCACTGTCCTCTGAGTTAATTAATTGCAGTCAGAGTTGGGGGACACCTAATCTGAAAAGACGCCTCTGGAGTGGTAAAAACTGAGGTCTTTAAAAGAAAACAGTGACAGCACCAGAGAAAACATGAACTCAAAGACCAACAGTGTAGGTTTTCTTAGAAAGAGAGCAATGAATGGTCTACAATTGGCAACTAATAAATCAGTCTTGCTAAAAAGAGAGTAAAAGTGGTTCATAGCAAGAAAAGAAAGTCATTGGGTCAAGCATATTAATAAAAGCAATGATTTTAATTGAAGGTAGAGAGGTAACTGGAAACCATGCAAGGGTCCTAATACAACCCCTTCCCTTAAGCACCAGAGTTCACCATGATTTGGTCCTTGTGCCATATATGTGTTCCTCGGGTGACATCCTCTGCTTGAAAGCGTCATCTACCACCTCTGTATATGTGATCCCCAAAACCATATGGTGAACCCTGCTTCCTAGCTCTGAGCCTAAAAATCATCTCCCTAACACCTTCCTGGCTATTCACTGAGATGTGTGGGAACAACTCGCACTCAACACATCCCAAACTAAATCCACCATTTCTGCTCACACCCACACCAAACCTGCTCTTCTTGGATCCCTGAATATTGGTAGCAACATCCAGCCTGACAGGCTGGATGTTGATGCTGAAGGTTGGTAGTAATATCAAGAGCTCAGGAATCTACCCCAAAACCTTCTTTCCCTCTATTCCCTCAAATCTACAAGTTCTTTTCTTAAACTAGCCCCTTCTGCATTCCTGCTACCACTGTCTTGGGTAAAGCCCATAGAATCTTTGGTGAAGACAACTGAATGTCTTCCTCTCTTGACCTCCTTGGTCCCATTTCCAAATTGCAGCCAGAGAGCTCTTTCTAAAACATATCACCTCCTGATTTTTTTTTTTTGTTATTATAAAGATAAAATAATATCACAAGGAGGGGTTGGGAGGCCTGACAATGGAATGTGATGGGAACAAGTGTTATCCAGCTTCTCTTGGTGTTTTATTGGCTCTTGCTGTTTCCTTCCCAGGAATGCCAGGGCTTGACTCCAAAAGACTGGGCAGACTGGGTCACATATTCGGTGATCATCACTCATTTGAGAATAGCTGGACTCGGAAGAAAGGGTGCTTCACCCTGTGGCTCACTGTGGGCACTCACTCAACCTGACAAGTTAGCTATGGCTCTCCTAACTCCAGCTCACGCTGCCTGTGTCGAGGATTCTGATACACTTTGGACTAGCGCTGTGAGGAGAAGGGATGTTTAAAGCTTCTAGCTCTGTTCCTATCTACATGTTACTGGTGTCTATGCTCCCAGATACTGAGCATTTTTACAGAAGTTTGCTTCTCCCTGGACAGCAGCAGTCATTGCCATGGTAGTCAATTCTGGGAATACAGAGTGATTGCTCCCCCTGTACATATTCTGGAGCAGCTTTACGTAAGTGCAAACTGTCCAACTTTTGTTTATTTTTATACCTCTTGTTGCCCCAACCCTGGGACCTTGTTGCTGATCAAGTGAAGCCTCACTTCTCCATTCCCACCACAAGCAAGAATGAGAGGCAGGGGCTGTTTTGCATGGCTGTAGTGTGGAAAGTGTGCACTATGAGTCCCTGGCCTGCCTCCACCACCATCTACATGGGCTTAGCAAATCAACGCACCCAATCTGGCCTTCCAGGCCTCCCTTGTACAGTATGGACAATCATACAGGCCCCATGGGTCAATGCTGGTGTTAAAATAAGTATTGTGGAAGTACTTTGGAGTCATTAAAGTGGTACATAAATGTAAAGGTGAACTCTTACAAAGAAAGCCAGTGTTTTTTTTTTTGTCGGTAGAATAATTTTAAAAGAGGATGCCTTTGGCCTTGGAATATTATCTTAAATCGAAACAAAACAACCCATGAAGTGAACTTTTCTTATACCACTTTGGTTCCAAGGAAACAAAACAGTGAGAGGTTACAAGGTCACTGACACCTCCTAACATTGAAGTCCCACTACCAAAGTCAAAGGAATATTTCCGAAAGGCCCAGGGGTCCAGGTAGAAATTTGTGGCCCAAACACAGAATTGCACAGTGAGAAGACAAGTAGAAAATTCTTTCCCAAGGCAACCTTGCAAAAATGGACTGATAATGGACCATTTATATTCTGTCAGTTGGAGAAAGAAGAAAAGACAACGTTAACACCCACAACCTCTGGCTCACAATGCCAATGAAGTGCAGCCATGCCTACCTACGTATAACCCAGAGAAGGCCTTTTACAACATTCTAGTCAGCTGACACTGCTTATCTCTTCCCTGGAAGAAGGTGTGGAAGACTGAAGCATCCAGCAAGGGCATTAACAGAGAGAGAGGTCAGTTTTGAAAGAACAAGCCCTCCTGGCGTCTATGTTTCAGGTAAAAAGTCCACTTTCACCTTGGTGTTAAATTAATGCTTCATGTGTGCAACTTGGATAATGGCTGCTGGTAGTCAAAATCACTGGTTTCCACTTGATCCTCTGCCAGAGCAGAAAAATGTCTGGTTCACATTTAGAGTAAACATGGCGAGATGTCTTTTTTCTGACATTGTATGGGTGTCCTACTGTGCGGTCCTATTCTGACACTACCTCGAGATAGCGTGAGACTGTACAGGTTTAAGGGTTCAGTCCCACAAGACTGCCCCCATGTCAGACCCAGTCACAAGTCCCAGGACCCAGACAACCCACACTTCTGTCTGACTTTGTAATAGATCCAAGGGTTCCCGTAACCTGCTCCTTAAGTTTGGCAATTCATTTGAACGACTCACAGAAATCAGGAAAACACAAAGCAGTAGGTTTATAACTAAAGGATACAACTCAGGAACATCAAATGGAAGAGATGCACACCACATGGTATTTGGTGGTAGTCTCGGTGGGGGAAGGGGAGGTGGTGGGTGTGGAGCTTCTATGTCCAATCTGAAGTGCCACCCTCCCAAGCACCAATCGGGAAGCTCCCCAAACCCTGTCATTTAGGGGTGTTTATGGACGTTTCGTTACATAGACATGGTTGACCTGTGTAAATCACTGGTCACTGGCAATGAAACATCTCCAACCCCTCTCCCCTCCCTGCTCCCCCAAGGTCGGATTTAAAGTTCCAATCCTTGGGGCTCCAGGGTGGCTCAGTCAGTGTACGACTTTGGCTCAGGTCATGACCTTGTCGCTCTGGAGTTCGATCCCCACATCGGGCTCTGTGCTGACAGCTCAGAGCCTGGAGCCTGCTTCAGATTCTGTGTCTCCCTCTCTCTCTGCCCGTCCCCTGCTCATGCTCTGTCTCCCTCTCCCTCTCAAAAACAAAAAACAAAAAACAAAAAACAAAACGTTAAAAAAAAAAAGTTCCAACCCTCTAATCACAAGGCTGGTTCCCCTGGTGACCAGCCCCCAACCTGAAATTCTCCAGGGACCCAGAGTCACCTCATTAGCATAAACTCAGGTATGGCTAAGAAGGGCTCATTATGAGTAACAAAAGGCGCTCCTATCAGGAAATTTCAAGGGTTTTAGCTCTGTGCCAGGAGCAAAGACCAAATACATATGGTACCACTGGTAGCACAGCACTGCCTAAGAACAGTGTCACAGGAGGGCTAATTCCTATTCAAAATAGTTGCAATTTGGAAGAGTGCAAAGCAGCACACTTAGAAGGTCAAATTCACCTTCAAGGCCCAAATAGCAGTCATTAAGCCACGGACTTCCTGAGTCAATGACTTACAGACTTTCTTCCTAAGGGAAGCCTTCCCTGCCCACTCTGACCAGGCCTGTCACAACGAGCTCTTTTAGTTTTCTCTCCCTTGCTTTCATAGTGCTGGTCACACATCTTCATGCAATTGTTCAAATAAAATTGTTCAAAATAAAAAAGTTTATTTCTCTCCCACTAAACTATAAGGTCTATGAGGTCTGGTCTACATGTATCATGCTCATCACTGTATGGCCCTGTATTCGTACAGGCAGAAGCTGCTATTAAACATTAAGTGAACGGAGAAAAGAGTTAAAATTAGACCTCCTTCCTTGGAGCAAAGACCACAACAACTTCCTACAACCACCACATCATCTTCAATTCTCCAAATTCCACTTGACATGCAGAAGCCCCTGAGACATTTAGCAGATTCAAGACCTATCGGCAGAGAAGAGAGGTTTAGCTCAGCCATGGCATTAAGTATAATTTCAGGCAGCTCAGGGCATACTGAAGTGATAAAGCAAGGTCAGGCTTCTAAAGGAACCCACAAATAACTACTAGGAATCAGGGAGAATGCCCCACATTGCAAAGGTGACAGGCGGAGTTTCTGCACACAGGTTTGGCTTTGGGCTTCAGAGGCCAGCAGGATTCTGAGGCTTCATTTGATGTTAGCAAAGGAGAGGAACCTGGGAATTTTAGAGTTTTGATGGCTTCTCAGGAGACAGAATTCACATTCCCCATCTGGAAGTTTAACACATGACTTCTAAATCAGGGTGGGGCTTTGTCTGGCTCAGTGACAAATTCAGCTGCACAAGAAGCATAATCTCCGGGTTAGTGACCTAAGTTTCTCCTTTGTACACAGCAAATGAATCTTCGGTCATTTCTTAGCAACCAAACTTGAAAGGCAGAAAGACTGTGCCAAGAAAGCTAATGGTGTGTTTTTTTTCCCGTGTCCTTTTTCTCCCCCCTTACCACCCACAAGAAATAATATTTTTCCGTTTATATTTGACAACACCATCTGTTTTGATTGTGGAAAGTCTTACCCATTCAAGGAAGCCAGCAACTTAGCTGCTGCTAGCTGAACAGATGTAGAAGTAAAGAGGACCCTATATACCACCAACCTGTGTCATGGCCAGAGATGGGACCTTAACAGAGAGTGTGATAGGATGCCCTATCCTGCATCCACTCTCACACTAGGTGTCCTCAACAATCGTGACCTATTTTCGACAAAGGTGCAAAGCATCAGCCCAAATGTTGAAGGGAATAGAAGGGTGTCGAACACAGACCTGACCTTTGAGAGGAGCTCATGCTTTAGTGAAATAAAGCATGAATACAAGAAAGCTCAACTGGATTACATCTTAGGGCATCTTAGTGGCATCTTAGGGTAATATACACCAAAGGAATAATACTTACGGCAGAGGAGTTATGAGTGGATCACGAAAGATGCATAGGATTTATGTATGCATAAATCTTATCCTTCGGGATAAGAGGTAGAAGGAGTAAGAATAATAGAGCACGTATTTTATATGGAGGAATGAAGGAACAAATAAAGAAGGTAGGAGGATTCTGAGGTGAATTTTAGGAGTTAGTGAAGAGACATATACAGATGGAATAGAATTTTTGAGACAGAAATAACAGACATAAGTAGATTAGGGTCAAATAGTAAAGAAAGTCTCCAATGTCAGGCTAAGAACTTTTCAAGACACAGCTCAGGCCTGAGAAATTATTGTTTTAGGGTCACTTTTATTAGTTTAATTTTACTTTTAGAATTAATAACAAAATATTTTTATGAGAGCAGAAAGTAATTTGCATTTGATCATATAACCAGTAGAGAACCATTGATGGTGTCTGAATAGGGGAATGATGGAAAAAATACATTTAAGGGCATGTTAGTATATATTAGAGAAATTAATCTGAAAGCATCAGGAGAATTCATTGCAGGGGGTTTGACAACAAGAGCAGGAGCCCTAATTCTATATTAAGGTATGTATTAGATCACCTCATTAAACATAAATGAGCTGCAAAACTAAAATCTCAAGCAGAAAAATAGTTATGCTTAAAAAAATTAAATTTTCAGATTAGCCAGTCAAATGGTACACCTGGACAGAACAATTAGATTTTGAGGGAGCAGCCTTTTCTGCTTAATTGGTGTTTTCAAAAGAGAAATTGATTTGATTAGTTTTCTGTTTCGTTTTGTTTTACACTAGACAGTACCTGAATACTTTGATGAAATCAGAAGTTTTGGGGTAAAAATATCACTTTTAGAATTAATAGCCCACCACTTGATGCAATGCTGTAACACACACAGCCTTTTTAAAAACACAACACAAAATGGTGCCAGATGGACCAGTGGCCATGTTTAACACGCCATAAGCAGGCCATCAGTTTAAGAATATACCAGGCTCTTCTTCTGGAAAAATCCTTAGGCATTATGTCACTCACCATGCAATCAAGCCTCTGCTTAAAATCAAGTTACAATTACTCTAATTATGGGCCAACATTTCATTTCTTTCTCAACTGGTGCCTAATCAAACAGTTCTCTAGACGACTTCACCACAAGGTAACTTAATTAACTTCAGCACCAAAGGTTTTTCTTTTTTCTTTTTCTTTTTTTTCCTACAGTTTTCTTTGGGCAACCGATTTACCAGTTCAGGTGTCAGAAATCTTAGTTCTAAAAAACTACTACATGAACTAAATCAAAATCAAACCCAAATGCTTTCATCCGTTGCAAAACAATATGCTTCTCCCATAAACGCTTTATTTAAATATTTCCCAGCAACAACAGACTGGTGTGGACAAACCAGGAAGTGAAACCAAGTATGATCACATTGTGAAAGCCGAGTAAAATGAAAGAATATACTGGAATTAGCTGAGGCACTATTAAAATTTCATTTAAAAGTCCATCCCTCTGGAAACTTCAATTTAATTAAAGCAGTAATAAGAGGAATTTCAAAAGCATAAGTCTTCATTTTGTTGTTTGGCAATTTTCCCAAACTGCTATGCAAATGTCTTGTCCTGTAGCCAGGCTAGATCATCTGAAATGTGAGCACTCACTCAGCCCGCCTGGTGAGTGGAGAACACGGTTAGGCTAGCATTTTCCATGTCACTAAATCTACTCTGAAACAAAACAATCACAAATCCTTAATGACTTGCTTTGGAGAAATGTGCCATTTGGTTCTAATGTGACAAGCAAATCCCACTTCTCCTAATTGTTTTGCTGGGGTCACTATCGTTCCCTTTATCCTACTGTAAATTAGGAATTCCCTGAAAATAGGGACTATATTTTACTGTTTGATTCATTTTCTTTTTAGTTTAAAACATTTTTTAATTTAGAAAGAGAGAGAGCATGTGAGGAAGGGAGAGAGGTAGGGAGAGAGAGAGAATCTCAGGCAAGTTCCATTCTCAGCGTGGAGCCTGACACAGAACTCAATCTCACGACCCTGGGATCACAACCTGTCAAAATCAAGAGTCAGGTGTTCAACAGACTGAGCCACCCAGGCACCCCTTGATCAGTTTGTTTTTTAAATGAGTACTAAGACTCAGTGACCCAGACATAGTAAGAGTTATAAGTATCTAATTGTTCTTCTTATTGTCCAAGGATAGTGTTTTCCAACAAGAGTTGTCACAGTTTGTATTTTTCTTCGAGTGGTGGACAGAATCATAACTCCTCGCACCACTACTGTATCTCTTGTTCCTAGGAAATTGCCTGTGGGAGATGGGTTAGAAGATAGCCATGCAAAAATGAATTCTGGTTTGCTGATTATTATTTATTCTTATTAATTTTAAGTAGGATTTGAGTAAATTATAATATTATAATGCAATATTATTATGGACACTTTTTAGCGATTTAAATACATCAGGTAGTTCCTGGAAATACCTATGACTTTATCAAGTGATCAGGCACCCCCATCACCACACAAACACCTTTCAAATGTACCAGTGTTACTCTGCAGACAAAGCAGACACACTCCTGCTACATGTCAGAATGAAATTTAAAAGGAAAGAAAAATGTGGATAATTACAAGCAGTAACAGACAAATCCACTGGCATGTATATGTGGGCATATAAACATACTGTGTGTGTATACATGCATAACAGTAGGAAAATTATGTGCATGGTGAACTCAATAAACATTTGACAGCCTACTCTGTGCAAGAACTGTTATTCTTTTTTTTTTTTTTTAATTTTTTTTTCAACGTTTTTTATTTATTTTTGGGACAGAGAGAGACAGAGCATGAACGGGGGAGGGGCAGAGAGAGAGGGAGACACAGAATCGGAAACAGGCTCCAGGCTCCGAGCCATCAGCCCAGAGCCTGACGCGGGGCTCGAACTCACGGACCGCGAGATCGTGACCTGGCTGAAGTCGGCCGCTTAACCGACTGCGCCACCCAGGCGCCCCAAGAACTGTTATTCTTAAGAAAGTGAGGCAACTGGGGGCTGTTATTCTTAAGAAAGTGAGGCAACTGGGGGCGCCTGGGTGGCGCAGTCGGTTAAGCGGCCGACTTCAGCCAGGTCACGATCTCGCGGTCCGTGAGTTCGAGCCCCGCGTCAGGCTCTGGGCTGATGGCTCGGAGCCTGGAGCCTGTTTCCGATTCTGTGTCTCCCTCTCTCTCTGCCCCTCCCCCGTTCATGCTCTGTCTCTCTCTGTCCCAAAAATAAATAAAAAACGTTGAAAAAAAAATTTTAAAAAAAAGAAAGTGAGGCAACTCTAACTATTAGGTATTTACCCAAAGAATATAGAAATACTAATTCAAAGGGATCCATGCACCTCAATACTTAGAGTGGCATTATCTACAATAGCAAAATTATGGAAACAGCCCAAGTGTCCATCAACTGATGGACAGGTTTTTTACAGATTCATGAAAAATAATTAAATCTTGCCATTTGGAACCGTGAATAGAGCTAGAGACTATATGCTAAGTGAAATAAGTCAGTCTGAGAAAGACAAATACCATATGATTTCACTCATACGTGGAACTGAAGAAACAAAACTAACAGTCATAGGGGGAAAAAAGAGAAAGGCAAACCAAGAAAGCCACTCTTAACTATAGAGAACAAATTGATGGTTACAAGAAGGGAGGTGGTTGGGGGGATTGGTTAAATAGGTGATGGAAATTAAGGAGTGCACTTGTTGTGATGAACACTGGGTGATGTACAGAATTGATGACTCACTATACTGTACACTTGAAACTAATATTACACTGTATGTTAACTGGAATTTAAATAAAAACTTTAGAAAGTGGGGAAAAAAAGAAAGCGAGGCAATTCTACTGTTGTGGTATGAAAAGGTTGCAGAGACTGCCTGGGAGTTGAATCCTGAGTTTGTCAGTGGACCCATGAAAGAAGTCAGTATTAAGGCAGGCCAGTTCCCTAGATGGGCTCTTTCTCTCGGGTCACCTTGTTTTCTTCCTGTTACTCTCTCATTCCCTGTATCAAATACTATTCTTTCCTTTAGCACCTGGAACTTTACACTTTTATTCATCGGATTCTCCCGACACGGGAAATTTTACTAAACATTTGCTATGGTGTGAGACGAACAAGACAAAAAGGAATAATAATCTGTCAATGAGAATTCATTTTATTTTGTATTTCATCTTATATCTACCCTTAAAACACGCATAAAAGTTAGGAAGATGGGAAATATACACTAAGTGATCAGGCAACAAGAAAATATATTATCAAGAATTAAACAATACAGTTGAAACACAGTATGATTGAAATGAGATACAGCTGCATAATGCTTTAAAGTTTAGGGAGCATTTTTTCCCCATAAGTCATTCAAATCATTTGCTTGGCTTTATAGCAGCCCAGAGAGGAAAAAACAAGCAGCCTAAGCCACATTTTGTGAACAAGAGCTTGATCCCATAACTGATACCAAACATCGTGTTCTTCTCACCATCCAAAGCTTGTACAAAGCTTTGCCTCGTACAAAGGTCAACAAAGTCATAGTTCAGGGACTAAAGAAAGCAGCCTGGGCCCGTAGGGATATGCAGGAGCTGGATCAGAAAGCACTCTAGTCACAGTAGAGCAAGAACAGAAAGGTCTTGAGATAAGAAGAGCAATGAGGTAGCAGGTCCCCTGAGGAGAGACTATTCCTAGTCAGAGGGAGATGACTTCACAAATAAGTGACCTAGTGAGACTTTTAGTGTTAAGATTCCAGAATGAAGAGGATGGCTTCACTTGACTCACAAAAGAGAACCATGAGAGATTCTAAAACAGAATGCCAGCCATGTTTCAGGAAGACTAACCTGGTGGGGCATGGGAGATAAATGGGGCAGGAGAAGAGAGACGGAATGAAGGCAAGAGAACCAGGTAGGATCCTACAGTAGTAATTAAAAAAAATTTTTTTTATTTATTTATTTTTGACAGAGAGAGAGAGAGAGAGAGAGAGAGAGAGAGACAGAGACAGAGAGACAGAGCATGAGCAGGGGAGGGGCAGAGAGAGCGGGAGACACAGAATCCGAAGCAGGCTCCAGGCTCTGAGCTGTTAGCACAGAGCCCAAGGCAGCCTCGAACTCACAGACCGGGAGATCATGACCTGAGCTGAAGTTGGACACTCAACCGACTGAGCCACCCAGGCTCCCCCTACAGTAGTAATTTAATAATTAAGTAGCAAAGACCCAAATAGGAGAGTGTCAGTGAAAATGATCAGGATGAGGCAATTTAAGTAGCATTATGAGGGAAAACCTGGTAAGTACTAGCTGTTGGGAGAGATGGGGGAAAAGAAAGAATAAAGCTCGACTGCTAAAAGGCTTTATCATAAAGTGTTAGTTAATATGCCAACATTCACCGGAAGACCAGTGAGCAATCTCGTGAATTTTGCTCTTTAGCTTTAAATCAAGGATAATTTGTTAACCTAGGGTTTCATACCTTTATAAAGGGTTTGGCATAGCTAAGTTTTGACTCAGTATTGCTCTCAAGAGTGAACCCAGTAGGAAAGCTGATGAAGGTGAGATGAAGGACATAAAGAGGCCTGGGCACCATCAAAGCCTCATTGTTGGAGGCGTTCCATTGTCTTCCTGATGATGAACTACTAACTCTCTCACAAAATATGTAAGTGCATCTATTTCATTTTACTTTAGTTTAAAAAAAAAAAAGCTGCTACCTCTCCCATGGTACTTCAACTCTCATTTGTGCTTTAAACTTACTGGTTGTAAAACAGTGAATACATTTGGTTTATCAACAGAATTAATAGTAACATGAAGGAATTTCAGATGTGCTGTGTTTTGTATTTTTATAACTCTCAATCTTCTCTTTGCTAGCTTTGATAGAGTTGGAAAATGTATCCTTGGGGAATCTAATTCTGGAGAATATTTCCTGTTTGTTTTTCTCTAATTTATCTGTTTGATGTGCTATATAATTATTTAGTCTATTGTCTGGATCTACCCACTAGGCAGTAAGCTCTGAGAACACAGGGCTTTTACCTGTAGGGTGCACCGATGTATGCCCAGCACTTAGCACAGATAGTAGAGCTTAATAAATAATAGCTGAGTGAATCAGTCATAGTCCTGTGATCGTGATACTTCAAGAATTTAACATGTGTTTTTCCTTAGTAATCATGTCTCATCTGCATGCTTCAACTTAATCTTGAACCATGGTTTCCATTTAGAGACTCTGAAGAAATTCTTTCAGGACCTATACTGTGATGGGACCACGCAGGGCATGGAACGTTATGGTTGCAAAGGAATTAACATGGGGAAAATTGCAGCCAGGTCTCAGTTTCTCCCAGGTTCTCCTGGGATTCCTCTGTCTAGCTCCGTCTTAGGAGGGTGAGTCCTGATTCTTGTTCTACCCGTGCAACTCTCACTTCTGGTTTCCTGCTCTCGATTCCTGTTTCAGTCTAGGTTTCCTTCTGGTATTCTGACCCAGGTTACCTGAGTTTGACATCTGTTGTTTTCATTGCTTGACACTTTGAATTTTTTTTTTTTTTTTTGTGGTTAAACCTACAGAACAGTCTACGTTTGTATTTCTACACAGACCAGAGACTCACATAAGTTAAAATTACAAAATAGATATTATAGACTACTGTCCTTTCCTGTCCCCATTATAAAGCCAAATAATATCCTCAACATGCTGATGATGGGACAATCAAAGTGACTACTTGCATTCCCTTATTCAACATAATTTTTTTTTTTTTCTGGGCAACTGGATTTAGTTAGGATGAATTATTACACAAAGACAAGAAGAAACTATCACCATAATCTAAGTTCCAATTAAGAATGAAATGGAGGGGGGCGCCTCAGTGGCTCAGTCAGTTAAGTGCCCAACTTCAGCCCGGATCATGATTTCGCAGTTCATGGGTGTGAGTCCCGCATTGGGCTCTGTGCTGATGGCATGGAGCTTGCTTCAGATTCTGTGCCTCCCTCTCTCTCTGCCCCTCCCCTGCTTGCATTCTGTCTTTCTCTCTCAAAAATAAACAAAGAATGAAAATGAAAAAAGAATGAAATGAAAGGGACTTCAAACATAGGGAAAGACAGATCTATGTAATTTGTGCTATACATTTTCCATTTGGTGTCTAGATACGTGTTAGGAAAAAATACCGTGTTTGTGTACTCTTCGTGAAATGCAGTCAGTACATAACCTACACTCTGCTTCTTAAGCCACTGGATTGGATCTAATTTAATTCATAGGCCAACAATTCTAAACACATCACTTGTATCAGCAAGGCAATGTTTAGAAAGGCTCTTGTCATCTGCACAGAAGACAATTCACTTGACAGCACTCCTTTCTTGAGCAATGACTCAAATCAGCTAGACTGAAAATAAATCTAAAGGGTACACAGCTGTCATGTAATCTCAAGTAGCCCTCTGAGCAATAACTTGATTCATTTTTTCCCTATTTGTACAACTGGTTCTGCAAACAGGATTGCAATCCAACAAATGCATTTTTCTCCCACTTTGAAGAGAGAGCTTTTCAGTGTCCTAGGGAGGGTTCTTCTGCATTCCTCCATCCTTATGGGTATGGCAAACTGCACATAGTGATCTCTTGATTTTATTTAACAAGAAACAGACATTTAAAGTCAATGGTGTAAGGGTGCTTGGGTGGCTCAGTGGGTTAAGCTTCTGACTTCAACTCAGGTCATAATCTCACGGTTCGTGAGTTTGAGCCCTGTATTGGGCCCTGTGCTGACAGCTCAGAGCCTGGAGCCTGCTTCGGATTCTGGGTCTTCCTCCCTCTCTGCTCTTCTCCCGCTTGTGCTCTGTCTCTCAAAAATAAATAAACATTAAACAAAAAAAAGTCAATGGTCTATGTGAACCAGTAACAAATAGGGCTCTATAGAGTATAATACTTTATTAAAGAGATGTTGGCATCAAAGTTTGAAGTACCGACAGGTACCAGACTATCTACTGGGTATAGGCAACTTATTTATATTCATTGTAGCATTCCTTAATGGTTAACTTTTTGTTATGGGAAATTTTAAACATACATAAAAGAAAGAGAGGAGTGTAAGGAAGCCCATGAGCCCATCACTCTGATACAACAATCAAAATACCCAGCCCCACTGGATTACCTAAACTAAATTCTAGATATCATATTTTATCTGACCTATTTTAGAACATATCTCTAAAAGGCTTAAAGTCTTTAAAAATCTTTAAAACACAGAACCAGAATACTATAATCATACCCAATGGTGTGCAGGTAGATATTCAACAACCAGTTCTCCGAGGAGGGAAAAAAGGTCCTGATTTACAGTCTTTGCTAACTTGCATGGCAAAACTGTTTCCACCATGGCCAATTTCAACCTACTAACATAATGGCGCTGAACGTGGGACTGAGAAGAAATGTGTAGCCACCGTTATATAGTACTTCCACTATGCAGACACCTGACACATAAGTAACCTTAGGAGCATGGATAACAGCAAATTATAGTAAAATAATTAGGAAGTGATCAGTTTTGAGTATCACTTTTATTTTAATACTTTAAGTTTGTATAATTTAATTATTTAATGGATGTGTTTAACAGTTGGCTTGGAAAGTTCCTGAAAATACAACAATCAGCTCTTGTCCACTCTAGCATGCCAGTGAATCACATCCAAATAATTAACAATTCCTTAATACTACCAACTATCCAAATTTCTATGATATGTCCTTCCTCTTTTTCCTCAGCAGTAGAGTAATATTTTAAACAGGAAGGAAGGAGGAACTTTGCTTCAGAAAGCTAACTAAAGTGTCTGGATTTCCAAATGGTTCAGAGCCACTGTGTATAACCCACTTGGCTGTTAAAGTCTGTTTCCAGGAGATTAAGTTAGTTTCTGTCACACACAAGTCCCTTCATATTACTGGGGAATCATGGTAACGATTTTATTTCCCTTCAACTGCCCATTCTTAGGTCCACAAGAGACAGAGTTTGGGAAGGAGGAGAGGGACTTGGCAGAAGGGAAAGTAAGTCCCTAACCAGGTAGACAACCTTAAGTTAATGAAGTGTTCTGCCAGGAAGATTCCCAAGAAGATGTGAGATGCTTTTCTGCGCCTGAGACGTCCCACCATGGAAACTTGGGTTTGTAAAAAGTCCTCTTTAAATGTGCTTCCCAGAACGCAATATGCCACATCAGATGTGGTGGGGCCTACCCGGATGTAAGTGCGGTTGTGGCCATCCTTCCATCTCTGATAAGGATGCCAGACTGCACTCCAACTCTGCCTTACCCTCACAGTAAGTAAGACTCTAGTCCAGTCAATGAACCAGTGTCTACCAGTACTCACCCAGGCTCTACAGGGTACAGTCTCCAACACCCTCTCTTAACCAAATCTCATCCCCACCTCCTTTCCAACAACATTTCACACTATGCCTTTGAACAAACCCTTTTATTCCAGGAGCACAATTCCAAACACACACAAAAGTATAAATAATAGTATATGGAAGCTCCATGTATCCTTCACCCAGCTTCAACAATTCTCAATTCATGTCACACTCACGCTCAGGATTATCTTGAGGCATCCTGGACATACCCTTTCATCCACAATTATTTCAGAATTACATGCATTCTTTCCTGCACACCTCTGCTCAGACATTTCCTCCCCACCCATCTTTCTAAATTCTATGTCATCCTGCAAGGCTCAGCTCAGGTCTCACCTCCTACGTTGCTTCCACTGAACTTGTCACTTAGTCATGTCACCTTGGGACATCGCTCTTACTGCTATCCTGTTGTTCCTTATTAAATGGTTCACTTACAATGTCCTTAGCCTGGGAAGCAGGAAGCTTCTCTCACTACACATATAGAGCAATAATAAATGCTTAGTAGGGAAAGAACTAAAGAATAATATTTTGGTTTTATAAAAGGTGTGAAAATGTGGCCCAACAATTTTACATAGTATATTGACCAAATTCCTTACATGAGAAATGGAGAAATGTGTCATGCACAGACCAGGGTATGTTGGCACAGTATGACAGGGCAGAAATAACACTGGACATGGTGTTAAAAGGCCCGAGTCCTTGTCCTTGCCCTTCTGTTTGTGTGTTATTTTGGGTTTGAGTGACTTTTCAGAGCCCATCCATATAATAGGAATTAACTGCAGCCAATCTCCCCTTTTCCCTCACCAGATTGTCAGAATCAGATGCTATTACACATGTAAAAAAATACCTTTGTAATTGATAGAGCATGTTGTTGATACATATCATTACCTGTAGATACAGAAATGTTTGGCCATATGACCCAACAACAAGGAAAACTATTGCTTCACATCCTGAATGCAGAAGGAAAATTTACACTCCAAACAGGGAAAGTGAGAATATGATAGCACAGAGATCAGATGGGATTCAGAACCAACAAAATTAACCCTGGGAGGAATATAAGAGCATATCTTTTCTTTCTGAGACTTCAGAAACCACTGCCTTGCAATTAAACCACAAAAACTGAAGGAGCCCTAGAAACAGATTGCAAAGGAAGCAAGATATATTGTCAACTATTAAAAAAAAAATCCTGTTACATGAAATAATTAAATGGAAAGGCAAAATTCACCATCTGATTCCCTCCAAACAAAACTGCAGAATTATCCAACAAAGTTGTTGTCATTCTAAGCTTATGCTCTCCGAGGACATTTTCAAAGCCTCTGGCTTCTCAATTTTGTAGTCTGCTTTGCCAAAGAATAACCATTAATATCAAACTGCAAGCATTTATCATATCATACCAAAGACTACTTAAATTACAATGGAACTGAGGTCTTGTGTTCTCCCAGAAGAAAAGAGGATAGATGGCTTTATCAAGAAAACACTGTTCTACACACCACACTACAAGCTGCACTAGTGTCCTGGGAGAGATGTGCAGCCTAGCTGAGCCGTCCGTTGGAATTTTAATATTGTAAGTTTTCTTGCAAATACATGAAAATTACAATGGTTGGGGAAAAGGCTTAGATTTTATAAAACTAAATAATTTGGGCCAAGGTAGGAAAAAAAAAGAGTTTTTCAATTTGAGACATTAATGAAATTTAGCAATAGTCAGTGAAAACAACAGCTGCTAAACCTGGTAAATCCAAATGAAATTATTAGGTTAAGATCACAGAATTATGCAGCGGGCATTTCAAAATTCCTAGCACATGGACGACAAGGGCACCAAAGCAGAATCGCATTAGGAAAGGAAACATTTTGTTTAAAGAGAAGTTTTTATAAGACTTCACCGTGTGTAATATCTCTGAGGACTTCACTAGAGAGGAAAAACACAGGAATCAAAAGGGGAAACCAGAACACAAGAATTTTCTTCTCCTGCTCCCTCTCCCCCTGCACATATCAGGTAACCCTTGTGTATCCTTACATCTCACTCTCCATAAACACACACACTCCAAGAGATTATTCAAATGATGGTCTGTTTTCCAAAAACAAGATTATTAGAATAAACTTTCTCGCATATAGGAAACTACCAATCACTGATTCCGTTACCTTCATGCACAAGAGGGAAAAAAAAAAAAACCCTACAAAGGAATTTTAGGACCTCTAACAAAGATTTTTATAACATGTAGACTCGTGTTACTTCGAGTAACTCGTGTTACTATGATGATCAATTTGCATGAAAGATTTTTCAAGGTTAAAAAGTCTACCTATTTCCAAATAGCCATTAAAAATGTGAGACCATAGTTTTTTGTTTTTTGTTTTTTTGGCTTGTCCATTTGCTGAATAATTCAAGATTGAATTTTGGAGAATGTTAACATTGAAGAAGTCTCAGGCTATAACAAAAACTCAGAGGCTTTTCTGATCTGGTCCTGGGACAGCTCTACTTTCTCCTAATTTGTCTACAGTGTGCCTCTTCAATCCATAATTATACAAGCCTAATTTGTCAGCATTAAGCAATATGACTGCACTTTAAAAATGACCAGGAAAAAGTCCATTTAGGCCTAGTTAACTGAAATGACAAATTATAAATTATCCAAAGAATCAGGCAGAACTCGCCCTGCTAGTTCCTCCGAGGCATGTAAGACAAAGCAAGCCCAGTGTGGGAATACATTGGCCCTAAGGAACCGATGTGAGGCTGAAGCAGTTGAATGTGTGTAGTTTATTATAAGAGTCACGGAAGCTGGTGCTCATCAGAACACAGTCATATGCTAAATCTTCTTCTAAACCCTTTATGTCAATTATTTAATGCTTCCAACGACTCCGTGAGATGATCTTTACTGCACAGATGAGGCAACTGAGGCAGTTGTGATTTACCTAAGTCTGCACAACTGGTAAACTCTTAGAAGCAAAACTAGCATGAATGGGAGTAATCTTCCAAGAGACCTGTGAAAGGAATAAAAAGCAGCTTACCCCAGTGGCCCGAACAAAAGATGAAACGTGCATTCGTTCATGCACTCCTTCATTCGGTACTAAGTGTAGTAGTAAGAGTCTGAGCAAAACGACTGAGCAGAGTGAACTCGAATCCTGCCCACCATCTGCCTGGACTGTAGCCAAGCTACACAATCTGTCAGAATGCCAGCTTCTTAATTGCCAAAATAGAAATCACTCTACCTGGCCTACTTTCTACCTTCACATTGATGATACCATCAAAAGCAATGGAAACTCCCTCTGCCTCAGAGGTATCAGAGAACAGTCTCCAACAAAGGAGTAAACTCCTTACAAAGACAAGCTCTGTTCTCCCCAGGCCATGAAACACACCTAGTGTGCCCAGGTTTTTCTGGCCCTCTGGAAGACGAGGAGGTGTCCCGCGCGGAATGATCACCTGGTGTCAGAGGACCTCTCCTGTGCCCAGAGTCCTAATTCTTCCCACAGAACAAACGTTACTTCCTTCTCCCAAGTCTCATTTCCAGTCACAGGATATCCATGTTTGGAAGCTATCTTAGTCCATTCGGGCTGCTATCACAAACTACCATAGATGGGGGTGGGAGGGGCTTCGTCAACAAACATTGATTTCTCACACTTCTAGAGGCTGAGAAGTCCAATATCAAGATGCCAGAAGATTCGGTGCATGGTAAGAACTCACTCTTGGTTCACAGACAAATATGTTCTCTATCATGACCTCTCCACCATGTCCTCATGATAGGAGTGGCAAGGCAGCTCTCTGGATTCTCTTATGAGGGCTCCACCCTCATGGCCTCATCACCTCCCAAAGGCCCCACTTCCTAACACCATCCCCTCGGGGGGGTTAGATTTCAACATATGAATTTGGGTGTGGGGGGCACAAGTGATTCTATAGCAGAGGTTATGATTTTTAAAGTTCTGCTAATATAATGTATATTCACCAGTAATCTGAAATTTGAGGATTTGGGGGACCCAGTAAGTAATCAGGAGAGAACTTAATCCATTCCTTCTATGAAAAATGGTTGAAACATTAGGAGTAGTAAGTCAAACTAGTAAAACTTCAGTAACCACAACTTGTCTTAAGTAATTGCCAAAGGATCCTTGTGACAAAAGGAAATGGGACCATTTAATCTTATGACTTCTTTCTCAAATTTCTTTGCTATTAGTCTCCTCTCTTCCATTCTACTGCTCTACTTGGTCTCCCAAGATGATCTCTTTAACACATCCTCCATACAGCTGCTGGCATTACTTCTCTAAACAAATCTGATGTCACCTTTGGTTTCAAACTCTTGTGTCTCCTCCTGATTAAGCTGTGTCATGACTAAGCCGTGTGCTCTTTACAGGGTTAAAAGTGCATCTTCAAGCCGACCCCAGGCAGAGGCTGAGCCAGAGTCAGCACTGAGTGTCCCAACTCCCACTCCAGGGCTGTCTTCAATTCCACAAAGGGGGAAAGCTGGCTTTGGTGGGGAGGGGTACACTGTGTAGGTATTTAAGAAACTCATAGAGCCTGAGGTGCCTCTCAGCATATTTTCACATCAGCACAAAAGTCCTTATGGCAGGTGACAAAATAGGAAAAATACAGGTCCATAAGGGAGAAAAAAAAAAAAAAAAGGAGTCACACAGCCAAAGAAATAAGAAGTTGCAGCTAGAAGGAACTTCAGGCCACAGTGCCGTAGGTACAGTGAACACTGAACTTCCTTAGCTCCAAAAATGCGTTCATGTCCAGGGACTCTATATGTAAAACACTGTGCTAAATGATTTTACCCTGTACATGTCCCTTAAATATAAAAATGCTAGAAAAGAAAAACTTAAAAAATAACAATAAACTTAAAAATAATTGTCCAGGAGGCCTGTGTTAAGCATCCGACTCTTGATTTTGGCTCAGGTCATGATCTCACAGCTCGTAGGATCAAGCCCTGCATCAGGCTCCATGCTAACAGTGCAGAGCCTGCTTGGAATTCATTCTCTCCCGCTCTCTGCCCCTCCCCTGTTCATGCTCTCTCTCTTAAACATTAAAAGAATAAAAAATAAAAATAATTGTCCAGAAGATGGAATTGAGTAACTGGAATATTTTATTTAATCTTTGGGTAATTCATTAAGGCATCTAAGAATATGATACTTAAGATGTAATATGTAAAAGAATAAACATGCATGTAGAAGGTTAAAAAATACCTATGGGGAGGCACCTGGCTGGCTCAGTCGTACAGTGTGTGACTCTTGATCCTCATGGTTGTGAGTTTGAGGCACATAGGTTACTTTTAAAAAATGTAAAAAATACCTATGGGCATCTTCTCCAAGATCTTAAGGGAAACATTCATTTATACAATATCTAGAACATATTTAATTGTAATTCTAAAGCAAGCACACAATAAGCACACATTAGTAGTTTAACCACTTATTTTAAAGAAAGTCAATGGATGGGATCAAACACTGCAAGCTGTTGGTAGTAATCTAGATGGTAATTTAAAATAAAAAAAACAAAAACTAAGTACTTTGAAGGGAGGAAAATCTAAACTGGCAGATCTTCTCTACTGAAATATTCAGTTGAACAATGAAAAATCAAGCAACAGGATTAATGACTGGTTAACCTTAAAACCAGCTCAAGATTCCCTCTCATGTAATACACTTTGGCAGAAATATTTGTCTTTTGCAGTGGATTGAGTCTGTGGCACTAATTTCTATACTGCACTAATTTCTGTACTGCATCTTCTCTGCAGGCCTCCATTCCTCTTCCTGCACTTTGAAGACTCAAAGAAGGTCTGGTGACATATTGAAGACTCATGGAAGGTCTGGTGAAGTACAGAACAACAGAAATATGGGAGCCTAAATCAGCTGTAACCCCAGGTATTCCCCCCCGCCCCCCCAATTGAGCTGGTCCAGTTCTGCCACCAATAAAGAACAAGCCATGTCTGAAAAACCTAGATCCCTTTTTAGCATTGTAAACCATGTAGGAGATGCTTATTACATCTGCTTTGTTCTCTATTTCTATGGTGCCTATCACCATAGTAACAAGGCACACAGATGGAAAAGTAGGCTAGGCATGCCCAAAAATGGGGGTGGGGATGGGAAAAAGGGGGAAAGGGCCTTTCACTGATTAAGAGAGAAAAGGCTCAAGTTTCTTCTATCTGGGCTGTCAGTACAATATTAATGGGCAAGCTAACTGAAAAAAAGTAGGTTTTGTCTTTAAGAGAGTCACAGTAGAAAACAGCCTAACAATTTAATAAGTACCAATATTTACAGGAGATAGACTTGCTAGGCTTCTGAGGTTTTAAAATCAGATACATTTTATTAGAAAATCTTATGTGCAAATCAAAGTTTTTATCAGTCTCCAATTTTGGAAATCATGTGTTCATTTCACAGAGCGGATGATTACTATTAAAATCTTTTGGTTATTTTGTAATACTAAAAGTTGAGACATCTGTTAAGGAAGTGTGGCTGAGAAGATAAGTTGATACAATGAATACTTTCCTGAAAGTGACAAGTGTATCTTCCAAGTTTTTGTATAAAATGTCCCAAAAGGAAATCACTGGGTGGGGAGTAGGGGTGACTGTTGTTTCATCTTAGGGACTCACTGCCCCTGTTGAAATTGGCACAAGGCCTTTCCCATATGCAGCCCCCCTGCTTTCTGCAGGTTCAGAGACCTTCAAAGGCATTATCTGTGCCTATATGCTTTTTAAAGCCATGATGAGCCAAAGTTTCATCTGTAAGAAAACTTCCTATTCTAAGATCTTTTTCCTTTCCTGCTGCCAGTTTGAGTCCTTCCTAGGACACATTTGAGATACTTAAGATGTTATTTATGTTGTTACTGGTCAGGAAATAAGAAAAGAAGCCACACTAGCTACATAAATTACTTGTTTTACTACAAATGTTTTTTAGTACATAGGTTTTACTCTATGTAAAAAAAAATGGTGCATATACAAAAAAAAAAGGGCAGGAGATGTTTTATAGACTATGATTGTTTTAGAAAATTTAACACTCTAGCAACACAGATTTAGTGGAAAAAGCAACACGCAACTTTGTGGGAATCTTAGGTCCTTGACTCAGCCACTAACTGTGACACTGTGCACAATTTTTACTTTGCTTTTCTTAGACTAAATGTCTTATTAGTAAAAAAGAAAGGACTAAAGTAGACCAGGGATATGAACTTGAGGGGAATCTAAGGATGATCTCAAGGCATGTTAAAATGTTATGCATGAGTGTGTGTGTATTATTCTGGGAAAGAGCCTCAAGGATATCTATAACATAAAATTAAAAACCAATAGATACTCTGTAAGGTCTTTTCCACGTGACTCTAGAATACCATGACTTGAGTCAACCCACCCAAATGAAGTCAAGGCTTTGAACTCAGACTCAGGTGAGCACAATGTTCAGGTCTTCTCAAGTCCCCACCCAGGGATCACCCTATCTAAACCCCACACCAACCACCCTTTGCCCTTTACAATTGCTTTATTTTTCTCATAGCATTTAGCACATGACATTTTATCTTGCATCTGCTTATTATCTATACTCCCTCCTCTAGGATGTATGCTCCATGAAAAAGGGTTTTTTCTCTTTTCACTGTTGGATTTATTCCCAGTGCCTGGCACAATGCCTAGCAACTATTAAGTGCTCAGAAAAAAAAAAAAACAAAAAACAAAAAACAACCCAAATGAATGATTATTTTTTTAATCCATAAAATAAAGTATGTCAGAAAAAAACCTCAAATATATTCTTTTTCTCTTTTTTAAGTCTGGGGGCCTGCTAAGAGCCATGCACTCTACCAAGTATGTTGCAAGCATATCTATTTTACTTCATCGTTAAGGCAAGTCTTCCAATCCTTAGAGCCTTTTATAAAGGAACACATCTGGGAAAAGGAGCCAGGCGCTATATTTGTGGAAAAAGCTGCCTCATCAGGTACGAGATATGCCACTAACTTGTGGGATTTGTTTAGACAAGCGACTATTCCCTAACAAACTCCGTTTCTACATTTATAATATGCAGATGATATCTGCCCCACCTACTGCAAGTCAGCAGGAGAATAAATGCTTTAGTGTGTGAAAAGTGAGGTACACACATATATATATAATAAGTAATGTGGTGGGGGTTCCTGTAAAGTGCTTCAGCAGAGATCTGCTATAAGATTTTGGGTAAGAGAGCAGGGGATACCCTGTAAAGGAAAAAAAAATGTCCCAAATGTAGCCTGGGACCAATATTTTTCTCATGCTATAATTCACAACCTCCTCCTGGGAAGAAATTTACATGCTTGATAAAACTCTGAAAACCACTTTTTCTCCACAAAGAGATTGAGACTTATTTTTAGGATTGAGGCACCCACTGACCCAGCTCACTACCAGCCAAGTGTCTCGTGATTTTTTGTAATTTCTATTTTTTAGTCTAACAATGGGTCTAAAAAATTATGTTCTGGGAGAGTTTGTGTATTCTTAGAATGAATGATGGCGATTCAGTCACTTTGGTATCAAATTAGCTTCCATCAGATATATAGAAAGCAGTAATGTGCTCTAACCATTCTGTTTCCCTATTGAATGTTCCTGCCCACCACAAGGAAATCTTTAGATTGGCCTATTAGGGACACTTTAATTTGAATGAAAAGTTTCCTGTAGCACCCAGTTGATCTTTAAAGAGGGCATGAGGTTTGGGAGTCCTTATTTTTGGAGAGAGGGGTACTCTGGTAGATTCTATTTCTAGATCATCAATTAATCCTTGTCTAAAAGTATGTGCTTCAAAACACCAGATGTCCTTTTGATTCTTTCCAGCCATCTCCTTTTTTTCCTTTTCACATTTATCTTTTCCCACATTCTAAAAGAAAGGCAAATCTTTCACTTTCCAGGAGTCTGCATACAGTACATTGCTGTGGGATGTAAAAATCTGTAGGACCCAAGCAGATTTGGAACTACCTGTAAGATTACAGATACTATGAAAGTGAAGGACTTTCATGACTGAGAAACAAGTCCTTTTGGAGTTAAGGGAAAGTTCCCATTTCTTTGCTTCAAATGCAAGACCAAGACCTAATCAATAGACAGTAGAAACTGAATGCAATAGAATAGAAAAACCAAAAATCATTTTTTGTGACCAATCACTGGATAACTTTTGGCATGTAACTCAGGAGTTTAAAAAATAGAGTAGAATTATACTGTCTTCACCCCAATATACTTATTTATGTAGCAATATTTCTTAAATACCACATCAAAAAAAGAAATACTTGATATGATTATACAGGTTATCTTACTCTGACAATAAGTAATATTTATGTATAAACTATTTTTAAAACCATGCATCTCATTGAGAGATAATTTTCCCCAAATTTTACCTATACCTAAAACAGAGTCATCAACATTCTACTTGTTCTGATCAATTGTGTACTGGTAAAAATATAACAATTCAATCCGAAACAAATTATATTAAACAGAGCCTATTGCCACAAGAACTTAAAAAAAAAAAAAAAAAGATATATAAAGGCACCTGGGTGGCTAAGTCAGTTGAGTGTCTGAATCCTGTTTTTAAATGTTTATTTCTTTTAAGAGACAGCGAGTGAGTACAAGCAGGGCAGAGGGGCAGAGAAAGGGAGAGAGAGAATCCCAAGCAGGCTCCACACTCAGCATGGAGCCCAATGCTCCCATGGATCCTACAACTCTGGAATCATAACCTGAGCTGAAATTAAGAGTCAGACACTCAACTGACTGAGCCACGCAGGCACCCCAAGCTTCCAACTCTTGATTTCAGCTCAGGTCATGATCTCACGGTTCGTGAGATGGAGCCCTGCATCAGGCTCTACGCTGTGTGGAGCCTGCTTAGGATTCTCTCTTTGCAACCCTCCCCCAACCTTCTTTCAAAAATAAAGGAACATTTAAAAAAGAACAACAACAACAAAAGATATATAGTATGTGTATGTGTGTATCACAAGAGTTTGAAAAGTAATCAGTGGAAGATTTCCAACATAAGAATTTTAATTGCGATTAGGTTATATAGGAAAAGAGAAATGAAATGAGTTCCATGACGGAAACAACTATGTAAAATTCCTGACACCTGGAAGAGCTTGTTGGTATGTTTTTTAGATGGATGTTATAGTAGACATGAAATCACATTGGCATTTAATTTAGCTTCCATTAGGTACATTACAAAGAATATTTTTTTAAAGAAATCAATACTTATAATATCAGAAATGTCATCTTTCACAACTATTTAAAATTATGATAGGGTGCCTGGGTGGCTCAGTCGGTTAAGCATCCGACTTCACCTCAAGTCATGATCTCGCGGTCTGTGAGTTCAAGTTCCATGCTGGGCTCTGTGCTGACAGCTCAGAGCCTGAAGCCTGCTTCAGATTTCTATTTCCTTCTCTCTCTGCCCCTCCCTTGCTCATGATCTGTCTCTCTCTGTCTCTCAAAAATAAGTAAAACATTAAAAAATTTTTTCTTTAATTAAAAAAATTTTAAAGTGATAAAAAATTTTAGATATTAACTTAAAGTTTTAAAGTGTATGAGGAAAGCACATAGTTTTTCAAAATCCTCTTAGGGGTACCAGAAAAAATACATTCAGAGACACTACTCTAAACTGCCTCTAAGCCAAGAGCTTGTGTTGACTAAAATTTTGACTTCTAATAGAAAGACAAAACCAGGATTATTTCAGAAAAGTGCAAAATCTGTCTCAAGCATCCACTGCAAATTACCAAGTCCGTTAACTCTGAATATAGTAAATATTCAATAAACACTAGCTCATTGGCAAAATATTCTGGCCATTAAACTGATACCTATTAACAGCATATATACAATATTTATATTTGTATATACATATATGTATATATATGTATATATGTATATTGTATATATGTATATACAATAGGTATATATACAATACCTTCAAGGAGATCTTTCAAATTTGGGTCAAATACTATTCAAAAGTATGCTACCCAAACAAATCCCAGGACTAAGTAATAAGCACGTGGAGTTTTATTCCTAACTCTTTTCTGGACATCCATTTACATGCTAAGTGTGATGTCTAGCCCAGGAAATAAGCAAAATAATCCTTATAAAGGAGCACCTGGAAGGTGACATAAGTATTCTCTGGCTTAAGTATCATAACAGGTGTACAAGACTCAGAGGCAGCAGAGAGGAGGGGAATGTGGAGCTCTCATGAGTGGTAGGCAGACGGAGAGTGTCTGGAATGGTCTTTCAGAACAGGTATGCTTGAACCGATCCTTGAAAGATGGGCAAGTGTTTGACAAGAGGATACCAGCACCCCAGGTAAAGGGAAGGAACAAAGACACGGAGTACAGCCATCTGGCTACCTCATGCCTTCCTCCCTACACTGCAAATAGTTTGGGATGGCTGGTATGGGAGTGTGACTGTGCACACCGTCCATGGTGCATGCATTGGTGATTTAGAAACGACAGGGTAGCCAGAGGTGAAGCTGGAAAGCTATGGAAGCAGACAAAGGAAGACTTTATTATATGGTTCACCAAGGCACTTGGACTTGATCCTGTGGCAAAGCAAGTCATTAAAGGGTTATTAAATTGGGCAGTCATGGTGTGAGATTTGCCTTTCAGAATGATTACTTTACTGCAGAGTGGACAACAAATTTGCGGGGTGGAGGATACAGAAGACTAGAAACTGAACTACCAGTTGGAAGACAATTAGCAGTTGTCCTGGAAAAGACTCAAGACAATAAGGGGGCCGTGGAAGAAGGTACATATGGGAAAAACCTGAAAGACGTACGTGTCCCTTGGACAAACTGACTACAAATGGTACAAAGAGCAGTTGAGGGGAATGAGGCAAGGAGAAGCCCAGAATGACCTCTAGGTTTCTGCAGGTTATGTAATTGGGTAAATAGTATTGCTATTTACAAAAATATGGACTCTAAAGACAGATAACAAGTTTTGGGGGAAAAGAAAGTATCTTCAGTACACTGACTCAGGTCCCTCATTTGTTCTATGAGGCAGGCAGCATAGGCACTATTATCCCCAATCTATGCTCAAAGGGGTAAAATATTTTGCCCCATATCACATGAAAGCTTACTGTATACTAGGCTCAAGAGCCGGTAAACAAGGGAGACAAGACCCATACTTTCAACAGAACTTGTATTCTTTTGGGGGTGAGGGGAGTAGAAGACAAATAAGCAAGCAAACAATAAACCAAGATCTGAAAGACTATTATGGGGTAGGTGTGGGGGGCATGGGTACTCGATCTGAGGGGGCCAGGGAAAGTATCTCTGAAGTCCCATTGGAGCTGACCTTTCATTGAGGAGAAGTATTCATACAAATCATAAGTATTCAGACAAATCATAAGGGAAGAACATTTCCAGACAGAGAACAGCAATTGAGAAGTCCCTGAGGTAAAAGCGTGGTTGGTGGGCCACTGAGGGAGGAATTCCAAATACGAGGGCAAGTGTGGAGTGAGAGGAAGTCCCAGTTCCAAGGGTATTCCTGGGAGGGTGAAGGTGAAAGGCATGTGGCCCCTTAGGGCAGCACTGGCGCAGCATACCCTCTCTCAGGGAAGCCTGCAAACCTGACCACTATGCACAACACTGGCGTCTGAGAAACTGCATCATGACTCAAATGCTTTTGGAAGACAAGTCATTCCTCAGTGAGGACTGCCTATTTCGGCATTGAAATGGGGCCAGGAACAAACTCATTTAGTTTTGCCTAGAGAGATGAGCTTTAAAAATCTTTAGATGAGCAGAATTCATCTTATATTTATCCACTCAGAGTGAGAAACAATGTGCAGTACAACGGCAGGTGGCTCTGCCCCCAAGGCTCGGTCATGCCATAACACACTACACGGAAGCAGAGCCTCCCTGCTCACCCTCCAAGGTTGTCAGTGGGATTGGAAAGGCGACATTTCCCCTAAAAAATCCCCAATTAGCTCAGCTGGAGGGCAAGGAAAAGTGGTGCCCCCACTGCCAATGTGCTGAGCTGGGTTGTCATGTACATAAACCTAAAAGCCTTGGAGGTACTGGATGTTGGGGTTGCCTACTGGTCCAGAGATAGGCCACCCTAGGCACAGCAGTCTAGCCAGCTCTCTGGAACACTCTGCCCATGCCTCCCATCCTGTGGTCATTTTCCACTGCTGCTTCATGGGCTAACTAGTCCTCTGCCAAGTCTTTCTAATCGCCCCCATTCAGCCAAATGGCTTTAAATTCCACTTGCTAAGGGTGATGCAGATCAACCCTCTGACCCTCTCTGAAAAGATCCTCCTTTATAGCCAACTTTCTCAGATGCATCTGCTTGGTGTATCCAAAAAAGTATCTGTATTTAAAGTTTGCCAACATAGCATGAATAAATTATAGAAGAACTAAATTATTTCTGAATTATGTAGCCCCTTTCAGGGTATCACATTGAGAAATTATATATTATACGCACTTATTTGAAAGATGGCTCCACGCATTATGAAATGCCTTCTTTGGAGTGGTGTTGGAAACCTGTGACACATTATGACCCACGCCTAGGGGATGGTGACAGATCATCATCTCATGTCTGCACTCATTTCCAACCACACTCCCACACCATCTCTTTACTTCAGATCCCTGGCCAATTTTTTTCTTCCTAAAGTCACCATTCAACCTCTGACCATAGAACATGTGCTTCCGTATAGCACCTGTACTTCTCCTTAACAGCTTTTGTAGTGGCAATTTTTAAAAATTTAATTGTAGCAATAGATTCATCTGTCCCCCCCAGTAACCCCTCTATGGGGGCAGGGGCCATGTCCATTTTTCTTACCTTCTGTCCCCAGAACACGGCACAGTGTCTGGCACACAGAAGCTGTTTGTTAAATAGTTGCTGAAAAAAAAAATACTATGAAATGAACTCATTGGTGGATACGTTTCAGCTTCTGAGAGCAGATCAGCCAAAAATCACTCAAATCAAAGTTGAAGAAGCTTAAGGCTGAGCTATTCTGTTTTTGATAAAAAAAAATACAGGAAAGACTTTGCTATTTGGATTTAAACTGATTTTGGAGACAGTTCTCAAAAAGTCTGAGTAACAATTTAACAACACTTATTTGGCTATGTAGGAAGATGAACAATTTTAAACTGGTTTATGTTTTTAAATAACGAGTAAGAGTTCATTTTCAGAAAGGTTCCCCAGATTAGGTCAAATTTTTTAAAAAGTTAGACTTACTTTATCAGGCAGTTTTTTAGGCACTCTAATTTTTTTTTTTTAACGTTTATTTATTTTTGAGACAGAGAGAGACAGAGCATGAACAGGGAAGGGTCAGAGAGAGAGGAAGACACAGAATCTGAAATAAGCTCCAGGCTCTGAGCTGTCAGCACAGAGCCCGACGCGTGGCTCAAACTCACAGACCACGAGATCATGACCTGAGCCAAAGTCGGACGCTTAACCAACTGAGCCACCCAGGTGCCCCATAGGCACTCTAATCCTCCTATCTGATTCTTACCCCTGGATGAGGAAATTGAAGGTGCAAGAGGCTAAGGTTGCATACAGAGTAAGTGGCAGAGACAGGATTCACATCCAGGTCTATTTGATTACAAGAGCTATGTTTTCAATCTAAGCCATGGGCTAAGCTAAGAAGTAAATGCTGACACTAAATAATAATGCATTGCACCCTCCCATGACAAGGTAAGAGAGTGTGGTCTGATACTACCAACTGGGGCAAATACTTACATATTTAAAAAAAATAGGATTTGGATGCCAATGATGTGGTCACAGGGAAACTAGACAGTTCATGACTCCAAAGGAATAAGGAGAATTATGAACTATCATTTACTGAATACTTGTTTTATGCCAGATACTGTATTAGATGCTTTAACACTAGTATTTCCTTTAATTCTAAGAATCCTACAAAATGGGTAATAGCCAAGAAAAAAAGAGATGTAGAATAACTGTGGTGTTTGGCTACCGTAATGTTCCTTCCCTCCTTCTTCCTAAGGATGTGAACCTCCCACATTAAAAAAAAAAAAAATTAACGTTTATTTATTTTTGAGAGACAGAGACAGAGCACAAGCAAGGGAGGGGCAGAGAGAGAGAGGGAAACATGGAATCCGAAGCAGGCTCCAAGTTCTGAGAGCCTGACACAGGCTCTAACCCATGAACCACAAGATCATGACCTGAGTTGAAGTCGGATGCTTAACCGAATGAGCTACCCAGGCACCTCGAACCTCCTCCATTTTAGTGGGGCACAAGGTTGTCAGGAATAAGGATGATATTCTCCAGTCTCTGTTCCAGATTGGTGAGGTCATGTCACTGAGTTCTGGCCAGTAAGCTGTAACAAGAAGTGAATGACAGCTTCCAGGAAATTTCTGTAAGAGACCATCGTCTCTTGCCTTTCCCCTGTTTTCCTACCTTCCTTCTTTCCTCCTTTCTGCTACTTGGAATCTGCACATGATGGCTGAGGTTTCATCTAGGACCATGAGGTTGAGGGCCTCTCCTAATGTATGCTAGATCTACAAGGTGGAACCAGCCTATGTCTCACGCAACTGTAAAAACATTATACCAGCCCTGGATTGTCTCTTCATAAAGTTCTGTGTTTGTTTAAAATGTTTTTAAAGAGAAACATTTTGTTTAAACAACTGCTCTTTTCAGTCTCTGTAACTGGTAGTTAATCTAATCCAGCAACTGGTTCATCAGGCCCCTCAGTCTGCAAAGTCCATGCTCTTAGGTAGAAGTTGAAGAATTCCTATTTATAATTTGCAATAGATTTGAGAAGGGGGGGCAGTGTAAAAATGCTGAGAGGGAATTTGACAGAAGAAAAGAAATAAGGTTCAAATACGCTCTCAAATCTACACAACTGAGAAATGATCAAAAGGAATATGCTACTCAATAATATAGAATTTAGTCTCCTTTAGAGACGGGCGGAGGGAGTGCTCAGTCACCTGCACAGAGCTAGAAATAGAAGAGAAATAGAGGCTGTGCAGCTGGTAGCTTCTGAGAAAGATGCTGTCGGCTAAGGAGTAAACAGTGTAGAATGGAGCCCTGGACATGGCCACAGGATGAGACAGACAAGAAGAAAGAATACAAGCAACTCTGAAACTGAAGAAGCAGGAGATGAAGCTCGAAGATACACAGTCTGGAAAGGGATAAGCAGAATCATATGACCCATATCAAAGACAGCAGAAAGGCTAAAAAGGCAAAAGGAAAGGTCAAGGATGAAACTCTGACAACTCATTTTTATTCATTTCTTTTACACAGGTTCACAACAGCATTGAAGAAATGAATTTAACTTGTGTTGCAATTGAGTAGAATCCTAAATGTGAGGACCTCATAGAATAGGGAGTTTGTTATTACTCTTTGCTCAGTTTCTAAGTGAAGAGCAGTGGTAAGAACTCAGCAGATAGATTCAATGATTGGAGTTAGGCTTCATTTTATTTAAGATCAATCTTCATGATTTAGAAAAGAAAAATAAGTGGTTATGTCGGCCAAAGTCATTATATTAAACATCAGAAAAAAAAAAAAAACAAAACCCTAACTCGTTATAAAGGTATGTAGGAAGTTTAGAGAATATAGATGGGACGTGGCACCTGGATGGCTCAGTCGGTTAAGCATCCGACTTCAGCTCAGGTCATGATCTCACAGTTCGTGAGTTTGAGCCCCACGTCAAGTCTGTGCTGACAGCTCAGAGCCTGGAGCCTGCTTCAGATTCTTTGTCTCCCTGTCTCTCTGCCCCTCCCCCATTTGTGCTCTGTCTCTCTCAAAAATAAACAAACATTAAAAAAAAAAAAAAAAAGAGGGGCGCCTGGGTGGCTCAGTCGGTTGAGCGTCCGACTTCGGCTCAGGTCATGATCTCATGGTCCGTGAGTTCGAGCCCCGCATCGGGCTCTGTGCTGACAGCTCAGAGCCTGGAGCCTGTTTCAGATTCTGTGTCTCCCTCTCTCTCTGCCCCTCCCCTGTTCATGCTCTGTCTCTCTCTGTCTCAAAAATAAATAAGCGTTAAAAAAAATAAAGAAAAAAAAAGAAAATATAGATGGGAAATAAAATGAAAGTAGCCAATAACAATAAAAAAAAAAGGCAAGAATAGGAAAACGCACACAACAGAAATTAGAATGCATTTTACAACTGCTCAAAAAAATTCTATGATATAACTTGATCTCCCAAATTCCTTTTGAGTGGTCACAGGTCTGAATTGCTTCGCAGCATTCAGGATTCTCTAAGTGGGGAAACAGGGAGGGACATGCTTTACAGAAGGCAACGCAAAACATTCCACCAAGTCTGGAGTAACATGACAGGTTCAGCATGCATTCATTTCTGATAATATCAGTGTATGCTAGACGGGTGGTAGAAAGGAGAAACAAAAGTAAAATTTGGAAATTCAACTTGAGAGACACCAAATGAAAATCAAAGATTAGATTAAACTGGCTATTTTTGATATGGGTGGTAAAAAAAAATTAGAAAGGCACATAAAAATATTCAGATACCATTAATAAGAATTTGAAAAAAATTTTAAAGTTGTTTACAAATAAAGATTTTGGCTAAAGCAAGAATATTTAATATTTTTATGTTTTTGTTTTGTTTTGTTTTGTTTTAAATAGGCTCCACACCCAATGTGGAGCTTGAACTCGCAACCCTGAGATCAAGAGTTGCATGCTCTACCAATTGAGCCAGGCATGTACCCCAAGAACCTTTTAAATATTAAAATATTTGCCCTTTTCAACTTTGAGAGGATAAAACATAGTATCACAAGTTTCAGGCCACTGCAAGAAAATACCCACCCAGTCTAAAAAAACTTGGAGGGGGGTGTCTGGGTGGCTCAGTCAGTTAGACATCGGACTTTGGCTCAGGTCTCGATTTCGTGGTTTGTTAGTTCAGGCCCTGCATCAGGCTCTACTGACAGCTGATTGCCCAGAGCCTGCTTTGGATCCTCTCTCTCCCTCTCTCTGCCCCTCCCCCTGCCTCAAAAAATAAACATTAAAAAAAATAAATAAATAAAAAACCCCTAGAGGGATAGTGTACTACTATTTAGTGCTAAAAAGAAATGAGCTGTCAAGCCATGAAAAGATCTGGAGGATGCTTAAATCCATAATACTAAGTGCAAGAAGCCAATCTGAAATGGCTACAGACTGTATGATTCCAATTATGACATTCTGGAAAAGGCAAAAAAAACTCCAGAGACAGTAAAAATGTCAGTGGTTGTTAGCAGAGGAGGGAGGGATGAATAGGTGGGGCACAGAGGATTTTTAGGGCAGTGCTGTTGTGACACAGTATCATAGTCTGATATTATAGTGGTGGATACATGTTACTGAACCCTAATGTAAACTATGGACTTTGGGTGATAATGATGTGTCAGTGTAGCCTCACTGATTATAACAAATGTACCTCTGGTGGGGGATGTCCACAATGTAGCAGGCTATGCATGAGTGGGGGGAAGGGAGTTTAAGGGAAACCTTTGCACTTTACTCTCAATTTTGCTATGAACCTAAAACTGCTCTAAAAAATAAAGTCTATTAAAACAAAAAAAAACTTGGAGGATCTGGTATCTGTTCCAAGTTACGTTGATTAGGGCCCTTTCCATTTTAATTAATATTGGTGCTTTCACTCTAAGAATCCTCAGAAGCAGTGGGGAACCATCTTAGAAAAACAAATCTTAACAAGTAGTCAAATGAAATCACTCCAAATGTGAAAATATACATGTGAGGCTGGACATGTTGGAACACCTTTCCAGTTGAAGAAAAACAAAACAAGTTTTGGTAATTTTAGTAAATTTTTTGACAAGTTTAGTAAATTTAATTCTAACATGTACATTTTAATTTGTTTTCTGCTATAATAAAAACATTTTAAGGGGAGAGTAGGTATAAGAAAAGTGCCATGACTCAACTGTACAATCAGTGACAAACTTTGCCCCGTTTATTACCTGAACTGAAAGTAATATCAGACATGTTAGGGCTTACATTCTTAGATCACACAGGCCCAATTACTTGGGGGATTAGCTGTCATTTTACATTCTCTTCAAGAGTGGAGCTGCTGACTAGGAAAGCCAGGGGAAAAAGAAAGTCACCTTGGCACCCACAACTCAAAGGAGCATTCTGGGTTCTCAGGAGGTGACACCTGAACACATGGAGGGTACTGGAATCGTTAAATAATTCTACTGCAGTGTGACTCCTCTCGTGTGCTTCCACCCTACACTTAGGTTTAAGAGACATGCCATTTAATCTTCTCCTAGAAAGCAGGGAACAAATTGACTATTTCAAGCTGGCTACATATTTGCCATTTAAAATTGTCATACTGTTATCTTCTCACAGAGCTTTACAAACAGTTTTTAGGCAAGGCAAATGTATTCAAGAAAGTTCGGGCATAGGTTTTTGTTTTAAATTTAGGTTTGTCTTTTTCTTGGGAAGGGAAAGGGAGCTGCAGAGAGAGACTTGCTATCACAAAGAAAAGTCTTCCACAAATGTCATCTGACTCAAGGCAACCTATGGACTTTGGGAAGTCAGCTGGGAACACAGAGTAATGAGCGAACACCGAGCCTCCTGCGTCTGACCTCTCAGCACCTGCTCCACTGTAGCCTAGAAAAAGGAAACTCTTGGCTTTTCCACATGGGTAGAGGTTGCCCCCACCCCCACCCCCGCCCCCTTCAAGCAAACGGACACCAACACCAGCATCAAACTGTAGGCGAACAATGAGTATCCAACGAGTTTGTCAAAAAACAGCGCCAGGGCAAGGGGGCAAAGGAGAGCGACCAGACGCGGGGTGCTCACTCAGGACGCCCTCAGGAGAGGTCTGTTCACTCCAGCCTGGGAAACCAGAACCCTGTTCCCGCACCACCCCGAGGACTCACACTCAGGTGCGGCGCCGACACCGCCGCGGTGGAGAGGGGACCGCCTCGTCGTGGCCGCCCACTCCTCTTGCCCCAAATGACCCCGGCACCCGGGAGAGGTTGTCTCGGGGGGTTCGCTCCCTTTTTCCCGGAAACATGGGAGTAGCGGAGCGGCCACTGGTGTGTGGCCGCGCCACCTGCCTGCAGGCCCGGCTCGCAGGTGAGGCGCGGGCAGGTAACCGCACCTGCTCGACAACCCCACCTGCTGCGTCCCCTCGCCCCCGTCCTCTGCCTCCACCAGCGGGGTGGGCTCGGCTCCTCCTCCGGGAGCGGGGGGCGCCCCGCTCCGACCTACCTGCGCGACCCCGGCCCCCGGCGCCCGCGCTCCGCGCCGCGTGCGCCCCGCGCCGCTCCGGGCGCGCCGGCGGCGGCCCCGCGCCGGCACTTTCTCGGCTGACGGCTGCTGCGGGCTCAGCGGGAAGCCCCAGCGCTGCCGGGCTCGCCGCCTCCGAGCGGCTCCATTGTGACGCGGCGCGTTCCGCCGGCCAATCGGCGCGCGGCGGCGCGAACCGCTGACTAAGTTCGCGTGTGGAGGAGGAGGGGACTGGGCGGAGGCGGGAGGCGGAGGCGGCGGCCGCGGCGCTGCGCGGCGGCGGTGGTGGCCGAGGCGGAGGGGGAAGAGGTGGCGAGGGGGAAGAGGCAGCGGCCGCTCCGGGAGCTGCCCCTGCCGTGAAATGTGCAGCAGCCTTGGCCCGAGCGTGTGCCGGGCTTCGGGACCGCGGGGCCGGTGACTCGCCGCTCGCCGGTGGAAACAAAGCGCGGCTGCCGTCGCCCGGAGCGCGCCATGTGGCCGCCCCGGGCCGCTGGCCACTGCCTCCGGCCGGCCGGCGGCAGCACCCCGCCCCTCCCCCAGCTACACGACTCGCGGGGGGCTGGACAGAGCGGGGACTCTTTTCCAGACACGCGAGGGACAGGGGCTTAGGGCCGTCTGCGGGGCGCGCCGTGCAAGACTTCGGAAGTACAGTATTTATGTAGCGCCCCCCCCTCCCGCCCTGCCTTTTCACGTGGGCACCCTGAGTAACTTGTTATTTACATAATGTGTCGGGCCCTGAGGGAAGGCTCAGGTGGACCACGTGGAACCTATCTCTGACACACACAAGTCCCTTTACTTTTCTTTACTCTGAGGGTTTAGGCCACAGGCCCGAGCCCCTGTGCCAAACCAAGCGGCTTAAATTAGGATTCTGGGACTCCAATACCATCCCCCTCTCTCAGAGGTCCTTATCCTGGGGGCGAAGAGGGAACTGGGTGGAGGGGCCGCACTTCACTCATCACCAGCGTCTTGCCGCTAATAAACCGCAGGACCACCCCATCTACTGCCCTACTCGGGTCCCTCTGCAGTTGGGGCCCCGCGTTTGAAAAGTGACAATGTGCCTTACAGGACAAACAAAAAATCCAAACCCAGGAATCCGGGGGACGTGATAACGTTGTCATCTTCACTCAGCCCCCACTCTCATTCCCACCCCAGATTCATCTCAGTCCATTTGCACAGACTAACCTCTTCAACACGATTCAATTACATTAGGCAGCATTTATATCCCTGAGTTGCCATGGAAATCACATTCCCATTAAAAAAAAAAATATGTTTGTAGAGGGACCTCCCAAAGGAATAAAATGAAGACTGTAAAAGACTCAGCATCTGGGGGCATATCTGATGGGTTTGGGTAAGTAAGAATGAAGAAATGGCACAACCTAGTTCTAGGAGAGCACGTCGTGTTCCACAGACTGTTCAGGTTAGGACTACAATTCGAATTACTCTGAAAGGGATTAAGAGGGCTGTCTTTCGGGCACTGTGCTATTCTTTCCTTGTCCATTCCATTCTGGGTTGGCAGCCGTATTTCTTCTTGGGTCTTGAAGGAAAGGTTGAAAGGGCATTCCTGCATTTGGTCATTCATTTTACTGAGTTTACGGGTGAGATACTGTGTATGTACAGATCAATTAAGCCAATTAGGTTTAGGTTTGCTGCTCAAACAGCTTACTATCTGCAGAAGAAGATTAAAAAAATATACAGAATTAAATATGAAACAAGGAAAAGAGTGCTGTAAGCGATACTGATGATAAAACGATGAGATTAAAAATTGAAAATGTCTGGGGCACCTGGGTGGCTCAGGTGGTTAAGCATCCGTCTCTTGATTTTGGCTGAGGCCGTGATCTCACAGTTAGTGGGATTGAGCCCCACGTTGGGCTCTTGCACTAACACCACTGAGCTTGCTTGGGATTCTCTCTTCCTCCCTCTGCCCCTCCCCCACTCTCATGCACAACCTCTTGTGTTCGCACACCCATGCACAATCTCAAAATAAACTTAAATATTGAAAATGTCTAATTTTCCATGTGTTTCTTCGAATGTTTGGAAAGGAATATTCTCTTCCCGTGCAAATCCATGGACAAATAATCCATCTTCTATTAGAGCAATATCACTACCTGTGTGGACTGGGAGTAATTGCTTAACATCCTTGGGAGTCAGTCTCTTCAGGTATAAAATAAAAGATTGTAAACTAGATGATGGGTTAAGATTCCAATTCCAATGATAGGATGAATGAAAAAGTGACCTCATGCTTGGTAACCCAAGGTACCATTAGCAAGAAGTTAAAGTGATCAAGTGTATTAAGACTGCATTAGCCCTGGATTAATCTCTGATATGTAGCTTATAAATATGTTTATTTTAATCTAATTCTCATGAACAAAGCCACCCTCCATGATGACAACATTTATTACTGAATAATGGGCTTCTGAATTTGTGATATTGCTTCTAGAAATCCTTTTCTGAAACTGTAGCAATCAACGAATGTTTCTTTTGTTTCTTCTTCCTCCTGTGATGCTTCATATAAGCTCCTGCTTGCATTACAGCTAGAAGAAAGATGGATAACTTCTAATGCTGTTTTCAGAGAACTTTAATGCTATGTACATTCTATGAGACCATAAAGAAGAGAAAGTATTTAGTAACTGGAAACTATTGGCATCCCAGGGTAGGCTTTATAATGAGAAACACAAATACTGTTTGGCTTTTTATGCCTATACCCAGTTTTACCACTACATTGTAATCTCTTTGAAAACAGGACCTGTGGAGTCTTAGAATAGTTCAGTCCTTACAGGATTATAGGAGTATCTGAAATTCTCTAAGGGACACTCTAAGTTATTTTGATAAAAAAAAAAGTTAAAAGACAGTCACTATTTCCACAGCCAGATTAATCGAGGTCTAAAATATTGGCAGGTCACTTCATGGCTGATTCTCTGAAAAAAAAAAAAAAATCTCTGAGTAACATCAGCGTAAGCTATGCTCCATGTGGCTGCCTTGATAAGAGTTTCATTTCTCTGAGTCTTGAGAAAATTTTTATGATTAATGGAAGAAAGAATATTATCCAATATTAACAGTTCTTTTCCAATTCTGTATTCTAAAAATTATTTATGATAATGAAAAATCCTCTTTCTCTAAATTAATTAAACATTGAATGTCTAGAGTGTAAAAAAGAAAGCACTGGGGATTTGACAGAGGTGAGGAGGGATATCAAGATAAATATAATTAGTCATTTTCTTAAAGATATGTACTAAAGTGTGGAAGGTATATCCAGATAGTATACAGCATCTTAAAGAGGAGGGTTGGTGGGCCATGTAGAGTTGAGGGAGAATCACACTGAACATGGGTCTCAGGAAGTTCGGCTAGCTTTAAAATTCTAAACTGGATTATTACTTTTAAATATTGTCTCAGCATCATAGTTCAAGTTTTTTAGTTCTACTGAGATGTCAGTTCAGAAGAAAAGAACAGAAATTAGAAGTCATTCACAGTTTTGCATTCTCAGAAAGTTTGTCAGAATCCCCCTGGCTCAGCTATATATGGTTGAGCATGTTGTCATGATCAAGAATTTTTATTTTTGGCCAACACTTCACCATGTTTTCCTGCCCTTTTCAGTCTACTGGTTTCAGAGCTTTCACATGAGTTTTCCTTGGGCCTGGGGAAGATTCTGAGAATAACCCCTGAGGATGAGCTCAGTGGTAGTGATTCTGAGGACAGGATGAGTAGGACATTGTGCCTGTGTTTAGAATAAAGTAGCTTGATCTAGAAATCCAAACTGCAATTGTGCAAGGCTGCTGTGCACTTCAGTGTGAGTTGATCCCTTATCACGGTCCCAGTGTAGAATATTCATGACCAGTTACTTTGTTTTCCACCCACAATGCTGATTGCCCCCTCTGCCACCCCTTCCTTATGAGAAAGGTGCCATGAAGGTGACCTCCTAGCTTCTTCTCTGAAGGAAAAACACCAATTCCTGCAGCAGGATGCCCGGCATCCCCAGCTGATCTGTCTTCTGGGAAGTTGTCCAAATATTTCTTTGAAAGTTTCTCATGCATCCCATTTAAAGAATATATACTGTCATCTGGGTCACATATTGGAATCCACCATAGAGCATCCAGCCAGTTATTGACTTTGTCCCTTTCTTATCCATAAAAAGGAGGTGACTTCTAAGAAAATATTTGCAAGTGAAGCCAGGCTGGAAGCCTAGAATTAAAGCAGAGCTGGTACTCCTCAGCTCCTGCAAAGTGGTCTTCAAAAGCTCTGATGAATTCTGCTAGTGACTGAGACAGTGCTTGCTAGGATCCCTACAATGATTCAATATGTGATCCATGAACCATGTTGGAATCTGAACAAGAGGTATCCTGGTAGTGTTAAAGTGGCTGGTTTCTAAGGTTCCCCATACTAAGCCCTTCCATTTATTTGGTGGGGAGTAACCCAAGTCTAACAGCAGCCACACCCTGATTTCTCCCCTTATTTACCCCTCAGCAGCTGTGTGTACGTGTGTGTATGCATGCAGGCACGTGCATTTCTTGGCCTAATATTAGGTCATCTGTTAATTATAATATACATTGAGTACTGCAACTTTAAGGGTAGGGACTAATATAGTTCTGTGGTTTATCAATGATAAAAAAAATTACTTATAAAAGAACAGGATTCAGAACATTTTAGAGCTGGAGAAGAAAGAAATATATGCCAGAAAGAACACAGGACTTGGAGTCTCGGGTTCTATTGGTGGCTCTTATGGCCATGTGACCTAGGTCAGACCCCTAACAGTCTAGGGAGGAGTTTCTATTTTACAAGGTGTTTAATATATCTATCCTGGACTATATAAGAAAAGAAGTCTCATACTTCATTTCACTCACTCATTTATCATCCAACAAACATTTATTCTATGCAAAATAGTGTACCTGCTTCTGGGGATACACTGGTCCATATGATGGATGTGACTTTTTTCTTCCTGAGATCCACATTCTCTAGGCCTTCCTCCAGAGAATCTTAGGCTGAGTGTAATAAATCAATGAGGACTAACTAACCAAACTCCAGTCTGTCCCCACAACACCCTTCTCTTTGGCTTTGTCTCCTGAATCCTGCATATCTAAATGCAAACACACTTTCCAATTACCTACTTAGTCTTCTGCTGACATATCTTGGCAAACCTCTTTGCATCCAATTCACTCTCTCCACCAAACTATAATAGTTTTCAGAGCATGTAAAAGCAAAAGGACACTTGAGAAATGTAAAGTTTTTAAAACAAACAAACAAAAAAATAGAGGCGAGTATGTAGCCAGATATGTGAGCAAACCACAGGGCCCGGTAGACCCTCCTAACACAGGATATTGACCTGGCTCAGAACCTATGACTCAATTATCCCGTATAGTAGCCGAATATAACTTGGCTACCTTATGAAAAAGGACAGCAAAATAATAAACCGGATGTTCTTTTTTCATTACAAAACCAAGGGGCCAAGGTAGTAGGGCTTACACTGGTAGAGGGGAAGGCGGGTTAAAGTAGGAAAAACTTCTCAGAGAAATTAAGACTGATGAGTGACTTAAAGCACTCAGGGCTTCAAAGGAAACCTGTTGTTTTAGTGAGTAGAATAGCTTCTGGCGGCTGACAAAGGCCTGTGTAGGTGGAAGAGTTACACACAGCTTGAATTCAAGTAGAAATGAGAGGGGAGCATCCTGAAGGATGAAAACAGGTATATAGGTGGGTGGAACTTTTACAATTTTATCTTTATCTTTGAATGAACTTGACTGTCAAACAAAATTCCTGGACTTCTTTAATTTATCAATTCAATAAACAGATATAATCTTTTGCTCTTCAGGGTCTTCTAGGACAAAAAGATGTGTGCATTCTGAGTAAATAACAATCATAATGCAAATAGTTTCTATTCGTAAACTACTTTAGAGTTCATGCAAATCACCCAATGTATTATAGTCATTTCTAAACAATATGCTTTTTACCTCTATACTCTGTATACCTAATAGTGCTATCATCTATTAACAGTTCCTAGCCTTGCTGAGTTACTCTGCTAAACTTCCTGCAGCCCAGCCACCATTCAGAGGCCCAGTGGGTTGAAAGATGACAATGGCTTAAAGGCAGATCCCTAACATCCTCTGAAGGAAGACTGTGAGACTGTGGACCTCAGGAGGATGAGGGCCCCATCCATCACATGTACTAGTGTATCCCCAGAAACTGGTACAGTGTTTTGCACGTGGTAGGCACAGAATAAATATTTGTCAAATGATAAATGAAGAGATGCAATAAAATACAATCTGAGATTTCTGAAATGCACATATTCTCTGTCCTGTATATTTCAGGGTTATCTCAGGATTTAACCCCTAGCTCTGTTTCCTTCATGTCCCACAGTTTAACATGTTCTTACTAGACTGAAGAATCAACAAATTTAAAGACTGGGATTGAGAAGTGCAAAGGAATACATGGGGATGATTTGACAAGACAAGTGAATACTGTACAAGTAGCAACATTTGTTGAAGTTAGCTAAAAATCGCTTATTACAAGATCACTTATATTCTCATGGCTGTGGATGTCTTCAGTTCCTCTTTCTTGATAACATATAGATCCACACTGGCATTGGGCCATTTTTTTCTAACTTGAGTGTCTTGCGGTGTTGAAATTTAATAATATCTTGAGATTTCTTTGATAATTTTTGACCAGAGGATTGGCTTTGGAGATGCCAGAAACTATGATGATTAGCATAAAAGACAGCATATAAGATATATGACTCATGTAAAAACATGAGTCAGCAAATCATGACTACTTTTACAAACAGCTACCTAAATTTAACATAATGACTAAAAGCATGGATTCTGTAGCAAGGCTACTTGGATTCAAATGTTGGTTGGCTTTGCCCTTATGAGCTGTTTGAGTTTTGTTATTACTTAATTTCTCTGTTCCTTAGTTTTCTACTTGAAAAATGGGTTGTGGTAAGGTTTAAATGAATAATATGGTAGAATAGTTCCAGAAACGTATTAATTTACCTCTTATCATGATCTTTGGCAAGTCACTTACCCATTTTGAGCTAAGAGTTTCCATGCACAAAATGAGAGGTCTTGAGTAGATTATCCCTAATGCCCTGAATCTATTGTTTTCAAATAAACAGTCTATGTGACTATGTGTTTTTCTACATATATCTGTGTGGTTAGAGATGAAGTGAGTAGTTAGTAAATGCTTTCCTTGATTGATGGAAGAAGTGGTTACTGGGAGATTGGGCCAAGCTTCTTCACTGTTCTCTAAATTCCTTGAAAGAGGAAATATATTGTTTCTTCTTTGGTATCCCGAGGCCTAACATGGTACCTGGGGATAGTGGGCACTCAATAAACTGCTAATTAATGTGGAATAAATGCCCTTGTGTCTTATGTTCCCAGATGTGTGGGAAACAGAAATGGTGGTAACTGTTTCCTAAGCCTTTTCGCATTTTTTAACACTACTTACGCAAAGTATTCAAATGCCATGAGTGCTCTCCACTATGAAATCCATAGTGCAAGGATTCAGTTGATAAGTTTTTGAAGCAGATACTGATTTGAGTTCAGAAGTCCTGGATTTTAGACTTAGGATATGGCAGATAGACATATTTTGCTGTTTCAAGTACATATTTGGTGTTATGGCACTAAGGATGATATGATATGATTAGCACTCTAATTTCTTTGCTTTCTGTTTCTGACCTTTCTTCAGAGCATTTGTATCTATACATTTGTACGAATTTTGTATTCTTTCTCATTCATTGTAAATAAAAAGAGAGGGACAGCACTAATTAAAATATCAATGTTGAGAAAGCAAAAAGACAACCCAGAGAATGGTAGAAAATATTTATAAATCATATATCTGATAAGGGACTTGTAAAAAATACAGGAAACCCAATTTTAAAATGAACAAAATATTTGAATTGACATTTCTCAAAAAAAATACATGGACAATAAGCAAATGAAAAGATACTCAACATCATTAGTCATTAGAAAAATGCAAATGAAAACCACAAGGAGATACTACTTTGAATGCATTAGGATGATTCAAATAAAAAGAGTGACAAGTCTCAGTGAGGATGTGGAGATATTGGAACCCTTATAACATTGCTGATGGGATTGTAAAATGGTATGCAAACCTTGGAAGACAGCCTGAAAGCTTCTCAAAATGTTGAGCATAGAATAACTAGCAATTCTACTCCTAGGAATATCCTCAAGATAATTGAAAACATATCACCACACAAAAACCTACACACGGATGTTCATAGCTATATTATTCATAATAACCAAAAGGTAGAAAGAGCCCAAAATATCCATCAACTGATGAATGGATAAAGAAATTATGGTGTATCCATATAACTGAATATTTCTTAGCCATAAAAAGTAATGAAGTATTGATATGTGCTACAACATAGTTGAACCTCAGAAACACGCCCAGTGAAAGGAACCAGTCACAAAAGACCACATATCACATGACTCCATTTATATGAAATATCCAGAATTGGCAAATCTATACACACTAAAGTAGTGTGTCAGGGGTTCGGGAGAAGGGTCAGAAAACAACTGCTAATGGGTACAGGGTTTATTTTGGGGTGATGAAATGTACTAATACTAGATAGTGATAATGATTACACAACTCTGCATAATACTAAACGACACCTTAAAAAGGTGAATTTTGTGGTGAACCTCAATATAATTGCTATTAAACAAAATCAATGTCCTCTAAATACATCCAGTTGCAATAACCATAGGATAAAATTTCAGGCTTTCTTGGATTTTTTTAAACCTGTACTTTGCCATATAAAGATCTCCTAGAGAGCTAAGCCTGTCAAGTGATTTCTGTTTTGTTTTGTTTTCAACTAAAGAATAAACTGAAGTTGTGTTTGTATAATGCCAAAATTACTGATTAAGAAGAAAAAAAAGCAATTCAGTTATTTTGGTTTTATTGAATTTAAACTTTTTACCTTCTAGTTTGCAAACTATCCGGTGTGTTCATTTTTTAAAATAAAATGTATAAAAAAATGAATTCTGTATCAAGTACTCCCCAAACTGTGCATTTGGACTTATAATAAATGCTGGCTAGGGCTTAAAAAATGATATGGAATGTTTTATGTATATATATTTCTCTCTTTATTTTTGTCAGTTTTATTTTATTATTTTTTTAGCGTTTATTTGCGTACTTTTGAGAGAGAGAGAGCACAAGTGGGGGAGGGACAAGAGAGAGAGGGAGACCCAGAATCTGAAGAAGGCTCCAGGCTCTGAGCTGTCAGCACAGAGCCTGATGTGGGGCTTGAACTCATAAACTATGAGATCATGACTTGAGCTGAAGTTGGATGCTTAACCAGCTGAGACATCCAGGTGCCCCTTCATTTTTGTCAGTTTTAATTTCATATCTTTGATATTGTTGTTAGGTGCATATATGTTTATAATTGTTATATCTTCCTGATGGATTAATAGTTTCACCATTCTAAAATGTCCCTCCAGGTTTATTGTTATTTGCATGATGTATCTTTTTTTCATCCTTTTACTTTCAATCTATTCATAATTTGGCAACAAACTGTATCTCCTGTAGACAGCATGTAGTTGAGTCCTGTTGTTTTTTGTTTTTTATTTAAACCCAGTCTGACAATCTCTGCCTTCAATGGAATTATTTGGTCAATTCACATTTGTTATTAATATAGTTGGATACACTTGCCATGTTGTTTTCCATATGCCTCAAGTCTTGTTTATTTATTTCTCCTTTACTGCTTACTTTTGCATTAACTGAACGCTTCCTAATGTTGCATTTTAATTTCTTTAACGATTTTATTGCTATATAGTTATTTCCTTAGTAATTGCTTTACGGCTTACCATATACATCTTAATATATTAAAAACAGCTCAGAATTATATTAACAATTCCAGCGAGATGTAGAAGCATCATTCCCATATAGTTCTGTTCTCTTTGCTATGTTGTTGTGGTATCATTATATAATAATATACTTTATGTATATATACATATATACATATATATATGTATATATACATATATATAACATATACATGTTATAAACCCAATAATAAATTGTTATAATTATTACATTTATGGCTTTTAAAGAAGCTGAGAGAAGAAAGAACAAGTATATAATTTATAGCTTCTGTTATATTAACCATCTTATTTATCATTTTAGGTTTTCTATATTTGTTCCTGTGTACTCAAGGTAACATTTTGAGTCAATTTGTAGCCCAATACAGCTTTGTTCCCCCCACCTCCTTGTCCTCCTTGTTATGGGCAAATACATTACATTTCTGAAAGTTACAGGCCCAACAATACAATTACAGACATATTGCTTTATGCTCTTTAAATCAGTTAAGAGAATAATGGATAAGAACTAAGCATTTATCCTCTGATAGTTGCATAATGACCTTTACCAGTGTTCTTTGCTTCTGTTGTATGTGGATTCAGATTACTTTCTGGTGTTACTTGCTTTCAACCTGTTGAATTTGCTTTAGTACTTCTTGTAAGGCAGATCTGCTAGCAATAGGTTCTCTTGGTTTTCATTCATCCAAATGTCTTTCGTTTCACCTTCATTTTTGAATAACAGTTTTGCTAGATATAGGATTCTTGGTTGACAGTTTTTTAAATTTGAGGACTTTGAATATGTTATACCATTGCCTTCAGACATCCATTGTTTCTGACAAGAAGTTGACTCTTAATTAAGAATTTCCTTATAAGTGAGTAATCCTTTTTCTCTTGCTGTTCTCAAGGTTTTCTTTGGCCTTTCTACTCTGATGTATCTATTTATAGATCTCTTTGAGTTTATCTTTCTTACAGCTTTTTGTACTCCCCAGATGTGTAGATTTGTATTTTTCAGTAAATTTGGGAAGTTTTCAGCCATTAATTTTTCAATTTTTTCTGCTTCATTCTGTCTCTGTTCTCCTTCCAGTACTGCCATAACATATATTTTGGTGTGCTTAATACTATCCTACATTTCTCTGAAGCTCTGTTCATTTTTATTCATCCTTTTTTTCTCTCTGTTCTTTGGACTGTGTAATTTCTATTGATTATTTTTGAGTTCTCTACTTCTTTCTTCTGCCAGTTCAAATTTTCTATTCAGTGTGTCTAGTGAATTTTAAAATTTCAGTTACTGCATTTTTCAACTTCAGAATTTCCATTTGGTTCTTTTCATAATTTCTATCTCTTCATTAATGTTTTCTACATGATGTTACATTGTCATCATACTTTCTTTCTAAAAGCATGGTTCCCTTTAGTTCTTTAAACATATTTATAATGGCTTCTTTCAGGTCTTTGTGGTAAATCTGACATCTGGTCTCTCTCTTCTTTTTATTATTTAAAATTCAAGTTAGTTAACATATAGTGTAGTATTGGTTTCAAGAGTAGAATTTCGTGATTCATCACTTACATATGACATGCAGTGCTCATCTCCACATGCCCTCCCTAATGCCCATTACCCATTTTGCCCATTCTTTCACCTACCTCCCCTCCAGTGACCCTCAGTTTGTTTCTATATAAACAATGTCTTATGGTTTGCCTCTCTCTCTGTTTTTATTTTATTTTTTCTTCCCTTCCCCAATATTCATGTGTTTTGTTTCTTAAATTCCACATATGAGTGAAATTATATATTTGTCTTTCTCTGACTGACTTATTTCACTTAGCATAATACACTCTAGTTCCATACATGTTGTTGCAAATGGCAAGATTTCATTCTTTGTGATTGTTGAGTAATATTCCATTGTGTGTGTGTGTGTGTGTGTGTGTGTGTAGCACATCTTCTTCTTCTTTTTTTTTTAACGTTTATTTATTTTTGAGACAGAGACAGAGCATGAACAGGGGAGGGTCAGAGAAAGAGAGGGAGACACAGAATCTGAAACAGTCTCCAGGCTCCGAGCTGTCAGCACAGAGCCTGACGCGGGGCTTGAACTCATGAACCGCGAGACCATGCCCTGAGCCGAAGTTGGACGCTTAACCGACTGAGCCACCCAGGTGCCCCATAGCACATCTTCTTTATTCATTCATCAGTCAATGGAAATTTGGACTCTTTCCATAATTTGGCTATTGTTTATAGTGCTGCTATAGATATTGGGGTGCATGTACCCATTTGAATCAGCATTTTTGTATTCTTTGGATAAATACTTAGTAGTGTAATTGCTGGGTCATAGGGTAGTTCTATTCTTAACTTTTTGAGGAAATTCCATTCTGTTTTCCAGAGTGGCTGCACCAGTTTGCATTTCCACCAGCAGTGCAAAAGTATTCTCCTTTTGGGGCACCTCAGTCCTTAGTTGGTTGAGGACTTTGGTTCAGGTCATGATCTCATGGTTTGTGAGTTCGAGCCCCACATCGGGCTCTTTGCTGTCAGCACAGAGCCTGCTTCAGATCCTCTGTCCCCCCCACCTCTTTCTGACCCTCCTCTGCTTGTACTCTCTCTCTCTCAAAAGCAAATAAACATTAAGAAGAACGTATTCTCCTTTCTTTACATCCTCACAAACACCTGTTGTTTCTTGGGTTGTTAACTTTAGCCATTCTGACAAGTGTGAGGTAGTATCTCCTTGCGGTTTTGATTTGTATTTCCCTGCTGATGGGTGAGGGTGATGTTGAGCATCTTTTCATCTATGTTTTCCTGTTTATTTTGTATGTCTCATACTTTTTGGAAACAGAATATTTTAGATCATGTATTATAGCAACTTTGCATACTGGCTTCACCTCTCCCCTCCTCTGGGATTTGTTGTTGTTGGCTGGTTGACTTGATTAGAGACTGGTTAGATTACTTTAATGAAGTCTCTTCCCCACCTCTCCCCTCCACCCTGCTACACACACACACACACACACACACACACACACACACACAATGAAGCCTCTGATGTTTGACATGGGTCCATCCTTGGATATGCTCACAGTCACTCTGGGAGGACAGTAGTATTGGGAGGCTCTCTGTCTGGTTACCTGCCCACGTAGCTCCACTAATTGCTGGTTGATTGCTGCATTGTTTGTAATAATGCTCAGGGGAATACATTGCCTCACACACTAATATAATCAAATGTGGGCTCCTTTGAAGGGATAGTTCCTGACATCAGTGTTTGAGGTTTATTCAGACTTGAGGAAATCTCTTCCAACTGTTTGTTTATTTTTCTCCAGCAACTCTTTGGTTCACTGTGTAGCCTGTATCTTTCACGAATCTCTCAATCTCCTCCCAATTGTCTTTCACCAAAACCTCTACTGTTTTTGAAAGCACCTTTAGGCTTGAACTTCATATCCTGTTGCAAATGAAATTGGTTTCTTTAGGGAGAGATCTTGAGCTTTTGGTTCTATGGCCTGCTTTTCCTCCCTGGCAAAATTTTTGAACCACACCTCTGATGCTGAGGGAAGAAACAATATCTCACTTCTCCCTAAGGGAAACTCCAGCTTAAAGAATTGAGAACTCAGTGGATGTAGGGGCAACAGCCCCAGTGTCCCTGGCTTGTCTCCTGTGGCATGGTACCCCCTGCCCTATGAGTTGAGGCAAGGGCACTTGGGACCTCAGTGTTCTACTGTACCCAAGATAGAGACTTTATCCCATGAGTGGGAGCTGGGTGGAAGGATGGAGTCTCCTCCTCTTGGCTGCATTTGCCCAGAACTTTGCCTCAGCAACTAGTTAGAAGTAGCAACCAGTAGTTAGTAGTTAATACTGGTGTCTTATCCCTCCCAGGGAAATGGCCTTCCAATTAGAAGCTGGGGGAATTCAGAGCCTTGTGTTCTTGTCCGTACTAGTCCAGAGTGGAGTTCTCGTCTCAGGAACTGGAAATAAGGAGGGAGGGTATGGAGTTTGGTTCAAATACCACAGGCTCTTGAAGCTTTATGGAGTTTCAGTAAATAGTCTTGAGTAAATGTTTCCTCATTTGCTGTATGCCCATAGGACCATTTCCATTTTTATATGCCCATGGAGTTAAGCATTTTTTAAATTGTTATTTTAAAAATAATTTCATTAGTTATGCTGAGGAGTGACCCTGAGCTGCATGCTGTCATGCCAGAAGTGGAACCAAGAAAGGGACTCTTTGATCCAGTATAGATTAGCATTGTCTTTAGCTGAGTGCTTGAAATATCTTGGGTTGCTAGTGAAAGGCCTAAGATCTATTTGCATTAATAATAATAATAATAATTGCTTAGGCTAGTATTTCAGAAGCAAGGCCTAAGATGGGCATTCCTGTAGGTGGTTTGTTGAGGGAGTCCTCTTAGAAGAAAACATTTAAAGAAGTGGTGACATGGGGGTACATAAGTCCCCAAGCATCTCTTGAGGGAGATGCTGTAACCCTATACCAGCCAATATGCATTGCATCTAGGGATGTCCTAGTAAAGAGATTCAGAGTGCAGTTCAACAGTGGTAAAGAAGAGTTCAAGAAGTGGACAAAATAGAAATTGTTGGAGAAGTGAATAAAGTATGCCAAAGATGGCCAATGGGGCTAAAACAGACTCTGGTCTCTAGCTTAGAGACCCTTCCTCCGAGTTCTTCTTCCTTTGTTTGCTGTGCACGAAAAAACCCCCACAGATATGGAAGCTGATGACTATAAATTACCCTCCCCACTTGCATTCTGGGCTCAGACCTTTGGAGAAACAGTCTCCTCTGAGCTCTCCGGTGTAAAATAAATCTCCAATCCACCAAGATCTGTGAGTGCTGCTTGGTTTTTCCGCCAGCATTCCAGCCTGGTTCCATAACATACTTGGTTCCCTGACCGGGAAACCCAACCACTCTGGCCCATTGTTGCCACCTGTTTGGGAGAACAGCGAAGCAGTGACTGAGCGAGGGATCGCAAGGGAGAAGGCACGCCCTGCCTGAATTTTGGCAGTCTCCTTCTCGGTTGCCTCAGGCTGGCCCTGCTCCGTGTTCCCACTGGACTCAAAGAGACCTGGTAGGTGAAGACCTGGACCCGACGTTGGAACCAGTAAGGCTGGGGCCCCAAAGAAGTCAGGCCCACCCAAAAGGGTGGAAGGGGGACCTGATCAATCCCTGGAGGCCTTAATAGGTCTCACAGGTAGAAAATTTTGCAGGAGGGAATGTAATAGACTCTGGTGTGTGTGTGTGTGTGTGTGTGTGTGTGTGTGTGTGTGAATGTGTGGCTCAGCCAGGCTTGCCAGTCGAATTTGAGTTTGTGGCTCCATGGACGGGCACCTTTAAGGTCCCCAAAAGTCTACAGAGTCTGAATGGGCTCTCCTCTGTCATAATGAGAGTATAAGGTCTAGGCCGGTATCCGATCAGATTCTGATCTCAAGTCACAAAGCTGAGTCCACTACAGCCAAACCTCACCTAAAATTTCCCTCGGGAATACGACCAGAGGAGTATCTGATTGGTCCTTTCATCCGAGAGGATACCCTCCCTTTGTCTGTCTTTGCCACACTGAACATGACAAAGAAATTAATAATGGGATCAAAACAGAGTAAGCCTACGATTTTATTTTATTTTTTTTCAACGTTTTTTATTTATTTTTGGGACAGAGAGAGACAGAGCATGAACGGGGGAGGGGCAGAGAGAGAGGGAGACACAGAATTGGAAACAGGCTCCAGGCTCCGAGCCATCAGCCCAGAGCCTGACGCGGGGCTCGAACTCACGGACCGCGAGATCGTGACCCGGCTGAAGTCGGACGCTTAACCGACTGCGCCACCCAGGCGCCCCAAGCCTACGATTTTAGAAGTCATGCTTAAAATTTTAAAAAGGGATTTTCAGGCGATTACAGGATGAAAATGTCACCCAGGAAGTTAAGGACCTTTTGGGAACTAGAATGGCTCATTTTCTATGTAAGATGGCCCCCAGAAGGGACATTAGATGGTCAAATGGTGCAGCAGGTTTGGCTAATAGTCACTGGGAACCCAGGCCACCCTGATCAATTTCCATACATCGACTCCTGGCTTGAAATTGCCCGAAATCCCCTGCCTCGGGTGCAATTCATCATTAGCAAACAGAGCCAGGCAAAGGTTTCAGCCACTTTATCCAGAGGCTCACCCAGGGAGCCAAAGAAGCAACCCACTGCTCCTCTAAGATTTAAAGGAGATGTGGAGGAAGATATTGTCTTTCCACCTCTTTATGACTTGCCAAGCTCCCTCCCTGCTGCCCCTGAAACTCCTCCCCCATCTGTCTCTCTGGCTTGGCCAAAGTAGGTGCTGTAATTGGTGCCGCCCATCTCCCCAGCCCTCTCGGACCGGAGAACCCTCCCCACAGGGGCCAGCAGCCAGACTGAGCCCCAGACTCAGACATAACACTCTCCAAATGCCTGTAAAGGAGACGAGAGAGCCTGAAAGACAGAATGAGGATGGAATAGTCCAACCCAGCCATTCCATGATGTATTATCAACCTTTCTCTACAACCGACCTCCTCAGTTGGAAACACAACACTCCATCATACTCTGAAAAGCCACAAGCAATGGTCAACCTGATGGAGTCCCTCTTCCAGACCCACTGACTGACTTGGGAAGATTGTCAACAGTTACTCCGTACTCTGTTTAATACAGAAGAAAAAGAAGAAGAATGAGAGAAACACGACAGTAGCTAGAAGATCACTCACCTCCAGGGATTAATGACCCTGCTGTCTGGGCTCAAGCTGCCATGCCTGAAGAACGCCCAACATGGGATTTCACCACAGAAGAAGGACAGGCCCACATCTGATGATACCAGGAAGCCCTCCTTCAGGGAGTCTGAGCTGGAGCCAAAAAGCCCATGAACATGACTAAAATATCGTCAGTCACGCAGCACCCTGGGGAGTCTCTTGGAGATTACTATGAAAGATTATGTGAAGCATACCATGTATACACCCTGTTTGAGCCTGAAGCACCAGAAAGTCAACAGATGGTAAATACCTCTTTTGTGGCACAGGCTGCCCCAGTTATCAGAAGAAAACTCCAGAAGTTGGAGGGCTTTGCTGGGATGAATATCACTCAGCTGATTGAGGTCGCCAATAGTTTCATGAACAGAGAAGTCACAGACTAAAAAAGGCCACCCTTCTTGCAGCAGCACTAAAAGAAACAGACGCTGCAAAGATGGGAAGACCCCAACTACCAAAAGGGGGGAAAGCCCAGAGTCCCCTTAGCAAGGGAGCAATGTGCATACTGTAAAGAGAAGGGACACTGGAAGAATGAATGTCCAAATTGGAAGGGGCCCTCAAAACCCAGCCGATATCAGGAGGAACCTCTAGGTGAGAACCTTGTTGGTCTGGCTGGGGTAGAATTAGACTGAGGGAGACGGGGCTCTTTCTCTCTTTGCCCCCATGAGCCCACAGTCGAAATGAAGGTAGGAAGCTGAACAATAACTTTAATGGTTGACATTGGGGCTGAATACTCCATGTTACTTCCCTGGTGGGCACCCTTAAGCCAAAAGACGGCAACCATACTTGGGACTACTGGGACATGGGCAATGCAGCAGCCCTTCTGTCAAGTTCGACAATATGAACTTAGGGGCCACAATATGAACTTGGGGGTCTGGCATGAGTTCCTCTACTTACATGACTGCCTGATTCCTCTCTTGGGCCTGGATCTTCTCTCCAAACTTGGGGCCCAGATAACCTTTGAACCCACTGGACATACTAGCCTCCAATTAAACCCAAGGCAGAAGGAAACCCTGGTCTTGGCGATTACCCTGCCAAGGGAAGAAGAATGGAGACTGTTCTGTGCCCAGGCCTCACCCTGTAGCCCGTCAGCATTCAGTCTTACATTCCCCTCCATATGGGCTGAAGATAACCCACCTGGACTAGCTTGGAGTCGGGCCCCCATCATTGTTGACCTGATCCCTGGAGCCCAACCTCAGAGACAAGGCAGTAACCCCTTCCACTCGAGGCTAGAATGGGTATACAAGAGCATCTGACCAAGCTCAGAGAAGCAGGTATTCTAATTGAATGCCAATGGGCTTGGAATACCCCACTCTTGCCAGTCAAGAAGCCAGGAGGAGGATACCGACCAGTACAGGATTTGAGGCCCATTAACAAAGTGACTGTTTCCTTACACCCGGTGGTTCCAAACCCATATACTCTCCTCAGCCAAATTCTGGGGTCAGCCAGATGGTTTACATGCCTCGACCTAAAGGCTGCTTTCTTCTGCCTCCGCCTGGCTCCTCAAAGTCAACCATTGTTTGCCTTTGAATGGACTGAGCCCATTACAGGGCACCAGATGCAGCTGACCTGGACATGACTTCCCCAAGGTTTCAAGAACTCGCCCACTCTTTTTGGGGAAGCACTAGCTACAGACCTCACTGACTTTCTGAGGGAAACCACAGGGTGTGTCCTCCTCCAATATGTAGATGACCTTCTCCTTGCCAGCGACACCCAAGAAGACTGTATGAAAAGTACCAAGGCCCTTCTGCAGCTCCTGTCCTACTCGGGGTACCGGGCCTCTTGGAAAAAGGCACAGATTTGTTAGCAGCAGGTCTGATACTTAGGCTTCCTCCTCACAAAAGGAAAAAGAGAACTAGGACCGGAAAGGAAGAAAGTTATCACCACACTGCCACAGCCCCAAACAAAACAAGGCTTGTGTGAAGTTTTAGGGGCCACAGCGTTCTGTCGCATTTGGGTTCCCAGATTCTCAGCCATAGTGATGCCCCTCTATGACCTGTTGGGAGGGCCAGACCGGGAGCCCTTGCATGGACTAAGGAGGCAAGGGCCGCTTTCACAGAAATAAAGTTGGCTCTGGGACGAGCCCCAGCCCTGGGTTTGCCTGACATAGAAAGGCCCTTTAAGCTCTTCGTACATGAAAAGGACAAAATAGCCCTTGGAGTGCTCACTCAAAGCATGGGGCCTTGGCAATGGCCAGTGGCCTACCTGTCAAAAAAAACTTGATCCTGTGGCTTCAGGATGGCCACTGTGCCTCAGAGCGCTGGCAGCCACAGTCCTGCTCATCAAGGAGGCAGACAAACTCACACCGGGACAAACACTTAATGTTAAGGTCCCACACGCGGTCATGTCCCTCGTGGGCACCCAAGGACATCATTTCCTCTCCAATTCTTGGCTGACACAATACCAAGGCCTTATCTATGAAAACCCAAGGGTCACTCTTGAAACAGTAAGAACACTAAACCCAGCCACCTTCCTTCCCACGGAGGAGGGAGAACCCGACCATGACTGTTCCAAAGTAGTGGATGAAGTCCACACCAGCCACCTGGACCTCCAAGACCAGCCTATAACAAGCCAGGAGATCACCCTGTTCAGCAATGGGAGCAGCTATTTACAAGAGGGCAGCGGAAGAGCAGGATACATGCTAACCACAACTTCCAAAGTTCTGGAAGCCAAGGCTTTGCCGGAAGGATGGTCGGCACAACGAGCTGAACTGTATGCCTTAACCCGAGCCCTCATCCTTGGCAAAAGTAAACAAGTTACCATCTACACTGATTCCCAGTATGCTTTCGCTACTGTGCATGTGCACAGGGCCATCCATAAAGAAAGAGGCCTCCTTACTGCTGCAGGGAAAACTATCAAAAACAAGGAAGAAATACTAAAGCTTCTTGAGGCCATGTGGCTGCCAGACAAGGTAGCTATCCTACACTGTAAGGGGCATCGGAAAGGAGATGACCCCATAACTCAAGGAAATCACCTGGCCAACAAAACAGCCAGAGTGGCCGCCTGTGGTGACCCAGGCAAAACTCCTACCTACACTATGACTCTTGTGCCCCAGAGGGAAGCCTCCCCGCCCCTGTACACAAACAAAGAAAGAAGTTGGGCCTCGACAGAAGGGGGCACACTAAGCAAAGAGGGATGGTGGGTCATGCCAAATGGGCACATCTTTGTCCCATCGTCTATGGGAAAACACCTAGTGAAGGAATATCACCAACTCACGCACCTAGGGAAAACTGCACTAGTTTGCCAGCTGCCGGCATTATGCCAAGCTGTCAGTGAACAAAGTGTAATGTGTGCCAAAAATAATGCTTAGTCTGCCCCACGGTCCCCGCCTGGTATGCAAAGGATGGGGGCCGCCCCTTTCAAAGACTTAGAGGTGGACTTTACCGACATACAACCAAATAAAGGATTCAGGTGCCTTCTTGTAATAATCTGCACATATTCGGGGTGGGTCAGAGCATTCCCAACCAGAACGAAACGAAGTCTCGAGGTGGCCAAAGCTTTTCTATGGGAGATTGTGCCTCAGTTTGGTCTACTCTTAACCATACACAGTGCTAACAGACCTGCATTTGTGGCAGACATTATATAAACCCTGACAAAGTCCCTCAACATTACCTGGAAATTGCACACTTCTTACCAACCCAGAGCTCAGGGAAAGGAGAGTGGTTGAATCGCACCCTCAAGGAAACCCTGGCTAAGTTCCACCAGGAGACAAATCTCCCATGGCCAGATTTACTACCGCTGGCCCTCCTGTGTGTCTGATGCATGCCTGGGGCACTGGGATTCTCCCCTTTTGAGTTATTATACGGGCAACCCTCCTGCCCCATGTTTAGGAAAACTCCCAGGAGACCTACACCAGATTGGAGACAAGGGAATAAGAGAACAGCTCCAGACCTTGGGGCAGTCCTAAATAAGTTACAGAGATACACCACAGAAAGGGCCCCAATTTCCTTAGGGATCTCCATTCACCCTTTCAGCCAGGAGACTCTGTGTGGGTCAAAGATTGGAAGAGGGAACCCCTTAGACCACGGTGGACTGGGCCTTATACTGTTATTCTAACAACTCCTACAGCCCCTAAAGTTTCAGGTATCACCCCATGGGTCCATCGCTCCAGAGTTAAGAAGGCCAACTCTGAAGAACCCACAACCTGGCAAAATGATCCAGATCCAGTCAACCCACTTAAACTGACCCTCAAAAGGGAAACTGTCCCTGAGAAACTGGTCCCTGGACCAGGGAAACAGGTCCAGCCCTGCTCCAGCCACACCTTGGAAGCTGGCTGGCCTGTGCATGGCGGAAGCTTGAGGAATCAACGTGTGAACCTAGCCCAGGGGTTTGGATGCAACTCTGCCAGCCCTTGCCCCTTACTGGTGCCATAGCCCTGACCTTACTTCTTACTGTTGGGCTGATAGAGACTGCACCAACAAGCTGGACATGGGACAAAAGATGCATGCTGGGTCTCACATACCTCCCATGGATGGGAGGATTATTAAGTATTGCCTATATATTATGATAACCTCTCTCACCCTCACAACTGCTGCTTACCCACTTTGCCCCCAGGATTGTTATATGACAATAAGGGGGTCAAGGGCATTCAGCGCCTTCACCTCCCTCCACAAAGATTGCTACAAGGGAAAAACACCCACTCTCTGTCAGTCACTCGGTGCCCCAAGGACTAAGTATTGGACCGTAGAGATAACCCAAAATGTCAGGAACCCATGTCAAAACAAGGGCCTCCAGAGGGAAGCGAGCTTGCTACACTTGCCTTCCTCAATGGGGGATCTCGGACGGGGGAGGGGTGCAAGACAGGGCCCTTCAAAAAGTTATAATGGATACCCAGGATAGGGTAATACAAGCCATAAAGGTGACCACTCCCCCGGCAGCCTACCAAGGTTTGAACCTTTCAGCCCTCAATCAGATGCTTACCAATTCCCCACTCCAGCGTTGGGCCACACTACTCTACAAGTCCTCTATAAAATAGATAATCACACCCAAACCTACTGGATGTGCTTGCCCTTCAGCCAGAGAGCTTACTTAGCCACTCCCATCCCTTTGGCCTGGGAAGCTCCTGAAAATCTCAAAACCAACACCTCTGTCTTAATTGGACACCTGGGCACTGGGGTCTGTCTCACAAATGCCGACAATCTAATCTGTACAGTCCCTGAGGGTATGAACGGTGCCTCTCTATGCAGAAGAAATATAACCTTAAAGAGGAATGCAACCCTGTGTTCAACCCCTGGGGTGTTCTATCTGTGTTCTAATTTGGCCTACTGATGCTTAGAGGCCAACTGGACTCAGATATGTTATTCCATCTTCTTAACCCCAGAGATATCCGTATACACTGAAGATGAGCTCCTAACAGTCTTTAGCCCCAAGTCCTGGGCTAAACGGGCAGTCCTGCTATCTGTTCTGATAGGAGCGGGAATTGTGACTGCAATAGGAACTGGAATAGCGGGCACAGGTTCATCTGTAGGACTATACCATAGACTATTTCAAGAGATAAATGAAGACATGGAACAGGTGGCAGGTTCTCTGGTAACCTTACAAAACCAAACAAACTCTCTGGCGGCAGTGACCCTCCAAAATAGGCGAGCCCTCGACCTCCTCACTTCAGAAGAAGGGGGGACTTGCATCTTTCTGGGGGAGGAATGTTGCTATTTTGTAAACTAGTCAGGAATAGTTACAATTAAGGTTAAGGAACTCAAGGAAAGAATTCAATGTAGACAACAGGAAAGTATCAATCAATGGAAAGGATGGGATCTCTCTGATTGGGCATCCTGGCTTCCTGCCCTGGCGGGGGCCCCTCCTCTCCATAATTTTACTTGTATCCATCAGCCCCTGTATACTGAATGCCGTGGTACCTTTTATTGAAAACACTGTTGCTCGCCAAACTACTGCACGTATCTTAGCCGTCCGGGAGTATCAACCTGTAAAACTGAAAGGTGATGCCTACCAAAAAAAATTTTTTAAAGGCATCAAAGGGGGGAATGTTGGAGAAGAGAATAAAGTATGCCAAAGATGGCTGATGGGGCTAAAACAGACTCTGGTCTCTAGCTTAGAGACCTCTCTGTGTTCTTCTTCCTTTGTTTGCCGTGCACGCAAAAACCCCACAGATATGGAAGCTGACAACTATAAATTTCCCTTCCCACTTGCATTATGGGCTCAGACCTTTGGAGAAACAGTCTCCTCTGAGCCCGCCAGCATCAAATAAATCTCCGATCCACCAAGATCTCCGAATGCCACTTGGTTTTTCCACCAGCATTCCAGCTTGGTTCCATAACAAAACGACAGAATAAAATAAAGAAAATAGAGAGAAGAATTAAAAAAAAAGCAAAAAAGCAGGGGTATGCATGGGAGTGTCAGGGCAGGACGAACAATTTCCCCAGTGATCATTCAGGAGTACAAAGGCCCTTGGCTTTGGCCTGAGCCTTCTGAGGTCAGCCTTGTCAGAGCCCAACAATGTTGTAATCTCTTAGTTAATATCATCGAAGGAGTGACAATTTGGGGAACCTTGCCCATGGACCCATTTTCCACTCAATATGCTTACATCATTTGGTTTAGCAAGGAGTAGAGCTATTTCTCTAAAGCAAGAGCCCTGCATGGCAAATATTTTCTTCAGGTTCATTGGCAGTGGAGAGACTTCAAGAGGTACTACATGCTTTGCCCCACCACCAAGCCCCATTGTAGTTCAAGTGCTAAATAGTTAGGTGCTGTATGAACATCAATTTAGATAGCACCCTGCAGCAATCTCTTCAGAAGCTGCTATAGTTTTGTAAATACAGTATGCATGAACCTGGTCTCTCTTTAGTAAGTGACCATGTGATATTTCTTAATAAGAACAAAGTGAAGGAGGGTTGACAGACTAAACCTACTCATTGTTAGGTGTGATAAATGCTATCTTCCTCTACTGAAGATGTTTAATGAAGTAGATTATAGAAACCATTTCAAACCTTTTTTTTTTTTTTTTAAGATTAGGTGAAAGAGAAATTACCATCCAGTAAGAATAAAATTCCAATGAAATGGTAAGTTAGGTATCTAACTAAACCCATGTATGTCAGGGAACATGTAGTGGGGAGTTAGAAATCACTTTTTCTTGTCTTGTTATTTTAAAATACATTAGCAGGGGCACCTGGGTGGCTCAGTTGGTTAAGCCTCCTACTCTTGATTTCACCTCAGTGCATTATCTCATGGTTCATGAGATTGAGCCCCACATGTGGCTCTGTGCTGACAGCGTGAAACCTGCTTGGGATTCTCTGTCTCCCTCTATCTGCCCCTCCCCCATATCAAAAATAAATAAATAAACATTAAAAAAGTAAAATACATTAGCAGATAAGTAACCCTCTCCATAGCACTCATGACTGCAAATAGTGTGCCATTCGAATACCACAGATATATTTAAAAATGGTGATTTTAATCACAAAACAGCAACTGTCCTATTCTCCTAAAACAGATGTTATGATTTCAGACCCAGAAAAACCAGTGCAATCTGACAAGTTAATAACTCCAATAACAAAATCACAAAGACCTCACTGACATATGAATATTGGGGGAGTTATAACAAAGACATTTGGGAGAAATTTAGATATATTCAAATGGAATATTTTCTAAACTTTCCTTTAACATATTACCAAGATTGGTAATATGATTGAATCATATTTTGAGTATCTTGGGTTTCACATTGTTTAAATTTGTCATGCCAGAATATTTGTTTAGCAGATGGCATTTCAATGTTTTTTTAAGGTTGCTTACAGCAGTTTCTAGTACAACTTAAAACTAAATTGTCCTTAGGAAATGATTCCTTATCTCTACCCATTGGAATAAAATCAGAACTCATAGCTGGATTAAACAGAACCTGTGAAGCAATGCTACAAATGATTGATATGTGTTGCTAAATGACCATTACTAATGTTTAGTTCCTTACAAAATCAGACTGATCCATCATTCACTGTTATTTTTGTTATCATTTTGATTTTATGCTGTAATTAGAATGGGCAGCACGTTAAGACCATAACAATATATTAAGACAATAATCTATACTTTGCCTACATCATTTTTCAGTATTTCTGTTATGTCTTAGTTGTGTTCCATGGCAGTGAATTTTTATCTTCAGGGGCTCTTTAATGCCCACAACTCCAAAGTCAACTGTGACTGGAGGGGATAAGACCCTCTCCATGCCTTCAATCTTATTTTTCTCTTGCTAACCCTTGGGATTCTGCTCCATTAAATCAATTCAAGAAGTGTCACTGGTTGATAATAGCTTAATATTCGCTAAAGTCAACAACCACAAAAAGTCATTAAACATCTACTATATCCTAGATGGAGTCTGTGCTTATATTTCATGTTATAACACACACACACACACACACACACACACACACACACCCCAGGCAATTCTCCATGGAAGACTGAAATGTAACAATAACCTCATGATTCTGAATAAACCAAATATTACTAGCTTCCTGATGACACTATATTTTTATCTAGGAAATATAATAAACATTATACTCTTTTTCAAAGTCTACTGACATTGATGAATAAATATGTAATTATTGGCTTACAAAGAACTAAGAAGAGCTGTATCCCATTTTAGGCCAAGTATTCATAGAGGAGACAGAAACCCAGAATTATAAAACAGACTGATTAGGGGTGGTTATTTATTCTAAGCAAGGATACTTTACAGCATTCTTTTAAAGTGTAAACTCTGATTTAAACATTATTTTTATTTTTTAAATATTTATTTATTTTTCAGAGAGAGACAGACAGACAGACAGAGCATGAGTGGGGAAGGGGCAGAGAGAGAGGGAGACACAGAATCTGAAGCAGGCTCCAGGCCCTGAGCTGTCAACACAGAGCCCAACGTGGGGCTCAAACCCACGAATCATGAGATCATGACCTGAACTGAAGTCGGAGGCTTAACTGACTGATCCACCCAGGTGCCCCTTAAACATTATTTTTAATAATTACATTTGAAAAATTCAATTTGTGTACTAACTTTAGGGATATACCTGTTAGCATTACAGCTACAAAGATTTAAATGTTTGAGCTACTTCCTGAAAAATACATCCATTTGGACTGAGTGCTAAATGTAGGTCAAATTACTTTAAAATTTTTTTTTATTTTAGAGAGAGAAAGAGAGCATGAGAGTGAGAGAGAGGGGCAGAGGGGGATGGAGGGGGAGAGACAGAGAGAGAGAATGAGAGAGAGAGAATATCTTAAGCAGGCTTCATGCTGAGTGCAGAGCTGCCACGGGGCTTGATCCCTTGACCCTGGGATCACGACCTGAGATGCAACCAAGAGTCAGATTATACTTTTTCAAATTACTTTTTAAAATTTAAAAACATTGTATTTGATTCTCTTGGAACATTGGGCATAGAGAAGAAGAAAGCAGAGGTAACTAATATTTATTTAATACTCTATTTTTCTAGATTTTATTAAAAATTTTTTTAAGTTTATTTATTTTTGAAAGAGAGAGAGAGAGAGAGAGAGAGAGAGGGCATGAGCAGGGAAGGGCAGAAAGAGAGGGAGAGAGAGACTCCTAAGTAGACTGACCATGCAGAGCCCTAAGTAGGTCTGGAACCCACTAACCACAGGATCATGACCTGAGCCCAAACCAAGCTTAACCAACTGAGCCGCCCAAGTGCTCCAATGTTTCCAGGCTGTTGCTGAGTGCTCTCTCTCTCTCTCTCTGTCCCATTTAGCATCAGAACAGTTGAGGTGAGTGTTCCTATCCTTATTGTGTAGATCAGGAAGAGACCCACAAATAACCATGGTTATACAGCTAGTATGGACCGGAAAGAAATTTACAGTCAGGTCCACTGGACTTCAAGGTGCATGCCTCTTTTAAAAAAAGAAAAAAAAAACCATTTTGTAAACAATAAAAAATACAACTGAGAACCCCCCCCCTTGATTTTGAAAAGAAATAATAAGTATTTTTTGAGTATCAAGGGCCAGATTGTTACACTCCAACTACATGTAAAACAACTTTTCTAGTTAGCTAGCATTAAGCCCTTGCAAATTATGGGTTTAGCCACTTGAAAAAACAATGAAAATTTACCATGCATGAAGAAAACAATTCATTGGACCAATTATAGCCTACTGGCATATTAAATGCTCAGTTTTTATGAGTAAGCCATGCCAAATATAGGATCATTTTAGCTGTTGAAATCTGTCTTTATGTAAATAGATATCTGCTCTCATTGGTGCCATACCCAGCAATACAGATGGGCTATTTGTTGCACGGTGCCAGCCTGTAGAAAGATCTTAGAGTATCACAGATTGGTCTGCTGTTTGAGTTGGAATTGAACCAACCAGCATATGATGATTCCAGTCATCTATGATGATAGTCAGTTCTCTTCATTAGCATTCATTTTTGCTTTGGGGATTCAGCTCTCACACAAAGGGTGGGGATTCAGCCGTCACACAAAGGGTGCATCCCTGAAAGTATCTGTTTTCCCTTTTCCATATCACTGGCCTTGGGTATTTTATTAATGGGAGTCATTTACTAGTTTACTAGTTTCAGATATTCTTAAATGCCATCAGTATACATAATTCTTTGTTCCTTCTTTATAAAAAGATCACAGGATTGGGGCGCCTGGGTGGCTCAGTCGGTTAAGCGGCCGACTTCGGCTCAGGTCATGATCTCGCGGTCCGTGAGTTCAAGCCCCGCGTCGGGCTCTGTGCTGACAGCTCAGAGCCTGGAGCCTGTTTCAGATTCTGTGTCTCCCTCTTGCTGACCCTCCCCTGTTCATGCTCTGTCTCTCTCTGCCTCAAAAATAAATAAAACGTTAAACAAAATAATTTAAAAGATCACAGGATTTAAAATCTTTAGCTTATTATGATGTTGTAGTTTATTTCATTCTTTGTATGGAGTGAGCACAGCCAATCTCTCAGAATGTGATGAAAACGGTTTGCTGTGTGACTAAGCATTTTTCTTGTATGACTTGATTCTATAGTGACTTTCCTTTAATCCACCCTGCCTACTCTGGGAACTCACTCTGGTGTTTCTCTCAGAATTTTCAAATCTTTTGGAAGTAATAGATGTCACATCTATGCCACTTCAGAACTTCCATGTGTCCATATTCAAGTTAGGCTGTTTGCTACCCTTTTACCACTATGTGAATATGGACCATGAGGTTACTCGAGCAACTGAGGAACCTAGGCTATGAAATTACCAGTTTATCCTTTTCTTCACCCACCCTACCTCCAGGGAAAAGCTTGGAAAAATACTCATTAGACATTTGGAAGTTCTGAAATGGAACAGATGTGACGTGTTACTCTAAATGGATCCTATACGCTAAAGAAAAGCAGAACATTCAATATGACATCCCGGTGTGGCAGCAGTACTGGACTCCACCTCAGATCCTGCAAAATCTAGAAGCCCCAATGAGACACAGAGGATGACACAACTTTGGGGGGCACTTCAGATATCACCACATATGCTGCCCTCTTTTATATAAGCAACTATATTCTGGGTCTTGACATGGAGTCACTAGGATTTATTTATTCCTCGTTTTACTCCTTCATTCACTCAACAAATATTTATTGCTTACCTGTTGTGTGCCAGGAGCTATGCATATAGCTTAGAATCCTCTTCTCGGCATCATGGTGGTCTTTCCCCTCCTCTCTCCACACATCATCAAGGTATCATTCAGTATTTGCCAAGCATTTGTGTTGTGCTAGGCACTGTGGTGGTTATTTTCATAAATACCTCTCATCAACATCTTAATCTTGCATGATCGATGCTAATATTCCCATTTTATAACTGAGGAAACAGAAACTCAGAAAATACTAGTTGATCTTCTCAAAGTCTGAGGTGGAGCCTGGCTGCTGGGGGCCTTAGTTCTCTTCAGCTCCAAACTCAGCCATGCCACACATTCTTTCTCATTAGACGGTAGAAAACCCTCCTGGACAGTGAGTTATAACGTGCTTGACGTGCCAGACCAACAGCTTCCTGGAGCACTTTGGACAATTCCAGCGCTTGTCCAAGCAGGGCTAAGGCCGGGCTTCCTTCCCTCTCCAGGGTTTTGGGAACTCGAGGTTCTTCTTTTTCTCTTGTGTCTCCTGACAAATGTTGTCCAGTAGCAGACTCAATTTTTTTTTTCTCTTTATAGCTTTTTTTACCTGTGTGAGAAAATTTGTTCTCACTTGTCTTTCCTCTTCCCAAAATGCACTTAGCCTTCTTCTATTCAAGGTTTAAATTTCTCTGTGTCATTGCCTGGATCACTTGGATGCCTTCTTTCCCTGTTGAATATGTATGCATTAAATTATCAATTTTCCTAGAAACTTCTACATGATTGAGTCCAGTCTGGCTTTTTCTGCTTAAGGGCAATTAATATTGGGCAATTTACCTAACCAGTATGTGCCTCAGTTTCCTCATTTGTAAAAGACAATAGTACCTGCTTCATAGAGTGTTGTAAGAACCAAATAAAAAATACAGTAGTCACACAGTGACTAGAACTTAATAAGATATTAATAGATGTTAGCTCATTCTTATCGAGATTCAGTAGAGCATGTCAATTACTTCCATTGGAAACAGGCTCATTTGAACAGATAGAACCAGACAGTAAACCCACCCATGGGGAAGCTGGACCCTGATGAATATGCTTAGCCACATGTTTAGGTTTTTGGGGAAGTACACTTTCCAAAAACTACAGCTGGGTTCAGTTAGGCCAATAGTTGGCGACAGAACCAACATCGAAGTAGCAGGGAGTCCTGGGATTTGAGCAAGATACAACAATGAAGACTTGAGGAAGATTTATCAAGGGCTATAAAGGCTCACCTCCCTGGGCTGCTTTCTAGGACAGACCTCCAATCCTTCAGACACGAGCTTTAGAAGAAGTCCTGGAAAAGAAAAGGAATATGGGCAAGGAATGAAGATGGGCAGAAGTCAACTGTAAGCCCAGGAGGAAGATGCCAGAACCTGGGAAATCAGTGAGGGCTCAGATATCAGAGGTGGTACCTACCACCAGAGTCAGATTCAGAACACAAGGAGCAACATGTAGCTCTTGGATGCGGGGCTGGAGTTGTCCTGGACCAAGCCTAGGGACCCAGGTAGCCAGGGGAGACCTGGATCCAGATTCAGTGATTCTGGGTGGGGAGAAATATAGAAGTGAGGGACCAGGCTGAGCTGGATCCTTTATAAGTCTATTATATTAGTCTATACTAGATTTATAAACTCTGAGAGTTTAGATACTTATGCATATGTAGGTGTCTGGATGTGGTGCTTAATTAATATCTTATTCTGCTACTACTATGAAGGGTTGTAGAGATAATGAAAAATAGAAGTGAAGATGATTTTTAAGCCATTTTAAAAAAAGGTTTTTAAATGTAAGGCATTGTGGCCATTATTTATAATCTCACTTTTTTATGATAGCAATGCAATTTTCCATTAAAATTTCTTTCATAATTCAGCCTGAACAATATTTCCATTATAGTAAATATAACAGGTATATCGAATAAGCATGGTTTGAGGAATGTAATAAGAAAAGCAATTTTATTTTTGTCTCCTGCTGTCACTTCAAAATATATTCAATGAGATAAGTGTTTTCCCTGCTGCTAGATGAAAGCTCAAGGGGGCTTAATGACAGAAGGTCCCATCGTTGCTTTAACTTTCAAAACAGAGCTTGATTCAGAAATTAGTATGTCTGGTCCAAATTTTAGTTTTCATTTAAAGGTAAGACTTCCTCGCCCTCTCCCTCCCCCTTCTTTCCCTAGCTGCTTCCTAGCCACCTTGGCAGGGAGGGACTGTAGGTTGCTTTTCCCACCTAGGCAGCCTCAGGTCTCCCCTGAACATTACACTATAAAGCACAGAGGGAGAGACAAGGCAAAAGGGACCAGAAAATTCCTACTTCACAGGTACGTTCGTTCTGTCTTTTTCCTCTCTGCGTGGCTGATGTTTTCATCAGAGAGGAAAAGTCACCTGCTGAGCCCATCTGACCTCAACTCCCATGGGGTGCAATGCTCCTCATTCTGCTGGTGACAGGCACTCCTTCTCAGTTTCTAGATCTCCAGCAGCCCAGCCCAAGCACAGACTCTGTGAGGACCTCTTGCCCTCTGGCCAAAGTCATGGTTGAACAGGCAATATCCCCCTAAAAACATTGCCGGGATGGGCTCTCATTCATTCTCTGTTGATGAGCCAACAGCAGCAAATCTAGTAGTGTTCCCTGTCCTGACTGTCAGGCCAGTGGCCACTGCATCCCACCATAGTGTCAGGCCTGGGTCCCATGCCAGCCCGGCGAGCATGGGTTAGGTCTCTCAGGGGCTCCATATAAACATTTCCTCACCTGATTTGAAGAAGGACAAAAATCTTTTCTTTTTTTTTTTTAAGTTTATTTATTTTGAGAGAGAGAGAGAGTGAGCGAGCACGAGCCAGGGAGGGGCAGACAGAGAGAGGGAGAAAGACAGTCACAAGCAGGCTGTGCACTGTCAGCGCAGAGCCTGACATGGGGCTCGAACTCAGGAACTGTGGGATCATGACGTCAGCTGAAATCAAGAGTCAGATGCTTAACCGACTAAGCTACCCAGGAGTCCCCAAAACTCTTTTCAATAGGTGAAATTTGTTTATGATTCCACCCTTCCAGTCTACCCTCAACATTCTGTATCATCCAATTAGGTGAGGGGTTTTAAAAGTGCTGTAACTGATTCTCCTGATTTTATTTGAAAATGTATATATGGTCTGACATCTCATTTTGGCATCACATATCTATTGTAAAAGGTGTTTAAGTAACACTACTTCAACTTCCTGTCAGCCCTCACCCCCTGCCTTATCAAGACTCTGAGGCATCCATTAATAGCTACTTCAAGGCACTTTGGGCTCATTGTTCTCCTCAGTGCCCACTGTCCAGGTCCTAAGCCACTCTCACATTTTAGATTTTTGTTCTGGCAGCACCCCACTTCCAGATACCAAGACCTATAGTAGTTATCTACTGTGTAATAAGTGACTCCCCAATATAACAATTTTAAACAACAAATATTGGGGGACCTGGTGGTTCAGTCAGTTGATTGTTGGACTCCTGGTTTTGGCTCAGGTCATGATCTCATGGTTTGTGAGTTTGGGCCCCGAATCGGGTTCTGTGCTGACAGCATGGAGCCTGCTTGGGATTTTCTCTCTCCCTCTCTCTCTGCCCCTCCCCTTCTTGCTCTCTCTTTCAAAATAAATAAATAAACATAAGAAATTTTAAAACAACAAATACTGATTGTCTTACAGTTTCTGAGGGTCAGGAAACTTGGAGCTGATGGTTCTTTTTCAGGATTTCTCACATAGTTGTACTGAATTGTCAGCTGGGCTGCAGGCTATGGAGGCTTGGCTGGGTTGGGGTTCCATTTCTAAGCTCGCTCCCCTGGATGCTGGCAAGAAGCTTGAGTTCCTCCTTACATGGGCCTCTCCACAGGGCTGTACATGACGTGGTTTCTCCGCAAGTCAGTGAGCCAGGACAGAAGAAGCACATTCCCAATGAGAAAGCTGCAGATTTTTTACACTCGAATCTCAGAAGTGAATACCTTCACATCTGTTCTACCCAAATCATTAGACATTAGTCCTTAAAATTAACATACACTCAAGGGGAAAGGAATTAAGCTTTACTTCTTGAAGGGAGGAGATTCAAAGAACTTGCGGGCATACGTTCAAAACCACTGCAGGCAACATGCTGACTGAAGAAGACAGTTTTAGATAGTTTTAACTTCTTTGTTTCCCCGTTGTCTGATTTAAGATGTAAAACATCTAACCCCACCCTCTAAAAAAAAAGACTTAATATTAGTTATATGAAGGCATTAAAGAAATTGATTACTAAATGTCACAATCTAGCTTAGGCAAAGAGAAAAGGAAAAAGAAATCTTGTGTGTGCGGTTTAGAAAGCATTGACATCAGTGAATTGAGTACATTCTTGCATCAGCAGTGAAAATGGACAACTCCTACTGCTAGCTTTATCTGGTAGCTTCTTTCTTTCATATTTGTGGCTAAATAATATGTGGTCAAAGGGTTTTCATCACCTGCCTTGTCATTATAAGTACTTCCTCTTTGTTGACTTCTAGTTAACTTTGAACTATCAATGCATTACAACCTGAATACGTTTTCTATAGACAAATTCTATGAATTTGAAAAAGATATAAAAATTATATAAAAACTATAATTAAATATTATTACAGATATGGTGTAGAGATGGTATATTTGTTCATTCCTTAGAGAGGTACAGAATTGTTATAGAACCTTGTCAGTTGTAATTTTCATTTGCATTTTTTATTCTCTTACATAGATGCAGAGCAGGGTAGTGTTAATCCAATAAATAGGTAACATTTAATGGCCAAAAAGGTTGGAATGGTTCTAGAACAGTTCTGTTGTCAAACATTGTTTTGGTAAGAACTGGAATTCACTAGAATTGAGGATAGGAGAAAGGAACATATTCCAGTATTCTCTAAGATATTCACATGGGCTGTTTAAAATGCATACTCGGGGCGCCTGGGTGGCGCAGTCGGTTAAGCGTCCGACTTCAGCCAGGTCACGATCTCGCGGTCCGTGGGTTCGAGCCCCGCATCGGGCTCTGGGCTGATGGCTCAGAGCCTGGAGCCTGTTTCCGATTCTGTGTCTCCCTCTCTCTCTGCCCCTCCCCCGTTCATGCTCTGTCTCTCTCTGTCCCAAAAATAAATAAAAAACGTTGATAAAATGCATACTCAACATCAGGTCCTAAAAAAGGAAGAGGGCTATTTATCAAGTAGAGTCAACAAACAGGAAGTGTACTGTCATTGATTGCTTATTTTTCTTTTTTAAAAACATGTTTGTTTATTTATTTATTTTGAGAGAGAGAGTGAGCAGAGGGAGGGGCAAACAGAAGGGAGAAGAGAGAATCCCAAGCTGTCAGTGCAGAACTTGATGTGGGGCTCAATCTCACAAACCACAAGATCACGACCTGAGCTGAAATCAAGAGCTGGATGCTTAATTGAGTGAGCCACCCAGGGGCTCCGATTGCCTATTTTCCTTTATTTACCCTCCTCGGTCCAGGACAGCAAATGGTACAGGATTTGGAATGGTTGCAGCTAGTGATGAGATGATGTTAGTATTTCTCTTATAGCTTATGGCCACAGATTTCAACGCCTGGGAATGAGCTATTCTGCACCTCACAACGCCCTCTTGTGGCCAAAGTTCAATCATCTTAAAGAATTTCTCTGCTTCTCACAGATCCTTCTTCCAAGTTACACCGGAAATAAAAGATTGTTTCTCACTGTTACTTACTCCTACAACCAACTCATTAGAAGTGGGAACCTAGTTATTATAGGTTCACATGCTTTATGTGTTCAACAGTTGTAGGACTCAAGACATTGTTGTCATCATTGACTGGTTGTATTGTTAGTATTGTTTTCTTGTACCTGGATTTCATAAAAGAAATCAAGCTTTATTCTCTTTTTTTTCTTAATTGATGATACTTATAAGCAGAAATTTAAGAAATCACTATATATATATGTTGACAAAATCATAATCTTATAAGAAATAATAACATTAACAAAAATCTCAATAGTTGTCACGAATCATTCCATTATCACGATATTTTGATATATATGGAACAACCTACAGCTATCAGAAGTAAATAATGTCATTAGAAAAGTAAAGATGTCTGATGGTGATTTGAAATAGTAAAGAGGAATTTCCTAAGTGTCAAAGTTAAAATTCTGTAATGTGCTCATTTACTAAGAAGTTTCTATGATCATCATAGAAGATGTTATATGTCATTAACATTTTGTCAAATAAAAATTTTTTATCAAGCCATACTTTCCACTGAAGAATTATAATAAATAAAAATAAAGGAATACTTTGTCTCATATATTCCCATATTTCCAGCTTTTAATTAAAGAAGGTAGAATTAAGTATTGACTTAATTCAGAAAAGTGAACAAACTATAAGGTTCACCTCAATAAACTATCACAAAATAAACTCAGCTGTGTAATTACCATCCAGGTCAAAAAAACAGAGTATTATCTTCATTTGCCTCCAGTCAATGCTTCCTTCCTTCCTTCCTAGGAATATACATTATCCTGACTTCTAGCATCATTTTTGCTGTTTGATGACTTTATATGAAAGGAGTCACATAGCATGTACTCTTTAGTGTTTGGCTTCTTTTGTTCAATATTGTATTTGCATGAGTCATCTATATTGGGATGAGCTACAGTTCTTCAATTAAAATTTTTTTTAATGTTTATTTTTTTCTGAGACAGAGAGAGACAGAGCATTAGTGGGGGAGAGGCAGAGAGAGAGGGAGACACAGAATCGGAAACAGGCTCCAGGCTCTGAGCCATCAGCCCAGAGCCTGACGCGGGGCTCGAACTCACAAACTGTGAGATCATGACCTGGGCTGAAGTCGGTCGTTCAACTGACTGAGCCACCCAGGCACCCCCAGTTCTTCAATTTTAATTGCTATATATATATATATATATATATATATATATATGTATAGTATGTCATTTTATGACTATATTTATTATAGTTATTCACTTAATGCTGGTAGATATTTGAATTATTTCCAGTTTAGGGTTAGTAGAAACAAGGATGTTATGAATACTCTTGAGCATGTATTTTGGTACACATACACATGCATTTCCATTGCCTACAAATCTGGGGGCAGATTGCTGGGCAGAGCTGGCTTCATGGGCATGCAACTTGTCCACTCCCATGGCGTGCTGTGCTTGCTCCTAAGGACTCTGCACTTGGTTTAAGGCTCTTATTACTATCTTGAAATTCTTAATAATTTTACCTTGAAACTTGGGTTTTGTCACTGAAGTTTGTTGAGATAATGAGCATGGGCATAAGCAGAGGAGAAGGGCACAATATGGGTGCTCCCAGCTCTGGGTGCCTTCATTGGCATATGGCCAACGCCCCACAAGCCTGGAATTCTGGGGAGTGATATTCATGGGGTTCAACAAGACTCAAAACGAGTCTAAGGTAAGTATGTTACATCTATAAACTATGAGCGGGGCACTGACAGCCTTGAGAGGCCGTGCTTTCTTTCGAATGAGAACTCGTATCAGATGCAGAAAGAAGGCAATGTCTTCTAAGAAACACAACTTCCCTTTATTAGCCACTTCACTCTGAAAATGCTGACAGAGAAGGAAAGGGAAAGACAGGGCAAACTCTAGTTTCTTTTCCTCTTAGTCTTTCCATGGTGGTCAGTAAGCCAAAGGTAGAGAATGTGAGTGTATGGAGAAAGTGAATAGAAACGGCAGGGTTAGTTTTATGCAGTATCCACTGTTTTTGGTAGAATAAAATGCATGTGCTTGTATGGGCTATAAAATACAAGTTGGGAAATTTTGGTGATTGCACATCAGGGTTAAATGTCTTATACTTGTGCTTAAAACTGGCATCGCACAATAAGTTCAATGATGAAAGTCATGCTAATCATTTAAAATTTTATTTTTTCTTCACTTAAAATGGCACTAAAAAGAAAATAAACAACACCATGACATGCCAGACAGAATGTGGAAGAAAGGAAACATTTTTATGTTTTAGTAACTTTAACAGCACTTTTTTTCCTCCTGTTATTTGAGCAATGCCTTGTATTTTTTATTCTGCATTAGACCCACAAATTATGTAGCCAGCCTTGCTTCATAGGGTCATTAGGGTATGCATGACTATTTTAGCATATGGTTTTTCAAAGTGGTTGTTCTAATTTACATCACACTTGAAAGAGATAAAAGTTCCTGTTGTGTCATAAGCTTGTCAGCATTTGATACTGTTGTCAGTGTTTTTAATTTTAGATATTCTGATGTGTGTGTTGCATTTCCCAGATGATCAGTGAGACTGAGAACTTTTACTATGTTCATTGGCCATTGGATATTTTTTCTTGGGAAGAGTCTATTTAAGAAAACCATTGTTTAAAGTTTATGTATCTGAGAGAGAAAGAAAGAGAGAGTGAGTGGGGAAGGGTCAGAGAAAGAGGAAGAGAACGAGAATCCTCATCAGGCTCCCCTTTGTCAGCGCAGAGCCCAATACAGGGCTTGAACCTACACACTGTGAGATCATGACCTGAGTCGAAATCAAGAATCGGATGCTCAACCAACTGAGCCATCCAGGCGCCCCAAGAGAACCATTTTTTAATTGATTTATCTGTCTTTTCTTATCAGTTAGGGTCTTCATATATTCTGGATGTACACTCATATTTCCTGGGTTGAAAATATCTTCTACTTTTTTATTACCTTAACAGAGTCTTTTTATGAACTTAAATTCATCATTTCAATAGAGTCCAATTCATTAATCTTTTCCCTTTTGGGTTTTGCTTTTGGGGGCCTCTTGAAGATGTTTTTCCCTATTCTCAAATCCTGGTATTTTCTCATGCTCTCTTCTGGAAGCTTTTTTACCTTTCACATATAAGTCTACAATTGATTGATTGATTGTAAAATTGATTGATTTTTGTTTATGGTGTGAGGCAGAGGTAATGGTTCAGTGTTTTCCACATTACTATTGACTTAATCCTGCACCAGCCTTTCTCATATGCTCTGCAGTGCTACTTTCAAAAAAAAAATTTTTTTATTGAAGAATTGACATACAATATTGTATTAGTTCCAGGTGTACAACATAGTGATTTAATATTTATATACATCGCAATATGGTCACCACAATAAGTCTAGTTACCATCTGTCCGCATCCAAAGTTGTTACAGTATTATTAACTATACTTCCTATGCTGTACATGACATCCCAAAGTCTTAATTCATTTTGTAAGCGAACGTTTTGCCTTTTAATCCCCTTCACCTATTTTGTCCAAATGGGCAGTGCTACCTTTTGAACAAACCAAGGGTCTATGTATATGTGAGTCTGCTTTCTGTGCCCTCTGTTTTGGTCCATTGTTCTTTCTATTCTTTTTTTTTTTTTTTTAATGTTTATTTATTTTGAGAGAGAGAGTGAGGGGGGTAGAGACAGAGCAGGGGAGGGACAGAGATAGAGAGGGAGGGAGAGAATCCCAAGCAGGCTCTGCATTGTTTGCACAGAGTCCGATGCAGGGCTCAATCTCACAAACCGTGAGATCGCGACCTGAGCTGAAATCAAGAGTCAGTTGCTTAACAGACTGAGCCAGCCAGACGCCCCACCAGCTTGCTTACTCTTAAGTGTACATTGTACTCGTATCAAGTGGGAATTTGTCACTCGTTATCTTTTCAAATATTACTTCTGCCTTATTCTCTTACATCTTTTCCTTTTCTGAACTTCAAGTATACGTTAGATGTCCCTGTATCCCCTCTCTCTCTTATATAATTTACTATATTTTTCAGTCTTTGTCTCTCTGTGATTTATTCCAGCTGTTTTCTTATGATCTATTGTCATTCTCACAAATCCCTCTTCAGCTGTAATCTAAGGGATTCCAATCTGCCCTTAACTTAACCATTGAGTTCTTAATTCCAGTGATTTTATTTTTTCTAATTCTAGAATTTCCACTCCCTTAAAATAGTTTTTTATTGTGGCAAAATATACATAACACACATTTTAACCATTATGTGTACAGTTCAGTGGCATGAAGGACATTCACACTGTTGTGCTCTCCCCACCACCATCCATCTCCAGAATTTTTTCATGTTTCCAAATGGAAACTTCATACCCACTAAACAATGGCTCCTTATTCCTCCTTCCCCGAGCCCCTGGCAACCACCATTCCACTTCCTGTCTCTGGTTTTGACTACCGTAGTTACCTCACAGAAGTGGAATCACACCATATTTGTCTTTTGTGACCGGTTTATTTCATTTAGTATAATGTCTCCAGGGTTCACCCACATTGCATCATGTGGCAGCATTTCCTTCCTCTTTCGAGATCCTGGAAAAAAAAGTTTCTAATTCTCCGAAAACTCTCTCAAGCTTTTATTTATTTATTTTTTAATTTTTTTTTAAATGTTTTATTTATTTTTGAGACAGAGAGAGACAGAGCATGAACGGGGGAGGGTCAGAGAGAGAGGGAGACACAGAATCTGAAACAGGCTCCAGGCTCTGAGCCGTCAGCACAGAGCCCGACGCGGGGCTCGAACTCACGGACCGTGAGATCATGACCTGAGCTGAAGTCGGACGCTTAACCGACTGAGCCACCCAGGCGCCCCCCTCAATCTTTTAAAAACAATTTCTTTAACCATCTTAATCATAACTTTTAAAAAGTATGTATTTGGTCATTCATTATTTGTATCTCCTGTGGGGCTTATTTCTCTTTTTTGGTGTTTTTTTTTTTTTTTTTTTTTTGCCTCATCATATGGCTTGTTACTTTTGATTGAGTATTGGACACTGAGAATTGTGTTAGAAAATTATAGAGACAGTTAGATGTTCGAGATGATGTCATATTCTTCTAGAGAGGGTTTGTGTTTGCAAACCCAGATACCTAGTCGGGAATTGATGTATTCAAAACTGAACATCAATCAGTCCCTGAAGGGCCTGTCCATCCCGGATAATACCCTATTTGTACTGATGGGTCCTTTGGGATTCCAATAAAAAGTTAATGGGCTATCAGGATCCTCAGTGCTTGGCAGGTCTTGAACCCTAATTTTGTCCTACTAACCATGTGAATTTTTTATATCTTGGTTGGGCTTCTCAGCCTCTCACTTGTAGCTACTGGACATGGCCGATATCCTCTGGAGAAAAGCAGCCCCCACTACTTGGTTTAACTCCCTGGGTTTCTTCATCTAGAATTTGGCCACCTAATTTTTCTTTACCTTTTTAGTGCTCTGATGCCTTGAGACATATGTTTGCATATTTTTTTCCACTTCTTTCAGTCATTCTGTGTGGGAGGGCTGATCTGATTACTTTGTCATTGCAAGACATGGAAGACAAGACTAGTGTGCTTTAATCTTTCATGCAATGTCCAAAATATGCTATATTCTGCATAAAGTAGCACATCTTTTTAACTAAAATGCAATTCTTATTTGGAGTAAAAGAAAACTAAATGAACAAATTAATGATTTGGGGAGGCTTCACATTTTATTCTTATGGAAAATTCTTTATTTACTTAACTAAATGCCTCTGCCATGCTTATAATACTTGGTAAATACATCCATTAAAAAAAATGTTTATTTATTTATTTTGAGAGAGAGGATGAATGGGGGAAGGGCAGGCGGGGGGGTGGGGGGGAGAGGATCCTAAGCAGGCTCCATGGTGTCAGCTCAGAGCCCGATGTGGAGCTCAATCCTACAGACCATGAGATCATGACCTGAGCTGAAGTCAAGAGTCCAGCACTTAACCAACTGAGCCAGCCAGGCACCCCTGTAAATACATGCATTTTAATTGTACAGATATGTTTGTTATTTCTTGCAACGTTTTTTTTTTTTTTTTTTTTTTTTTTTTTTTTTTATTTATTTTTGGGACAGAGAGAGACAGAGCATGAACGGGGGAGGGGCAGAGAGAGAGGGAGACACAGAATCGGAAACAGGCTCCAGGCTCCGAGCCATCAGCCCAGAGCCCGACGCGGGGCTCGAACTCACGGACCGCGAGATCGTGACCTGGCTGAAGTCAGACGCTTAACCGACTGCGCCACCCAGGCGCCCCATGTTGTACTTACAGTTCAAGGTGTGACACAAATGCCATTTCTACCATGAAAGCTTTTTTGATATCTCAAGGCAAAATAGTTGCTTCCTCTTTAGGACTTCCATATTAATTTGTACAGCTGCAAAACTATACTGTAACCATCTATCTTTTACTTTCACTGTACAATTTAAGTTCTTCAGAAGAAGAAATTGTGTCTCACCAAAATATACACACTTTAAAACATCTAACATAGTATTTTGCAGATGAAGGGAGCTTAATATATGTTTGCCAAATGGGGGAGCCTGGCTGGCTCATTGGGTAGAGCATGTGACTCTTGATCTCGGGGTCATGAGTTCAAGTTCCACATTGGGTATGCAGCCGTGTGTGTGTGTGTACATATATGTATTTGCTAAATAAATGGAGAGATGAATGAATAAATAAAGATGCTGGAGCACAGTGGAAGGAATGTTGACTGGAACGTGAAGAATTAGGTTTCATCCCTGCTTTGGGCAAGTGTTATAAATGTTTTCTCGGTATCTTCACTTGTAACATCAGAATAATACCCACCTCAGGGAGTTTTGAAGCTTAAAAACATAATTTATCTTGGGGCAACTGGGTGGCTCAGTCAGTTAAGCGTCACTTGATTTTGGCTCAGGTCATGATCTCATGCTTTGCGATCTGAAGTCTCGCAATCAGGCTCTATGCTGACAGTGCTGAGCCTACTTGGGATTCTCTCTCTCTCCCTCTCTGTCTGCCCCTCCCTGCTTGCTCTCACTCTCAGAAATAAACTTTAAAAAAGTTAAAAAAAAAACATAATTTATCTTAATGTGTGTTGCAAAACAATATACAAAGTGGCCATTTATAGTTTTAAACACATGAAGGGGAAAATATATGCCTGTAAAGGCATAAAATGTCCTTAGGATAAATACTATACAAGAAACTCTAGGCAAGGGAATGAGGTGGTAGGTAGGCAGAATAGGAATTTGACTTTTAACACTAAACCTATTTGGAGCACCGGGTGGCTCAGTCGGTTGAGTGTCTGGCTCTTGATTTTGGCTCAGGTCATGTCTCACGGTTCATGGGTTTGAGCCCCACATAAGACTCCATGCTGAGAGTGCAGAACCTGCTTGGGGTTCTCTCTCTCCCTCTCTCTGTCCCAATCCCTCTCTCAAAATAAATAAATAAGCTTAAAAAATACTACACACCCATTTGAATTTTGAACCATAAAAATATTTTAACTATTAAAAATAAATAGAATTGGGGTACCTGGGTGGCTCAGTTGGTTAAGCAGCTGACGTCAGCTCAAGTCAGATCTCGCAGCTCATGAGTTTGAGCCCCACATCAGGCTCTGTGCTGACAGCTCAGGGCCTGGAGCCTGCTTCAGATTCTGTGTGTGTGTGTCTCTCTCTCTCTGTCCCTCCCCTGCTCATGCTCTGTCCCTCTCTCTCAAAAATAAACAAACATTAAAAAAATTAAAAAGAAATAAAAATAAATAGAATTTAAGAAAATGTAATGTATTGTTACTCTGTTTTATATCAGAGTAGTTGGCTCAGCAAAAACACTTTTTGTGTTGATTGCAGTTGATTGAGAGCCTTATCTAAACAGCTAGTTTTATAGATAGAAGTTTAAATAACTTGTGAATTAGCTACTTTTATTCATTTATTTAGTGGAAAGTTTTTACTTTTAATATGTGTACTCTAGCTCAGAGCCTGGAGCATATATTGATTATTTCTTAAATTTCAGGACATAGTTTAGGTTTGTTAGATTACTGTGTAACTAGATTTGGAAGGGTCAAAAAGCTAGAGATTTCTGGCATGTGAACTTCTTTGTCACTTAATATAATTTAGAAAGGATTTCTGAATATCCTGCTACAAGTAGAGAGATCTTTTTTAGGGCATCTAGCAGGGAGTGCAGCTACCCATGTGTCCTTGATGAGGAGTGTTTTCCTCCTGGGCTAGCCTTGTAGCATTTATAGGGATGCATGTGACTTAATGAGAGAGGATGGGGCCTCTTAATCAACCATCAAATTTGATGATAAATGCACTGACACATATGCCAGACAGATGGCTTTTACCTTGAGAATTTTTTTTAAATTTTTTTTAACGTTTATTTATTTTTGAGACAGAGAGAGACAGAGCATGAATGGGGGAGGGTCAGAGAGAGAGAAGGAAACACAGAATCCGAACCGGGCTCCAGGCTCTGAGCTGTCAGCACAGAGCCCGATGCAGGGCTCGAACCCACAAACCGCGAGATCCTGACCTGAGCCGAAGTGGGACACTTAACCGACTGAGCCACCCAGGCGCCCCCAGAATTTCTTTAAAAAATACATATATATATGTGTGTGTTTGTGTGTGTGTATACATATATATGTGTGTGTGTATATATATATGTATACATATATACATATATATATATATATATATGTTATTTATTTTGAGAGAGAATGTGCACACATTTGCATCCTAGCCAAGGAAGGGCAGAGACAGAGAGAGAAGGAGAGAGAGAATCTCAAACAGGTTCCAGGCCCAGCACAGGGCCCTGACATAGGGCTGTCTCACGACTATGGGATCATGACTTGCCTAGTCTGAGGATGGAGGTTGGCTCAAGCTCACTCATATATGTCTTCCACAGGTCGGCAGGAATTAAAAAAAATTAACTTGACCTTGTCTGCAGCGACTGTCAAATGATTTTTGACATTTAAAAAAAAAATTTTACTTTTTTATTTTTTAAGTTTATTTATTTATTTTGAGAGGGACAGAGACAATGTGAGTGGGGGAGGGGCAGAGGGAAGAGGGAGAATCCCAGTGCAGAGCCCCATGGGGACTTGAATCTACGAACCGTGAGATCACGACCTGAGCCCAAACCAAGAGCTGGACGCTCAATTGACTGAGTCACCCAGACGCCCCTAAAAATCTTTTTAAATTATCCTTTTCAAACTCTGTAGCTTTGCTAAAGTTAATTTATGCTGTTTTTAACTAAATAAGATGAAAAAGACTTTGGGAGGAATATTTCCTACTTCTAATTTGTTTGGATATCCCAGTTTCTTTTTTTAAAATTTATTTTCATTAAAATTTTTTTTATGTTTATTTATTTTTGAGACAGGAGAGACAGAGCACAAGCAGGAGAGGGGCAGAGAGAGAGGGAGACACAGAGAGAGAGACACAGGATTGGAAGCAGGCTCCAGGCTCTGAGCTGTTAGTACAGAGCCTGATGTGGGGCTTGAACTCACAAGCTGTGAGATCATGACCTAAGCTGAAATTGGACACTTAACCAACTGAGCCACCCAGGCGCCCCCGGGTATCCCAGTTTCTTAATCATACCTCACAAAAGACTCAGGTTTTGGGGTTTTTTTTTGTTTTTTTATCTTAACCTTTCAAAATCTGTAGATTACCCTTGAGAGAGGTAAATGGGACGTTTGCTCACAGCCCTGCTATTTCCAAATCTGAACATCAAAAATAAGTCACAACAGGCATTATTTTGACAAAAGATTCATACTTTCCACTAACCTGCAAGTAATAGGAACTCGTTATTTAGCTTTAGTTTGATTAAAAACCTGGGCAAGTCATTATACATTCATGACTTTTGGTTGTGTTGCTCAATGTAAAATATAATATGAACCAATTTTCTAAGCATTTCAGTTATGTATTGCTTATAATTTGGGGTGGTTTGTTACATAGCAATTCATAACTAAAAGAATAGGCAGTAACAACTATTTTCTCATGATTCTGCTTTTGGGGCAGGGCTCAGTGGGATGGCTTGTCTGTTCATATGGTGTTGCCTGGGGTGGTTCGATTGAAGACGGAACATTTACAAGCTTCATTTGCAAGTCTGGTACCTCATCTGGGGTGCTGGATCAGCTGGAGGCTGACTTGGGCTTCTGTCTTTTCCTTTAAAATCTCTTGTTACCCAGGGCTTCTCTCCATACACATAGTGTCCATGTATCTATTTATCAGTCTACCTATCTATTACCTGTCTTCTATCTATCTATCTATCTATCTATCTATCTACCCATCCACCCATTCTTCCTTCCTTCCTTCCTTCCATCCATCCACCCATCCATTCTTCCATGCACCCACCTATTCATCCAAGTGGCTGCTCTTCTCTAACATGGTAGTCGAACTTCTTTATATGGCTGCTACCTTCCAAAAGTAACAGGATCTACCATGTTTCTTAGAGCCTAGGCCTTGATCTGTCAAAGAGTCACTTCTTTCATATAATTTTTGACAAAACAAGGCACAAGGACAGTCCCTATTCAAAGAGAAGAGAAGTAGACTCCATCTCTTCAGGATGAAGTGGCCTGGGTATGCAGAGAGGAGAAAATGGTGGCTATCTTTGGAAACAATTACCATATCAAGACAGTGAGATAGTCCACTAGAATGTCTCAATGATTTCCTTTATTCTCTTTTTTAAATGTTTTTTTTTTAATTTATTTTTGAGAGAGAGAGAGAGAGTGAGTGTGAGCAGAGGAGGGGCAGAGAGAGAGGGAGACACAGAACCTGAAGCAGGCTCCAGGCTCTGAGTTGTCAGCACAGAGCCCGACATGGAGCTCTAACTCACAAACCCGGAATCATGATCTGAGCTGCAATCAGACACTTAACCAACTGAGCCACCCACGTGCCCTGAATTCCTTTATTCTTAAAAAGGAATTAGCACATTCCCATAAAATGTGTCCTTTGATGAATCTGACCTTTTACTTTTTATCTGATTCTCATCAATATGCACAGGTTACATTACAGATTAGATGTTTGCTTTCCTTATTACATTTTTTGTAATAATTACACATACTTTCACGAACACCACAAATGCGCACATGTGCACACACACACACACACACACACACACAATGATTTCTACCATAAGACAGATCTAAATTTTAATTCCAAGTTTTATCACACCTTACCTGTATGGCCTTGGACAAGCTACTTAAACTATGATTCTCACTTTCCTCATCTGCAAATTGGATTGACAGAAATATCTATTTACAGCATAGTTCTGAGGTTTAAATGAGATGGGCAATATCTGGTATATAAACATTCAATCATTATTAACTATTATCCTGTCTTCTGATTTCAAGTTCATTTATTCAACAATGTTTATTTTCACTCTTATTTTTCAAGGCTCCCTATAGTCTGAACAACCAGGCAAATGGTGGTGCCATTTATTGAGGTGGAAAAGACTGAGATTAGAATTTGTTTGGGGACAAGTAATTTTGCAGGTAGGAAATGATCCCAGAGGCTATTAAGATGATATATGAACATATACTCAATTGTACACATATATTCATATATACATGCATACATTTAGGTGTATACAGCTACATAGCAAGACATGCAGACCCAGGGAGAAAGAGAGAGAGAGAGAGAGGTGAGGGGGAGGAATAATTTTCAAAATAATCCCAACTGATGACAGATGACTAAGGACTAGTCATTACTTTTTGCTCTCAAAGACAGAGATTTTACCTTATTTATCTTTCCAGTCCCAATAACACACACCACTATCTATCACCTCCATGTGATAGAGTATTCATATAATTTTTTACTAAATTGTGTTAGCACATTGCCTGTAGAGTTAGCTTGAGAAGTAATCTGGAGACAATCTTTAGAGCTCCTCGGTGTTTCACAGATTCAGTTACACCCAGGTCAGCCCATGTCTTTCATTTTCTGAGTATTCTAAATACCTTTCTTTGCTTTTTCAATACTGTAATAGAACAGGGAAGAACTTAGAATGTGAGTATTTTCTTTGTCTCTAAGACCAGTAACTTCTATTAGAATTTGGATAAACAAATATGTTTTGTTACTTATGAACATTTAATACTAATTAACACTTATAATTTATAAACCATTTTCATAGTCTTTACAGAATCTGGTAAAGATGAACCCTTGAGTTATCATCATTGTGCCCATATGATGGAGAAGGAAACGTGCTCAGAGAAGTTAAGCATGTAACTAGTCGCAGTAGAGTTAAGAACCCAGGACACGTCTTCCGCCTCCAGAATCTACACAATAATAAAAGGTTTGATAGAAGCAGCAGCTTTGGGGATGTACATAAATTTAAGTTAGTCCTGATTCTTGTTACCATAAATAATTTGAAGTGACTCTACATATTTCAAAATTTCTAATTAAAATATTTTGGTAACAGCCTTTTAAAATGCACCATCTGTGATTCTTCAGCAACTTTTCATAGTAGATCTGTGGTTTGTTTTCAATATATAGGTTTTGAATTCATAATCAAAGTGGACTACAGTGGTAATCAGAGAAACTCATCAACAGGTAAGTCTTCCATTAAAGAAAGGATTTTTAAAAGTGTTCTTTTGGCTAATTCATTATAAGATTTTTTTTAATTCAAATTATTCCCATTATAGCAAGCTGATACTTAATATATCTGGTTTAGAAATTATTTTGACTGGCATACTGTCTTTACTCATAAACTCATGTAATTAGGCATACAGAAAATCACATTAAAGAGACCTTCTCCCCCTTCAGCAATTGACACCCATGATACAAAACTAGAATAAAGTGATTGGATTTATTTTTTCTTCCACTGTTACTTAAAACTATAAACTTAGCTTTTAGCCAACAAGAATTAACTTGAGACAGAATGGGATGTTATTAACATTAGGCAAATAAAGCTTCCATCCTAAGTCTCAGAATGTGTTTTCACAAAGCCAGGGTGTGAAAGTCCCATGCTCAATTTTTCCAACTGCACAGAAATATGTCCTGCATTTTAGATAGCAAAAAATAACCCCAGCGACTGTCACTCAGATGAAGAATGTATGCACCATTTGTCATTACAAAGAAGTGTTCAAAATAATTCTGATTTTCAATTCTGTTAATTCTTTTTGACCTATGGGTTACTTAAAATACATGAATATTTTTCTACTTACCTTTTACGTTTTATTACTAGCTTAATTCATTGCAGCCAAAGGTATAGTCTCTGATTTCAATCCTTTGAAATTTGTTTGAGAATTGATTTTGAGGCTCTGTTATTAATAAAACCATGGAAATAGTGTAACTTTTTTCACGAAATAAACATTTATTGTGATGAGTCCTCTTTATCTCCTTTCTTTTTTTTTTTTTTAAGTTTTTAAAGTTTATTTATTTATTTTGAAGGGAGGGAGGAGTAGAGAAAGAGGGAGAGAGAATCCCAAGCAGGCTTCACACTGTCAGCCCAGAGCCCGATACAGGGCTCGAACCCACAAACTGTGAGATCATGACCTGAGCCAAAATCAAAAGTCAGGCACTCAACTGGGGGTGCCTGGGTGGCTCAGTCAGTTGAGCGTCCAACTTCGGCTCAGGTCATGATCTCACAGTTCATGAGTTTGAGCCCTGCCTCAGGCTCTGTGCTGGCAGCTCAGAGCCTGGAGCCTGCTTGGAATTCTGTGTCTCCCTCTCTCTCTCTGCCCCTCCCCAGCTTGTGCTCTGTCTCTCTGTCTCTCTCTCTCTCAAAAATAAATGAATGTTTAAAAAATTTTTAAATAAAAAATAAAATGGCACAGAAAATGGGGCACCTGGGTGGCTCAGTTGGTTAAGCCTCCAAGTTGGGTTTTGGTCATGATCTCATGGTTTATGAGTTCCAGCCCCACGTTGGGCTCTGTGCTGGCAACTCGGAGTCTGGAGCCTGCTTCACATTCTGTGTCTTTCTGTCTCTCTCTGCCCCTCCCCAACTCACTCTGTCCTTCTCTCTCAAAAATAAATAAAAATTAAAGAAATATTTTTTAAAAAGTCAGGCATTCAACTGACTGAGCCACCCAGGTGCCCCTCTTTATCTTCTCTCTACTCTAGCTCACCTGCTTCTTCTACAGGCAATACATACATCACTTCAGACAAAGCAAAAGAAATTGCCTCTTTACTTACAAAAAACCTACATTATTGCTCTGAAAGAAAATGTAATGGTTAACAATAGCCAAGTTAATCTCATGAAAAAAATCCAGGTTATATCTCATATGATCCATATGATGGGTACATTCATGTAGTAGGAACTTGCTGACATGAACAGAAACAGAAAAATTGTTAATTTTTCTGTTAATTTGGTTTCAGTTTTGTCAGTAGCATACGGTACTTCATTCTTGGCAAACGGATTTTTCCCTGGCATTGTAATGCAGTGACATGAAATTGTGGTTTCATTACCAGTTAATGGACTAGCTATTATCCTAGATGCTGTTACTGATGATCTGAGCATTTGCTAGGCTTGTCTTTTTTGGACAGCCTCTGATTAATGGCTCTTCTCCTACTACAATAACAAACACATGTTTCGTAAGCCTGCAGCCTATGCTACAGAATTACAGAATTACATTTAGTTCCTGATGTGTCACGATCATTCTCTCTTCCTTGAAAAAGGAAGAAGCTAAAATAGATGGCACAAATAGACACCGCTCAGGGGAAGCCGAAAAACTCCTGCCATTTATATATTCTTAAACGCTTGTAAAGCGCTTTCTCAGACTTCTGTAATCCTCAGGATGGCTTGGGAAGCGCGTGTTATAATTAAGATCTTACAGTAGTAGCAACTGAAGTTTAGAGATATTAAGTGACTTACTCAGGTAAGGTCCCTTTAGTGGTGGCAGAGAAGGGTAATGGGGCAACATCAAAGGACCAAGGTGGGAGAGAAATTCATGTCCAAGTTCTGTGTGTCATGTCTGCCATTTCCTCGCTCTGTGACTTTGGGCAGGTTTCTTAAAAATATCTGAGCTGGTTTCCTCACCTGCCTTGGCTCTGTTGCAGGGTTGCAGATAGGAGTGAATGAACAAATAGGTGTGGAAACGTCTATAACCTGAAAAAATGTGTGTTAGTCACATTATTTATCTTTGGGGAGGAGATGGTAGATGGCACAGTGTTGTAGACCACTGCATTCGAGTCCAACAGAACTGGTTTTAACCAACATTGCTGCATGAACTTGTGTTACTTGAACTCTCTGAGTCTCTGTCTCCTCTGTTGTGAAATGTGTATCATAAGATGACCTTGTGGAGCTGTATGGATCAGCATGACTGACGTGAAGCGCGGAGCAGAGGACCAGACTCTCAGGAGGTACCCCAGCTTCTCTCCGGCCCCCAGCCTCATGCCAGTGTCGGGACAGCACAGTCTCCTGAGAGAGCACTGAATCATCTAGCATGGAAGAACTCTAATGGACTATGTGGGTCCCTGCATGGATGAGGAATCTGAGACCCAGAGAGGTGAACTGACTTACCCAGGTCACAGAGCTAATGGCAGAATTGGAAGTTGAACCTAATTCTGATTTCAAGTCCAGAAGTCTTTTTTTTTTCTTTTGATAGTATTACAGTAATCTCAGTAATAGCATTATTTATACCTGTCCTCACCTTGTGAAAGTGATTTAAAAAAAAAATTTTTTTTAACGTTTATTTATTTTTGAGACAGAGAGAGACAAAGCATGAACGGGGGAAGGTCAGAGACAGGGAGACACAGAATCCGAAACAGGCTCCAGGCTCTGAGCTGTCAGCACAGAGCCCGACGCGGGGCTCGAACTCACGGACCGCGAGATCATGACCTGAGCCCAAGTCGGAAGCTTAAGTGACTGAGCCACCCTGGCGCCCCAAGAAGGAGTTATTTTAAAAAGGTAATTTTAAAGATAAGTATTTATTTGTGTATCCAGACTACATTGCTAGGAAAAAAAATTAAATAGAATTTTGAAAACATTTAAGAGTATACCTGTTGTGTAGAAGGAGCATGGAATTAAAAAAATTTTTTTTTAATGTTTATTTTTTTTAACTTTTTTTTTTTTCTTTTTTGAGACAGGGAGAGACAGAGAATGAACAGGGGAGGGTCAGAGAGAGGGAGACACAGAATCTGAAACAGGCTCCAGGCTCTGAGCTGTCAGCACAGAGCCCGATACGGGGCTCGAACTCACCGACCGCGAGATCATGACCTGAGCCGAAGTCGGCCGCTTAACCGACTGAGCCACCCAGGCGCCCCTGAAAGTGATTTTTATTAAGAACACATAAGTAGGGGCACCTGGGTGGCTCAGTAGGTTAAGCATCTGACTTTGGCTCAGGTCCTGATTTCATGGTTCATGGGTTTGAGCCCCTCGTTAGGCTCTGTGCTGACAGTGCGGAGCCTGCTTGGGATTCTCTCTTTCTCTCCCTCTCTCTCTGCCCCTCCCTAACTCGCACTTTTTCTCACCCTCAAAATAAAGAAATAAACTTAAAAAAAAAAAAAAGAAAGAAAGAACCCATAAGTAAGTGTTGAGAGCATTGCTAGAGCAGTTGAATCAAACCTGAGTTATTCTACTTCACATATAGACAAGTATAGAACTTTAAGGATAGAGACGTTTCTTTTTGTATCTTGGGCTATTCTCTGTAACAAAACCACAGGGATTATTTTGTCTCTGTGCTTGATGTTTCAACTTGTGCTCTCTTAGAAACAAGACACACACTTTTAATGTCTACATTTTATTTCACTCTGAATTCCATGTTGCTACTACTCCAGACACTTAGGTATGTCCTTTGAAAGATGCAACAGAAATAGCCTAGCGCTGTGGCATCAAGAGACCTAGATTCGTTTGGTATTAACCAGTTGTTAAACCTTGTTGGAAATGTATCTACCACCTCTCTGACAGCTCTGGAGATCTTAAAGTGAGTCTGAAATCTTACCAACGGTATTAGTTTTCTATCGCTGTTGTAACAAATCGCCATAAACGTAGTGGCTTTAAACAACACAAATTTATTTTCTTATAGTTCTGGAAGTCAGAAGTCTGAAATGGCCTTACAGGGCTAAAATCAAGATGTCGTTTCCCTCTGGAGACTCACAGGAGCACCTACCTCCTTGTCCTATTCTGTTTCTAGAGGCTCTGCCTATATCCATTGGCTCATGACTCCTTCCTGGCATCCCTCCCATCTCCTACTTCCATCACCATATCTCTTACCTCTCCCTCTGCCTCCTTCAATGTCCCTCATAGAAGTACCCTTGTGATTACACAAGGGCCAACCTGAATAATCCAGGATAATCTTCCTATCTCAAAATTCTTAAAGTCCTTTTGCCAATCAGGAAACATTTAGAAGTTTTAGAGATTAGGATGTGGGCATATCTGGAGAGACAATATTCAGCCTACCACAGTAACCAAAGTGGTCTTCGAGGACTGGGGGATGGAGTAGGAAAGAATGAACTTGTTTTTTGCAACTTCACTTATTTCTTCAAATTGTGAGCAGATGGCAGGGAATTTAGCACATGAATCAAAGACCTATAGACCTAGATTCAAATCCCAAACATACCACTGACTAGCTGGGTGACCTTGGGCAAATAATATAACCTCTCTGAGTCTCTGCTTCCTCATCTGTAAAATGAGAATACTAACATGATTGTGTGTGTGTGTGATTAAATGAGATTATGTATGTTAAGCTATTTGCACAATAACTAGTATAGGTCAAGGTCTCAGTAAATGAGGTTATCGACACTACTGGAGCCCAGGCCTTGCTTCCAACTTGGTGTGTGACCTCAGACAATTCTTCCATTTTTTTCTTTTTAAACATTCCTGAGTGCAGAGTTAAGTTTACTGTACTCTGCAGCATTAGTCTATATTAATATTAAACTTTTAATATTAATTTGGTTAAATTTTAATACTCTTATCTCTTTTCCTCTGGTTCTCATTCCTATCTCCTCCATTGACTTCTCAACAAACACTCTCTAATGTGTTTGGTATGTGTCTTTGGATTTGCACCTATTCTTCTAAAATATGTACTGGGGCTCAGTCGGTTAAGTGTCTGGCTTTAGCTCAGGTCATGATCTCGTGGTTCATAGGTTCGAGCCCCATGTCGGGCTCTGTGCTGACAGCTCAGAGCCTGGAACCTGCTTTGGACTCTGTGTCTCCCTCTCTCTCTGCCCTTCCCCCGCTCTCACTCTGTTTCTCTCTCTCTCAAAATAAATAAACATGAAAAAATAAAAATAAAATAAAACATACACTATTGTGTGGCATGCGTAGAAGTCTTTAAACGTTATATATTGTACCATAGAATGTGTCTAGTACCTTTTTTTCTCTCACGGTTGCATCGTTCAAGATTGTCTAACCCAGGTTATGTTAGTTACCCACTCCATGGTGATGGGCATCTACGACAGAGGAACATCCTTTGCATGCATTTTTATAGACTTGTACAAGAGTTTTTCTGGGATGTACACACCATAGTTGGAAGAAAGGTCATGGGATAAGTATTGACAGATCGCTCCCCAGAAAGGCCACACCGTTTCTTCTTCCACCAGAGGACAAGTGTTCCTGTTCACTCCTTTCTTGCCAATGTTTGTTGTTCTGTGACTCTGGTTTTTGCCATTCGTTTATTTTTTTACTTTCCTTAAGCACTACTGGTATCAAACATAGCTTTATATTCTTGCTGGTTTTCAGGTTTCTCCAGTCTATAGATACTAATTATAAAATCTACATGGATAGAAATTCTTTGCTCATTTCTTTTTTGGCTTAACTAGCTTTTTGTTATTGCTTTTTGTTAATGTACTGGTGTTCCTTGAATCTTCTAAATACTATTTATTTGTTGGGGCTAGATATATCAAATTTCTTATCCAAATTCTCATCCTTTGATTAACTTTATCTATGATATATATTCTAGATATATTCTTTGCCCAATCACCTGTATTTTAATAGGTTCTTTGGATGAAAATAAACTCAATAATTTTCCTCCTTATGGTGTATGACTTTGGGGTCTTATTAAAAATTTCCTCCCCACCCCAAGATAACAGAGATGCTCTCGTATGTTTTCTTCTATTATCTGTAAATAGTTCTTTCTCTTTTTAGTTCCTTAAACCTTCCAAACTCACCTTTGTGTACAGCATGAGGTAGAGATCCAACTTAACTATTTTCTATTGATTAGTTTTCTTAATAACACCTCACAAGCCACACACCCTTTCTCCACTTACCTGTGGGACCATATCCATTATAAGGCAAGTTTCCATATGCACATGGATTTATTTCTGAACTCAAGAGGTCTATATGCCTATCCCTGTGTGAGTACCATGTAAATACATAGTACATGTTAATTTCTAATAGGCAGAATCCTCTTTTCTATACGTAAAAATAATTTTTGGTACTCATGAACTTTTATTCTTCCATATGCTAAATTTGTTGAAGTCTCCTAAAATTTCTATTGTAATTTTTAATGAAAATGACAGATGTAATCTTTGATACTTGGCACTGGATAAGACATGAAAACTAATGTACTAGAGAACTATTTCTAGCATTTACTACAAATTGTTGAGGAAAAAAGAGTGCATTTATGCATAGGGACTGGGAATTATTTTTGGAACATAAACAGGCTTTTTGCTTAACCTACAATTATAGCATAAGGTGCAATATGGTGAGCATGTCTCTATCACTATAAAATTACAGTATTTGAATACCACTTTATGCAGGTTTTTTCACGTACAAACACAATCGCAAACAGAAACTCCCAACTTCAGAGATTCTGTGGCCACTGATCCTTTCCACATAATGTGAGCCCTGTGGGCTAGCAAGTTCATTCTGATGTGTTCAAAGCCTTAATTCTGGAGCAAGAGATCAAAGATACACTTTCGGGGGTGTGTATCTACAGTTATCTAAATATTTATTTCACTCTGGAGGCACAGTTATTTAAATATGACCGTGTATACCAGACAGGACTATTGCACAAAGACAGATCTCTATCTCTAGGAACAAATATTCTGAAAAAAGCAACCATGGAGAGGTATTAGACAGAAGGCATTTTGCTCTAACTACAGTTGGCGTGGCATAATCTTTTGCAGCAGCCACATCTGCCTTGAGTACCAATCTTCTAGAGAGATACATGTCCATCTCCCATTTTTCATATTCTTGGTCTCACCTGCCCTGGTCGTTTGGGTCTCAGGAAGTAACCTAAAACTCATCAGATCAAGGCGTTAAGTATCCACAAGGTGTAACGGCTGGCTCTCCCAGCGATATCTGCATTTGAACAGAAATCCCTGTCTCAAACTGAAGATGTGGCTCTGCAAACTGGGCAGCGATCCCTTCTGAAGCCCCTAAAATTGTAACTCACATTCCATTTATGCACCATCTCAGTTTTGGAACAAAGGAAAGGATGGCAGCAAAAACAAAACACTCAGCTGGTTAGACTTGCCATCAATTTAAAAAAGTGTGCTGTAACCAGGTTGCCTGTAGTGACTACAAACTCAGGGCATCGCTGTGCCTTTCTGCCAGCCCAACAGGCCAGCTTTGCGCTGAGACTGTGAGACTGCGAGTGAATGGTATGGAGGTTGTCAGTCCTCTCCCCACTCCTCTCCTCCCGCCCTTCTGCAGGAGAGTGAGGAGGGGTCCAAGCACAGAGTTCCAGGAAGGCTGTGGGACCCACGCGAGCACATCCTGGCCTTCCTGGCTCAAAGCCCATCCAAGAGAGGGGAACTCTGAGGGTCATACCCTTGGATCCGTCCTAGGTAATTACAACTGCCTATAAAAATACATCATCTGGAAGGTATCTGGCATTCTCAAAGGAAAATTTGGCTTCAGTCAACCTTTCTGAAAAGTAACCAGTCACAGAAGAGGTTACTTCCAGTTAAATCAGTAAATTCGGAAGATATCACTTCACTACTACAGTAGTTCAACTGTAAGGAATATGACGGTTGTTTTGGTTGAATTTCACTCAACATGATTCAACTTAAGCTTTGACAAAAAGCTTAGGTCAACAATTAGTCAGCACCTTGGTTTCTGCCAAGTGTAGACTGAATTTTCCAAAGCCAAGTTGGGGGTGGAAAGAGCCAATGGGAAAAAGAAAGCAAGGGGTCACACTGAGTTCAGCCCAGGATTTGGGGTGTGCTTTCCCAAACTCTGCCATTCCATGCTGCCCGTGGATTAAGCAGGGCAAAATGATTAACGGAAGTGTATGTATGTGTGTGTATTAGAGACACAGTCAACCATTTCAAAAATGCCCTGACTGACAAGAATGCCTTTCTCAACCATGGATCAAGAGGAAAATGATCACACTTCATAGCAGATTTTGGACATGCCCTGCTTGCTTCTGGTGAAAGTTCCAGAAAATTAACTAGGGAGCTGAATAACTTCTACTCTGTCCCTTAAAGATAAAGACAATGGCTTATTTGTTTTGATTCCCTAACATGCAGCACAATGTCCAGCGCATAGTAAGTGCTTAATTAATATTTGTTAAATGATGGGATTCAACAGACTAATGCAGGGGAGCAACTTCATAATCTGGCTATGCTGTGAGCTTCCTCAGCAGAGAAGGATGTGCACATGTAAGTGCAATGGAAGGAAAAGCCTTCTAACTTATAGCCATCACTTCTGTGCTTAGAAACCACAGCACAAACCACATAAAGCCATATATGAGTTTATCACAGACGATAGGTATCACCTGGCATTGGATCCTAAGGAATGTCATTATTTAGGACCGAGTGGAGAGCAGAAATCGGCGCGAGGGGAAAATGTCTGGGGCCTAAGTGCAGAGAAGAGAGAAGAAGGCACTTTAAAGGAAAAAGGGATTAGAATGCCTAAGAGGTCAGAGGACACAGTTCTACAGTGTCCACAGTGTTCCACAGTGGATGATGGACCTGCCCTAGTGGATATTCAGACTTCTGAGCTTGTAAGACTATGAGAACAGGTAGGCTTCAAAGCCTTAAAACAGTCCAGAGAGCAGAAAGCAAATGGTCTTGTTTTTATTCAAACATTTAATACAATGCAGCATTGAGCAAGAGGAATGGTATGGGAAAAAAATGAAACCTACAGACAACACATCAAATTTACTTTCACCGTGATAATTCCTCTCCCTTTTTCCCATTAGATGTTGACACAGAAGCTCTTGTCTTGAGTGTTCCTGCCCTACTTTTCTGCCACGTCGGCTCCTGTGATCAAGGAAACGGATGGAAGGGGTTTTAAGTGGAAAGCCAAGGGACTTGGAGGCTCATACCTGGATAATAAACCTCTGGGGAGAAAATCAGAATCAGACATGATTGAGGAAGGATGGGATTCTCTGTCCCTTTCCCCATTCGTTCTTCCCATTCCCTAGTTGATGAGGGTCTGTAAGACCACTCTGTAGTTATGTGACAAGGGGTGGTCATGACCACTGGGGGAATCGTGTTGTTGATGAGTTCCACTTGAGCACTGTAAGGGTGTGACTTTGCCTTCACACATTTCAGCCAGGAATGGCAGTCCTGAGCCTCAAATGGACCTATGTGAGTCTCTTTGGGTTTTACCACAGGCCTTTTGCAACTCGGTGCTTGATCTCATTTGTCTAAAATGGCACAGTCGTTGCTTTCTGGGGTCTTGGCTCTCCCCTGTCCTCCAGGCTTCAGGGACCCGTATCGTTTCTTGTTACCCCTCACCCGTCACTCCACCGCTCCCAGGAAATCCTTTCCTGGACTGGGACAATCTCCCTATCCTACTTCCTTCATCCAAGATACTCTACTTGTAAATTCTCTTTTATATTTTTTCTCCTCCACACATCTAAATTTTCCCATGGGCTTACATTTTGTGAAATAAAACCTAGAGACTATTGCTTTGGGTTCTGCTACAGACTTCTCCAAAACCAATGAAGCAGAGCCTACTTGTTTGAAAGTGGGAAAGGAAAGAAAAAAATAGGGTGAAAAAACTCTAATTAAAGGTCTAAAATATATTTTTTCAAGTACCTATGTATTTGTAGGTGCTTTAATCCCAAATAATCATAGAACATAAAGGCATAAAACTTTGGGCACTTGAAGGAGAGATATCTATAGACAGATAGGACTTACAATGTCCCTCAGACGCTGCTATATATGAATATAAAACTACCCCTGAGTACAATATCCTTGAATATTTGGTTTGCTGACTAGTATTTCCTGCCATCTCCCAAAAAGTTGATCTTTCTTTATTCTCAACTTCCTTTTATCTCTTTTTTGTTTTCTTAATAGCAGGTTCTGGTGGATCAGATTTCCTTACCTCTTTCTTCTAGCATCTTTGGCTTGTTTGTCCTGAATCTCTTATGTTACAATCTTTTACAAATCTTACAAGAAGTTTGTAAATTTCTTACAAACTTGCGTGTGTACAAAATTTATTTTAAAATCTCTCCCTCTCCCTCTCCCCTCTGTCTTCCCCTCTCAAGATCTACAAATGACCCCAGCTCTTAAAAACAAAAACAAACGTCCGGGGCTAAAACCAAAAAACCTTCTGCTGCCCTCTTGTGGCTATCTTCTGACAAGCAGGCATGCTCCTCAAAATGAGTCAAACTAGTTGACAAAGTGGTTAAGGAAATTTGGTGAGATTATTACCTGGCTTCCACCAATGGGAGTTGCTTCCCTCTCTGGCAGCAGTCGGGACATCGACCTGAAGTCACAGCTACACTAGCTCTTTGATTTAATTTGATAGACTCAGCTAGTTTCCTGTTGCTGGTAGCATATTAGTAGTTTCTTTTTTCCTGTCTCAGTCCCAAGGTTTGGAGTCCAGGAAGAAAGCAAAAGCATTTCTTCATTAAAAATGTATAAAGCCACTCCTTGTGGAGAGTAGATGCCTCACTTTGGAACAGGGCAAGTTGCCACTTGGTGGACTGTCACCAGGTGGGATCAGAATGGTCATTCTCTGGTGTCCTGACTGACTTTCATTCTGGGCATCCGAGAGTTACTGGGGGCTACATCTGCTGCTGTTTTCTTAGCTTTTACCCCAGGGTGAGGCATAAATCTTCATTTTATTTATTATTATTATTATAATAAAATAACACATTTATTTGTATATGCTTTAGGAGAAGCAGATAGTGAAAAACAATAAAAAGTCACCTGTAAATGTCAACAGACTGCCAGGCTGTTGATAGTTTGCACTACATCATTGTATATGGATACATATCTCCAAAACAATATATCCTACTGTAGAAGTGGTTTTACATCACTCTGTTCACACAATGACATTCCACAAACACCTTTCTATGCTCTGATACATAATTTCCACCAACCTTTCCAAGTTGTGAAGACTTTGTCACACTCACATTAGTGCCTGTGAGCTGGGCTTTCCTTTGTGAAGACAGGAATATTAGGAAGGCATCCCCTTGATGGGCTCCTCACTGTCATTGAAATCTCAGCTCAAATACTGCCACAGCATGCGGCCTTCCCTAACCCCTCAATCTAGGGAGCCTCTTTTGATATTTGGCATTCCCTTCGTGCCACCTGTCATTCCTGAGACGATCTTGCTCATTTGTTGGCTTGTTGTAGCTGCTCCCCTAGGAGAAGGTAGACTCCGGGAGAGCTGAGACTTTATCTTCTTTATGACTCTATCCTCAGGGCTTAGAATTTGGTGAGACAATATTTATTGACTGACTGAATTCATTCTATGGCTGGACTGATTATCATGCTTAAGCAATTTCTTATTATAGAGTGTACCCAGTGTTTTAATATTTTAACAGCAGTCTAAGAATGTTTTTGTTCAGTTGGATGTTTCTTTTCTCCCTCCCAATGTTAAACTGAAATATTTTATGGGGCACCTGGGTGGCTCCATTGGTTGAGCCTTGGACTACAGCTTAGTTCATGATCTCACAGTTTGTGAATTCAAGTCCTGCATCAGGTTCTGTGTTGAGAGCTCAGAGCCTGGAGCCTGCTTCAGATTCTGTGTCTCCCTCTCTCTCTGCCCTGCCCCTGCTCTCTCTCTCTCTCTTTCTCTCTCTCTCTCTCCAAAAATAAACATTTAAAAAAAATTTTTTTAAAGAAACATTTTAAACATACAGAAAAAGTAGAAAGGATAGTGAAATGAACCTTTCATCAAGATTACATATTTGTTAATACTTTTCCACTTTGTTTGCACTTTTTTTTGGATACCATTTAAAAATAAATTGTAGACTACAATGTACTTCACTCCTAAATGTTTCAGCATGCATCTCCTAAGAACAAACAAGTACATTCAGGATGTCTGGGTGGCTCAGTTGGTTAAACATCTGACCGGCTCAGGTCATGATCTCACAGTCTGTGACTTTGAGCCCCACATCGGGCTCTGTGCTGACAGGTGGGAGCCTGGTGCCTGCTTCAGATTGTCTGTCTCCCTCTCTCTCTGCCTCTTCCCTGCTCACACTCTGTCTTTCTTTCAAAAATAAATAAACATTAAAAAAAAGAATAAGTACATTCTCCTAAATAAGCCCAATGGTATTAGCACATCTTGTAAAGTTAATAATAATTAGTAATTTGCGAATATAGCCTGATAGCTTATGATCAAATTTCCTTAATTGCCTTTAAAAATACTTCTATAGATGTCTTTTTCATTTATATTTTTGATCCAGGATCAAACCATTTTTTAATTTATGTATCTGTTTATACTTGATATAGAAGAATCATTCTGGGGGCGCCTGGGTGGCGCAGTCGGTTAAGCGTCCGACTTCAGCCAGGTCACGATCTCGTGGTCCGTGAGTTCGAGCCCCGCGTCAGGCTCTGGGCTGATGGCTCGGAGCCTGGAGCCTGTTTCCGATTCTGTGTCTCCCTCTCTCTCTGCCCCTCCCCCGTTCATGCTCTGTCTCTCTCTGTCCCAAAAATAAAAAAATAATAATAATAAAAAAATTAAAAAAAAAAACTTTGAAAAAGAAGAATCATTCTGCATTTTTATTATTCACTTTGAAATGCCATTGACCTTTTTGGAGGAACTACATTAGTTTTCTTATAGAATATTCCACAGAATCTACCTGCTCACTTCCTCATGGTGTCATTTATCTTGTTTTTGTTTCCCCCATATTTCCTGTCACTGAAAGTTAGATCTAGATACTTGCTTCATTATACAATTATAATGATCACTTATACTCATGATTTTTTTTGATGTTAAAATTGGCCCAAATTTGTTCACAGGGTGCTCATTAAGCTAGTTTCTCTACCCTTTTTTTATATGATCCTATTCATCTTTAAGTGTGCTTTTGCTATCCGGCACAGAAATACGTCCTAGCCACACCTTGTGTTTTCCCCTTAAACCCAGGATCTGTGATTTCACCAAGGAGCATTGTTTCTTTTTAAGTAAACAAAAATTACTTGAAAACAAAAATCCAGGTGCTGGATTTGCTCATTATTATAAGAGTGCTATTGCTACAAGAAGTTTTTAGTGGGCTAAACTATATATACGATATACATAAAATTATATATATTATATATAATTATATAGCACATATTATAAAATTATATAAAATTATAAAGTATAAAGTATATATATGAAATATGAATATATAAAACTTTTCAATTCCAATCTATATTATAAAAGTTTTTCTTAACTTATTTTATATTTTTAACACTCAGCAGCCAAAATACACCAAGGGAAAAGTTAGATTTATTTGGCTTATTGCAGCAAGGGAAATGCACACCACAGGAAACCATGGGGGACTCTCCAATGTGGGTGCTAGGGAGGGTGGGAGGATGTTGGAAGTAGACACAGGGAAGAGTCGGCAGGGGTTACCTGAAATTCATGAAGCAGGTGAGTTGCTGATATAGTTGTAGTTTTATCATTAGAACACATGAGTTCCCAATGAATTATTGTTAGATCAGTAGGACTATGGTCTTTTTCAAAACCTATGGGCTTTTAGTTAGGTGTCTGACTCTTGATTTCGGCTCAGGTCATCATCTCATGGTTCTTGAGATCAAGCCCTGCCTCTGGTTCCACATTGACAGCACGAGCTTGCTTGGGATTCTCTTCCTCTTTCTCTGCCCCTCCCCTCCTCTGTTTATGCTCTCTCTCTCTCTCTCTCTCTCTCTCTCTCTCTCTCTCTCTCTCTCTCAAAAAGAAATAAACATTAAAAAAACCCCTAAGAACCTCCCAAATACCCCACCTCCTAATACCATCATCTTTGAGGGCTAGGATTTCAATATATGTGTTTTAGGGGGACACAAACATTGACTTGTTCTAGTCTCTATTTTGTTTGTTTATTTTTGCTCTAACATTTATTATTTCCTTCTTCTGCTAATTTCAGGCTTAGGTTGCTCTTTTTCTAGTTCCTTCGGGTGTAAAATTAGATCATTTTTGAGATCTTTCTTTCTTGTTAATCTGAGTGTTTATGGCTATAAACTTCCAACTTGGTACTGCTCTTGATGCATCTGATAATTTTTGATGTTTTATTTTCATTTTGTCTCAAAATATTTTCTGATATCCGTTTTGACTTTTTCCTTGACCTATTAGCTCTTCAGAAGTACGTTGTTTAATATCTACAGAATTGTGAATTTTACAGTTTCTCCCTGTTACTAATTTTTAGTTTCATACCACTGTGGTGGGAAAAGATACGTGGTATGATTTTAATCTTCCTAAATTTGTTAAGACTTGTTTTATGGCCTCATATGTGATCTAAATTTCCCTCTAAACTCTGTTTTTGCTGCATCCATCCATTTTGGGAGGTCATGTTGTGTTTTTGTTTTTATTCTTCTCAGACTATTTTCTATTTTCCCTTGCAACTTCTTTGACTAATTCATTATTTAGGAGTATGTTTAATTTCCACATATTTGTAGATCTCCAAATTTCCATATATTATTGATTTTGAATTTAATTCCACTGTGGTTGGGGAATATACTTTACATGATTCAAGTCCTTTTTATTGAGGTTTTATGGCCTAGCATATGGCCTTTTGGAGAATGTTTTATGTGGGTTTTAGGATAGAGTGTATTCATTCCACTGTGGTCAGGGACAGTGAGCTACGGAAGCCTATGAGGTCTAGTGGGTTGATAGTGATATCAAGACCTCTATACCCCTGTTGATTTTATTTTTAGTTGTTCTATCTTACCACCTAATTTTGAGATTTCCCTTTGTCCTTGTGGTTCTGCATCTTTACAGGGGTGTGTCTATGTGGGGATATTTGGAAATTATTCTGTTTGAATAATTGGTCTTGAATCTTTCAACATCTCTGGAAAACATCAGCCAATATTTCTTTCAGCCTGCGTTCATTTCTCTTTTGTTCTGGAATACCCATTCAACATAGTTTAGGTTTTCTTGCTTTATCTTCCCTGACTACTCTTCATTTCTCATCCATGTCTTCTTCTTCCTTTTTATTTATTTATTTTGTTTTGTGCTGCACACTCATGATATTTTATTCTGAACTATCTTTCAGACACCAATATCTTTTCAGTATACCAATTCTTCAATTCTTTCCTCAGATGTCTTTATTCTGCTTTTAATAATAATGTTGGTGTTTTTTTAAGTTTATTTATTTATCTTGAGAGATAGAGAGAAAGCACAAGTGGGGGAGGGGTAGAGAGAGAGAGAGGGAGAAAGAGAATCCCAAACAGGCTTTATGATGGCAGCATATAATCTAATGTGGGTTCAAACTCACAAACTGTGAGATCATGACCTGAGCCAAAACCAAGAGTCAGAAGCTTAACTGACTGAGCCACCGGTCATCTTTCAGGTTTAATTCCAGCTATTCCATTTTCATTTAAAGAAATTTCCATTCCTTTTGAAATGCTATGCACTTTATATAGTTTGCTATTGCAAATATTTTAAAGTTTGTCTTTTATTTATTTAAACAGGGAAAGCCTATGGTAACCACTGTAATCTGTATTCAATATATCGATATTTCAACTTTGTTAGTCTCCATTTGTGTGTGTGCATGTGTGTGTGCATGCTTGCTCACTGCATTCTTTAAACTGGGTTATTTTTCTCTTCATTTCTATTTAATTTCTTAAAAACTTCCTGTGAGGATTGTATTAGAAATAAAGTAAAATTATCAAACTACTTTTCAACTACTTTTTTATTGAGGAATTATATATATATATATATATATATATATATATATATATATATATATATAAAACATATAACAACATATATGTAATGTAACATATATATGTATGTGTGTGTGTACAACATAATGATTTGATATGCATATATATTGCAAAATGATCATCACAATAAGCCTAGTTAATATTTATCACTACACAGTTTTAATTGTTATTTCTTGTAACGAGAACCTTTAAGATCTATTATCTTAGCAACTTTCAAATATACAAATATACAAAACAGTATTGTTAATTATAGTCATCATGCTTATATTACTTCCTCATAGACTCTGCTTCAAGCAAGCACTGGCTTTTGAACTCTGGCCCCTCATCTCATAATGCTTTCAAGACTGATGGTACATTTCCTCCTTTGCCAAGTACACTAGGAAAAAGCAGCTTCAAAGCTCCACCTAACTCTTTGAGTTCCCACTTTCCCTGGAAATTTGGCCTAGTAACGTCATTCACTGCCAGTTTGCCAAATGTTTTATTGCTTTTAAAAAGGATTAAACTTTCTCTTAGTCTAGAATTTTAAATTGCATTTGGCACTAGTCTTTGTCTGAAACATTATACAGGCTAGATCACCATATTTCCCAGTTCCTGGGCTTCAGTTATTTCTAATGTTTATTGTCTGTTCTTCCTGTCTCTTGCCTCTATTCTCAGACTCCAGGGAGCAGTGCAGTCATGGTTCCTGTCAGCACACTGCTCTGTCCCAACTCAAGCATATTTCTCCTCTTCAGGCTTTTTCTTCAAGCTGTGAAAGGCAGCCCATTTTGCATAATCATGGCCTGTAAGTTTAGCAGGTGTTTAAGACCCCTATGGCAGCTCTCAGTCAAATGGGATACATAGGCTGTTGGATAAATCCCCACAGTGCCCTTCAAGGGGACAATTCTGAGATGCATTCTATGTGGTTCTTCAGAATATCCACATTGGGACTGATCTCTAGTTTCCCACAACTGTAATCCGCTCAATAATTTATCTTTCTGACTTTCCCAATTCCAGTCTTACTCTCCCTTTTCTCCTCCCTTCCTCTGGCTTCATGTCACCACTTCCCAAATAAACTACATGCATTTCCAGAAGGGAGAACCCAAGTAGAAACACATTCTTTCCACAGGCACTTAAGACCTTACTACTTTGCTCATTTCAATTAACATTAAAAGAACCTACATTATAGCCAATATTTATGTTAGGAAGCATTTACAGGCAATATTATCACTGCATATGTAGGATGTGTTTGTATATGTGGATGTCTACTTTGTTATAATCAAATTTCTATAAATTCTATATTGATATCCATAAAGCACTTTTGACAGGAAAGTTCACTCATTCATGCGTTACTGGATAAATTATGATTTTGAGTAACCACATGATGGCAGTGCCTACAAGCCTTTCTATCTTAAGTATGACCTTGTACTGTACCCATGAAAATCTGTCTCTTAATCGGTGCTTGGGAAAAGGGCATGCCTAGCAAATGTGGGCAGAAAAACCCCTGAAATGTCTGCATAACCTTCACCAATGCCCAGCCCCCTCGGGATGGCTGAAGTCACCTTGATATATACCCAAGTGTTAGGCTTCCTCACTCACTCACAGAAGCCTATAAACCTGGGTGGTTGTCCCCACCTCCCCAACCAAACCAGCCTCTTCCTTATTACCACTGACTATGTTCCAGCACCACTTTTTTTTCTCTTCGGCCTATCTAGGAGCTACTGGCAATGCTATTTTTTGGGAGTTAGGCAATTAGTTGTGTAGACATGTAAATGCATGGCCTAGGATCCAGGCAGGCGCTCACTTGGATGGTGCTCACACAGATGGAGTTAATAAACTCCTTTTCTAGATCTCTGCTCCAAAACAATAAGAATTATTATATACCACTTGACCCAAATATCCATAGGATGAGACACTTAGATTGAGATTCTGGAACTGGAACTTGTTTATAAGACAATGATATGTGGAGTGATCACTCCATGCCAACCTCTAGCATGTAGTACACCACATTTGTCTAAACCAAGGGTGAACAAACCATGGCCCACAGGCCAAACCTGTCCCATTGCCTACCTTGGTAAATAAAGTCTGAGTGGAATATAGCCACACCCATTGGTTTACCTACTGTCTATGGATCCTCTCACTGAATCTTTGTGACAAAGACCCAATGTCTGGCAAATCCTAAAATATTTACTGTCTGGTCTCTTACGGAAAAGTTTCATAGACGAGGAGGATGGTGAGTTAAGTGGAGGAGAAGGACAAGACTCCCCTATCCTTACACAGCCTGGCTTCCACAGGAACTTCCCCCTGCACCTCTCTCTTTCCTGCTATGCACTTGTTCCATTTCTTTCCTTATCTACTGAAAAAGTAATTTTCAACTTTCAATGTTCACAGGCCCTGCTCCTTGGCTTCCTAGGGAAGCTATACTTTAACATCTACCAAGGCCCAAATGACTCAGCAAAACCTCAAAACATGGGCCCTATTTCTGCTCCACGCACACATTATACATTTGCTTCATTAAAGAAAATAACCAGAAAGGAGCATTCTGAACACAAAAGATGAGAAAAACTTCCCTAGTTCCCATTAGATTAAGTCATACGGTCCTGCACACACCAGAAACTCAAGGTCTGCAACTTCCTGAAATGTCTACTAGTTTGTAACATTTGTAACATCTTATGTAAAAAAAGTATAAATATTTATATATATGTATAAATGTATATATAACCCTGCACCAAATGTTCCTCTACAAGCATACCTTGTTCTTTATGGAGACTGTGTATCCCAGGGGCGCTTGGGTGGCTTAGTCGGCTGAGCATCTGACTTTGGCTCAGGTCATGATCTCACCGGTTCCTGAGTTCAAGCCCCACATCGGGCTTTGCACTGAGAGCACAAAGCCTGCTTCGGATTCTCTGTCTCCCTCTCTCTCTCTCTCTCTCTGCCCCTCCCCCATGGCTCGTGCCCTCTTTAAAAAAATAAATAAACATTAAACAAATCGAAGGAAAAAAAGATTGTGTATCCCAGGCAACTGTCCTAATTGGGGTTGAGTAAACTTTCCTCCTTCTTTATAGCAATTCTAGGGATTTCTGGGAAGATAGCCAGGTAGGAGGACCCTAAGCTCACCTTGTCCAATGGATACAGTTAGATAACAGCCACTACATGGGTAAATAACCCTGAAAATGACCTGAAGGCTGGCAGGCAATGGGTAGGAGAGAGAAACAGATTATCACACTGGGAAGCCCACATGGGGAAGACAAATCCCCATACTGTTTGGCTTTGAAAACCAGAGGGGCTGAATTTCCTGAGTTCTTAACAACCAGTAGGACTTTTAAAAATCAGCAGACTCAGCTCTGGGAGTCAAGAGGGCCAGAGGGAGCTAAGTCCCGGCCCTTGAAGAGACAGCACACTAAACAACCCCACTGAGGTACAGCATAGAAACAGCAGCTTGAAAGTGCTTGAGGTCTACAGGAGGGAGGGGTGTTTACTAATCTCAGAGCATGTCCTAGAGGGACAGAGATCACTGGCAGACTCCTCCAGGAACAAAAGAGCAGGCAGGCACAATTTCCCTCCCCTGCCACTCAGCATAAAACATGGCCACCTGTGGGAACCAGGCAGAGCTCATACTCCCACCTAACTTGGTAACAGTGCACCCAGGTGTCCTCCCCTCCCTTCCCCCACCCTGCATTTTGGTGGATCTGCCCCTTCCTGACAGGCCCGCCTCAGTCCCGGAGACGCAGGTCCCCTTCCCCAGAAGACTGTGCAAATCTTGACAACACTGCATCTACCCACCCAAGTGCTGTGCTAGGTCTTGATCCTAGTGGTGGCAGATCCCCTCTAGTGGAGAACAAGCACGCAAATCTTGTTAAAACTGTATTCCCAGCCCCCGCACTTTGTGAACTTGCCCCTCTAATATGCTCTTGGCCAAAGCCCATCCAAACCAGAGCCATAGCCTGGCAGTGTGCATGCTGCCCCAATAGGAGCCAGCACCACTCCAAAGTGACTCCGGCCCTGGAGAAAGGGAAAGATAATCACACACAGCAGTCAGACTGAGGCCTCAGCGGTGGGCTGTGGGTAAACAGGTGATCTGATTGCAGGCCCCACCCACCAATGAAAATTTCTCAGGGTATAACATAAGGAAAGCACCTTGCAGTTTGGTGCTACGGCATCTCTGGCAGACACCTGGTCTGACTCAACTCAAGCCCAGAGTGTCCTCAGACTGGCCCACTAACACCACAGGGACCAACAGTGCCCACAACAGGCAAAGAGACCCAGTGCAGATGACTGGACCAAAAAACAAAGTGGCTCAGCCACAACAGCATGACACATGCAATACACATAAGAGACACCCCTGAAGTGCCAGGTTCTGATAAACAGAGGATGTTGCCCTGCAGTAGTGGCCCTTTCTTCGTAAGACCACTACTTGCAAGAATAGGAGATATAGCTGACTTTCCTAACACACAGAAACAGACACAGAGTTACACAGGATGGGGAGACAGAGGAATATGTCCCAAACAAAAGAACAGGACAGAATCACAGCAAGATACCTAAATGAAACAGATAAGTAATATGCCTGATGGAGAATTTAAAGTAATGATCATAAAGAAACTCACTGGACTTAAGAAAAGAATGAGTGAGACCTTTAACATAGAGATAAAAAAGAACAAATCAGAGATGAAGAATACCATAAATGAAATTAAAAATATACTAGATGGAATAAATAGTGGACTAGAGGAAGCAGAAGGACCAATCAGTGACCTGGAAGACAGAGCAATGGAAAGTAATTGAATCCCTGAGCAGCTGAGTGGGAAAAAAAATACACAAAATAAGAATAGACTTAGGGAACTCAGAAATTCCATCAAATGTAATAATATTTACATTATAGGGATCCCAGAAGCAGAAGAGACAAAACGGGGGGCAGAAACTTTATTTAAAAAGATAATAGCGGAAAACTTCCCAAATCTGGGGAAGAAAACGGAAATCCAGATCCAGGATCCACAGAGATCCCCCAACAAAATCAACCAAAGGAGGTCCACACCAAGACGCATAGTAATTAAGATGGCACAAAGAAGTGATAAAGAAAGAATTTTAAGAGCAGCAAGAAAAGAAGAAAACAGTTACATACAAGAAATCTCATAAGGCCACCAGCAGATTTTTCAGTAGAAACTTTGCAGGCCAGAAGGAAGTGGTATGATATATTCAATGTGGTGAAAAGGGAAAAATCTACAACCAAGAATACTCTATCTAGAAAGGTATCATTCAGAATAGAAGGAGAAACAAAGAGTTTTCCAGACAAACAAAAGTTAAAGGAATTCATGACCACTAAACCAACCCTACAAGAATGTCAAAAGGACTCTTTGAGTGGAGATGAAAGATCATAAGTAAGAGTAAGAAAAGTAGGAAGCACAAAAGCAGCAAAAATAAGTATATCTGTAAAAATCAGTCAAGGGACTCAGAAAATAAAAGGATATAAAGTATGATACCATACACCTAAAACATGGGTGAGGAGGGGAGAGGAGTAGTGAATGGGTCCAAGCTTAAGCAATTATCAACTTAATATAGATAGACTCTATGTGCTGAACTTGTTATATGCAAACCTAATGGTAACTGAAAATGAAAAACCAGATATGAAAAAAATAAAGTATCTCATTAAAGAACGCTAACTTATCATGAGAAAAGAGAGCAAGGGAAGAAAGAAACAGAGAGGAACTACAAAAACAACCATAAGATAAATAACAAAATGGCAATAATTACATACCTATCAATAGTTATTTTAAATATAAATGGACTCGACTCTCCAATCAAAAGATACAGGATGACAGAATGGATCAAAAAACAAGACCCATCTAAATGCTGCCAACAAGAGATTCATTTCAGACCTAAAACACATGCAGATTGAAAGGGAGGGGATGGAGAAACATTTTTCATGCAAATAAATGTAAGAAGAAAGTCAGGATAGCAATACTGATAGCAGACAAAATAGACTTTAAAATGAAGACTGTAACAAGAGACAGAGAAAGACACTATACAATCATAAAGGGGACACTCCAATAAGAAGATATAGCAATTATAAGTATTTATGCACCCTAAATGGGAGCAGCACCCAAGTACATAAAGCAGTTAATAACAAACATAAAGGAACTAATTAATAGTAATATAATAATAGTAGGGGACTTTAATACACCACTTACATCAATGGACAGATCATCCAAACAAAATCAACAAGGAAATAGTTTAATAACACATTGGACCAGATGGATTTAACAGATATATTCAGAACATTCCATCTTAAAACAGCATAATAAAGGGGCGCCTGGGTGGCGCAGTCGGTTAAGCGTCCGACTTCAGCCAGGTCACGATCTCGCGGTCCGTGAGTTCGAGCCCCGCGTCAGGCTCTGGGCTGATGGCTCGGAGCCTGGAGCCTGTTTCCGATTCTGTGTCTCCCTCTCTCTCTGCCCCTCCCCCGTTCATGCTCTGTCTCTCTCTGTCCAAAAATAAATAAAAAACGTTGAAAAAAAAAATTAAAAAAAAAAACAAACAGCATAATACACATTCTTTTCCAGTGCACACAGAATATTCTCCAGAATAGGACACATAATAGGCTATAAAGCAAATCTCAACACTCAAAAAGATCAAAGTCAGACCATGCATCTTTTCTGACCACAACAATATGAAATTAGAAATCAATGACAAGAAAAAGTCTGGAGACAGCACAAACACATGGAGGTTAACTAACATGCTACTATACCAAGAAATCAAAGAAGAGACAAAGGATGCATGGAGAGAAATGAAAACAAAAACACAACAGTCCAAAATCTTTAGGACGCAGCAAAATTTGTTCTAAGAGGGAAATTTATAGCAATAGAGGCCTACCTCAAGAAGGAAGAAAAATTTCAAATAAACAATCTAATCTTACACCTAAGGGAGATGGAAAAAGAACAACAAATGAAATCCAAAACCAGTAGAAGGAAGGAAATGATAAAGATTAGAGCAGAAATAAATGAAATAGAGACAAAAAAAGAGAGAGAGAGAATATATCAATGAAACCAGGAGCTTTTTCTTTGAAAAGATCAACAAGATTGATAAATAGCCAGACTCATCAAATTTTTGACTCAAATAAGCAAAATCTGAAATAAAAGGACAAACAACAACTGAAACCACAGAAATACAAACAATTGCAACAGAATATTATGAAAAATTATATGCTAAAAATTGGACAATCTAGAAGAAATGGATAAATTCCTAGCAATACATAATGTCCCACAACCAAATTAGGAAGAAATAGAAGATATGAACAGACTGTCCGCAATGAAATTGAATCAATAATCAAAAAACTCCCAACAAACAAAAGTCCAGGACCAAATGGCTTCACAGGTGAAATCTACCAAACACTGAAAGAAGAGTTAATAGCAATTCTTCCCAAACTATTCCAAAAAATAGAAGAGGAAGGAAAACTTTCACATTCATTCCATGTGGCCAGCATTACCCTGATACCAAATCCAGATAAAGACACCACAAAAAAAGAGAACTACAGGCCAATATCTCTGATGAAGATAGATGCAAAAATCCTGAATAAAATATTATCAAACCACAGCCTATAATACCTTAAAAAAAATCATTCATCACGATCAAGTGGGATTTGTTCCTGGGTTTCAAGGATGGTTGAATATTTGCAAATCAATCAATGTGATACATCATATCAATAAGAGAAAGGATAAGAATCATATAATCATTTCAGTAGATGCAGAAAAAGTGTTTGATAGAGTACATCTGTTCATGATAAAACTCTCAACAAAGTAGGTTTAGAGGGAGCATACCTCAACATAATAAGGGCCTTGTATGAAAAATCCACAGCTACCATCACACTCCATGGTAAAACTTGAGAGATTTCTTCCCAAAGTCAGGAACAAGACAAGGATGTTGACTTCTTATTTAACACAGTACTGGAAGTCCTAGCCACAGCAATCAGACAAGAGAAAGAAATAAAAGGCATCCAGACTGCTAAGGAAGAAGTAAAGCTTTAACTTTTTACAGATGATATGATATTATATATAGAAAACACAAAAGACTTCACCCAAAAACTACTACAACTGATAAATAAATTCAGTCATATCACAGGATATGAAATAAATCTGTAATTCGTTGCATTTCTATAGACTTATAATGAAGCAGCAAAGGGGCACCTGGGTGGCTCAGTCGGTTAAGCGGCCGACTTCGGCTCAGGTCATGATCTCACGGTCCGTGAGTTCGAGCCTTGCCGAACTTTCCATTTTCAACATTGCCATTTTCAACAACATGTTGAAACCTTGCCATTTTCAACAACATGTAAGCATCTAGAGGTTGTAATGCTAAGTGAAATAAGCCAGAAAATGACAAATACCACATGATTTCACTCATATGTGGAATTTAAGAAAGAAAAGGAACAAAAAAAGAAAAAAAGAGACAAACCAAAAAACAGACTCTTAACTATAGAGACCGAACTGATGGTTACCAGAGGGGAAGTGGGTGGGGATTGTGTAAAATAGGTGATGGGGATAAAGAATACACTTATTGGGACGACCACTGAGTAACATATGGAACTGACGAATCACTACATCAAAACTAACATAACACTGTATGTTTACTACACTGGCACTAAAATTTAAAAAAATAAGTAAAATTAAAAATATATTAGTCAAGAAAAGAAAAGAAATTCTAAAAGGTTTGTTCATTTTGCATGGACACTATATCTTGGGGAACATATTTAAAATGTTAAAAGCTCTCCACTAACAAAAGAACCCAGGAATTCCCACTAAGAGAAAAACAGTTGAAATATTCTTGTTTTATACAGCTTTGCTGACATTTGTGTCATGAATTTTCTGTTTTTCCTGTGTGCTAAGGAAACTTAAGCCAAACGAGAGAGACATATGGAGAACAGAGGCCAGGAAAACACTCCAAGATGGGGAAGACAAAAGGAAGTTGATGGAGTGTGTTTGCTAAAAAGCCTGACTGTTGAGTAACTGTGGGGTTTTCCCTAACCCCATCACATGATGCACCAAACATCCATATTCATGCCCGAGGCTACTGATTCAGGGTGCCTGAATCGCTTTTACTTTCAATTTCAGTTTTAACACATGATTAAAACAGTAGCAATGTCTAACTTCCTCAGTTTTTTCAAGCTTTTATAAAGGAGGGACAGAAAGGTGAAGGATCAAGTGAGCAAGCAACGAGCAGCTGAGAACTCTTCTTGGACCGTAGTGCTGAAGAGCAGGTATGCACATCTTTCACATGCAACGTTGTCTTGAACTCAGGACCTGATTTCTGGTTCAAAGTGATAAGGGAGGAATGAGCAGGAAGGGCAGGTTGCCTTTTGTCTGGCCCATAGGGGTCTGTGGCTGGCTTTAGGGTTGGGGTAGCTTAGCTTCTCGGTTTGAAACAGTAGCAGCTGCAAAGTGACAGCCAGGCACACCGTGTCTCCCTGGATGTGCTGCTTCCAGAACAATGTCAGCCAGGGCAGCTAGCTGCAAGTAGAGTGGGCCAAGCCCCCATGGGAGCCTCCCTAGTTTACTTTTATCAGGCTCTGTAACAGGCATTAGAATCCATAGGACAAGACAGTGCCCATCAAGGAGCTTCTAGGCAATGATAATCTAAAAGAGATAGTTTCTCTTTAATCTTTCTATTAGTCATACGTAAAAAAGCTTGAGATTGAGAGTTCTGTTTAGTCTCCATGTAGAAATAAATTCAGTTCCTACATCACTGGTCTTTATTAGTTAAAAATAACTATATTGTCAAGTCTGTCTGTCTCTGTTGCCCTCTGATGTTTGTTGGCTTATTTTTCACAGGAACATCAGAGTCACCTGTACCGTTTGGTAAATGTGTAGAATCTGGGTGTAATGGTATTTTTTTTAATGATTTATTTTGAGGGGCAGGTGGGGTGGGGGGAGAAGGGTAGAGAGAAAGGGAGACTGAGAATCTCAAGCAGGCTCCGTGCTGTCAGCGCAGAGCCTGATTTGGGGCTCCAATTCATGAATTGTGAGATCATGACCTGAGCCGAAATCAAGAGTCAGATGCTTAACCAATTGAGCCACTCAGGTTCCCCTAGAATCTGGGTTTAACAATTTCTTCAGATGATTCTTCATGTACATCGAATTTTGAAAACCAGTCCTGAACAGGATCCAATGGCTGTTCATTTGAAATTACAAGTTCTGTGGCTCATTCACAGCTAAGAACCCACAAATCTGTTTTCATAACGTTGTTCAATAGTTCCCATCACATCTTCCTCAGCTTCCTCTAATCTTCACTCGAAAGAGGGGACTGTAAGTTTCAGTCGTTAGAATGGAGCTATTTGAGGCGGGCATTTTACTTCCACATTCTCTGCTCCCCACACTGAAGAAGCAGACAAAAGGAAGTGGTACAGGGCAGCCTGTTTGAACTTGCTTACTGTTTTGATCCGACAAAAAATTTATATGGTGGCCTTGTTTCTTAGTAATCTATAGTTTACAGAGCATGTGAAAATGCATAGCCCAATGGACCAAATTGCTCAATGCAATTGTTATAATCTCCATGTATTCAGCAAATGTACACTGAAGTCCTATTTTGTGCTGCATGCTATGCTAAGATAAAGGCTTATGGCATCTAGTTTAATTATCAAAATATCCTCTAGGTTGGACCTATAATTGTATTCCCATTACCCCTATAATTGTCTTTAAAAACTTAGGTATAGCTAGGTGAGGCTCCTTGTTTAAGGGCCCATAAGTAGTATATGACAGAGTTGGTGTTAGATGCATTTTGAATATGTGACATATTAATATAAAACTGAATATTTGAGACATTTGAATATTCATCATAGCATGCTTACACATTCTGATTATGAAAAATATCTAGATATTATCAACTGAGAAAAGGAGGTAAAATTGAAAAAGAACAAAGGCCTTTATTTGCAGTCTCAGAATTGCAATTTAGGGAGCACAGTTTCTTTTCTTTTTTTTTTTTTAATATAATTTATTGTCAAGTTAGCTAACATTGAGTGTGTATTTGGTTGTGGGAGTAGATTGTGCTCTTGGTTTTGGAAGTAGACTCCCATGATTCATTGCTTACATACAACACCCAGTGCTCACCCCAACAGGTGTCCTCCTTAATACGTATCACCCATTTTCCCCTCTCTCCTGCCCTACACCCCCCCCCCCATCAATCCTCAGTTTGTTCTCTGTATTTAAGAGTCTCTTATGGTTTGCTTCCCTCTCTGTTTGTAACTACTTTTCCCGTTCCCCTCCCCCATGGTCTTCTGTTAAGTTTCTCAAGTTCCACATATGAGTGAAAATTATGATATCTCTTTCTCTGACTGACTTATTTCACTTAGCATAATACCCTCCAGTTCCATCCATGTTGCTGCAAATGGCAGGATTTCATTCTTTCTCATTGCCAAGTAGTATTCCATTATATATATAAACCACATCTTCTTTATCCATTCATCAGTTGATGGACATTTAGACTCTTTCCATGATTTGGCTATTGTTGAAAGCACTGCTATAAACATTGGGTACATGTGCCCCTATGAATCAATACTCCTATATCCTTTGGATAAATTCCTAGTAGTGCTATTGCTGGGTCGTAGGGTAGTTCTATTTTTAATTTTTTGAGGAACCTCCGCACTGTTTTCCAGAGCAGCTGTACCAGTTTGCATTCCCAACAACAGTGCAAGAGGGTTCCCATTTCTCCACATCCTCACCAGCATCTGTTGTTTCCTGAGTTGTTAATTTTAGCCATTCTGACAGGTGTGAGGTGGTATCTCAATGTGGTTTTGATTTGTATTTCTCTGATGATGAGTGATGTTGAGCATCTTTTCATGTGTCTGTTAGCCATCTGGATGTCTTTGGAAAAATGTCTGTTCATGTCTTCTGCCCATTTCTTCACTGGATTATTTGTTTTTCCAGTGTTGAGTTTGGTAAGTTCTTTATAGATTTTGGATACTAACCCTTTATCCAACATGTCATTTGCAACTATCTTCTCCCCTTCCGTTGGTTGCCTCTTAGTTTTGTTGATTGTTTCCTTTGTAGCACAGAAGCTTTTTATCTTGATGAGGTCCCGATAGTTCATTTTTGGGGAGCACAGATTCTAAACTGACCAGAAAGGTGTCCTGCTTATGTGGGAAAAGCAAGGGGTTTTTACAGGAAAGGAGGAAGGGGTAATTATACGGTTTAGATAAAGAAGAGAAGAGGGAAAAAAAAAACACCCTAATTTGATGCTGACTGGTTAAGCTGCTTCTGATTACTATCTTGTTCATAAGGTTATTGGTGCTATCACATGAAACTGTCCCTGGTATGTATTAACTTTACTATCCTCATATGATCTAAATGCCAGTTGCTCTATTGAAATTTTATGAGCAATTGCTTGAAAACTATTGCCACTCTGGCCCAATTAGAGAGTTCATTATTTGGAAAAGAAAATGGAGCTTCAAAATGGAGCCTCTTATGTCCAGACATTTTATACAATTCTACAATGTCATTAAAAAAAATTGACTATAATGCAATCAAAAATATGCCAGGAGATTAAATTGTACTTTTAATAGTTAATTTTTTATATTAAACTTTACCTTGAAAAACAATTACAAGAGAATCCCATATATCTTTCACCTAGATTTATCCACTGGTGACATTTTGCTAGATTTGCTTTATCTCTCATATACATATATGTCTCCCTATATAATATAAAATTACATTTACATTTTTATTTTTATGCTTATTCATAGGAGTAATTTGCAGAAAACCTGACCCTCTCAGCTAAGGACTTCGGCCTGTATCTCTTAAGATTCAGGACATTCTCCTGCCTTCCCTTATTGAAAGGGAGGCTACACTCTCTAGACTGACCTCATTCCACTCCCAACATTTGTCAATCTGTAGACAAAAGATGAGCACATGGGTCACACGAAAGCATTGGAGAGCACATTTTGTTATGTGATGATGATGAGAAAGCTACCATAGGTTACAGATAAAGGACTTTACAGGATAATCAATGTCTTTGAGGAAGAATATTCTGTCCAGTAAGTGGCTGCAGTAGCATGGACAGAAAAATAGACTGTCCAGTGTTGCTTTTTAAAAACTTTAAAATTGTGATACAAACATATTTAACATAAAATTTCCCAATTTTACCATTTTAAGAGTATTGTTCAGTGACAATAAATACATTCTCATTGTTGTGCAACTATTACCACTACCCATTTCCAGATATTTTTATCACCTCAAATGGAAACTCAGTACCCTTTAAGCAGTAACTCCCCATACCCTCTCCCTTAGGCTCATGGTAAACACTATTCTACTTTCTGTCTTTATGCATTTGACTATTTTAGGTACCTCTTGTTAGTGGGATCATATAGTACTTGTCCTTTGTGTCTGGCTTATTTCACCTAGAATAACGTCTTCAAGGTTCATCAGTGTTGCTACATGTATCAGAATTTCATTCTTTTTACAGCTGAAAAATATTCCATTGTGTGTATATGCCACATTTTGTTCATCCATCCATCCCTTGATGGACATTTTCACCTTTTGGTTATTGTGAATACTGCTGCTATGAACATTGGTGTACAAATATCTGCTTAAGTCCCTGCTTTTAATACATTTGTCCATACACTCTGAAGTGGAATTGCCAGTTCAGATGGTAATTCTATGTTCAACTTTTAGGGGAACCACCAAAGGGTTTTCCACAGTGGTTGTAACCATTTTACATTCCTACCAGGAATGCACAAGTGTTCCAATTTCTCTGTATCCTGGCCAGCACTTGTTGTTTGATGGGTTTTTGGTTGTTTGTTTTTGTTCTCATTTTGTTAAATAACAGCCACCTTAATGGGTGTGAAATTGTCCTTTATTGTGGTATGATTTGCATTCCCATGATTAGTGATGTTGAGATCTTTTCATGTATCTATTGGCTATTTGTATATCTTCTCTGCAGAAATGTCTGAGTCCTTTGCCCATTTTTGAACTGCATTATTTTTGTTGTTATTATTGAGTTGTAAGAGTTCCTACAGATTCTGGATATTAATCCTTTATCAGATATGTGACATGCGGTTATTCTCTCTTACTCTGTGGTTGCCTTGTTACTCTGTTGATGGCGTCCTTTGATGCACAAAAGTTATTAATTTTGATAAAGTCCTATTTACCATGTTTTCATATTTTGATCATCCCTTTGGTGTCATATCCAAAAAATCATTGTCAAATCCAGTGTCATGAAGGTTTTCTCCTGTGTTTTCTTCTAAGAGTTTTTATAGTCTTAGCTCTTATGTTTAAGTCTTTAATATATTTTGAGTTAAATTTTATATTTGGTGTTAAAGAAATGATCCAACTTCATTCTTTTGTGTGTGAATATCACATTTACCCAGCACCATTTGTTGAAAAGACTGCGCTTTCCCCACTGGATGATCTCAGCATGCTTGTCAAAAATCATTTGACCATATATGGGAGAGTTTACTTCTGGTCTCTTTGTTCTATTCTATTGGTCTGTGTGTCTATCTTTATGCCACTGTGACTGGACCAATTTTGTTTACATCTCATTTTCCTGATTTACCTTAGTTCTTTGTGGTTTCCTTTAGCCTTTTGAGCATATTTAAGAAAATTACTTTAGTCTTTGCCTAGAACACATGCAATGCTTGTGTTTCTTCAGGGATGTTTTCTGCCACATTTATTTAAATCACTTTCTTTGAATGGGCCATATTTTCCTGTTTCTCTATATGCCTTGTGATTTTTGTTGTTGCTGTTGAAAACTGGTCATTTCTAGAAGAAGCTACCTTCTCCATTTTTTGCATATTGGTTTTGTGCCAAGGAAATCTTTTGCTAATTAGCGGGGTCTTGGTCTTGAGCCTTAGGAATAACCTAGGGAGAAATCTTAAAGTCTTTTTAGGTCTTTTCTGAGCGTGCATCTTTCCTGAGCTTTAGTGTGGCTTTTTTCAATTTTCTCAGATACATGCTGCTTTTAAATGTCTCAATTTCCCTCAGAATCTCCCCTTGGGGCCTTTTATGGTCTATGGTTTGTCTCCACCCTGAAAAGGAAACAATTCTACTTCTCTCAACACTCTATTCTCACTACTTCACTTCTGGTCACCACATGTATGGGCAATTTTCCACACCAAGCAACTGTGATACAAACTGAGGTCAGTGCATGCCCTACAGGTTAAGGTCTCAAGACTGGCCCTACTTCAGATGACAATCGCAAGTCCAGGGTGTAACGTGTGCTCTGACTGGCTATGTTTGCCATCCCTACCCCAGGCTCAATAATTTGGTAAAATAGCTTATAGAGCCCAGGAAAAAGAGTTTACTCAATAGTTTACTGGTTTAGAAAGAGAGAGAGAGAGAGAGAGAGAGAGAGAGAGAGAAAGAGAGAGAGAGAAAGAAAGAAAGAAAGAAAGAAAGAAAGAAAGAAAGAAAGAAAGAAAGAAAGGAAGGAAAAACGAAAGAAAAGAAAAAAAGACGGAAGGAAGAAAGGAAGGAAAGAAGGAAAAAGAAAAAAGATACAACCCAGGAAGAACAAGACAAAAAAGCTGCATAGGGCAAGGTATCAAGGGTGTGAAACATCCATGCTCCCTCTGGGAACACCACTCTCTGAGCACCTGCACATGTTCACCAACCTAGAAGCCCTTAAACACCTTCAGCTAGGGTTTTTTAATGGAGTCTTCACTAAATAGCCACAATTGATTAAATCATCAGCCTCCCGTGATTAGCTCAACCTTCAGGCCTCCTTTCCCCTCCCCTGGCAGGTGAGGCTGAAATTTCTAACTTTCTAGTCACATGCTTTGTTACCCGAGCAACCAGCCTTTGTGGTTTTCCAGGGTATCTCCAAAGTTACCTCATTAACATAACCTTGGGTGTGGTTGAAAGGTGCTTGTTATGTATGACAAAAGACAACTTCTTTCACCTTCTTTACTCTGGGACTATTTTAGGAACCAAAGACAAAAGACCAAATATTATAACAAAAGATACTTCATCACTTGGGAAATTAAAAGTGTTTTGGAAGCTGTGTGTCAAGAGCAGGGACAAAGACCAAATATATACTTCTTATTATACATCGCAATATCACACACTCATAATATCTTGCCAGAGGGGTCCGCAGGTGAATCTCCAGCAGCTTTCCCTAGCAATGCCCATTGCTTCTCCTAGCCAGAGATCCCAATTAGGTGAAACAAAGACCAGCTTGGAACAGATTAGAACATTATAAACTCAGTGTGCTCTGTTCCATCCAGTCTAAAGGAGGGAGATATGAACTGAACTGTTGCCTAAGATGGTCTGTTTTATGTCTTCACAGGTGATCTCTTGCCCCAGGCAACTGCAGATCCATCTCTCTGCAGCTTTCAATGCCCATGAAATCAATGCCAATGGTTCTTTCCATCTGACATCCAAGTTATACCACTACATCCCCATCCTCTGCCCCTGCCTGAGATCCATGTGAGATGAACCAGAGACCTGAGGAGGTAGCCCCCAGACAGATTAGAACACTGTGAACAAAGTCTGCTCTGTTCTCTCTGGGTCAAGAGAGAAAATTGGGAACTGGGTTACCACCCCTTCCAGACCAAGACTATACCACACCGGGGACAGTGTGGGCCAAGGGCAAGCAAAAACACCACAGAATTTCCTACCATTTTTAATGTGGCATTTTCTTGATTGGGTGTTTACTTGGTTGCTTTAGGTCTTTCACTGTTTTCACAGAACTACTATAAAGTTATTCTAGCCAATATTTTGATTATTTTTGATATCTCCTTAGGGAAATAAGAACTTAGAGCTTCCTAGCTTGCCATTTTGCTCAATTGTCTAGGCTTGATCCTGGCTGTATGACTTACTCAGCTTTTGTGAGACATATTTATCTTATTTGCAAAGTGGGCACAATAATTGCTAACTTGTAGGTTCTCGGAAGTATCAATGAGGCTGGGTATGTGTCACAGGGGTTGGTATATTGTAGGCCTTCAGTGCATAGTAACAATGGCTTGAATTCTATTATTACTATTGAAGCAAAACTTTGGAGTATACCCTATGTTTCATCACTAATGCTAATTGTAGGTTACATTTTGTCCCATAGAAAGTACAGAAGTTTCACCTACTCCTATATTGATGGATGCTTTTGGTAACTCAAAGTCAGAAAATGACTCTGAAATCTTATTTCTACTAGGAGACTTTTCCAGGTAGGCAGGTTGCCATGGCATCTGGACCCAATATGATGGCCCCCATTTGTCTGGTAGAAAACAACAATATGCAGCTGTCAGTGAACCAGAGAGCTACACAGATTCTTGAACAGATTTCTCAACCAGTAGTGGTGGTGGCCATTGTAGGACTGTATCGTACAGGCAAATCCTACTTGATGAATCGTCTTGCAGGACAGAACAGAGGTGAGTGTTGTATTGAGTCTGGGGCAAATTGATTAACTCTAGCTATATCTCAGATCCTTATTTTTCTTCCCTGGTCACAAGAAAGGAGAAGCAAACTCCTCTCAATAAACCAAACTTCCAATTCTAATTCTCACCACTAAATTACTCTTATTATAATTACTCTTATAATAATCTGTTATTATACGGTTTTACTGCTGTTAAGGAAAATCTCTCCTGGTAATGCTCAGGATCCTACCTTCTTTTACCTGACCAAATACTGGGCTCTTATAATTGTATCTCCTTTCTCTCTTGAAATATATTTGCTTTTTTATGGGATATTCCCATCAACATATAAACATGTTTGAATATCTATTGAGGAGAGGTGGAATCAGAAAAATGTTCATGGTTAGCTCAGAAGGCTGACCTACAGCCTACCTAGTTTCAATAAGTATCAAATATGTACTGGCTGCTACATTCTTAAAGGGTTTCATGACTGCCTGTTCATCTCACCCATAGTTAATATTGAACTGAATGACAAGCCCCAGAAAATCTTGTGAAAATAGTTTTATGAGTAGAAATTCAAAGAAACATTTATGATCTAATACTCCCTGCATGTCCCTTCCCTCGTGAACACTGAGCATATAACCACCAAGTTCACACCGCAAAAATGTGGCTCTTTCTGTCCCTGGGTCCTGTCCCCATGCTACGTGAATGAACTTACTAAGATGCACCATAAAACTTCTCAAGAATTCTTTCTTGACTGTTGTGCTCCATGATACTGCAACATCCATCATCTTAAAAATCTTTCCTAGATTTCACACCCCATTGTAGCTACCAAACCTCCTCCCCCCACCTCTTTTTTAATCACTTTGGCAAAAAACATGATCTCAATTTCCTTTTTCCACTTTTTATTCTCCCATGTTTCTCTTTAATCCACTGCTCTCTGGCTTTGCATCTCACCATTCTTTCAAAATGCTCCTGTTATGGTTATCAATGATCTCCACTCTTTGCTGATTCATGAATGCCTCTGTCTCCGTTGTGAGCACTTGACTGGCATCATTCTCATAGTTAACATCCCCTCCTCCTTGAAACAAAATGTCACACAAAGTAGGACATTCTTGAGGAACTCGAGAAAGAGCCATCTTATATGCTGGGGCACTTACATTACAGAAAGTCTGACTTTGTGACCCTTTGGCTGTTTAGATCCTCTCCTGTCACTGTATGTTGCCTTCTGCCCCCCCCCTTGCAGGTTTCCCACTGGGCTCTACAGTGCAGTCTAAAACCAAGGGCATCTGGATGTGGTGTGTGCCTCACCCCTCCAAGCCAAACCACACCCTGGTCCTTCTGGATACCGAGGGCCTGGGTGATGTGGAAAAGGTAAGGCAGAGTGTCATACATAAATCTTTTTTATTCTGGATTTGCTCTTGACCCCTTCATGATATTTTGTAATTTAACTGCTGTGATCTATTTGCAAAATCTAGAAATTCAAGTATAGTAAATGAGGCATGCTGGTTTGTTAGAATCTCACTTCTAGGTAAGATATTATGGTATATTAGATAAAATATTTTATTTCTTGGCACTGGGTGAATTATTTGATTACATTTAAGGAATAATTATTGAATAGCTGAATGGCAGCCTCTTGGCTTAGAACTATAGATATTTGTCACCACAGTAAAGGTCCTGCTCTCAAAGCATCTTCAGTCCAGTTGAGAAGACCCCAAATATGCCGTCAGATTTAATAAAATATGATTGAGAAAGAAGCAAGTTGGAGACAGGAAAAAGTTGCACAGCAATTTTAGCAATTACTAACTAGTTTACTAACTAATTACTAATTAGTTAGCAATTACTAACTTCTGTCAGTTCCATGGGAGTTATGTGGCTGCGATGGCTCTTTTGAGTTATGACAAGGGTGCTGATAAATCACTAAAAGAGTGTTTTAGAAGCCTTTCTAATTAAAAGGAGTGGCATTTGGGAGCTGTCTTCCATCAGCACTCCCACTAGCTGGGAGAACAAGTCCTTCGATGTTATAAGGTGATCCGGGCAGCACACCATAGTTTGCACCACAGACTATTAAGCATAAGGGTGCCTTGGCAGGAAAGAGGGAGAAACATCAGTTCCCTCCCAAGAGATGAAATATTTCTTTCTTTCTTTTTTTTTAATGTTTATTTATTTTTGAGAGAGATAACACAGAGAGAGGGAGACACAGAACCTGAAGCAGGCTCCAGGCTCTGAGCTGTCAGCACAGAACCTGACCTAGTGTTGGAACTCATGAACCATGAGATCATGCCCTGAGCCCAAGTCGGACACTGAACCTGCTGAGCCACCCAGGCGCCCCAGGAAATATTTCTGATGTATCTGCCAGATGAAATGTGTATTTGAGGTCTGGAGTTGAGTCAGGTTTACATTTCCTGTTGTGAACTACCCAAAGAGCATTCTAGAATTCTTTGAGATACCTCTGAATATGCTGGTTCTATAGAAGCATGTGTTTGCTCTATAACAGACATTTGTCAGATGGATTTTTGGTATTTTAGTTTTCTACCAAAGGGTGAAATGAATAATTTCTCCTTTTGTGCCTTACTTTGAGACTTACTTGGAAATGGTATCTAAATTTCTGTAGCCCTCCATTTCTGCCCAAAGTAGACTTAGAAATTCTGTGTTTATTTATTTTTTATTAGTTATTTTATTTGTGGAAAACTGTATGGAGGTTTCTCAAAAAGTTAAAAGTAGAAATACATTTCAATAATTCTACTACTATGTATTTACCCCCCCAAAAAGATGAAAACAGTGTTTATTATAGCATTATTTACAATAGCCAAGATACAGAACAATGTAAGAACCCATTAATAGACAGAGAGATAAGGAAGATGTGATATATATACACAATGGAATATTACATAGACATAAAAGGATAAGATTGTGCCATTTGCAACAAAATGGATCGACCTAGAGAGAATAATGCTAAGTGAAATAAGGCTGAGAAAGACAAATACCATATGATTTCACTCATATATGGAAACCAAACCACACACACACACACACACACACACACACACACACACACACACAAATTACCAAACAAAAAGCAGAATCAGACCTGCTGAGAACAAACTGATTCTGTGTTTCTTCGTGTCTGTATTCTACCAATTCTTGAACACTCAGCTCAAGACTTCCGGTGAGCCTTCATAATGTATACTCTTTCTCCAACTTTCATAGCTCTGCTCTTCCTTGATAAAATTCTAAATTTTCATTTAATATTGCAGCTATAGGTTCTACCACTTACATACCTTACTAAGATGTAAGGTTACTAAAACTTTTTATATTGTCATCTTTGTTACATTCATTGTTACGGCTGTTTGTCACCACTTTGAAATAGTCATCTTGAAAGTAACCGCTGCCATTTTCAAGTTTGCTTTTAAATATAAGAACAATGGGAAACATTCAGTAGCTCCCGATAAACATTTGTTGAATTTAACCGAATATAATTTGAATCCCCAGTTATGGCAATTATGGTGTATTTTATATAGCTATATATAAAATGAATAAATGAATTGAATACTTAATTGCATACCAGGTAACGTGCTAGTTTTTCTATATATGTTCCTTTATTTTCTCCAATTGAGGGAAAAGAAAGCTCTGTGAAGATTAGAATCTTTGTATATATGAAAAAAGTCACAATCACAAGGAATGTCTCTATAATTGTCAAAGTTGATATCTGTATTTACGTCTGTTTTCAAAGTTATTTCTTTGCATGACAAGTATATTAGCTGAAATAATAAATGAGAGACTGACAAAATAAGTGTCTGAATGAATTTCTAATGAGCAAAGTCCTAAAACTCTTGCTCGAATGTGCTTTGCAGGGTGACCCTAAGAATGATTCCTGGATCTTTGCCCTGGCTGTGCTTCTGTGCAGCACTTTTGTCTACAACAGCTTGGGCACCATCAACCACCAGGCCCTGGAGCAGCTGCAGTATCCTTTAATGAAACAAAGCGCCATGTTTCATTAGGTTTATGGGAAAGGAGATCAAGTTAGTTTCTCCTTCCCTGCCACTTCGTTGCCTCTGGTGGACCCGAGGGGACCCAGGGCAAAAGGAAGTGTTCATAATAATTTTTTGTTAGAGAAATGTGGGAATTTGGGGTACTAACTTCTTCTTCCTTAACTGAGCCCTAGTTATGTGACAGAGCTTACAGAACTAATCAGGACAAAGTCCTCTCCAAAAGAGGATGGAACAGAAGATTCCACAGAGTTTGTGAGTTTCTTTCCAGACTTCATCTGGACTGTGAGGGATTTCACCCTGGAGCTGAAGTTAAATGATGATCCTATCACAGAAGATGAGTACCTGGAGAATGCCTTGAAGCTGATTCCAGGTATCAGAGCATGGCCTGGGTAGTGGGTAGTCCAACAGAGGGTGGGAGTTCTTAAACACAGACCATTATCTTTGGGGTTGCACTTGTGTTCAAGACCAGAATGGAGTCTATAGAAATGGTGACTTGAAGATGGGTCGAAAAGCTCCAGGGACTGGAGTTTAAGTTCACTTAAGAAAAGCAGAGCCTAGGCTAGGGTGAGATTATTCAACACTGATTTGTTCTTTAGTCAATTGCTAATTTAGCTACCAGATTACAACGGGTGCTTAAACTTTCCAAAGACCAGATACATGTACCTTATTTTGGCTTCTGTTTTTCTGTGTTGAAGAATACAACTGACTAGATAGTTTCTATGTGTGAAATTACAAGGAAAATCAATGTGTCACCATATACACAACATATTTCCATAAAAAATATACTTGACACAGATATTAATCTTCTCAAAGAAGGATATAATTTTCTAATGTCTGTATGAATATATCACATATAAAAATGACTATGTGTTCTAAATAAACCTGAAGAAGTTTGTCTTTTCAGTCTATGCCTTTTCAATATTTCTGATAATTATCAGAACATTCATCTTACTTTCTATGTCATAGTTTTCTCTTAATTCCCACATATTTATCCATGGTATAATTTTGAAATGATAAATTACTTGAATAGGTTACATTTATAATGATGTATATATCTCATTAAATCTTGAGAAAAATATCAATTCTGATATCCATTCTTGCTTTTGTTTTTCTTTTCTTTTTAATTTTTTTAAATGTTTATTCATTTTTGAGAGACACAGACAGAGCATGAGTGGGGGAGGGGCAGAGAGAGGGAGACACAGAATCTGAAGGAAGATCCAGGCTCTGAGCTGTCAGCACAGAGCCCGATGTAGGGCTGGAACTCACAAACCATGAGATCATGACCTGAGCCGAAGTCGGATCCCCCAACTGACTGAGCCACCCAGGTGCCCCTTTCATTTTTCTACTTATACTTTCCCAAAACATTTGATGAGAGATTGCCTAGGCAGAAGAGCCAGGCTGTTAAATCGAGTGTGGTCCTTTACCTCAAGAAGTTTGTAGAGTAGTGTTGACATCCTAAAATTGCATTTTAGTTACATGTATTCTTCAGAAGTTTTTGCTTTAAAAAAAAAAAAAAGCTAACATTGTACGAATTATTTTTAGCATCAAATGAGTTTTCCTTAAATAACCAGAGTGTCCTAATATGCCCAATACTTTTGTTCCTAACATTGCTCCATTATCCCTTGTACGTGGCTCTTGGTCCCACAGCTCAATTTCTACATTAGACCAAAAAGTTCCACTTGAACTTTCATTCTTTTAAACATTCATTCAGTAAACACCTAATAAACAACTGCACTACCATTTTCAGGTCTGGAGTTACCAGCAATGGGCTTCTTTCACCTGGATCAGATGTCTCCCCAAATTTCTCTCCAGCATTATATCATTAGTGTGAGTTTGCTGTACAAGGAAGTATTGAGTGTCTATGTTAAAGGTGTTGTGAGCATAGAAGACATAAACAATTCTTTGTTGTAAGCAAAGAATTGAAATCCCTGTCATAAAAACCTTTAGCTCCCTTGAGGCACCCGGGTGGCTCAGTTGGTTGAGCATCCAACTCTTGATTTCAGCTCAGATCATGATCCCAGGGTTGTGGGATTGAGCCCTGCATCAGGCTCCGTGCTGAACTGGGGCCTGCTTATTATTCTCTCTCTCTCTTCCCCTCCTCCACTTGCACGCACGTACTCTCTCTCTCTCTCTCTCTCTCTCTCTCTCTCTCAACCCAAAAAAACAACAAAAAAAAAACTCCTTTAGCTCCCTTGCATCAAGACTGTTCCCACAGTAATCTCTGTTGTTCTTATCCCTCAGGCAAGAATCCCAGAATCCAAGCATCCAATCTACCCAGAGAGTGCATCAGGCATTTCTTTCCAAAACGGAAATGTTTTGTCTTTGACCGGCCAACAAATGACACAAAACTCCTAGCCAATATTGAGAATATACCTGAGAATCAACTGGATCCTAAATTCCAGAAACAAGCAAACAATTTTTGTTCTTACATCTTCACCCAGGCAAGGACCAAGACTCTCAGAGAGGGAGTCATGATCACCGGGAATCGTGAGTCTCCTTTTCCACCATTTCTATGGGGCTTAATATATGTTGAATATATTATATAATGTGTTTTTCGGCATTTTTGTTTGATTCTTTATGGAATTCTGGATATACACACATTCACACTCTATGAAGAGATGTGTGTATCTTATCATTATCTCACTTTTGGGGCTCTATAAACCCCTCTCCAAAATTGCACACTTTGTCACTGATATCTATGGCATCCACTTATTTGAAAGAATCCTTCACTGATAAAAAAAAATCAATAACTAGGTATAAAAACAGAATGTATTGGGCACCTGGGTGCCTCAGTCAACTAAATGTCTAACTCTTGATCCCAGCTCAGGTCTTGATCTCAGGGTTGTGAGTTCAAGCCCCACGTTGGGCTCCATGTGGTCATGAAGCCTAGTTAAAAACAAAACAAAAACAAAAAACAAACAGAATATACTGTATGGGTTTTTTTTTTTCCTCAAGGGAAGTCCTATCTGATAAGTGTTATTTGTTACTTAGAGCATCACCACAAATCAGTGAAAATCCATTGGAAGCTTCAGAATTAGGAATAAATATAATTTGACTTACCTTGCCTCATCTATCTACCTATATAATTTATTTTGTTTTTAATTTTTAATGGTAAAGTATGTTTTCCAGATACTCTTTTAATATGTTAGATGAAGGTATATTTTTAAATTTTTTTGGCTGTGTGGCCTGGAAAACCATAAAAATTAAGAGTCAATAGGAAAACAAAGGTGAAGATAGAAGGAGGCAGGGCTCCTGTGGGGGAAGGTGGGGGGATGTGTGCGCATGTGCATGACTTCAGAAATGTAGTCTCAGAATCTGGGATCCTGTGGAGTGATAATTGGATATTTATCCCTTCAATATCCTGGCTCACTCAGGGTTGAGAACTCTGGTGGTGACCTATGTGGATACCATCAATACTGGGGCGGTGCCTTGTTTGGAGAATGCAGTGACAACTCTAGCCCAGCTTGAGAACTCAGTGGCCGTGCAGAAGGCAGCCGACCACTACAGCGAACAGATGGCCCAGCGAGTGAGGTTCCCCACAGACACGCTCCAGGAGCTGCTGGATGTGCATGCAGACTGTGAGAGGGAAGCCATTAGGGTGTTCATGGAGCGTTCCTTCAAGGATGAAAATCAGGAGTTCCAGAAGACTCTTGTGGTAATTTGTCTTAGTTTTTACTCTGTGGGTCCTTTCCCTTTGAAGAATGAAGTCTAGAAATACCTTTACTGACCCCATGGCTCATCTCTTACTCAAGGATAAAAAAAATCTGGATTCTCATGAGAAAGAGAGTTTCAAAGGACTACATTTTCTTCTTTCTTTTTTTCTCTGAAACCTGAGGTACTTTATCTAGAAATCTCTCTGATTTCTGAAGCAATTATCAGTACAGATATCCTCCTGATCTGAATACTTCTATGGATTCCAAGCCTGCCCAGAAGACCCAAAAGTCATTCCTGGGCATGGATGCTTTCTGTGAACACAATCCCCTTGTCAGGAAGCAAACTTTCTCTTATCAGATCCTCATTCCAGGCCATTTTCAACTTACATTGCTCCTTGTTGTATCACTGTATCATTGAAGATAAAATCACTGAATGCCACAGCTGCAAGGAACCATAGAGTTTAGGTAACACAACTCCAACATTTCAGAAGAACCATGGAGGTTAAGAAACTTTCCCATGGTCTTGCAGGGAGTATTCAAGGTTGTCAGTAAATCAAGTCTTGTGATTCCTGTTTTACTCCATGTCCTTCGCCAACAGAATGCTTTTCTCACGGACCACAGTTAGATCAATCCTTCTACCAGATTCTTTGGAATCTTATCTTTTCCATTCCTTTCTTCTGGTGACATCTCTCTACATTTCCCTTGTAGGAAATCATAAAGGATAAGAAGCAACATTTCTTGCAGCAGAATGAAGAAGCATCGGTTAAATACTGCCAGTCTATGCTTGATCAGCTTTCAAAGGCCCTAATGGAAAATATTTCCATAGGAACTTTTTCTGTTCCTGGAGGGTACAAGCTCTACAGGCAAGCAAAGGAAAGTATTGAATGGAATTATTCACAAGTTCCCAGGAAAGGAGTGAAGGTGAGGAATAAGGGGAACATGGGGGAGCCTACAGAATAGAGTCACAGGGGTCTCCTGAAAATCTGAAAGGACAGCACCAGTTGTGGGTGATAAGACAGCATGGGGATATCATGACAGATTTAGCTTTTAAGGTCCACTATGTGTTACATACTCCTGAAGAGAGTGGAAATGCCCATTCCCAAGAAATGAGTATGGATTTCTGGAATCCACACGAGATAGAAATTACTCATTTCTTCATTTAATGACATGACATTGAATATGCTAAGTGCTGACAATTTACAAGGTAAAGTCAGACTCTTTGTACTTAAGTATGATCAAAAGTAAGAGAGAAAGTCAAATACACAGATAATTGCATACAAAGTTATAACCCATATGAACCTATGGAAATGCAACTTAATCTTATACAGCCATAAAAAGTATGAGATCATGCCATTTGAGACAACCTAGATGGACCTAAGGGATATTATGCTAAGTGAAATAAGTCAGACTGAGAAAGACAAATACCATATGATTTTGCTCATAAGTGGAATCTTAAAAAAAAGCCCACAAATGAATAAACAGACAAAAAGCAGAATCAGGGGCGCCTGGATGTCTCAGTTGGTTGAGCGGCCGACTTCGGCTCAGGTCAGGATCTCGCGGTCCGTGAGTTCAAGCCCTGCGTCGGGCTCTGTGCTGATAGCTCAGAGCCTGGAGCCTGTTTCAGATTCTGTGTCTCCCTCTCTCTGACCCTCCCCTGTTCATGCTCTGTCTCTCTCTGTCTCAAAAATAAATAAACGTTTTAAAAAAAAAAAAAGTTGGCTAACTACTAAAAAGGAGAATCACATCTGTAAACACATACAACAAACTGATGGTTGCCAGATGGGAGGGGGATAAAGGGATAAGCAAAATGGGCAAAGGGGAGTGGGACGTCCAGGCTTCCAGTTATGGAGTGAATCAGTCATGAGGATGAAAGGCACAGTATAAGGAGTACAGTCAATGATGTTGTATATATTGTAACAACGATGTAGCAAGGCTGAAGGTAGCTACACTTTTGGTGAGCACAGCATAAGGATAAACCTGTCAAATCACTATGCTCTACACTGGGAACTAAGGTAACATTGCGTGTCAACCACACTCAAATTAAAAAAAAGAATAATAAACAAACAAATAAATAAGTGCAAATGGGCTACATAGGTTGTGGTAACAAACAATAATAATTTAAAAATAATGATAATAATAATGCAACTAATATATATTAGACTGTTATTTCTTTTTTTTAAAGCTTATTTATTTATTTTGAGAGACAGACAGACAGAGAAAAAGGAAGGGGCAGAGAGACAGAAGGAGACAGAGAGAATCCCAAGCAGGCTCTGTACCATCAGCACAGAGCCCAATGTTGGGCTCAAACCCACAAACCATTAAATCACAACTTGAGCCAAAGTCAGATGCTAAACTGACTGGGCCACCCAGGTGCTCCTAGACTATTATTTCTTATAGCAATCATGTAAAACTGTTTTCCTAGACTCTTTAGCTTAATCCTTCAAACAACCTAAAGAAACATCTACATTTATTGTCAATATTCTACACATCTGAACTGAGAGGCACAGGCAGGTTAAAATAACTTGCCTAAAGTTAAAGCCAGCAAACAACAGAGGAGATCAACAGTACAAATTAGAGGCAACATTTCCCAGTGAGAAGGCAAACCTATAAAAGCAGCAGAGATTATGGATTTATAGAACTGAACATAGTTCTGACTGGCTGGAACCTAGAGTGGGTAGAAGGGAGCAGCATGGGGGGTAGACACTGGAAGGAGACAGGAAGCAGGAGATATGGAGAGTCTCTGGTCACACTATGGAGCTTGAACACTGTAGGGAGCCACCATAGAATTTTAAGTATGAAGCAAGAATGACATGGACATACGTACTTGTTTTTGCAGCACTTATCTCTGTAGTGGAAATCTAAGTTCTTGTCTCCTTCTTGGTTCCTCAGGCAAATGAGGTCCTCCAGAATTTTCTACAATCACAGGCTTCGATAGAGAAATCCATCTGGCAGGCAGATAAAGCCCTTACTGATGGGGAGAAGGCCATAGCAGGTACGGGGCTGGGCTTGGCTCACAATGGCTTGGGTAGGTCCCTCTGTCAGGTGTGAGTGCAAAGCCTTCCTGAAACAAGGAGCTTCCTCTCCTTCTGTGGAACAACTCTGCTAAATCTATAAACAACGAGGAGAGTTGTGTTTGTATGTCAGCCAGTAGGGCCTTTACCCTAATATTCTGAAATGTGCTCCCGATGGTGCGGACACGAGGAACGCAGAGATTTTCTGTCTTCCCTTCCAACTTTGTTTTGTCTCTGAGTTCAAGAGGGTAGAGATCAGTCTTCACCTAATTTTCTTCCCTCTTGGAACTTTCCTGGGGCAGCGGAGAGGGCCAGCAAGGAAGCAGCTGAGAAGGAACAGGAGGTGCTAAGACAGAAACTACTGGAGCAGGAACAGCAGATTGAAGCACAACAGAGGAGTCTCCAGGAGAACATAGCTCAACTGAAAGAGAAGATGGAGAGAGAGACAGAAAACATAATAAAAGAACAGAACATGATGTTGGAGCATAAGCTGAAGGTACGTCTGCCCATGGCCTTGGTGCTGCTTGATGGTCCTCCTGGTGCCTCAGGAAAGGATGGGTGAAGGTTACAGTGAGCTTATGGAAGGAAGCATCATTGCCATTAATTGCTTGTGACTTATTAAAATCCTGAAACCTTTGAATTCTTCTTCTTCTCCCTCTCCCTCTCCTTCCCCTCTTCCATCTCCTCCCCTCCTCTTCCCCCTCCTTTTCTATAGAAGCCTTTGAATTCCACTCTATATGTAGACTCTAGAGAGTTCAGGATGAGTATGGCCCCTCCAAGCTCTACAAATAGCATTTGGGGGTTTTAAAATGATCTCATGAGGCTTGATTAAACATATATTCAACCATATGATTTAATATGAGTAGCAACTGCTTTACCAAGATCACTGACAATTATCGGAAACCCTACTGCTACCCAAAGACCCTGAGGTAGATATATGCTGACATAAAACTATCAGAAATGTAAAGACTTAAAAATGCAGGGAAGTGACAGCTTCTAAAATTACTCTATTGTCTCCAAGTGTGGATAGTCTACCCAATTTATCAAATGGCATAGGGAGGAAATCACTTATTGTCCATCAGAACATATTTATAACAGATTTCTAGAACAGCTTGTAAGTTCCCTTCATTTCTACTATTTGGGTGACCATACCAACCCAAGTGGGACTGAGAACTAGTGCAATCAGACCAAGGCCACCTATCAATTGGCATTTTTTGGCTGAAAAATGTTACATTTGTCTTTGTGTCAGGTTTAGCATCCTAGCAAAACCTTAGTGGTATGTGAATTTTAGAAAGGCTTTAAACTATGCTTCCTCTCAATGCTCAGGTCCAAGCCAGGGAGATATTCCTCATTGCAAAATTCTCCTTTCATGCTTGAGTAAGAAAGAAGAATTTTATGAGTAAAACATAGTTTGACCAAATTTTCAAATACCAAGTGCAAATCTTAAAAAAAAATGATAATTTTAAAAGTTTCCCTTCTCGCCTTTTATTTAGGTCCAAGAAGATCTGCTCAAAGAAGGATTTAGAAAGAAATCTGAAGAGATGGATGAGGAGATAAGGCAGTTGAAACATACGATTGACACGACTAAAAATAATGAAGCTTCCTGGTTTACACAAGCCTTAGACAGATTTGGCAGTGAGATTATTTCAATATTTGCTTCTCCTGTTAGAGTTCTTGATACTGTTGTGAGAACAGTGAGCTCAATTTTTAAAAAGAATTAGTTCTCCTCTTAAAGAAATTAAAGAATGTGGCTATATACTCTGGCCCATTTTTAGCGTGTATGCTTTTCACTTTTATTCAGCAAAGTTTCAAATATAAAAAGTACCCACGAGAGGATGGTGATGACTGGCCTGCATTAGACAGAATAAATGCATGTACATTTTGATATAGCTATATCATTGAGAATTAAAGCAATGGTCATTGTTGATGGAGAATTTAAAGCAATGATAATAAGGATACTCACTGGACTTAAGAAAAGAATGGAGGACACCAGATTTAGGATTTATAGATTTAGGAAATCTACATGTGCAAAATCCACTGAGGCATCATCTTAAATGGCAAAAGATTGCTAAATTAGATTAAATATCTATCTATACAAAGTGGTCGTATAAACTTAACATGTGTATACCCTGGGATACTAGATACTATGTAGTCAATAAATAAATTGATAGTGGAGCTCTATTTGTACAAACATAGAAAAATCTTGAAAATATATTGTAAAGAAGTAAGGTATGAGAGAATGCATATAATGTGTTCACCATAAAAAGTGTATTATGTGTAGTCATACCTATGTACACATAGAATAGCTCTGGGAAATTTTTTAGAAACCCGTGTCATTCGTTCCTTCTAAGGAGAACTGAGTGGCATCAGGGTGGAAGAGACAGAGGCTTTTCATTATATACTCTATCTTTTGACTTTTATACAGAAATCTTGAATCGCCATTGTATAATTTTTTTTAAGGTTTATTCATTTTTGACAGACAGAGAGAGACGGAGCATGAGCAGGGGAGGGGCAGAGAGAGAGAGAGGGAGACACAGAATCTGAAGCAGGCTCCAGCCTCCCACCTGTCAGCACAGAGCCCAATCTGGGGCTCAAACTCCTGAGCTGTGAGATCATGCCTCCCACCTGTCAGCACAGAGCCCGATATGGGGCTCAGATTCATGAGCTGTGAGATCATGACCTGAGCTGAAGTCAGACGGCTAACCAATTAAAGCCACCCAGGCACCCCTTTTTTCTTCTATTCCTCATTTACATGTTTTTAAAAATATAGTTTGGGTATTCAGTCTTGTAAAAGGCTTTTTGTGCATCATTTGGACAATCATTTTGCTCCTTTGTTCTGTTCACAGGGGTATATTATGATAATTTTTAAAATTTTGAGCTAACGTGATGTAATCTACATTAATAGAATATTTCATCAAAAACAGCAGAATAAACATTTTTCTCAAGCTCACACGCAACATTCATCACAGTAGACCACATGATGGGCCATAAAGCACACCTTAACAAATTTGAAGGAATAGAAACATTACCATGTGTGTCTCAGATCACAATGGAATTAGACTAGAAACCCATAACATAAAGATAGCTGGAAAATCCTAAAATTCCTGGATGTTAAACAACACATTTCTATATCATACATAGGTCAAACAAGTCTCAAAAGAAATTTAAAAATGTTCTGAACAAAATGAAAACAAAGAGAGTGTGGGGAAGATGGTGGTAGAGTAGGAGGACCTGGGGCTCGCCTTGTTCCATGAATTCTAGATAACTATCACATCATCCTAAATAACCTGAAATAGACCTGAAGACTGGCAGAAGAAAGTCTCATACTAAAGGTAGAGAAGAGGTCACAGTGAAGAAGGTAGTAAGTATGGAGATGGAGCGTGGGAGAGAACTGGCTCATGGCCACTGCGGTAAGGAGGGAGCTGCGATCTTGGAGACAGGTAAGAGACAGACTAGCACACAGGGGAGTAAACAAGAAAACAAATTCCCAGGGCAATTGGCTTGGAAAGTAAGAGGGCCCGAATTTTATGAATTATTGCAATGAGTAGGGGCTCAAAGCCTGGAGTTTTAAATGTTGGCGTGCTTGACTCTGGGAGACCTTGGAGGACATTGGGGCTACTCTTGGAGAAAAAGCAGGGCAAACATCCCATAAACATATATTGTGAAAACAGTGATCTGAAGAGAGCCTGGGACATATGGTGGGGAGGTTAGTTACTCATCTCAGAGCATATCCCAGAGAGGCAGTATTCACAAAGATACCCCTCAGGGAACCAAAGAACTGGCAGGTGCCATTTCCCTCCCCTGCCCCTCAGCACAGACACAGAGCCACCTGAGGGAACCAGCATAGCACCAACACTCTTACCTAACTTGCTTACACCAAGTCCCGACCCCCCATGCTCCAAAAGAGCTGTCCTTCCCAGCCATGCTTGCTTCAGTCCCAGTGAGGCAGGCCCCTTTCCCCAGAAGACTGGCTGAAACCCATGTCAACACTGTTTGGTCTCAGTGGCCATGGTAAGTCTTGTTTCACAAGCAGACCAGAGCACACCTAGTTAAATTGCATCACATTCAGGCCAGGGACTAAACACTACCCATAATAGGCAAAGAGAGGCCTCTACAGATGACTGACCTGAAGGATAAATCAGCCAGAACACAACAGTAGAGTGCACGTAGCACACATTAGAGACACTCCCAGACTGCCAGGCCCAGAGGAACAGGAGACACTACACTGTGGGGCACTACAGAACCTCTTCTTTATAGAGCTATCACCCTCAAGAATAGGGGATGTAGCTGAGTTTCCTACACAGAAACAGATACAGAGATTTAGGCAGAGGAATTTGTCCCAGATGAAAGAACAGGACAAGGCCACAACCAGAGATCTAAGCAAAATAGATACAAGTAACATGCCTGATGGAGAATTTAAAGCAATGATCATAAGGACACTCACTGGGCTTGAGAAAAGAGGACACCAGCGAGACTACTAACACAGAGATAAGGAATAATACAGCAGAGATAACGGGTTTAATAAACAAAATGAGAAACACACTTCATAGGATGAACAGCAGCCTGGAAGAAGCAAAGGATGAATTGATGACCTAGAGGACAGTAATGCAAAGTAACCAAGCTGAACAAAGGAGAGAAAAGAGAATTATGCAAAATGAGTACAGACTTAAGAAACTCAGTGATTCCATCCAATGTATTAATGTTCGTATTATACAACTCCCAGAAGAAGAGAGAGAAAAGGGGGCCGAGAATTTATTTGAATAAATAATAGCTGAAAACTTCCCTAATCTGGGGAAGGGAACATATCCACACACGAGACAAAGATAACCCCCAATAAAATCAACAAAAGCAAATCCATAGCAAAACATATCATAATTAAAATGGCAAAATACGGGGGATAAAGAAAAAATATTAAAATCAGCAAGACAAAAGAAGACAATTACATAAAAAGGAACGCCCTCCCCCTCCCCCATAAGGCTATCAGTGAATTTTTCAGCAGAAACTTTCCAAGTCAGAAAGGAGTGGCATGATACATACAAAGTGCTGAATGGGAAAAACCTGCAGCCAAGAATATTCTATCCAGCAAGGCTATCATTCGGAACAGAAGGAGAGATAAAGCATTTCCCAAACAAAAGCTAAAGGAGTATATGACTACTAAATCAACCCTGAAAGAAATATTAAAGGAGACTATTTGAGTGGAGAGGAAAGACCAAAAGTGATAGTATGAAAGTAGGAAACACAAAAGCAGTAAAAATGAATATTTCTATAAAAAATCAAAAAACTAAAAATAAAAGAATATAAAATATGACACAATATACCTAAAACATGGGGAGGAGAGGAGTAAAGAATGGGTTGAAACTTGAACAACCATCAACTTAATATATACTGCTGTATGTAGAAGATGTTATACACAAACCTAATGGTAACCACAATTCTAACAAAAATGCAAAGAATAAAGAGACATAAATCCAAATATATCACTAAAGAACACCAGTAAACCATGGAAGAGGGAAAGACGAGAAAGGATTAGAGAAAATCTTCAGAAAACAAGTACAAAGCAAGTAATAAAATAGCAATAAATATATATCAATAATTACTTTGAATATAAATGCACTAAATGCTCCAATAAAAAGACATAGGGTGTAAGAATGGATAAAAAACAAGACTCATCTATATGCTACCTACAAGAGATTCCTTTTAGGTCTTAAAAACACCTGCAGATTGAAAGTGAAGAGATGGAGAAACATTTACCATACAAATGAATATGAAAAGAAAGCCAGGGTAGTAATACTTGTATCGGACAAAACAGACTTAAAAAAATTTTTTTTTCAACGTTTTTTATTTATTTTTGGGACAGAGAGAGACAGAGCATGAACGGGGGAGGGGCAGAGAGAGAGGGAGACACAGAATCGGAAACAGGCTCCAGGCTCCGAGCCATCAGCCCAGAGCCTGACGCGGGGCTCGAACTCACGGACCGCGAGATCGTGACCTGGCTGAAGTCGGACGCTTAACCGACTGCGCCACCCAGGCGCCCCCAAAACAGACTTTAAAACAAAGATTGTAATAAGAGACAAAGAAGGATGCTAAATAATCGTAAAGGGGACAATCCAACAAGAGGATATAACAATTATAAATATTTATGCACCCAACAAACCAACTAATAAACATAAAGAAATTGATAACAATACCATAACAGTAGGGGACTTTAACACCCCACTTACATCAATGGACAGATCATCTACACAGAAAATCAACAAGGAAACAATGGCTTTGAATGACACACGGGTCCAGATGTATTTAACAGATAAATTCAAGACATCCCATCCTAAAATAGCAGCATACACATTCTTGCAAGAGCACATGGAACATTCTCCAGAATAGGATCACATATTAAACAACAACACAAGCCTCAACAAATTCAAGAAGATCAGAGTCATGTTATGTATCTTTTCTGGCCACAACATTGTGAAACTAGAAGTCAACCACAAGAAAAAATATGAAAATAGCACAAATACATGAATGTTAAATAACATGCTACTAAACAATGAATGGGTTAACTAGGAAATAAAACAATTTCTCCGACATTGGCCATAGCAACTTTTTTTCTAGAGGGGTCCCCTGAGGCACAGGAAACAAAACCAGACACTATTGGCACTACATCAAAATAAAAAGCCTCTGCACAGCAAAGGAAATGATCAATATAACTGAAAGACAACCAATGGAATGGGAGTAGATATTTGCAAATGACATATCTGATAAAGGGTTAGTCTCCAAAATATATAAAGAACTTATGAAACTCAATACCCAAAAAATAAATAATCCAGTTAAAAAATGGGCAGAAGACATGAACAGACATTTCTCCAGAGAAGACATACAGGTAGCCAACAGACACATGAAAAGATGCTCATCATCACTTATCATCAAGGAAATGCAAATCAAAACTATAAGGAGATATCACCTCATACCTACCTAGTCAGAATGACTAAAATCAACAAAACCAGAAACAACAGGTGTTGGCAAGGATGTGGAGAAAAAGCAAACTTATGCACTGTTGGTGGGAATGAAAACTAGTGCAGCCATTGTGGAAAACAGTATGGAGGCTCCTGAAAAAGTTAAAAATGGAACCAGCCTATGATCCAGCAATCACACTACTTGTTGTTTACCCCCTCCCCCCAAAAAAAACAAAAACACTAATTCAAAAGGATACATGCACTTCTATGTTTACAGGTGCATTATTTACAATAGCCAAGATATGAAAGCAGCTCACATGTACATCAGTTGATGAATGGATAAAAAAAGATGTCACACACACACACACACACACACACACACACACACACACACATTATTCAGCCATAAAAAAGAATGAAATCTTGCCATTTGCAATAACATGGATGAAGTTAGAGAGTATTATACTAAGTGAAATATGTCAGAGAAGGACAAATACCATATGATTTCACTCATATGTGGAATTCAAGAAAAAAAAAAAAGAGCCAAGGGAAAAAGAAAAAGAGACAAACCAAGAAAAAGTCTCTTAACTATAGAGAACTGATGGTTACCAGAGGCGAAGTGTGTGGGGCTTGGGTGAAATAGGTGATGGGATTAAGGAGTGCAGTTGTGGTGATGAGCACCGGGTGATTAAAATAAAAAGTTAAAAAAAAGAAAATAAAAATATAACGTCAAAATTTATGAAATGAGGTGCAAGTTGGTGAAGGAGAATTGCAAGCTTTACCTTGATATGTAATCTTACAGAGACTGTGAACTAAATTTTAGGAGAGGGACTAAGGAGACACTAAGCAGCTGGGTGTATCTAGAATTCATCTAATTGGTTAAAATATCCATTGTTTGCTGTTAGTTTTCTCAGCCTCAGATAGTTGTTTTTGGGGTCCTTCAAGAGCCCTCAGTGGAAAGAGGGTGCCTAAATCTTGAGTGACTGTAGAGAGCAGAGGGGCTGGAGTGTGAAGGGAAAAGTCTAACAAGGGTGGATTGAAGGAGGGAGTACGTAGGAGTTTTGGAGTGACATATTAATAGAGTTCAGGGGCACCTGGGTGACTCAGTTGGTTGAGTGTCCAACTTTGGCTCAGGTCATGATCTCACATTCATGGGTTCAAGCCCCTACATTGGACTCTGTGCTGACAGCTCAGAGCCTGGAGCCTGCTTTAGATGCTGTGTCTCCTTCTCTGCCCCTACTGTGCTCGTGCTCTCTCAAAAAATAAAATAAAACGTTAAAAGAAAAATAGAGTCCAGATCTTTTAACAGCCAAAATGGAAGTGTTCACGGTCTAGAAGTAGGAACGAGAAGTCTGTTATTTAGTAATCCCTGAATTATTGGCCAAGTCCCTCAAGCCCCTCTGTTATAAATTATATAGGGGAATCTTGGGGAGCAGCACGAATGGATCTAACTATTATAGTGTTCTATTGTGGGGTTCCATACCCCATGAATGCCTGATATCAGAATTCCTTGCCTACAAAAAGGAGAAACCCTGCCCACTAACTGATTTAAATCTTCAATAAGATGGATAAAGAGGAGTCAGACAAAGCCATCAGGGGACACAGGTGTGAGGGAGATGAACAGGGGGTCTTTCAAGGTTACAATGAATTCAATATCCCATTTCATGAAGCTATTGGGATAGTTAGGCTAAGAAGAAAGTTGTGTTGAGCCTTAAGAGATCCTATAGAGATAGTGAGGGACTAAGGGGCAAATTGTGAGGTAAATTTTCAAAGATGGCAATGTTTGGTGACTTTCAGGAAGAGGGAGGGAAATGAGGCAGTGCTAAGGGGGGAATGCATTACCCCAGTAATAATGAGAAGTGTGATAGGTGCCCTTCAATTCATGATGGAAACATAATCTCGTGGATTTAGTGGCAATTAAGAGTATGGAATGTCTGCTTTCTCAGAGCTGAGTTTGTATTCCTCTTGTGAAAAAAAGAATTTGGGTCTTTTCCCTCCTTTCCAAACCCAATGGCCTTTTTCTTTACAATACCAGCAAATATCCTGGTCAATAGAGGCCTATATTTTTGGGTCTTGTCTTTTTTTCTAGCTGTTTTCATTGTAAAGCCATGAGCTTGGATTGTGTATTTTATATTTTCTTAAAAATGATATTCTCACAGTGCTGGGCTAATGTCTGAAATTCAGATATCTCAGCATTATATCAGGAGAATTTTTTTTTTTGGTAGTGTTATGAAGCACACATCTTAAGTCATTCCAAAAGCCCATGGTAGAGCAAAGCCTGTTTGGTAATTAAGTTTAAGCCCTGAGTGCTTTTTCCAAGTAGTTTCTAATTGGGGGTGGTAATTTGCCACAATTTCATTCTTTAGTTGTTTATAATTTTGAATACATGACCAATCATTTTTAATAAGATAAAACTCAGAATGGGCTTCAAATACTTTTTCCTTGATTTTTTACTCTCTGTCTGGACTCAGTAGTAGTTTGAGATCCCTTAAGATCTTTGAAGGTCTTTCATTTAGCTTTCTTAAACCAAGGAGTGGCATCTCTAGGTCCCATAAAAAAGTGGGTAAGTTGATAAAAGTTGGAGAATCTTAGAGAGTAAGCACACAAGAACCCCTCAATTGTTCGATAGAGTTCTCTCTCTTTTTGGGAACTAGGAAGATCTTTAACCAAGACCAAGGTTTAAAAGTTATTTCTTCAGTTTGGTCTTTGTTGGGAGTAGGTTGTGAGAGTGGTTTGAGCATCATGTACAGAAGGTGGAGATCCAGCAAATTAAGTTGTCAAAGGAAACTGAAGGGCAGGAGAGCATTCTGAAAGGGTAAGGAAAAGGGGGAGTGAGGATATGGACACATTGGAGGATGGGATCTAGGGGACTGTATTTGGGGAGGACCAAGGGGGGTCTCAAGGTCCAAATCAGTGACCTTGGAACTTTTTGTTCCAGGGCTCCTCTATGATGCAAGTAATCAGCAGAGATCCAAGAAGGGGGGGTTTTCAGTCAACTGCAAAGCTACCATTTTCAAAATCCATGGTAAAAAAGAAGGCTGGGATTCTAACCCAGGTTCAAGAGTACACTCAGACTCTTAAGAATCAAAATCTGTCCTCACTGTGCTTTAATGGACTATCATCTAGAGCACTGGATCAGGAGTCAGACTCACCAAAGGATCCCTGATCAATCAGTCAGGAATGAAGACAAAGGTCTAACAGGTGTGTATTTGGAGTCTCAGGTGAGAGAGTTTTGGGGCTATAATGAAGTTGATTTTATCTGAGTTGCAGCACCAGAATGTAAAAGAAACATTATTCTGACACTTGTTATAATGGTAAGGAGGGCTTTATTCAAGACTATTGCAATAGGGGTCAAGGCTGTTGGATCAGAGGAGAAATACTGAGCCCAATTCCAAATATAGCAAAGCCAGCTAGGAATATATAGCTGACAGAGTGACAGGTCCTGTGAATGAAAAAGTACTAAGTGATGAGGGTGGGGAGATTCTTGTTAAACTGGCTTAATAGAATTCTTGCTAAAGACAGCAAAGACTTAGATGTTAAGAGTCTTAGCCACTTCAGGCTGCTATAACAAAATTACCATAGATGAAGCTTAAACAACAGAAATTTATTTCTCATAGTTGTGAAGGCTGGGAAGTTCAATCAAGGTGCCAGCAGATCCTGTGTCTGGTGAGAGCCCAGTGCCTAGTTTGCAGATAGCTGTTTTTTCATTCTATCTTCACATGGCAGAGAGCAGAGAGAGATTATGTTTCATCTAGTTTTTGTAAGTGCATTAATTCCATTCATGAAGGCTCTACCTTCATGACCTAATTACCTCCAAAAGGCCCTGCCTCCAAATACTACCACATTGGAGATTTAGGCTTCAACATATGAATTTTGGGGAAACACATTCAGTCCATAGCATTATTTTATGTTTTGGGGGTTTTTGGAGTGGGGAGGGACAGAAGGAGAGGGTGATAGAGAATCCCAAGCAGGCTCAATGCTCAGTGACAGATCCCAGCTTGGGCCTTGATTTCACAACCCTGGGATCATAACCTGAGCGGAAATCCAGAGTTGGCCACTCAGTCAACCGAGCCACCCAGGTGCCCCCAGTCCATAGTATTTTACCCCTGGCTACCCCAAACTTATGTCCTTCTCATGTGCAAAATACATTCATTTCATCCCAATAGTCTCAAAAGTCTTAACTCATTCTAGCATAAACTCTAAAGTCCAAAGTCTTGTCTAAATATCATCTAAGCCAGATATGAGTGAAATTTGAAGTTGAGATTCATTCTGAGGCAAAAACTCTCCAGCTATGAACCTGTGGGACCAAACAAGTTATAAGCTTCCAAAATACAATGGTGGGACAGCGTAAAAATACACATTCTGTTCCAAAAGGGAAAATTAGGAAAGTAGAAAGGTGTGAGGAGCCCAAGCAAGTCTATGGGAAACTCTATGACATCTTAAGACTCAAGAATAATGCTCTTTCTTGATACTCTGCTTCTGGATCCATTGGGACGGTGGTCCTGCCTCCACAACTCGGCATGGTGGGGATTGCATGGCTGCATCTCAGCCTGGCAGGGGTCATGTGCCTGTATTTCTATGGAGAGAGGGTGATACCGCTACAGATCCTCCACTAGGTATTGTTGCCACCCTTTGAAATCGAGGTGGAGGCAGCTCTGCTCCCCATCCCCCCCAGGGTCATGTGCTCTGGGGCTGTGGTGAGAGTGGCAATCCTGCTAATCTCTGAATTGCATTCAGGGTCGTTCTTCTCTTACCTGAAAGAATAGCACACATTAGCAGAAGAGCTCTGTGGTCATTCTGTTGGGTCTAAGAGGTCTGATGGTCTTCTTAATTTCATACTGTTTTCTGTTTCCTTTAGTTCCAGCTAGCAGTGTTTCTGCTGGTATAATCCCATTTCCATTCTCGCCTTTTGTTGAGATGGCTGATTAAATCTGTGGTTCATACCCACAGTGATCTCCTTATCAAATGGTCCATCTGCTACCACACCCTTTCTGTTCTCTTCTGAGCACACTTTCCTATTTTTTGTAATATGAAAAGCCTGAGAATTATCCAAATCTTTAAGTTCTGGTTCGTTTTGCTTAACAATTATGTCTGCAACTACTTTTTCTCTTCTATATTTCACTATAGGCAGTCAGAAGGAACCAAGGCAATCCTTCAATATTTTTCTTAGAAATCTCTTCAGTTAAACATCCAATTAGCTTCTACAAAATGGCAGAACATGAATTTAACTCAGTGAGGTTATCACTTTACGGAAAAGATCATCCTTCCTCCAGCTTCCGATAGCATGCTCCTCATTTCTGTCTGGGTTCTCACCAGAATCACGTTTCCAGTTCTCTTCATGGCAATATTGGCGTCTTCTAGCATATACTTCAAAATTCTTCCAGCCTCTATCCATTAACCAGTTCCAAACCTGCTGCCAAATTTTTAGGTATTTTTTAAAGCAGCACCTCCTTTCTTGATACCCAGTTCTTTCTTAGGAGAACACAAGTATTCAATCTATGCCAAGGAGAACAGGTGATGAAGAATCTGATCAGATAGCAAGGAAGGGGGGAATCTTAATAAACTAACCTGGAAGGATTCTTATTACAGTTGGGCTAGGCAAGCCAAAGACAGGGACCAAGGTCAAGTCCTCGTTGAGGAGAGAGAAGAGCTCAGAGGGACCCTCACTAAAGATTGGTGAAGGAAGGAGTCTTTGTCCTTGGGTACAAAGTATATGTACTTTCCACTCAACTTTTCTGTGAACCTAAAATTTCTCTAAAAAATAAAATCATGGGCAACTAAATTTTTTTAAAAATTAAAAATCATGGGCAAAATTCTTGAACAGATACTCCACAAAAGAAGATAAATGAATCGCCAATAAGAACATGAAAAAAATGTTTAACATATTTATGTAAGTTAAATGGCAATGAGCCAGCACTATGTACCCATCAAAATGGCTAAAACGAAAGACTACCAAATGTTAGTGAGTATTTGGTGACAGTTATAGGACTATCATATATTGTTGGTGGGAGTATAATATGTTACACTACTTGGAAAACTTTATGACAGTTTTTATTAAACTGAACATATACTTACCCTATCACCCAGCAATTCAATTCATAGATATTTACTCAAGAAAAATAAAAACATACATTCATATAAAAATTATGACGAAATAACTTGTTTTAAAGTAGGACTGGACAAGAGAACCAATATGTTCCTGGAAGAACCTGGTAAAATCCTCATTAAGACTCAAAGAATCCCATAAAATATTGATATGGGGAAAAAAGAAAGCAGCTCAGAGTTAACATAACTAAGTACACAATACAAAGATGCACCATGAATAAGAAGAAGCAAAAACAAAAGAGAGCAAATAGACACCCTCATAGCCTTTAGACACAGAATCATCAAAAGTGTATTAAAAAAACCTTTAAGTTCCCTATGCTTAAAGAAATAGAAGACAAACTTTAAAATATCTGCAGGAAATGATGAACTACAAGATTACATAATATATTTGAAAATGAGCTTATAGAAATTCCAAAACAAAAATTAGGATAATTCTTTCTGAAAAACTCAAAACATGGGCTTAGAAGTAGATTAGACCCAAATGAAGAGAAATTGATTGACCTGAAATATATATCAGAAAAAGCAATTTAGGGTGAAAGACCGGCTGGTAATAGGATAGAGCAAGGGGGTCCAACCAACATGTAGTCAGAAGTCGCATCTCAGGAAAGAGAAATGGCACAGAGGAAATATTTGAAGATACAATGTTAGAGAATTTTCCAGAACTTTAAAAATCATCCATGTGGAAATGAAAGATTGAATCAAAATAGAAAAAAGTACTAAATCTAGACCTGGGCAATCAGAGGAAAATTATAGTATCCAAATAAGAATGTCTTTAAAATATCTACAGAGGAAATGCATATTTACTTCAAAGCAAGACAGAATGAAAGCTTACTTCTCAGTAGCATGAGTGGAATCCAAACAACAGTGCAAGAGAGAAAGTGCAAGGTAGAGAAAAAATAATTGTTAACATAAATGTATGAGGAAAAAATAATTTTCAAAACTGTGTGCAAAATTCATATTTGGAGGAGAGTTTACTATTAGCAGATGGATTCTGAAGGAAGTTCTAAATATTTTACTTTAGGCAGAAGTGAAGAGATCCCAAACAGAAAGTCTGAAATGCAACAGCAAAGGAAGATCCAAGACAGAAGTAGATACATGAAGCAATCAATTAACACTGACTGCATGAAGCATCTATAATAACGTACTCTGGGATTACAAAAGAGAAGATGGAATTAACAAAATAACTCCGGAAGTGCGGGGATATAAATCAAGTGTTCTAAAATCTCTGAATTGCTTTGGAGGGAAGTAAAGGAGAAAATTTTGAGTTTGTTAATTTAAGTATGAATATGTCATTTATAATGTAATCAATCAAAGAACAGAGAAAGTTTTAAATTTCCATACTAGGAAATGCAAAAACAATGTTAATGCATCTGAGTAATTCAGGGGGAAAAAAAAATGACAGACCAAAAACATCAGTAAAGTTAGAGAATGTTTTTAAAACACGGTGAACAAATTTGGCCTAATAAATTAACTTAGAAACCTGCATCCAACAACAGAATACTCATTCTTTTGAGGAACACTAGGAACCTCCACGAAGTTTGCATATAATAAACCACAAAGTAGGATTTTAATGCCTTAGGTCAGATTCCCTAGAAGCAGAGCCTCAGCGACAGATTCTTGTACAGGTGACTTATTGAGAGGAATGCTTTCAGAAGTGGCCTCAGGGAAGGAGAGGACAAGAAAATAAAAACTAAAAGAGGGTGCAGTGTCAGGTGGAAGCTGGCTTCAGGCTGGCCCCGTAGGATCTCAGACAAATAGCACCAGAGTTGGTCCTTCCCTGAAGCAAAGGGTCAGACATCTGTGAGCCATCTACTGTGGGCAGAGTAGCTCCCATTTAGTCAAGCAAAATTTTCCTGAGAAGGAGGCTAACTCAACCCAGTGTGACAATGAAATGTTTCTCCAGACATTGCCAAATGTCACCTGGGGACAAAATCACCACTGTTGGGAGCTACTGAATTGGAATAATTAAAACCATTTCTATTCAATCACAGTCCCATCTCATAACAGGTGTTCAAAGGTCTAAGCAGTGATAGGGCTGGAGAAAAACATGGAGGGAGGGGCCACTTGACAATGTCTGAGGAAAGGTCTTCTTTGCCTTAAAATATGTTTAAATTGCCTGACTCTCTATGGAGAAAATAAAAGTGACATGATCCAACCGGACTCCTGCTGTACTTCCTCAGGTCTTTGTTTTTGTTGCTTTATCAGTGGGTAAGGAAGTGCGCCCTACTTTATTAACATTTTTCAGTTTTTTGTCCTTTTATTTTTATTCAGAACGATGTTAAGCAAATCATTGAACTCGGAATAAAATGCCAAACTCACAGTATTTTTTTTTTAATTTTTTTTCAACATTTTTTATTTATTTTTGGGACAGAGAGAGACAGAGCATGAACGGGGGAGGGGCAGAGAGAGAGGGAGACACAGAATCGGAAACAGGCTCCAGGCTCCGAGCCATCAGCCCAGAGCCCGACGCGGGGCTCGAACTCACGGACCGCGAGATCGTGACCTGGCTGAAGTCGGACGCTTAACCGACTGCGCCACCCAGGCGCCCCCCAAACTCACAGTATTAATGCGAAAGAAAGCTAAGCAAAAACCCTAAACTGCCTGAGTTTTGTACATTTGTCTTTGGAAGAGAGTGTTTTTTTGTTTTTTGTTTTGTTTGTTTTTTGAGTCACAGGACCATCAAACGCAAGCCTGATTATAGTGATCGCGATGATGAGAGCAACACATCCAATACTAACTAGAGCTCACCTTCATCAATTCATGTTTTGTGTATTGCCCGTGGATTTCTCATATTTTTTTACAAGGTTACAATTCAGACAGCAAAGCTCATTGCATAGTCCCCACTGACAAAAATGCACTGACCGCGGACCTTGTGCTGGGCGCTGTGGAAGGCACTGAGGATTCTGTGGTTAGCATAATAGTGGTGGTTCCTGTGCTCATGCATGTTTTAGTTCAGAAATAAGACATTAAAACAAGTTATGCAAACAAACATAATTGAATTTCTGAGAAGCACTGTAAAGGAATAATACAGGGCACCACAAGTAAGTGTGGAAAGGAGAGCTAATTTAGATTAGTCAGTCAGCCATCTTACCCTGATGAAATGAGAGTTAAGATGAATTTTTAATAAGAGTGCAATTAGGGAAGAAATGAGGGGAGTTATTTCCGGGCAGAAGGAAGGTTTGTGTGCAAAATTCCTAATTGCAGAAGCGTTGGGTGTATTCAGTACCTAAATGAGGTCGACGCGCCGAAGCTCAGATAATATGTAATGGGAAGAAGAGCCAGCAGCAGCCAGATTATAGGATTTTGTAGTCCCAGTATGGCGACCGCAAGCTTTTATGATCGTGCAGAAAAGTGACATGACTTATCTCTTTTACAAAACTCACTGTAATGACTGGGTGAGAGTGAACTGGAGACTGCCCAAAATGATGATTCCTGGCCATGCTACCACCCCTAAAAATAGGCTTTGTAAAATTACTAGCCTGTTTATAAAAGATTTAAAATGCTAAGTGCCATACACTTGCTTTAAAAGCAACAAGAGGCGTTGGAACTCTTAAAATGTAACATTTTCCCCCTTGCTCCCTCCAAACTGGGCACAATTCCAATCGTTACTTTGTTTCTCAGCCTTTGTAAGATATAATGGACATAAAACATTGTGTACGTTTAAGGTGCAGTAATTGGGTTTTTAAATGATCTAATATAAAGGTTTTCTACCCATAAAAATAATCTCTTTGGTCATTCAAGGCCCTTTGCAATGGAATTCAAATTAAATAAATAAATAAATAAATAAATAAATAAATAAATGTGTGTGTGTGTGTATACATATACATATACATACACATATACATATATATAATTTATTGCCAAATTGGTTTCCATACAACAGCCAGTGCTCATCCCAGCAGGTGCCCTCCTCAATGCCCATCACCCACTTTCCCCTCCCCCCACCCACCATCAACCCTCAGTTTGTTCTCAGTATTTAAGAGTCTCTTATGGTTTGCCTCCTTCCCTCTCTGTAACTTTTTTTTTCCCCCTTCCCCTCCCCCCTGGTCTTCTGTTAAGTTTCTCAGGATCCACACATGAGTGAAAACATATGGTATCTGTCTTTCTCTGCCTGACTTATTTCACTTAGCATAATACCCTCCAGTTCCATCCACGTTGCTGCAAATGGCTAGGTTTGATTCTTTCTCATGGTACAATGGCATTTCCTATGAACAGTTTAGATTGCAACCGAAAGTAATGAAGAGCTACTTTTATAACAGACTTATTTCCAGGAAATCAGGTGCCTTCCTGTATGAGCAAAACAAGAGCCTATTTATGATAATCTACATCCACAGTAAAATGTATTAGAAATGTTCAGTTAAACCACCGTCCCTAATATGTTTTTGAAACCTCTTAAGACACCACATTCTTCCACTAGGCACCACCTGCATTTCACTGGCCAGAAAAAAATCATGGACTATGCAACTGCTGCTTGGCCCAGAACTCCACTAAAACCCCAGAGTGCTGCAATTCAAAATGCATATTCAATTGAAGCTGCACCGGCTCTCTGTTTCTGTGATATATTTTGCTACAGAGTTTCCAAAGCAATGGTATCTGGGCACTGTTTGAACTCTGAGTTTTCCACACACAGCCTCCTTCTTTCTTATAGCAGAGTAGATCCTGGGGTAACATAAAAAGATAACACAAAGAGTTATTATTTTAACACCCGACCCCCTTGATAGGCAAATGTGCGTATTTGTAAAAATTCATAGTCACGCCTACTGGAGCAAAGGGGGCGAATACAAGGATGTGAAATCTAAGGAATACAAAATGGTGTTAAATTTTAATTGTTCCTAAAAGCAAGATAGAGAGTAAACAAAAGAATAGAATAGGCAGAGGAAAACTGAGCCAGCAAGATAGAAAGGGGCTGGGCTTCAGTGAGTGAAATGCACATGGCACGGTTCCCTTCAAAGATGTGATGAGCAAACAATCTTAGGGGAAAAAGATGTCCTTCCTCATTTTCAGCAGCATCTACTACATTCACATGAGCTTTATGGATAGTCTTGCATTTAGCAGCGGGGTTATAGGATGTGCTATAAACAGCTCTAATCTCTGACTGAATTACCATCTAAAAGGTAAGAAGTCGGCTCCCCCCAGTATCACAAAAAAATATACTGCAAAGAATCAGACAATGACCCAGCATGGTCTTAGCTAGCTAGCCCTTGAAACCACATGAACATTACAGGAAAATAAAGGGAATGACTCTTTGATATGCCTTCCCTTTGGGGAGTCTGTGTAATTAAAGACAGCATGTTTGAATTACATAAATGGGTTTTCTTTCAATAAATGATCTTAGTAGAGTGAAGAAGTCCACCATGAACTAGCAAACAAAAAAAAAAACAGCTCTGAAAGTGAATTCCTAGGGAAGGGAATGGAAGCCTATGCCACATACTATTGGACTCTTCTAAGTTCTTTACTATGTCTCATATGTCAAGACAGAATGACCTAGAGACTGGCTACCATGCATGAGATGGGCTCTTAGCACTGGAGGATAAGCTACAGATTGAGTGCTGCCCCAAAGTAGGGATGTTCTAAGAAATGTTAAAAAAATGGGGCGCCTGGTGGTGGTGGGGGGGGTGTCAGTTGGTTTAAGCATGGGACTTAGGCTCCGGTCATGATCTCATGGTTGGTGGGTTTGAGCCCTGCACTGGGCTCTTGTGCAGAGCCTGCTTTGGATCGTCTGTATCCCTCTCTCTCTCTGCCCCTCCCCTATGTTCTCTCTCTCACAAATAAATAAACATTTAAAAAATAAAGTAAAAAAGAAGTGTTAAAAAAATGAAAACAACCTAAAAGTCTTCAAGTGGATTTCAATCAAATCCAAAAGTTACATGCATATCTATTTAAGCAACTGTTCAAGAATACATTTACTAACACACCAGGTCTCAAAACAATTATTGTGTGAAAAAAGAAATATTAAAAACAGGTACATACTAAATGATATCATTTTTATAATGAAATAACAAGGATATCAGTCAGCCAATAAACATATGAAAAGATGCTCAAATTATAAGAGGCATTAAAATCACAGTGTGTTACCAATACACATCTGCCAAATGAAAGAGAAGGATGGATAAGGCTACAGAGCACACACAATGCTCTTCACTGCCAGTGCAAACAGGAATTAACACAACTATGAAAATGTTTGACAGTATCTGCTAATGCGGTAGGTACGTCTTTACAGCAATCCTTTTTGTATATACCCAAGAGGATGTGCACATAAATGAATGAGAAGATATGTAAAGAATGTTCACAAAGTTTTGTTTATAATAGTCAAAAAACTAGACGATGCTCAAATGTCCATGAACACTTGTATCAATACATATGGTGGTTCATAGAATGTCATACTATATGGCAATGAGAACAAATGATCTACAGTTACACACAAAAGATAGACTAACCTCACAAACATAATACTGAAAAAATACACTAGATACTAGAAAGTACATAGTTTATGATTCAATTAAAAATTTTTTTTAAGTTCATTTACTTACTTTGAGAGACAGAAAGCACACAAGCAGAGGAGGGGCAGAAAGAGAGTGAGAGAAAGAATCTCAAGCAGGCTCTGCACTGCCAGCACGGAGGTGGACATGGTGCTCAATGTCATGAACCATGAGATTATGACCTGAGCCGAATTAAGAGTTGGATGCTTAACAGACTAGGCCACCCAGGTGCCCCTAAACCCTGGCATTTCTACATAATGGTGAGAATATGGAGTACCGGAAATTATATACATTGCTGGTGAGAGTATAAATTGGGACATTCATATTTAAAAACTGTTGGATTTTATCTACCATGAAATGAACACCACAGGATCAACTAATTTCAGTCTTAGACATATGCCCAACTAAAATCCTCATGCATGTGCTGAGTGCCATAAACACCACCCCAAGTTCTCAACATCAATAGAATGGATACACAACGGCAGTATACTCATCAAATGGAATACTATACAGCAAAACACATGAATAAATTATGACAAAAAACTAACAACTTGAACAAATTATAAATCATAATGGTGAAGAAGCCAACATAAAACAAATCATCCTGTAAAATTCCATTGATGTAAAAATAAAAACAGACAATAGTAATCTATGGTGATAGAAGTCAGATCAGTTTCTGTATTAGTTATCTATGACTACACATTACACACTCCCAAAACATCATTTGTCATTTCAGAGTTTCTATAGGCCAGGAATCTAGGCATGGTTTAGTCTGGTCCTCTGCTTCAAGGTGAGAACAAGCTTCAGTCAGGGTGTGACTGGAACTGTAGCCATTTCAAGGCTCAAATGGGGAAGGATTACCATCCCAAGCTCATTTCATGTGGTTGTTGGTAAAATTCATCTCACCGTGTGTTGTTGGACTGAAGGCCTCAGATCCACACTGGCTGATGCTTGGAGACTAGTCTCAATTCCTTGACATTTGGGCCTCTCCACCTGGGCAATTTGCTTCATCAAAATGAGCAAGTCAAAAAGACGAGACACAGAGTACTAGTGATACGGGAATCAGTTCCTTGTAACCTAATCATGGAAGTGACACTCCATCACTTTTGTTATATTCTGTTTGTTAGGATAGAATTAAAGGTAACTAAGTTAAGCCCACACTCAGGAAAGGATTATGCAAGCGTTTGAATACTAGAAGGCTGAGATCATTATCAAACTCTGCCTACCAGTTTCCTTGTGGGAGAAGGGAAGGAGTTTAAATTTGGGAGGTGCCATGACTAGGCTTTTTGGAGTTTTTGGTAATAATCCATTGCTTGACTTTGGTTATGGTAGAAGGGCATGCCTACTTTTTGAAAACTATCTACTGTAAGAATGTAATTCAGTTACTGTTCTTTATATATGTAATTTCTAAATTAATTTTTTTAAATAGAATATCATTACACCTAGAATAAAATTTAGAAGGCAAAAGTGAATATACTTACCAAGTTTAAAGTCTAGTATCATATATAAAACAATGAAAACAATACTTTTACAAAACATGAAGTGAACTGGGGCTCCTGATGAGGGACTAGCCATGCAAGGCAAGAACCCAATCTGGAACTACTGAATTTGTGGGACGAGAGCTGACTCTGCAGAAATAAATAGAGCCCTTATAGTCACACTATTGACTAGAGAGCATGCTGTTGGTATAGAAGAATCAACAGAAAGTCCCTGTAGTTTACGGATCAAAGAGTACATGGGGTAATTAATGTTTTAAAGGATTATTCTGCCAGTGAAATGGCTGCAAAGCATGACATAGTGAAACAGATAATCCAGTTTTCAAATTCTGGGTTTACCACTTATTCACTCTACCTTTGGGGAAGGCACTCAGCCTTTCCTGAACTCCATCTACATTTGCAAAGTGAGTATAATATGTCCTAAGTTGCAAAGTTCTTGTAAATATCAGTGAGGTCAGGTATGGAAGGAATACATCGTAGACCTTAGCACAGAGTAGATACTCAATACATAATAAGTATGGCTTCAATTTTATTTTTATTATGGAAAACAATCAATGGAGACTGATAATACCCTGCATTTCAACACTGACATCATCAGAGAGAATTGGTGAAAGATAGGGGAAGTGGTCTGCTGTTTACCAACTAGCCTACGTTTTGTGCCATAGAAAAGTAGAGAAGTTCCACCAGACCTCAGCTGGTGTACATCTGCTTTGAATACATAAAATATGCTTTGGTGTACATAACCTTGAGACATAAAATGGATGTGTGATTTTATTTCTCCTGAGAGGTTGTTCTGAGTGTGCAGGTTACCGTGATATCTAAATCCACTATTTGGACTCCCTGTGTCTGATGGAAAAGAAGACTGAGTACCTGTTTGTTGTGAACTAGAAAGCCGAAAAGATTCTTTACAAGATTTCTCAGCCTGTGGTGGCTGTGTTTATTGTAAGACTGTATCATATTGGATAATCCTGCTTGATGAACTTCTTGGAAAATCCTTGATGGTGAAATCCTAAGGTAAGAGACTCTAAATTTCTTATTTAACAAATCTTTTCATTCTAATTCTCACCAGCAAAATTGCAACCTTAGCTTCTTCTGTCCCCAGATAGAATGACTACCGTCCTTTTTTTTTTTCTTTTTACTCCTCTTTGAGGCAAAAGTATATTGTCTCAATTTCCTCTTTTCACTTTTTTCCCCCACTAGTTATTTTAGTTGGCTGGTCTCTGGTTTTAAACCCCAACACTCTATGATACTGCTCTTGTTATATTTACCGACGACCTCCATTTTGATTAAATGGATGTTTCTTTGCATCCATCTCGGTCCCCTGCTTGGCATCATATTTCAAGGTGACTTACCCCTGCTACTCTCAACTACTTTTCCTTTCTTGGCTTCTGTGGTACCACATTCTTCAGGGTTTCTTCCCATATTCTTTTCAGTCTCTTTACCAGGCTCTAAATTTTCTTCTAGGCATCTAAATTATAAACTCTTCTGGGACTTGGCCCCAGGATCTTTATTCTCCTCTGTTTATATCCTCTTTGAAGTGATCTCATCTAATCCTAGGACTTTTTAAAAAACATTTTTTTAGTTTATTTATTTAGTTTGAGAGACAGAGGGAATGCACACACAAGTTAGGGAGGGTTAGAGAGGAGGAGAGACAGAATCCGAAGCAGGCTCCACACCATCAGCACAGAGCTCGATGTGGGGCTTGAACTCATAAACCTAGAGATCATGACCTGAGCTCAGATCAAAAGTCAGATGCTTAACTGACTGAGCCACCCAGGCACTCCTAATCCTAGGACTTTTAATGCCAGTTTTATTGTGATACCTCTCAACATTGATATTTCCTGCCTTAATACTCTTCTGAAATTCAGGCTCATAAATCATACAACACCTGAATTTTTCTTTTGAGAGTTATCAGGTTCTCAATAAAAGAACTGATAAATCCTGCTCCTATGCCTGCAATGCTTCCTGCTGCTTCTTCTCTTCAAGGCTCTGCACAAATGTAGTTCTCCAAGAGGTCTTCCTTGACTATCCTATCTCTTTTTAATCTCACCTTTTTTGTTTCATTCCTGAATGCAATATTAAATACTGTATTCCTCTTTTTATCTCACTTTTTTATCTTGTTCCTCCTCTTTTTATCCCACCTTTTTTTTCATTCCTGAACACAATATTAAATATTTTGTTCATCTATATCTTTACTTATTTATTGTCTTCTTATATTAAGATATAAACCTGTAGGATAAGAATGCTTATCTGGCTTTTCATCTGCTAGATTTCTACCAACAAGAACAGATGTGAAACATAGTAGGCACTCAATAAATACTTCTCAACTTCATTAACAGAAAAAAAATAACCATGATGCTTGTATCTCGGCCCACTGTTATCAAAATGTGGTGTTAGCTAACCTTCATGAAAATTCTGATTAGGGCACTGTGCCTTGGTGTTGCTGCTTGTGTTGCAGGTTGGCATATCTGAATATTACCAAGCCCATGAGTAAAATTTGGGATAAAAAGGGTGCCACCATGCATATAAAACATATTGAGAGGGGCACCTGGGTGGCTCAGTTGGTTAAACTTCCAACTTCGGCTCAGGTCATGATTTCACGGTTCATGAGTTGGAACCTCGCTTTGGGCTCTGTGCTGACAGCTCGGAGCCTGGAGCCTGCTTCGGATTCTGTGTCTCCCTCTCTCTCTGCCCCTCCCCCACTTGTACTCTGTTTCTCTCTCTCTCTTAAAAATAAATAAACGTTAAAAAAAACATATTAAGAGGGGCGCCTGGGTGGCGCAGTCGGTTAAGCGTCCGACTTCAGCCAGGTCACGATCTCGCAGTCCGTGAGTTCGAGCCCCGCGTCAGGCTCTGGGCTGATGGCTCGGAGCCTGGAGCCTGTTTCCGATTCTGTGTCTCCCTCTCTCTCTGCCCCTCCCCCGTTCATGCTCTGTCTCTCTCTGTCCCAAAAATAAATAAAAAAACGTTGGAAAAAAAAAATTAAAAAAAAAAAAACAACATATTAAGAGGAGTGTGTTGGGTGGCTCAGTTGGTTCAGTGTCCAACTCTTGATTTTGGCTCAGGTCATGATCTCATGGTTCATGGGTTTGAGCCCTGCAACAGGTTTTGCACTGACAGTGTGGAGATTGCTTGGGATTCTCTCTCTCTGCCCCTCCCCAACTTTCTCTCTCTCTCTCTCAAAATAAATAAATAAACTTTTTAAAAAATTAAGAAAAATAGAAACAGTTTACTGGGTCTGATGGGTAGAAAATGTGAATATAGAAGTGGCATCAACACCTAAGAACACTCTTCCTATGTTGATCCTAAGGCAGGGTTCTCAAACGGTTTTACCTCAATATAGACGAGATTGACAAATTGTAAAGTTAATGTTCCTCTTAGAACATATTTAACTGCTGTTGAAATTACTTGAATTAGTTGTGATTTAAGCATCTTCAGAAGAAATAAGAAGTCAGGTGCAAGAGCCATGGCCTTTTTATGAGGCTCATAAAACTATCATTTAGGAGCGCCTGGGTGATTCAATCAGTTGAGTGTCCAGCTCTTGATTTTGGGCTCAGGTCATGATCCCAGGGTTGTGGGATGGAGCCTTGTGTCAGGATCCATGCTGAGCTTGGAGCCTGCCTGAGATCTCAATCTCTCTCTCTCTCTCCTTCTGCCCCTTCCCTGCTCGTGCATATGTGTGCTCTCTCTCTCTCTAAAATAAAACCAACCAACAAAAACTATAATTTAAAAAAACCTATTCACTTCTCCCCATACTCCTGTCCCACTAGGGTCCAGGCTAGAACGAGCATCCTAGAGGAAAAGGCATCTAAACTGTAACCTTGGGATCAATGAGAACTGCCTGTTGGAGCATACAAGAGTGGTAGGGTTGGAAGTAGGAATCCTAAGTATAGGGTCTCAGTGAAGTAACCTATTTAAATAATCTACAGAAAAACTTCAGTTACGCCAGGAACATTCACAAAAATTTTAGTCCAAATCTCTGAACTTTTGAGATTAACCTGTCACTGACTTCTATAAAGCATGAAATTGACTCATGGAGAACACTGTAAATGAGGTCATTTTTGGTCTTTTGTTTTTATAGTATTAGGTGAGATGAGTCATTTCTCCTTATTTTACATTACTCTAAATAAACTGAAATTAGCAAAAGTATATTTTTGGCTTCCATTACATCCAAAAGTTTAAACATTTTTAATAATGATCTCAGTACACCCAACATTGAACCAAATGATTTTGGACCAATTTATGCCATGAAAAAAAAGTCCAGATTACAATCAGTGCTATAACTTCCCAAGGTTTACTATTTCTTTTCCCTATCAAATGTTCCCCCTGTTATATGTCAAGAAAAATAGCTAATCAGATTGGAAGTTATTAACTACAACATCACAATGAAATAAAATGACCTAATTTAATTTTAATTTTGTTAATTTGAGAGAGAGAGAGAGAGAGAGAGAACACACAAGCAGCAGAGAGGCAGAGGGAGAGAAAGAGAGAAGCTTAAGCAGGCTCCATGCTCAGCACGGAGTGTGATACAGGGCTTGATCCCACAACCCTGGGATCATGACCTGAGCTGAAATCAAGAGTTGGATGCTCAAGTGAGTGAGCACCCCAGGTGCCCCTAAAATGACCTAATTTTATTTTATTTAAAAAAAATTTTTTAACATTTATTTATTTTTTGAGAGACAGAGAGAGACAGAGCATGAGCAGGGGAGGTGCAGAGAGAGGGAGACACAGAACCGGAAGCAGGCTCCAGGGTCCAAGCTGTCAGCACAGAGGCGGATGCGGGGCTCGAACTCATGAACTGTGAGATCATGACCTGGGCTGAAGTCGGTCGCCTAACTGACTGAGCCACCCAGGCACCCCAAATGACCTAATTTTAAAAACATATACTACATATTTTACTAATACCTAGATAGTCAGGTATTTCAGAGAAAGAATAATATTTATACTTTAAAAAGCCAATAATAAAACATTGACATATCCTTCCAATAAGATGATCAAATTCTTCATTTTACCTTTCTCATGACATTGCTTTCATTAAAAAAATTTTTTTTAATGTTTCTTTATTTTTGAGAGAGAGAGAGAATGAGTGGGATAGGGTAGAGACAGAGGGAGACACAGAATCTGAAGCAGACTCCAGGCTCTGAGATGTCTGCACAGAGCCCAACGCAGGGCTCAAACCCACTAACTGTGAGATCACGACCTGAGCTGAAGTTGGACACCTAACCGACTGAGCTACCCAGGTGCCCCGACATTGCCTTCATTCTTATAGCCTGTCTAGTGAAGGTTAACTCAGTAGGTCTGGGAGACCCTCACATTCCAAAGAAAGGTGTAGCCATTATCTGGCTCCTGGAAGAAAATAAATGAAAGCCCTTGGAATATTCTGCCTGATTAAAATGTTTTGTATATATGTTGGGCTCCCATATAAACCACCAGATAACTTATGCTCACAATGTGATTTATGATAAGGGTCCTAGGCTACACTGAATCAGTTTGACTTCTGAAGGGGCCTCAGTCTGAGTAACTGAGAGCAGCTACATGAGCTCCCCACGTCTACACATGACTGTCCCTCACAACAACAAAAATACTAAACACCAAGGCTTGGGTTTTCTCATGTTTCTGGGAGAATTGCATACTGTCTATACAATGCTACTGTGAGACGACAATTAGAAATCTGTGCCTGTTTCTGTCTTGGACTCTAGTCTATGCACTTTTTGCTTTTGCTGGTTTCAATTCATAGCCTTTTGCTGTAATAAACTGTCACTTTGAGCATGTAACTTTTCTGAGTTCCCTGCCCTTCTAGTGAATCTTTGAACTTAAGGAATGGCACTGGGGACTCCTGTGCCCAGTTGATCTTAAACTGGGATTTTCTAGAATGATCCTGACTCACTGAAACATAGAAAAAGCATGGTTTGGAAAAAGGAAGAATGAGTAGGGGTGTATTATAAGATGGTCTCATTTTGTCCCAGTTAAATAGAGCCTTAGCTTTCTCTATCTATAATCTTTAGAAAACCATGAATATCATTCTTGCTAACAATCATCAAAGAGATCTAAAATAGATCCATCCAATATTGAAAGAATCAAATTTCACCTGATATGAAATTTGAGATGCTGACAGCTCTAAAATTCACTGCATTTGTTTCTAGATTTGTGCCTGGGTCTCCTATCATAGCACGGAGGGAAAAATCCTTTTTTGGCTCAACAGGAAGCTTGATAACCAGTTTTTCATACAGGGTCAGCATTCCATTATTTTTCAGATGTGAGATGTACCTCAGTCGGAACTGAGAATTAATTAGCACTGAATCTACATTACCTCTCAAAGGGCATCATTTGGACTGGAACACTTTATAAGGCTAGTTCTCAGGACTGGCCTTGGGTCAACCTCTCCCTACCTGCTGTGAGATGGTGCTGAGGGTAACTTCGGAAGGGTCACACCACAGATACTCTAACTATCTAGGTCCAAATGTATGGAAACATTAGACAAACTCATCAAAGAATACTCTGAGGTGGTAGAGAAATAGACATACACACTTAGTTGTTGACTCTGGTAAATACAAAACCCATGCTCCTGATAATTAGGGGTTTTCAGAAGTGAATTCTTTTTCTTCTCTGATAAGTCCAAGAAGAACTGCTTAATGTAGGATTTAAAATGAAATCTGAGGAGTAAATAAGGAAATAAATCAACTAAAAGAGAAGACACTGAAACAATTCAAGACAATGGAAGCCCAGAGTTACACAGTTCATGGTGCAGCTGGCACTGTGGGAGCAGGAGGCTATTTGGAATAGGGAAGGGAATTCTCAGGCCATAAACGAAAGAGGCTTGGAATTCCTGTTAAGGAAATTATAAAATGAGTCTTCTTTTTGCTTTCCCAGCATAATGCTGTGACTCACTTTTGACACCATATATTATGCCTCTTTCATTCAATACAAGTTTTAAAAATAAAAAGTAATTTCTAAAGAATATCAGAACCTGTAATACAGAAAACAAATTGCATGTTTTTTGAAAAAATTAACTTACATAAATGGGAAACAAGTCATAAGATGTAATGAAAGAAAGGCCTAGTTTGCAATATCATCAAAACAAAGTGCTGTAGAATAAAATCAACAAGTATAAGGCGTTCATATAAAGAAGTATTAAAATGTTACTGAAAGAGACAAAAATTTGTAAAAGAGGGTTAGAAATTAAAATGTCAATCCTTACAGTCAATGTATATATTTAATATGATTCAGATAAATCTGGCAGAAAGATACTTTGGGAAGCAGAAAAACTTGTTTTAAGGCAGACATATAAAAACTAAAAGCAAGCGGTGTGCCTGAGCGGCTCAGTGGGTTAAGTGTCGACTCTTGATCTCAGCTCAGGTCTTGATCTCATGGTCGTGAGTTCTAGCCCCACATTGGGCTTAGTGCTGAGTGTGAAGCCTACTTAAACACACTTAAACACACACACACACACACACACACACACACACACACACACACACACAAAGAAAAAAAAAACTTAAAGCAAGAATATCCAATGAAATTCTGGGGAAAAAATGGGGGTGGGGGGCACTCACTGTAATCATACAGTAAAACATCCCAACCATTACCACATTGGTATTTAATTTTAAACATCAATAGGGGCGCCTGAGTGGCTCAGTCAGTTAAGCTCAGGTTCATGATCTCACAGTTTGTGATACTGAGCCCTGTGTTGGGCTCTGTGCTGACAGCTTGGAGCCTGGGGCCTGCTTCAGATTCTGTGTCCCTCCCCTGCTCACACTCTGTCTCTCTCTCTGTCTCTCTCAAAAATAAATAAACATTAAGCATCAATAGAACAGACTTGAAAGCTTAAAAATAGACTCAAATTCATACTGAAATTCAGTATATGATGAATTTGGTATTTTACATTAGTGAAAGAATATGGATTTTTCAGTAAATGGTATTTGGACTATGAAAAAAGTATGAAAAAATATAAAGTTAGAGCTTCCCATATTCCTTTTACAAAATATATTTCAGAAGGATCAAAGTGAAACATGAAAAATTCAACTAAAAACTTAGATAATATATCTGAACTTAAAAAAAACAGTACTATAATGAGTCCCTTTTAAAATGTCACATGAAAGACATAAAATAAAAAATTAATAAATCCACCTACATAAAAATAATGAAATTATTTATTAAAATATATAAGCCAAACAAAAAGACAAACGGCAAGATGGAAAAAAAATCGCAATTTATATCAGACAAGGAGATAATTTCTTCATGCTATAAGGGAGCCCTTCAGATAACAGTGAGAAAAAGAACAACCCCATGAAAAACTGGGCAAAAATAGTAGAAGAAAATAAAGATGTAAGGGTCATAAGGAGATGTGCAAATTAAAACTATGAGTTATCTGTTTTACTTCTAAAAGCAGCGATAAATAACACATTCGTTGGGACATCAGATTGTCAAGGGTTTGGGGAAACAGGCAATCTCTCATATTTGTTAGCAATGGTATAAGCTGGTACAAGCACATATCAAAATTTTAAATGCACAAAACCTCTGACGCAGCAAGTTCTTTTTTTTAAAATGTGTAATTCAGTGTTTTTATTTATTTATTTTAATTTACAGTCAAATTAGTTAGCATATAGTGCAACACTGATTTCAGGAGTAGATTCCTTAGTGCCCCTTACCCATTCATTTTTAAGGACTCTATCTCATAGACAATCTGCCCTGGTGGAAAATGACAGATGTACTAGGATATTTGTGGCAGCACTATTGTAATGGCAGAAGACTAAAAGAACTCTGAAATCCGTCTATCAGGTACTGGTGATGTAAATTATGGGACATGGGTAGAACAGAACACTCCTCAGTCGCTAAAATAAAAAGAGAAACACTATTTAATGACTGTGAGATAATATCCAAGATTTATCATAAAGTTAAAAAAAGAATGATACAGAAACTGTGCGATTTCACTTATCACATGGATAAAAGAATAATTTGTTCCAGTCCGGAACTGCTATTGTTATGAAGTTTTGCCTCCTTCTTGGCTCGCTAGGATAAAGTATCTTTTGTCTCTGCAAGTGTATCAAATACCCAGGTTCTATCTAAACCATGGAGGCCACTACAATCTCTTGCTCCAGGTGACTTTTCCTGTCTGACCCAGTTTAATATAAATAACTTCAATGTGCCCAGTTGAGTGCTAATGTGTGAGATTTGGGATGTAGTCAGTGTTTATTAGATAGTTCTCTAAAAAATATATGACTGATTGATTTGTAATACATGATACATGGAAATTACTCAGAAAATAATACTTGCAATGACATAATTTTTCAAAATGGAAGATATTTTATTATTATACGTAGGTACTTCTGTGATAAAAATAATTGACATTCATTGAAGATAAATTTATAAAGCACACAAAACTATGAAAATAAACTTCAATCTCTTCAATGTCCTAGAAATCATGTTAATTTTAGCATACATATTCTTCTAGGGTTTTATCTATCTTTATTGCTTTTTAAGTATATTTAAAAAATAAAATAAAAAAGTACATACTACAAATTAAATTATTCTAACCAACTTTTCCGAGTTCATCTGCATGCAATGAATAATTTTAATTTATCTGGAAAGGGGTTTACAGGATGGGCAAGAAATTCAGTTTGCAAAGTTCACAAAAACATTCAGTTGTTCCTAGAACTCTTTTGGTTTCGGGATAACATAGACTTTATTGGTCACCAGAAAAAGCAGCTCATTTCTCTGCATTAGTCTGATTTCAAAGTAACCCTGCCCTACACTGCCTTTTAGGTCACATATTAATAGAAAATAAACTATTAGATTTTGTCCTGAAATTGACACCAGAACCAGAATTTTATATCCATGAAGAAGGGAAGGATAAACTTTAGACCTTATCACTTACTAAATATGAATCGGGCCAACAGGAAGTCAGGAGACGGGGAATTGGTGAGTTCTCCCACAGTTTCTCTGAAAGTTCCATTGAGCCTCAAACTCTATTGACAGGCTGGTCATTTTCTTAGCCCGTATTCCTGATAGTTTGGATAAGAATCTGAATTTTTTTTTCAATATATGAAATTTATTGTCAAATTGGTTTCCATACAACACCAAGTGCTCATCCGAAAAGGTGCCCTCCTCAATACCCATCACCAACCCTCCTCTCCCTCCCACCCCCCCCCTCAACCCTCAGTTTGTTCTCAGTTTTTAAGAGTCTCTTATGCTTTGGCTCTCTCCCACTCTAACCTCCTTTTTTTTTTTCCTTCCCCTCCCTCATGGGTTTCCGCCAAGTTTCTCAGGATTCACATAAGAGTGAAAACATATAGTATCTGTCTTTCTCTGTATGGCTTATTTCACTTAGCATCACACTCTCCAGTTCCATCCACGTTGCTACAAAGGGCCATATTTCATTCTTTCTCATTGCCACGTAGTACTCCATTGTGTATATAAACCACAGTGTCTCTATCCATTCATCAGTTGATGGACATTAGGCTCTTTCCATAATTTGGCTATTGTTGACAGTGCTGCTATAAACATTGGGGTACAAGTGCCCCTATGCATCAGTACTCCTGTATCCCTTGGGTAAATTCCTAGCAGTGCTATTGCTGGGTCATAGGGTAGATCTATTTTTAATTTTTTGAGGAACCTCCACCACTGTTTTGCAGAGTGGCTGCACCAATTTGCATTCCCACCAACAGTGCAAGAGGGTTCCCGTTTCTCCACATCCTCTCCAGCATCTATAGTCTCCTGATTTGTTCATTTTGGCCACTCTGACTGGCGTGGGGTGATATCTGAGTGTGGTTTTGATTTGTATTTCCCTGATGAGGAGAGACGTTGAGCATCTTTTCATGTGCCTGTTGGCCATCTGGATGTCTTCTTTAGAGAAGTGTCTATTCATGTTTTCTGCCCATTTCTTCACTGGGTTATTTGTTTTTCGGGTGTGGAGTTTGGTGAGCTCTTTATAGATTTTGGATACTAGCCTTTTGTCCGATATGTCATTTGCAAATATCTTTTCCCATTCTGTTGGTTGCCTTTTAGTTTTGTTGGTTGTTTCCTTTGCTGTGCAGAAGCTTTTTATCTTCATAAGGTCCCAGTAGTTCATTTTTGCTTTTAATTCCCTTGCCTTTGGGGATGTGTCGAGTAAGAGATTGCTACGGCTGAGGTCAGAGAGGTCTTTTCCTGCTTTCTCCTCTAGGGTTTTGATGGTTTCCTGTCTCACATTCAGGTCCTTTATCCATTTTGAGTTTATTTTTGTGAATGGTGTGAGAAAGTGGTCTAGTTTCAACCTTCTGCATGTTGCTGTCCAGTTCTCCCAGCACCATTTGTTAAAGAGACTGTTTTTTTTCCATTGGATGTTCTTTCCTGCTTTGTCAAAGATGAGTTGGCCATACGTTTGTGGGTCTAGGTCTGGGGTTTCTATTCTATTCCATTGGTCTATGTGTCTGTTTTGTGCCAATACCATGCTGTCTTGATGATGACAGCTTTGTAGTAGAGGCTAAAGTCTGGGATTGTGATGCCTCCTGCTTTGGTCTTCTTCTTCAAAATTACTTTGGCTATTCGGGGCCTTTTGTGGTTCCATATGAATTTTAGCATTGCTTGTTCTAGTTTCAAGAAGAATGCTCGTGCAATTTTGATTGGGATTGCATTGAATGTGTAGATAGCTTTGGGTAGTATTGACATTTTGACAATATTTATTCTTCCAATCCATGAGCACGGAATGTTTTTCCATTTCTTTATATCTTCTTCAATTCCCTTCATAAACTTTCTATAGTTTTCAGCATACAGATCTTTTACATCTTTGGTTAGATTTATCCCTAGGTATTTTATACTTCTTGGTGCAATTGTGAATGGGATCAGTGTCTTTATTTGTCTTTCTGTTGCTTCATTATTAGTGTATAAGAATGCAACTGATTTCTGTACATTGATTTTGTATCCGGCAACTTTGCTGAATTCATGTATCAGTTCTAGCAGACTTTTGGTGGATTCTATCAGGTTTTCCACGTATAATATCATGTCATCTGCAAAAAGTGAAAGCTTAACTTCATCTTTGCCAATTTTGATGCCTTTGATTTCCTTTTGTTGTCTGATTGCTGATGCTAGAACTTCCAACACTATGTTAAACAACAGCGGTGAGAGTGGACATCCCTGTCGTGTTCCTGATCTCAGGGAAAAAGCTCTCAGTTTTTCCCCATTGAGGATGATGTTAGCTGTGGGCTTTTCATAAATGGCTTTTATGATCTTTAAGTATGTTCCTTCTATCCCGACTTTCTCCAGGGTTTTTATTAAGAAAGGGTGCTAGATTTTGTCAAAGGCCTTTTCTGCATCAATTGACAGGATCATATGGTTCTTCTCTTTTCTTTTATTAATGTGATGTATCACACTGATTGATTTGCAAATGTTGAACCAGCCCTGCATCCCAGGAATGAATCCCACTTGACCATGGTGAATAATTCTTTTTATATGCTGTTGAATTCGATTTGCTAGTATCTTATTGAGAATTTTTGCATCCATATTCATCAGGGATATTGGCCTGTAGTTCTCTTTTTTTTACTGGGTCTCTGTCTGGTTTAGGAATCAAAGTAATACTGGCTTCATAGAATGAGTCTGGAAGTTTTCCTTCCCTTTCTATTTCTTGGAATAGCTTGAGAAGGATAGGTATTATCTCTGCTTTAAACGTCTGGTAGAACTCCCCTGGGAAGCCATCTGGTCCTGGACTCTTATTTGTTGGGAGATTTTTGATAACTGATTCAATTTCTTCGCTGGTTATACATCTGTTCAAGTTTTCTATTTCCTCCTGATTGAGTTTTGGAAGAGTGTGGGTGTTTAGGAATTTGTCCATTACTTCCAGGTTGTCCAGTTTGTTGGCATATAATTTTTCATAGTATTCCCTGATAATTGTTTGTATCTCTGAGGGATTGGTTGTAATAATTCCATTTTCATTCATGATTTTATCTATTTGGGTCATCTCCCTTTTCTTTTCAAGAAGCTTGGCTAGAGGCTTGTCAATTTTGTTTATTTTTTCAAAAAACCAACTCTTGGTTTCGTTGATCTGCTCTACAGTTTTTTTAGATTCTATATTGTTTATTTCTGCTCTGATCTTTATTATTTCTCTTCTTCTGCTGGGTTTAGGCTGCCTTTGCTGTTCTGCTTCTATTTCCTTTGGGTGTGCTGTTAGATTTTGTATCTGGGATTTTTCTTGTTTCTTGAGATAGGCCTGGATTGCAATGTATTTTCCTCTCAGGACTGCCTTTGCTGCGTCCCAAAGCATTTGCATTGTTGTATTTTCATTTTCGTTTGTTTCCATATATTTTTTAATTTCTTCTCTAATTGCCTGGTTGACCCACTCATTCTTTAGTAGGGTGTTCTTTAACCTCCATGCTTTTGGAGGTTTTCTAGATGTTTTCCTGTGGTTGATTTCAAGCTTCATAGCATTGTGGTCTGAAAGTATGCATGGTATGATTTCAATTCTTGTATACTTATGAAGGGCTGTTTTGTGACCCAGTATGTGATCTATCTTGGAGAATGTTCCATGTGCACTCGAGAAGAAAGTATATTCTGTTGCTTTGGGATGCAGAGTTCTAAAGATATCTGTCAAGTCCATCTGATCCAATGTATCATTCAGGGCCCTTGTTTCTTTATTGACTATGTGCCTAGATGATCTATCCATTTCTGTAAGTGGAGTGTTAAAGTCCCCTGCAATGACCACATTCTTATCAATAAGGTTGCTTATGTTTGTGAGTAATTGTTTTATATATCTGGGGGCTCTTGTATTTGGCACATAGACATTTATAATTGTTAGCGCTTCCTGATGGATAGACCCTGTGATTATTATATAATGCCCTTCTTCATCTCTTGTTACAGCCTTTAATTTAAAGTCTAGTTTGTCTGATATAAGTATGGCTACTCCAGCTTTCTTTTGACTTCCAGTCATGATAAATAGTTCTCCATCCCCTCACTCTCAATCTAAAGGTGTCCTCAGGTCTAAAATGAGTCTCTTGTAGACAGCAAATAGATGGGTCTTGTTTTTTTATCCATTCTGATACCCTATGTCTTTTGGTTGGCACATTTAGTCCATTTACATTCAGTGTTATTATAGAAAGATATGCGTTTAGAGTCATTGTGATGTCCGTAGATTTCATGCTTGTAGTGATGTCTCTGGTAGTTTATATCACAGGATCCCCCTTAGGATCTCGTGTAGGGCTGGTTTAGTGGTGATGAATTCCTTCAGTTTTTGTTTGTTTGGGAAGACCTTTATCTCTCCTTCTATTCTAAATGACAGACTTGCTGGATAAAGGATTCTCGACTGCATATTTTTTTCTGTTCATCACATTGAAGATCTCCTGCCATTCCTTTCTGGCCTGCCAAGTTTCAGTAGAGAGATCAGTCACGAGTCTTATAGGTCTCCCTTTATATGTTAGAGCACATTTATCCCTCGCTGCTTTCAGAATTTTCTCTTTATCCTTGTATTTTGCCAGTTTCACTATGATATGTCGTGCAGAAGATTGATTCAAGTTACGTCTGAAGGGAGTTCTCTGTGCCTCTTGGATTTCAATGCCTTTTTCCTTCCCCAGATCAGGGAAGTTCTCAGCTATTATTTCTTCAAGTACACCTTCAGCACCTTTCCCTCTCTCTTCCTCCTCTGGAATACGAATTATGCATAGATTATTTCTCTTTAGTGCATCACTTAGTTCTCTAATTTTCCTCTCCTACTCCTGGATTTTTTTTATCTCTCTTTTTCTCAGCTTCTTCTTTTTCCATAATTTTATCTTGCAGTTCACCTATTCTCTCCTCTGCCTCTTCAATCCGAGCCGTGGTCATCTCCATTTTATTTTGCAGCTCATTAATGGTATTTTTTAGCTCCTCCTGGCTGTTCATTAGTCCCTTGATCTCTGTAGCAACAGATTCTCTACTGTCCTTTATACTGTTTTCAAGCCCAGCGATTAATTTTATGACTATTATTCTAAATTCACTTTCTGTTATATTGTTTAAATCGTTTTTGATCAGTTCATTAGCTGTCGTTATTTCCTGGATGTTTTTTTGAGGGGAATTCTTCTGTTTTGTCATTTTGGATAGTCCCTGGAGTGGTGCAGAACTGCGGGGCACTTTCCCTGTGCTGTCCTGAATAACTTGCATTGGTGGGCAGGGCCGCAGTCAGACCTGATGCCTGCCCCCAGCCCACCGCTGGGGCCACAGGCAGACTGGTGTGCACCTTCTCTTCCCCTCTCCTAGGGGTGGGATTCACTGTGGGGTGGCGTGGCCCATCTGGGCTACTTGCACACTGCCAGACTTGTGGTGCTGGGGATCTGGCATATTATCTGGGGTGGATCGGCAAGGTACACGGGGGCAGGAGGGGCAGGCTCAGCTCACTTTTCCTTCGGAGATCCGCTTCAGGAGGGGCCCTGTGGCACCAGGAGGGAGTCAGACCCACCGGAGGGATGGATCTGCAGAAGCACAGCGTTGGGTGTTTGCACGGTGCAAGCAAGTTCCCTGGCAGGAACTGGTTCCCTTTGGGATTTTGGCTGGGGATGGGCGAGGGAGATGGCACTGGCAAGCACCTGTGTTCCCCGCCAAGCTGCGCCCTGTCGTCCGGGGCTCAACAACTCTCCCTCCCGTTGTCCTCCAGCCCTCCCGTTCTCCGAGCAGAGCTGTTAGCTTATAACCTTCCAGATGTTAAGTCCCGCTTGATGTCGGAACACAGTCCGTCCGGCCCCTCCGCTTTTGCCAGCCAGACTCGGGGGTTCTGCTTGGCTGGCAGGCCCCCCCTCCGCCCCGGCTCCCTCCTGCCAGTCCTGTGGAGCGCACACCGCCTCGCCGCCCTTCCTACCCTCTTCTGTGGGCCTCTCATCTGCGCTTGGCTCAGGAGACTCCGTTCTGCTAGTCTTCTGGCGTTTTTCTGGGTTATTTAGGCAGGTGTAGGTGGAATCTAAGTGATCAGTAGGACGCGGTGAGCCCAGCATCCTCCTGAGCCACCATCTTCCTAATCATCTCAAGAATCTGAATTTTAGATGAGCCATTAAGTCATTCATATTTACCACAAAAGTGTTCAGATTATATTTGTTAACTGTGACATAAAGGAGGCAACAGTTTTTCCTTTCTTTTCCTTTCCTTTCCTTTCCTTTCCTTTCCTTTCCTTTCCTTTCCTTTCCTTTCCTCTTTACCTTTCCATATGTGTGTGTATGTATGTGTATGTGTATGTGTGTGTATGTGTGTGTGTGTGTGTGTGTGTGTGTGTATATATATATATATATATATATATATATATTTGGTATCAGGATAATGCTGGCCTCATAGAATGAATTTGGAAGTTTTTCCTTCCTTTTCTATTTTTTGGAATAGTTTGAGAAGAATAGGTATTACCTCTTCTTTTAATGTTTGGTAGAATTCACTTGTGAAGCCACGTGGTCCTGAACTTTGTTTGTCAGGAGTTTTTTGATTACGGATTCAATTTCATTGCAGATAACTGGTCTGTTCAAATTTTCTATTTTTTTCAGATTTAGTTGTGGGATGTTACATGTTTCCAGAAATGTAGCCATTTTGTCTAGGTTGTCCAATTTGTTAGCATATAGTTTTTCATAATATTTTCTCATAATCCTTTGTATTTCTGTGGTGTCATTTATTATTTCTGATCTTTCATTCCTGATTTTGTTTGAGTCCTCTTTTGTTTTTTTTGATGATTTTGGCTATAGGCTTATCAATTTTGCCGATCTTTTCAAGCACCAGTTCCTAGTTTCATTGATATGTTCTATTGGGTTTTTTTGGTTTTTGTTTTCCTTTGTTTTGTTTCTATTTTCTTTATCTCTGCTCTAATCTTTATTATTTCCTTCCTTCTATTGTTTTTGGGTTTTGTTTATTCTTCTTCTAGTTCTGTTAGGTATAAGATTAGGTTGTTTATTTGAGATTTTTCTTGCTTCTTGAGGTAGGCCTGTATTGCTGTAAATTTCTCTTTTAGAACCACTTTTGCTGCATCCCAAAGATTTTGGACTGTGTTTTCACTTTCACTTCTGTCCATGTATTTTTTATTTCCCCTTTCATGTATGTTGTAGGTGACCCAGTCATCGTTAAGTAGCCTGTTATTTAACCTCCATGTAGTTGTGCTCTTTGTAGATTTTTTTTTTCTTGTGGTTATTTTCTAGTTTCTTAGTTTTGTGGTCAGAAAAGATGCATCATATGATTTCAATCTTTTTAAATTTTTTGAGATTTATTTTATGGACTAATATGTGATCTATTCTGGAGAAAGTTCCATGTGCACTTGAAAAGAATATGTATTCTGCTGTTTTAGGATGGAATGTTCTGAATATACCTGTTAAACCCACCTGATCCAATGTATTATACAAAGCTACCATTTCCTTGTTGATTTTCTGTTTGGATGATCTGTCCATTGATATAAGTGGGGTGTTAAAGTCCCCTACTATTATTATATTACTATTAATTAGTTCTTTTATGTTTGTTATTAACTGCTTTATGTATTTGGGTGTTTCCATTTGGGGTGCATAAATACTTATAATTGCTATATCTTCTTACTGGAGTATCTCCTTTATGATTATATAGTGTCCTTCTCTGTCTCTTGTTACAGTCTTCATTTTAAAGTCTATTTTGTCTGCTATCAGTTTGCTACCCTGGCTTTCTTCCTATATTCATTTGCATGAAAAATGTTTCTCCAACCCCTCCCTTTCAATCTGCATGTGTTTTTAGGTCTGAAATGAGTCTCTTGTTGGCAGTATTTAGATGGGTCTTGTTTTTTTATCCATTCTGTCATCCTATATCTTTTGATTGGAGAGCTGAGTCCATTTATAGTCAAAATAATTGTTGATAGGTACATAATTATTGCCATGTTGTTACTTGTCTTATGGTTGTTTTTGTAGTTCTTCTCTGTTCCTTTCTTTTCTTGCTTTCTTTTCTCATAGATTGGCTATCTTTAATGAGATATTTGGATTCCTTTCCCTTTATTTTTGCACATCTTTTACTGGTTTTTCATTTTTGGTTACCATTAGGTTTGTATATAACATCTTCTGCACATAGACTCTATATTAAGTTGATAATTGCTTAAGCTTGGACCCATTTGCTACTTCTCTCCCCTCCCCACCTATGTTATAGGTATATGGTGTCAAACTTTACATCCTTTTATTTTATGAGTCCCTTTTTACAGATTTACTTATTTTTTACAGATATACTTATTTTTTCTGCTCTTGTGCTTCCTACTTTTCTTACTCTTACTTATGATCTTTCCTTTCCACTCAAAGAGTCCCTTTAACATTTCTTGTAGGGCTGGTTTAGTGGTCATGAATTCCTTTAACATTTTTTGGTCTGGAAAACTCTATTTCTCCTTCTATTCTGAAATGATACCCTAGTAGATAGAGTATTCTTGGATGCAGAATTTTTTTCTTGTCAACACTTTGACTATGTCATGACATCCCTTACCTGAAAAGTTTCTACTGAAAAATCTGCTGATAGCCTTACAAGGTCCCTTGTATGTAACTGTTTTCTTCTTTTCTTGCTGCTTTTAAAATTCTTTATCACTACTTTTTACCATTTTAATTACTCTGTGTTTGGTGTGGACTTCCTTTCGTTAATTTTGTTGAGGGATCTCTGTGCCTCCTGGATATGGATATCTGTTTCCTTCCCCAGATGCAGGAAGTTTTCAGCTACTATTTCTTCAAATAAAGATTCTGTCCCTTTACTCGCTCTTCTCCCTCTGGGATCCCTATAATGCAAATGTTATTATGCTAATAGTGTTGCTGAGTTCCCTGAATCTGTTCTCATTTTGCATAGTTTTTTTCTCTCACCTACTCAGCTTGCCTACTTTCCATTACTCTGTCCTCCAGGTTGCTGATTTGTTATTCTGCTTCCTCTAGTCTGTTATTTATTCCATCTAACGTATTTTTAATTTCATTCATTGTGTTCTTCATCTCTGATTCTTTTTAATCTCTTTTTTAAGGGTCTCATTGATGTCCTCCACTATTTTCTCAAGTCCAGTGGGTATCTTTATGATGATTACTTTAAATTTCCTATCAGGCATATTGTTTATCTCCATTTGACTTAGGTCTCTTGCTCTGATTTTGTCCTATTCTTTCATTTGGGACACATTAGTCTGTCTCCTCATTTTATGTAACTCTTTATGTGTGTTTCTGTGTATTAAGAAAGTTGGCTATGTCTCCTGTTCTTGAAAGTAGTGCCCTTATGAGGAGGAGGTCCTGTAGTGCCTTGCCATGCAAGGTCTCTCATTTATTGGAATTTAGCACTTCAGGGATATCTCCTATGTGTGTTTTGGGTGCCCTACTATTGTGGCTGAGCCACTGTTTCCTTCAGTCCCGTTGTCTCCAGTGACTCTCTTTGCCTGTTGGGGGCAGTTTTTTGTCCTTGTGGTGTTAATGTACCAATCTTAGGCTCCCTTGGGCTTGAGTTGAGTCAGACCAGGAGTTTGCCAGTGATGCAGTTGTACCAAACTGCAAGGAGCTTTCCCTGTGTTGTCCACTGAGAAGCTTCCTGTGGTAGGTAGAGTCTGCAGTCAGATCAGCTGTCTTCCCCCAGCCCCCTGCTGGGGCTACAGTCTGATTGATGTGTGTGTGATTATCTTTCTCTTTTCTTGGGTTAGGAGTCCTGCAGGGCAATGGTGGCCTCTGTTGCAACTGCTTGCAAACTGCCAGGCTTGTAGCCCCAGTTTGGATGGGCTCTGGCCAAGAGCATATTGGAGGAGGCAGATCCACAAGATTTAAGGGGGGATGATGTGTAATTTTAGCAAGGTTGCATGCTGGTTCTCTGAGAGATATGCCACTGATGCCAGGACCAAGATGGCAGGTTAGAAATCATGGATCAGCAATGCGTGTAGGTAGGGAAATGTGGAATTACCAAAGCTTCCTTGGTCCTTGAGGTGGGGACCTGCAGTGCTGGGACTGAGGCAGGCCTGGCTGAAGTAGGCAGATCACATAAATATGGACTGGGTGATGGTATTAGCCAGTTAGGTAGTGAGTGTTGGTGCCACACTGGTTCATGTGGGTGGCCATGTGTTTATGCTATGGGGTGGGAGAGGGAAATGGCGCTGGTCAACTCTTTTCTTCTCAGAGAAGTCTCCCACAGATCTCTGTCCCACACATCCTCTGATATTAGTAAATAAGTCTCCTTCCTGTGTGCCCCAGGTGTTTTTCAAACTGTTGGTTGTATGCTATATCTCTGTGGGCTGTTCATTGTGCTGTCTCTTTAAGGGTGGGGATTCAGTTTCCTCTCCCCCTCCTGACTCTCACAGAGCTGAGTTCACTGATTTTTAAAATTCTGTTGGTTGCAAGAACCCACAAAATTTGGACCCTCTGGTTTTCAAAGAAAATGTTGTGGGGATTCATCTTCAGCATGCCAGCTACCCAGTGTGAAGGTCTATTTCTCTCCCTTCTCTGTGCTTGTGACAGTCCTGCAGATTCATTTACCTCCCCACAGCATTTCCACCCTTCCTACCATCTTTAATGTGGCCTTTTCTCCCTATTTCTTTGTGGAGTTTGTTCTGGTAGCCTTTGGGTTGTTTTCTGGGTTATTTACACTGACGTGAGTATCCATCTCATCTAGCTCTATCCATGAGAGGAAGTGAGCTTAGGGTCCTCCTACTCCACCATCTTCCCAGCAATCTATAACAATTCTTTCACCTAAAATGAACTATCCTTGAAAAGTTTTAAACACATGTATTAAGGGGCATTTCCAGCAGTGTAGATTAACAACAATCTACTAACATATATATTTACCATCACCAATGAGATTATACATACTGGAAGGAAACTAAGCTAGCAAACTATTAAAAAAAATTTTTTTTAACATTTATTCATTTTTGAAGACAGAGAAAGACAGAGCTTGAGTCAGGGAGGGGCAGAGAGAGAGGGAGACACAGAATCTGAAGCAGGTTCCAGGCTCTGAGCCGTCAGCACAGAGGCCGATGCAGGGCTCGAACTCACGAACTGCGAGATCATGCCCGGAGCTGAAGTCAGACACTCAACTGACTGAGCCACCCAGGTGCCCCACTAGCAAACTATTTTGATTTCACAGACTGGATCTTGGGATCAAGAGTGAAGATGCTCATTCCAATTGGTCTCACTTGCAAGGCACCAAATGTGTTCTTTGGGGAATGGGGTTAGGGCAAGGTGAGGACAAGAGTCTGAGCTACACCTTAGATACCTATGATAACCATCAATGATGTGGCCTAAAACAAATATGTTTAGTTAGGGGTAGAAGGAGGTATAAGGCACAACTGGCTGAACCTGTAATAAAGGACATAAAATAGAGGGAGCATCAAGGCTTCTCAGGGAGAGACCCTCTTGTCTTTTATTAAGTTAGTAAATACAAAATGCTAGCATCCAGTATCCTTCAAGTGTAGATCTTAAAAATATTAAGTCCTCCTAAACTTGTTTCCATTCTGATCCCCAGGGCGTAGGCATAATAACTGCTAAACTGAGAGCGGACTTTCAGTAACTCACAGTATCAATTCCTGTTCCTTTTTTCTATAGTTATTCATGCCAGCAATACCCAAAACATTCATTCTATTGTTTTCAGCTTTATGTCAGAGAAGATACTGTCTTTTCCCCGTTTATGAATTCTAAAGCCTATAAATCTTGACTCTAAAAAATATTTTTTCCCTTTATCCTCAGATTTGCCTAGCTGAAGAACTTCATTAAACATATTCCTGATCTGAAACTGCTTAATGTCTATGTTTTCAGGAACCCCATGCAAATCTGGATGTCATCAGGGTGTGTTCCTTCTCTGTATGCTGCATGATTCCTGTCTGGGAATGTCTGTTAAGACCCCTGAACTGCAAACACTAGGTGACAAATAACACCTTATTTCTAAGCAAGGTGCTCAAATAGTTTTTCACAGTTGGAAATTTATTAATTCATGGGACATAATTCCATGAATTCCAACAACATTATTCCAATTCAATCAAACTTGTTATTTACTAACTTCTACCAGTTTAGGAAAACTTTCTGATTATAATCCTTCTCTTACTAATATACTCTTACCAATACATCAATATACTCCTCTGTAATTAGACTTACTGAATATCATATTTTAAAGCATAAATCTTGTAACAATCACAAAGGATGGGAGCTGAAGGAAATACTCTTAATTTATATTTTCTTTTGTTATTTTATCCCAACACTTAAATGTTTTACATCCTCATGATCCAAGAGGACTTTCTGATCATAGGAGGCATTCTGATTACTCTGTCTTGTGTAATAGGGTCATCCCTCCTCTAAAATTAATACCTATTAATAATCTCTCCAGGGTAAACTGGAGAAACTGTGATTATTCTTGCTTGAGATTATCTACCACTTGGATCATCACCATGGCCATAGAGGCAAGGTCAAGAAGTTGGCAGCTCCCATTTAAAACATGGGTTTAATGAGGGGAGATATTAATTTTTGAGTTGAGTGAAGGGCAGGATGAGAACACATATGGCCAATAAAAACTTTAGTGAGATTACCAGCCATTCCAATTTGAGTTCACTGTTACTCTTACTAATAGCAAAATAATTATTATGATGTGCCCAATGCTTTAAGGATATTAACTCATTAATTCTCATTATTAGACTAAAAAATTGGTTCTATTATTAGTGCTATTTTATAGATGAGAAAACTAAGAAGTTAGCTAAATTATTGAATGTCACAAAACACAGGATGTAAAAATGCAATTTGAAAACATGCATCTTGGTTCCAAAATTATGCTATTATGAACTATAATACACTATTTATCTATGGTCAACATATCCTACCGAATAGTCTGTGATTCTATGATTATATTTAAAAGGTGTGGCTGACTCTGGTTACCTCCCCCATCAAAAAGGAAAAAAAAAAAAGTTCTGTTCTATTCTTTCCACTTAGCACATAGCCACACACCTAGAGACCATATTTCCTATATTTCAGCCAGGTATGTCCAAATGTTTCAGTTTTCATAAATAAAATATGAAAGACTCATATTTCAGTCTGAGCCTTGAAACACTGAATAAGTATTCTGACATTCTCTTTTCCTGTCTCATGGTCTAGAGACCAGACATGTGCCTCAGAAAACTAGAAAATTTCAATAGTAACATGAAATACACTTTAATATTTATAAACATTGTATTTTAGAGCCCTCTTTTAAAGCAATGTAGGTGTTAACCTTCATTAATATAAAAGATGAGCAAAATGAATAGAGATCTTTAAATTTCCTGTAGGAAATCTCAAAAGAGATAGTGAGAGAAAGAGAAAGGAAACTCTGAACTGAAATTTTAAATGTACAAGGAACAATTGCTTTCATTTGGGGGAGGGAACAGAAAGGGACAACTTCATCAAAATTTATAATTATGATTTAAGATTTCAAGTGACTATACATTTCTATCAATAAGGCTCTTTTTTACTCACTCAGGCTATAGGCACCACACAGACTCATGAGGAGAAGCTCCATATATGCCAGCAGTAATGACATTTGCTATCTGATGTGAATTAAGCCATATGGCCCTTCTCTTCAAGGCCAACCCTCAGGGCAGTTTTGGTTTATTCCCATAATTACTACGACAGAGAGAAAGGACTTCATTTTCTAATTCCAACTAAATATCCTTCTATTTTATGATGCAATTCCCTCAAAAAGACATTAAGAACTAAATCCACATTTGCAACCACAAACTTGATATTGTGTAAATATTGTCTGTTATATTTTCTACTGCCTACTTCCACCTATGCAACCAGCTGTTTCCATCTATTCTTTGCTTATGTGTACCCTCCACAGAGATATTCTGTCTAATCACCTCTTCTTGAGTCTTCAAGAGGCAAGAGGTCATGTTTGGACATGAATGTATACCCCACAATGTGCAGATGTAAGTGTGTGAACAGTGGGGAAGAAACAATTGTTTAAATGTGAGGAGCCATTCTCCCAAATTTCAGATAGAGTATTGGTTGTTACCTTTGTTCATCTATGTTTTCTGATTGTTTTTATAAAAACACTGATTGTTTATCAAACTGAATACTTGAGAAAGAACAAGTAAAACAACCGAAACTTCTCCAACTGAGGTACTATCCAAGAAATCCATCCTAAGAAATATGCTTCTGAAATAATTTGAATACATTCTTTATCATGTGTAGTAAGGACCCTGAAGTCAGTGGGGAGTGGTGCATGAAGAAATGTTTGTGTGAAACTCTTCCAAGGTGAGAATTGGAGGGAAGATAGGCAAGCGGATGGTCTTGGGATTCCTGAAGCCTCAGCAGGGAGAAGATGTGAACTTTCCAGCCCCCTTTCACTCATGTATATTCTGTAGTCCACTAATATCTACGTAACTGTCTTAAGTAGTTCAGAACAGCAAGGATTACTTCTACTTTTGACTCTGGTATCCTCCTCAGGTTCCCTGAATGTGTGGCTATTATATTCAGATTTGATCCCGTTTCGAGAAGAGCTTTGTGCCCCTGCTGACTTTGTTGAGCAGAGCCTCAATACGAGTCCTGGATTGTTTATCGCAGGACTTACAAGTAAAAGGTTAAAAAAAATTTCATAACAAAACTTTCTCTTCTCTAAGCCATACTTTGCTGGACCTCTTCTATTACTCACAGATGAATAATAGTGAATCTAACTTTAGATGAACCTAACTCTAGCTGTTATAATTTCTAAGAAACTTTGAAGGCAATGACTATATTACTCATATTTGTAACCCCAGAACTGAACTCCATATCTGACCATAATAGGTGCTCATCAAGTATCCAATGAGCAGTAGGATAAAGATAATAAGTAGGGCTTGATGTCACAAAATGTGAGATGAACTGAATTCCTTGATGGGGTGTTGAAAAATAAAGATCTGTCTAGAAACAATTTAGTGGTTGTGGAATGAATGGCAGAACTGCAAAAGTAACAGTAACTGCTCAGTTTATACTGCCACACTGTAAAGCTCCTATGTGGTAATCAATATAGTACACCAACACTTCATTTATAAGGGGCTTAAAGGATAAAAAAAAATTTGGTAAGAAAGTTAATTTCAAGTGAGTTTTTGCATCACCAAGTGTAGTAAGAGACAAAGAGACCAGTGTTTACTTCTGGATTCTGCATCTCACTATAACAATTCTTGGCAAGTCTGTAGCCCTAATCTACTATATTTATCTACAAAGGAGAAATCAGTATCTTTAACCTTTAGGGTTTTTGCAAGGTCATGTGATTAAGACATCTGGACCAAGGCTGGACCCAGTAAGGGATTCAATAAATGTTAAGGAGCACTAGAATGCTATTAAAGAAGTAAATCTTTGGAGACAGGTGATACCCATGAGTCACCACTAGCAAGTAAGGCCATGATGAAGAAAGAGTGGTGCTATCTGCCAGGGCCAATCTTCATACTGAGATGACACACGGTGTCCCATGCAGGGACTAGGTCAACATGCAGAATTACTCTGTGTCAAGGGATGATTTGCGGTCTAGTGGTTTCTTCAGAGAATTTTTTGGATTTATTGGAACCTGGCTCCCACATGTCTGGTGAAAAACAAAATTCAGCACTGGTCAGTGAATTAGGAAGCATTAAAGAATTTCTACAAGATACAGCTATCTCTCTGAGACGTTAATTTGCATTTTCTTCACTACAAATAAGATTGAGTACTTTTACATGTTTGTTTGCTATTTTATTTCCCTGTGAAATCTGTGGAGATGTCTTTCTTGAGCTTTCTTGAGATTTTCCACCTTGATTTGTAAGAATTATTTTTCTAAGGGTCTTGGATATGAGTTTTTTGTGGTTAGGTGATTAAAAATGTCATTTATTCTGTGACTGCTTTTTAACACCTTTAAGGGTGTTTTCCATGAAAGTTGTACTTAGTTTTGATGTAGTCAAACTTAAATTTTTCCTTTAAGGAGGTGGTAGTTGTGGTGTGTGCATGTTCTCTAAGAATTATTTCTCTCATCTAAGGTCATAACGTTATTTATATACATTAGGTAGAATTTCCCCCATTCATATGATTAAATTGTATTGGGAAATTGTACCTGTACCCACCTCCAAAAATATACTTTAGACTCATATGTCATACCACCTGAAAATATCAATTATCAGTGAATTACAGATCTAAAAGTTAAATGTAAAACAATACATATTTTAGAAAATAACATAGGTAAATAACACAATGACTCTGGATGGCAGAAAAATTCTTAGAGAATATACATAACACTGCCACCAATACAATAACTTACAAATAATGACAGTTTTCTTTCATTAGTTTCACTTTTTATACTTATTTCCTCATTTTCCTTGGACAGACCATCCCATACTACGAAGTCAGCTTTACTTTGAAAATGTCATTTTACATAATTTTTGGAAACATTTTTACTAGGTAGAGAACTGTGGTTGGAAATTCTTTTACATTTAGTACCTTAGACATGTTATTCCACCTTTCTTCCTACCGGCATAGATTTTAGAAAGAAATCTTCTGACACTCCTATTTTTGGTTTTTTGTAGGTGGTGCTTCTTTTTCTAGAGAGAAAATCTTTTAAGATTTGGATTTCATGAATTTGACTATGTTGTGCATAGGTGTGTTTTTGGTTGTTATTTATTCTGCATGGGATTGATTCTGTAAACCTCTGGATATATGGTTTCTTGTCTTTTATTAATTTTGGAAAACTTATATATCCTTTTTTATCATCTTCTACTTCAGTTATTCCAATTACATGTATATTAAATATTTTGATATTTTTCTATGGAATATCCTGTTGGTATCTCTAAAAGACAATCTCCCTCCAAGAACATACCCCTTCAAATTTTAAAGTCTCCCAACTTTATGTGAACTCTCTAATACCAAAGAAATGGTGAAAAGGAAACACTGTTTTCCAGGTACAGGAAGAACAAATGGGGGGGTGTACTCTCTTTCCAGTGATATAATCTTACTGCAGGTTGTGAGCAAAGCCATGTATTTACACAGCCAACCCACCAAGCAATTTCCACGCTTTACCTTTTGCGTAATTCTGAAAGCCTAGTCTTTTACTCTATTTCTATGCCTAGCAATATCCAGGTGCTTTTAGTTTTGCTTTGTTTGCTTGTTTGTTTGTTTGTTTGTTTGTTTGTTTGTTTTGGTCACAGTAGGCTTTTATCTCCAATTCTAGATTTTCCCAAGCCTATAAATCTCATCCCTTAAGGGCCATTATTAATTTGTTCCTACACTTCTCTCAGTTGAAGAATTGCACTCACTCAACAGAATTCTAACCTGAAACTGCTTCAAGTTTGTGCTTCTCTGGAAGAGCTGGCATACCTAGCTTTGTGTACAGGATAATAAAATGAGACTCCTCCTGTCTGAGGATTTCCACTAGATCCCAAAGCAGAGTATACTTGGTCCCAAATAAACACACTTTCTAAAACAAAAAGCTAGATCATTTTTTTCTGGAGTTAATAAAATATGAAAAACCTTCATTCCAGTTAAATAAAGTCTCATTAACCTCTGTCAGTTTAAGAAATCATGTTAATAGGGGGAAGAAGCCAAGACGGTGGAACAGCATGGAAGTTTTTTGTGTGTCTCATGTCCATGAAATACAGCCAGACCAACACTAAACCATCCTACACACCTAGAGAACTGATTGGAGGATTAACACAATAATCTCCACAACGTGAACCACAGAATTCAGAAGGTACATGGTGCAGACAGGTGAATTCAGGGAGCGAGAAGCCACGGGAAGGAAGGTGCTTTTACGGACGGACAGAAGATGGAGATGGGGGCAGGGAGAATACGGGAAAAGCACGCCTCCCCAAAAGCAGCTGGAGAGAAAGTGGAAAATTGGAAACAGCCACAGGGACTAAACTAAAAAGGGAGAAAGGAGAAAGGAGAGGGTTTAAATTCCATTAAGACTGTAAACAAGGGGAGCGCAAAGTCTGCACTCCGCAGCTTCATACCTGGTGGTGCTCTGGTAGGAAGGGCCAATCCCCAGGAACAGAGTGGGGTCCGGGAGTTTCTTGGGCCACATGGGGAAAAGAGGTTCCACTGTTGGAAGGACTTTTGGTAGAGACTGTTGAAGCCACCTGGTTCCAGCAGACTCCAGAAAATGGCCACATTCGCTGGTGCTGGAAACAAGGTCATTAAGGGTGAATCCTGGTGCCAGATGTGTGTTGTGATTTTCCATAATCCCTGAAAAGCTGCTGCTACACTATCTTGCGAACTTTTTCTGGGGCGGGCTGGCACCTGGCCACAGTCTCAGGGCACTGGCAGCAGCAGGGTCCAGCAAGTGTTCCTGGGTTCAGCCAACATTTGGCCATTGCTCATTCAGTCATTCCTTGGTGAGACTCTCACGCAGAAGGGCAGAACGGGTCAAAGCCACAGTCCTTCAGAAGTAAGGGGGCCAGGGAAAACAGCTGCATCTGAGGCAAAACTTGGTGGGGAGGTACTGCCTGGGGCCTAGTCACAGACAGTGAAAAAGTGGGGAGTGGATGAAAGCTGAAGACAGAACAGGTGCATGATTGCTGATCTGGGAGAACAGAGTTCCAATGTTAGAGACTGGGTAGCTAGTCTCTAGGTGGCGCCATTTTCACTGCTCCCACGCATGTGCATACGCACCTATGAGCGCCACAACACTCCACCCCAGTAGGCCATCTAGGGGAAAACAGAGCCGTTACACTGAGTCCCACCCAACTGAGGCAACCTCGCTCTTCAAGAGCACAAGTCTCACTTCCTACTTAGTTTATGGACTATAAAGCGCTACATAGTCTGACTTCTAAGGGAAAACAAAGTAATTTCAGTCCTACTTCAATCTGTTAGCAGGTCCACCTATTGAATTTTCTTTCTTTTTTTTTCTCTTTTACACTTCTTTTCTTTTTCTTGAATAAAGAGAAAAAATTCATTTCTAATTTCAATTTTTATTAAAAATATTTTTAATTTTTTACTATATTTTTTGCTTTTGTGTAAATTTTTTCAAATTCTATTTTACTTCCATCATTTTACTTTAGTCTACTTCAGTGTATTCACCTTTTCAAATTTTCAAACGATTTCCTTTCTTTTTCTTTTTTTCTCTTTTTTGTTTCTTTTCTTTCTCTTGAATGCAGAAAGAAAAACTTCATTTTTACTTCCAATTTCTATTAGAAATATTTTTCTTCAATTTTTTTACTATATTTTTTGCTTTCGTGCAAATTTTTTCAATTCTATTTTACTTCCATCATTTTATTTTAGTCTACGACAGTGTATTCACTTTTTCAAATTTTCAAACGATTTCCTTTTTTTCTCTCTCTCTCTTTTTCATTCCTTTTCTTTATCATGAATATACAAAGAGAAAAAATTCATTTTTATTTTTAATTCTTATTAAAAATATTTTTCCTTAATTTTTTCTACTATATTCTTTACTTTTGTGTATATTTTCTCAAATTCTATTTTATTTCCATCATCTTATTTTAGTCTACTTCAGTGTATTCTTTTTCAAATTCTCAAACTATTTCCTTTTTTTTCTTCCTCCCCTCCTTTTTTTCCCTAATCTGTCAAACCACTTTCAACACCCAGACCAAGACACACCTAGGATCTAGCACCATTTATTCGATTTGTGTGTGTGTGTTTAATTTTTTAATTTTAATATTTTTTCATTTTAATTTTTTTTTAATTTTAATTTTTCTACTTCATTAATTCCTGTTCTCTCTTCAAAATGACAAAACGAGAATAGAAACCCCAGAACTAGACCCACAAAAGTATGGCCAACTAATCTTTGACAAAGCAGGAAAGAACATCCAATGGAAAAAAAACAGTCTCTTTAACAAATGGTGCTGGGAGAACTGGACAGCAACATGCAGAAGATTGAAACTAGACCACTTTCTCACACCATTCACAAAAATAAACTCGAAATGGATAAAGGACCTGAATGTGAGACAGGAAACCATCAAAACCCTAGAAGAGAAAGCGGGAAAAGACCTCTCTGACCTCAGCCATAGCAATCTCTTACTCGATACATCCCCAAAGGCAAGGGAATTAAAAGCAAAAATGAATTACTGGGACCTTATGAAGATAAAAAGCTTCTGCACAGCAAAGGAAACAACCAACAAAACTAAAAGGCAACCAACGGAATGGGAAAAGATATTTGCAAATGACATATCGGACAAAGGGCTAGTATCCAAAATCTATAAAGAGCTCACCAAACTCCACACCCAAAAAACAGATAACCCAGTGAAGAAATGGGCAGAAAACATGAATAGACACTTCTCTAAAGAAGACATCCGGATGGCCAACAGGCACATGAAAAGATGCTCAACGTCGCTCCTCATCAGGGAAATACAAATCAAAACCACACTCAGATATCACCCCACGCCAGTCAGAGGGGCCAAAATGAACAAATCAGGAGACTATAGATGCTGGAGAGGATGTGGAGAAACAGGAACCCTCTTGCACTGTTGGTGGGAATGCAAATTGGTGCAGCCACTCTGCAAAACAGTGTGGAGGTTCCTCAAAAAATTAAAAATAGACCTACCTTATGACCCAGCAATAGCACTGCTAGGAATTTACCCAAGGGATACAGGAGTACTGACGCATAGGGGCACTTGTACCCCAATGTTTATAGCAGCACTCTCAACAATAGCTAAATTATGGAAAGAGCCTAAATGTCCATCAACTGATGAATGGATAAAGAAATTGTGGTTTAGGGGCGCCTGGGTGGCGCAGTCGGTTAAGCATCCGACTTCAGCCAGGTCACGATCTCGCGGTCCGTGAGTTTGAGCCCCGCGTCAGGCTCTGGGCCGATGGCTCGGAGCCTGGAGCCTGTTTCCGACTCTGTGTCTCCCTCTCTCTCTGCCCCTCCCCCGTTCATGCTCTGTCTCTCTCTGTCCCAAAAATAAAATAAAAAACGTTGAAAAAAAAAATTAAAAAAAAAAAAAAAAAAAAAAGAAATTGTGGTTTATATACACAATGGAGTACTACATGGCAATGAGAAAGAACGAAATATGGCCCTTTGTAGCAACGTGGATGGAACTGGGGAGTGTTATGCTAAGTGAAATAAGCCATACAGAGAGGGACAGATACCATATGTTTTCACTCTTATGTGGATCCTGAGAAACTTAACAGAAAGCCATGGGGGAGGGGAAGGAAAAAAAAAAAGGTTAGAGTGGGAGAGAGCCAAAGCATAAGAGACTCTTAAAAACTGAGAACAAACTGAGGGTTGATGGGGGGTGGGAGGGAGGGGAGGGTGGGTGATGGGTATTGAGGAGGGCACCTTTTGTGATGAGCACTGGGTGTTGTATGGAAACCAATTTGACAATAAACTTCATATATTGAAATAAAATAAAATAAAATAAAATAAAATAAAATAAAATAAAATAAAATGTTAAAAAAATGACAAAATGAAGGAATTCACCCCAAAATAAAGAGCACAAAGAAACGACAGCCAGGGATTTAACCAACACAGGTACAAGCAAGATGTCTGAACCAGAATTTAGAATCATGATAATAAGAAAACTAGGTGGAGTCGAAAATAGATTAGAATCCCTTTCTGCAGAGATAAAAGAAATAAACAATAGTCATAATGAAATTAAAAATGCTATAACTGAGCTGCAATCACAGATGGATGCAGCCGCGGAAAGGATGGATGAGACAGAACAGAGAATCAGTGATATAGAGGACAAACTTACAGAGAATAATGAAGCAGAAAAAAAGAGGGAGATTAAGGCAAAAGAACATGATTTAAGAATTAGAGAAATCAGTGACTCATTAAAAAGGAACAACATCAAAATCATAGGGGCCCTAGAAGAGGAAGAGAGAGAAATAGGGGTAGAAGGGTTATGTGAGAAAACCACAGCGAAAAACTTTCCTAACCTGGGGAAAGACACAGACATCAAAATTCAGGAAGCACAGAGGATCCCCATTAGATTCAACAAAAACTGACCATCAACAAGGCATATCATAGTCAAATTCACAAAATACTCAGGCAAGGAGAGAATCATGAAAGCAGTAAGGGAAAAAAGTCCCTAACCTACAAGGGATGACAGATCAGGTTTGCAGCAGACCTATCCACAGAAACTTGGCAGGCCAGAAAGGAGTGGCGGGATATATTCAGTGTGTTGAACCAGAAAAATATGCAGCCAAGAATTCTTTATCCAGCAAGGTTGTCACTCAAAATAGAAGGAGAGATAAGAAGTTCCCAGACAAATAAAAATTAAAGGAGTTTGTGACCACTAAACCAGCCCTGCAAGAAATTTTAAGGGGGACTCTCTGAGGGGAGAAAAGATGAAAAATATATATATATAGAGAGAGAGAAAAATAAATAAATACCCAAAGCAACAAAGATTAGAAAGGAAAGAGAATACCACCAGAAACTCCAACTCTACAAACATCACAATAGCAATAAATTCTTTTCTTTCAGTACTTACTCTAAACGTCAATGGACTCAATGCTCCAATCAAAAGACCTATGGTAACAGAATGGATAAGAAAACAAAATCCATCTATATGCTGTTTACAAGAGACCCACTTTAGACCTAAAGACACCTTCAGATTGAAAATAAGGGGATGGAGAACCATGCTAATGGTCAACAAAAGAAAGCCAGAGTAGCCATACTTATATCAGACAATCTAGACTTTAAAATAAAGACTGTATCAAGAGATGCAGAAGGGCATTATATCATAATCAAGGGGTCTATTCACCAAAAAGACCTAACAACTGTAAACATTTATGCGCCAAATGTGTGAGCACCCAAATATATACATCAATTAATCACAAACATAAAGAAAAATCATCGATAGTAATACCATAATAGTAGGAGACTTCAACACCCCACTCACAGCAATGGACAGATCATCTAATCAAAAAATCAACAAAGAAACAATGGTATTGAATGACACACTGGACCAGATGGACTTAACAAATATATTCGGAATATTTCATCCTAAAGCAGCAGAACATACATTCTTCTCCAGTGCACATGGAACATTCTCCAGAATAGACCCTATACTGGAACACAAATCATCCCTAAGTAAGTACAAAAAGATCGAGATCATACTGTGCATATTTTCAGACCACAATGCTATGAAACTCAAAATCAACCACAAGAAAAAATTTGGAAAGGTAACAAATACTTGGAGACTGAAGAATATCCTACTAAAGAATGAATGGGCTAACCAAGAAGTTAAAGAGGAAATTAAAAAGTATATGGAAGTCAATGAAAATGATAACACCACAACCCAAAACCTCAGGGACACAGCGAAGGTGGTCATAAGAGGAAAGTACATAGCAATCCAGGCCTTCCTACAAAAGGAAGAAAGATCTCAGATACACAACCTACCTTTACGCCTTAAGGAGCTGGAAAAAGAACAACAAGTAAAACCCAAAACCAGAAGAATACAGGAAATAATAAAGATTAGAGCAGAAATTAATGCTATCGAAACCAAAAAAACAGAACAGATCAATGAAACCAGAAGCTGGTTCTTTGAAAGAATTAACAAAATTGATAAACCACTAGCCAGTTTGATCAAAAAGAAAAAGGAAAGGACCCAAATAAATAAAATCAAGAATGAAAAAGGAGAGATCACAACCAACACAACAAAAATAAAAACAATAATAAGAGAATATTATGAGCAATTATATGCCAATAAAATGGGCAATCTGGAAGAAATGCACAAATTCCTAGAAACATATACACTACCAAAACTGAAACAGGAAGAAATAGAAAATTTGAACAGACCCATAACCAGTAAGGAAATAGAATTAGTAATCAAAATCTCCCAAAAAACAAGAGTCCAGGGCCAGATGGCTTTCCAGAGGAATTCTACCAAACATTTAAGGAAGAATTAATACCTATTCTCTTGAAGCTGTTCCAAAAAAAAAAACAGAAATGGAAGGAAAACTTCCAAATTCTTTCTATGAAGCCAGCATGACCTTGATCCCAAAACCAGACAGAGACCCCACTAAAAAGGAGAACTATAGACAAATTTCCCTGATGAACATGGATGCAAAAATCCTCAACAAGATATTAGCCAACTGGATCCAACAATACATTAAAAACATTATTGGGGCGCCTGGGTGGCGCAGTCGGTTAAGCGTCCGACTTCAGCCCGGTCACGATCTCGCGGTCCGTGAGTTCGAGCCCCGCGTCAGGCTCTGGGCTGATGGCTCGGAGCCTGGAGCCTGTTTCCGATTCTGTGTCTCCCTCTCTCTCTGCCCCTCCCCCGTTCATGCTCTGTCTCTCTCTGTCCCAAAAATAAAAAATAAAAAACGTTGAAAAAAAAATTTTTTTTAAATAAAAAAAATAAATAAATAAAAACATTATTCACCATGACCAAGTGGGATTATACCTGGGATGCATGGCTGGTTCAATATCCACAAAACAATTAACATGATTCATCACATCAATAAAAGAAAGGACAAGAACCATATGATCCTCTCAATAGATACAGAGAAAGCATTTGGCAAAATACAGCATCATTTCTTGATAAAAACCCTCAAGAAAGTAGGGATAGAAGGAGCATACCTCGAGATCATAAAAGCCATATATGAACGACCCACCACTAATATCATCCTCAATGGGAAGAAACTGAGAGCTTTCCCCCTAAGGTCAGGAACAAGACAGGGATGTCCACTCTTGCCACTGATATTCAACATAGTATTGGAAGTCTTAGCGTCTGCAATCAGACAACACAAAGAAACAAAAGGCACCCAAATCAGCCAGGAGGAGGTCAAACTCTCACTCTTCGCAGATGACATGACACTCTATATGGAAAACTCAAAAGATTCCACCAAAAAACTGCTAGAATTGATTCATGAATTCAGCAAGGTTGCAGGACATAAAATCAATGCACAGAAATCAGTTGCATTCCTATACACCAACAATGAAGCAACAGAAAGAGAAATCAAGGAATCGATTCAATTTACAGTTGCACAAAAAACCATAAAATACCTAGGAATAAATCTCACCAAAGAGGTAAAAAATCTATACACTGACAACCTAGAAAGCTTATGAAAGAAATTGAATAAGACACCAAAAAATGGAAAAATATCCCATGCTCCTGGATAGGAAGAACAAATATTGTTAAAATGTCGATACTACCGAAAGCAATCTACATATTCAATGCAATCCCTATCAAAGTAACACCACCATTCTTCACAGAGCTAGAACAAATAATCTTAAAATTTGTATGGAACCAGAAAAGACCCCGAATAGCCAAAGCAATCTTGAAAAAGAAAACCAAAGCAGGAGGCATCACAATCCCAGACTTCAAGCTATACTACAAAGCTGTAATCATCAAGACAGTATGGTACTGGCACAAGAACAGACACTCAGATCAATGGAACAGAATAGAGAACCCAGAAATGGACCCACAAACTTATGGCCAACTAATCTTTGACAAATCAGGAAAGAATATCCAATGGAATAAAGACGGTCTCTTCAGCAAGTGGTGCTGGGAAAACTGGACAGCAACATGCAGAAGAATGAACCTGGATCGCTTTCTTACACCATACACAAAAATAACTCAAAATGGATGAAAGACCTCAATGTAAGAGAGGAAGCCATCAAAATCATCGAGGAGAACGGAGGCAAAAAACTCTTTGATCTTGCCCGCAGCAACTTTTTTCCCCCCAATATATGGAATTTATTGTCAAAATGGTTTCCATACAACACCCAGTGCTCATTCCAAAAGGTGACCTCCTCAATACCCATCACCCACCCTCCCCTCCCTCCCACCCCCCATCAACCCTCAGTTTGTTCTCAGTTTTTAACAGTCTCTTATGCTTTGGCTGTCTCCCACTCTAACCTCCTTTTTTTTTTTCTTCCCCTCCCCCATGGGTTTCTGTTAAGTTTCTCAGGATCCACATAAGAGTGAAAACATATGGTATCTGTCTTTCTCTGTATGGCTTATTTCACTTAGCATCACACTCTCCAGTTCCATCCATGTTGCTACGGAGGGCCATATCTCATTCTTTCTCATTGCCACGTAGTACTCCATTGTGTATATAAACCATAATTTCTTTATCCATTCATCAGTTGATGGACATTTAGGCTCTTTCCATAATTTGGCTATTGTTGAGAGTGCTGCTATAAACATTGGGGTACAAGTGCCCCCATGCATCAGTACTCTTGTATCCCTTGGGTAAATTCCTAGCAGTGCTACTGCTGGGTCATAGGGTAGATCTATTTTAATTTTTTGAGGAACCTCCACACTGTTTTGCAGAGTGGCTGCACCAATTTGCATTCCCACCAACAGTGCAAGAGGGTTCCCGTTTCTCCACATCCTCTCCAGCATCTATAGTCTCCTGATTTGTTCATTTTGGCCCCTCTGACTGGTGTGAGGTGATATCTGAGTGTGGTTTTGATTTGTAGTTCCCTGATGAGGAGCGACGTTGAGCATCTTTCCATGTGCCGCCCGCAGCAACTTCTTACTCAACATGTCTCCGGAGGCAAAGGAAACAAAAGCAAAAATGAACTACTGGGACCTCATCAAAATAAAAAGCTTCTGCACAGTGAAGGAAACAATCAGCAAAACTAAAAGCCAATTGACAGAATGGGAGAAGATATTTGCAAATGACATATCAGATAAAGGGTTAGTATCCAAAATCTATAAAGAACTTATCAAACTCAACACCCAAAAAACAAATAACCCAGGGAAGAAATGGGAAAAAGACATGAATAGACAGTTCTCCAAGGAAGACATCCAGATGGCCAACTGACACATGAAAAAATGCTCAACATCACTCATCATCAGGGAAATACAAATCAAAACCACACACCTGTCAGAATGGGTAACATTAACAACTCAGGCAACAACAGATGTTGGAGAAAGAGGATCCCTTTTGCATTGTTGGTGGCAATGCAAGCTGGTGTAGCCACTCTGGAAAACAGTATGAAGGTTCCTCAAAAAATTAAACATAGAACTACCCTACAGCCCAGCAATCGCACTACTAGGCATTTATTCATGGGATACAGGTGTGCTGTTTCAAAGGGACACATGCACCCCCATGTTTATAGCAGCACTATCAACAATAGCCAAAGTATGGAAAGAGCCCAAATGTCCATCGATGGATGAATGGATAAAGAAGATGTGGTATATATATACAATGGAGTATTACTCAGCAATCAAAAAGAATAAAATCTTGCCATTTGCAACTACGTGGATGGAACTGGAGGCTATTATGCTAAGTGAAATTAGAGAAAGACAAAAATCATATGACTTCACTCATATGAGAACTTTAAGAGACAAGACAGATGAACATAAGGGAAGGGAAACAAAAATAATATAAAAACAGGGAGGGGGACAACACAGAAGAGACTCATAAATATGGAGAACAAACTGAGTGTTACTGGAGGGGTTGTGGGAGGGGGAATAGGCTAAATGGGTAAGGAGCACTAAGGAATCTACTCCTGAAATCATTGTTGCACTATATGCTAACAAATTTGGATGTAAATTTTAAAAAATAAAAAAATAAAATGGGGCACCTGGGTGGCTCAGTCGGTTGAGCATCCGACTTTGGCTCAGGTTATGATCTCGCAGTTCATGAGTTCGAGCCCCATCTCAGGCTCTGTGCTGACAGCTCAGAGCCTGGAGCCTGCTTCAGATTCTGTGTCTCGCTCTCTCTCTGCCCTCCCATGCTCATATTCTGTCTCTCTCTGTCTCAAAAATAAATAAAACATTAAATTTTTTTTAAAAATAAAAAATAAAATTAAAAAAATAAATAAAATAAATAAATGGTAATACATTCCATGCAAAAAAAAAAAGAATTTTTTCATCATCGTTTCTTTTACTACTTTATTATACTCTAGTGTACCAATAAATGATTATTTCTTATTCTAATCCTCATGTATCTGTAGTGACAACTGTATTTTCTGTGAATGTTCTTTTGAATTTCCTTGGTTGCAATATTTCTGATAAATATTCTACTTTATTGTTTCTCTCAACAACTCAGACTCATCTAATATTTAACCAAACTGCTGTGTAATAAACTGAGTTAAAAAAAAAAGAGGTCTTTCCTGACCACCCTGTCTCATATTGCCCCTCCATGTAAACTTAACACAATAAGAACATATATATTTATATTTCTTCTTCTTATTCTTCAAATAAAATTAAAATCTGTACAGGAAGAAATCTGATCTCATTCTTTGCTACCAAGTTTCCAGCAACAAGGACAGTGTATAGAACAAAGTAGGAACACAATAAATGCTTCCTTATTGGAATTTTTAATGAAGCAAATCAGAAGGTTTTTCTACGAGCTCACTGGCTTTAGCTCACTTTCATGGAGATTCTAATGAGAGCAAAGTACCTAGGTGTTGCAGTATACCTTATAGACTAGCATATCCAGATCCTACAAAGTCAATGAGCATGGTTTAATGTAAAGAGCATCTGATGCTTGGCACGTATAAAACGCCATAAGAAAAACAGAGGACACCTTACTAAGTTTCACAGGTGGAAAATGACAACATAGAAGCAGTATCAAACACCCAGCCACAATTCTACCCAGAGATCTCAGAAATTCTGTTTCCCTCAGCATAGAAAAAATAGGCAGGAATGTGTGTGATGTTAATGTTCCTCTTAGAAAATATTTTAACCGTTGCTGAGATCCCTTGAATTAGCTGTGATTTACACATCTTCAAAACAAGTAAGAAGTGAGATGCAGTTACAACCTTTCATGAAGGCTTGTAAAAGTATGTTTTGTTTTGTTTTACCCATTCCTTTCTCGCCATACTCCTGTTCATTAAGACCAGATTTCACCTGCCTGGCCCATACCTAGTTATAAATTAGCAGAGTCTTAGCACTTACTGGCTATACAACTCCAAAGGGCAGGTATTTCTGTTTGTTTTAGTCACTGCTGTATCTTCTGAGCCTTAAACATATCCCTAAAGCCAGGAATGTAATATGTACTTAATAAATAATTATTGAATAAATTATCTATTCCTCAGACTATTTTAAGGTCTTGATACAATTACAATATCATCAGCTAGTTTAACTTCTTTAGGGAGTCATGACTGTTGAACAGTCAGAAATCAAAGTTTTATTCTGTGTAGCATGCCTTTTTTCTTATCTACTGCACTGGTGGGCAACATAGAAGCAAATGGAGATTTTCTTACACTAGGAGATAGAATTAGAATTGTGAATAAACCAAGTTTATGTGAAATAGTTTGAGTGGTTAGGTGATGAATAAAGTTGGACATCCCTGAAACAGAGGAAACACCATGCTGTATCTTAGGGCATTTACAATTCTACAAGTCTAATTTTATAGCCCATGGGATTCTGGGACTATCTGTTGTCACTGTTATGTTCCTTTTCCCCCTCCCCTTGCATGTTTCCCTCTGGGCTCTACAGTACAGTCTGAAACCAAGGGCATCTGGATGTGGTGTGTGCCTCACCCCTCCAAATGAACCACACCCTGGTCCTTCTGGTCACTGAGGGACTGGGGTATGTAAAAAAGGTAAAGCAGAAAGTCACAGACATATTTTTTTTTCCTCTTGGTTTCTTCTTATCTCTTCATGATCCCTTGTAATTTAACTGCTGTCATCTATTCCTGAAATATTTAGATCCAGCTGCATGGAATGAGACATACTTTGGTCCTTTTGAAATTCATTTCTAAAGTCAGATAATGTGGAATATTAGGCAGGATCTTCTTTTATTTCTGAGCCCTGGAGTGAATAATTTCATCCATTTTAATAAACCTTTATTGAGAAGTTGAATCACATGGTCTTGGCTGAGTACTATAGATATTACTGAATGAAGGTTAGGTCCTGCCCTTAAAGAGCCTTCAGCCCAATCGAGAAGACAATGTATACGCAGTTCAGTATAATGCCAAGTAATCAGTGCTTTGTTGTAGGTAAGCAAGGTGGGTTTCCTGGAAAGGAGATTTTGCTACAGACCCTGACAGGCAAGAGTTTTATTCACATGGACTATGGATTGTCTTTATATTATGGGTAAAATGAATGATCTCTCTTTCTGTCTCTTTGCCATCTTTTCTCTCTCCCTCTCCCCCTCCTTTCTTGTCTCCTTCACTCTTTGCTTGGAGATTAAGTTGGAAGCAATGCCTACATTCTTGTAGGTCTCCATCTCTGCCCAAGAGAAGGTAGACATTTTGTACTTCCTTGTAATGTGACATATCAAAGATCTAGTCTTGGTGTCAAAACCTATTATTGTTTTTCTCAAGTTCAGCTTCCTCCATTCTTCATTTGTTACTCTTAAAATAATTAGTTTGAGAGACTGGGTATATCAATGATATTTTCTTTTACAATTTCCCATATTCCAGGTTTAAGATTTCAGCATTTGCATTTCTTCAAGGGTTTTCAAGAACATATCAGGTTTTATATACTGTTTACACTACAACTAAATATCGGCTTCTGCAATAATTTAGGTAACACAAGAACAATTTTGCCTGTCTTCGAGGTTCTTCATCAGCCTGTGTACGATCTGGCTTTGGTGACAAATCTTCTACACCCACCCTCCACTCTGTGCCAGTCAGACCTAGTCATTCTCTGCTTCCTGCATTCTAGCTCTCATTTTTCTTCTGCAGCTCTTTCTGCTTGCATGCTTCTTTCGTTTCTTCAAGTCCAGATTCTACAAACCTTTTAACACCCAGCACAATAGTTCTAGAGGTTTTATACAGTGCTCATGCTCTTTCTCTGACTCCAATAGACTTTGTGCCTCTTTGACAGATTCATTATTTTTATTCAGTATGACGGTTATTGGTTTCACTGCTTAGATTCACCGCTAATACATAAACTCTTTGAATATATGGTCATTGGTCATCTTTGCTGCATTTGTTTTGCACATGTTTGTAAATGCCATGAGACAATCCTCTTGAACGTAGCAATTGTCATATTAATTTTGCTTTTCTGTAACTAAGAAAGATATGCAATATTTAGTAGTAATCCATAAATATTTAATTTAATTGGATTTATTTTGAGCATTCAATTGTGACTAGCATAGCATGTATTTTGTAGTGTACTTTTTGTTAAATGAGCATATGTATCACTTATTATCTAACAACTAATTCCATCCTATTTGAGAAAAAAAAGGCACTTGGAGGAAAGTATCATCTTTTATAGATGAAGAAACTGAGGTCACAAGAGATGTCAATATGGTTGCCAAAACTGAACTTTGCCCTGAATTCTGTTTTGAAGGGTGTTTTTTGTACCAACACCGTACTATCTGAAATAATAAGTAAAAAATGAATGAATAAATAACTGAATGTGTTTCTGAAGAGAAGACTGCTAAGTGCTTGCTCGAGTATGTTTTCTAGGGTGATCCTAAGAATGACTGTGGATCTTTGCACTGGCCATGCTTCTAAGCAGCATGTTAGTCTACAGCAGCATGAATACCATCAACAGTAATGCCTTGAAGAGACTGAGTACCCTTCCCAGTTTTATTGAGAAATTGATGGGAATGGAGACCAAATTGGATTCCCCTTTCTTGTGGCTGAATTTCCTTTGGTAAAGCAGAGGGGACCCAGGGCAAAAGAGAATGTTTATGGTAATTGTTTCTGAGGGAAATGTGGAAATTCTGGATAGGAAATTCCTTTTCCTTAGCCAAGTCCTAGTTATATGACAGAGCTCATAGAACTAATCGGGGCAAAGTCCTCCCCAAGAGAGGATGGAATAGAAGATGCCACAGAGTTTGTGAATTTCTTCCCAGACTTCATCTGGGCCATTGTGGGGGGCCGGGCCCCAGTGCCAGGTTGAGACCGGGTCGAGCAATGTTCCCCGTTGACTCAAGCCAACCTGGTGGTCCCCCCTCCCATTCATGTGGGAGGCCGGCCCCGGCGCCAGGCTGAGACCGGGTCGAGCAACGTTCCCTGTTGACTCAAGCCAACCCAGTGGTTCCCCCTCCCATTCCCCCACTCTCAAGGGCATACGAAAGCCTTGTCAAGGCTGAGAAAGTTAATTCCTGAAGCCTGTGGTCTGCAGGTGTTGGCAGTAATGCTACCTCCCTTTTTCTACCCCGAGTCAGATAGAAACAAACATGGGGATTGTGTTTTGCTAGCAATCTTATCAACAAGGTCTTGTGACCCGTCTAGAAAATGCAAGAAACACAGAACTAAATGTTTTGGTGGGCAGCAATTATGTGAAACCTGTTTATTCTTAGAATGACCTAACCCATAAGAGTCTGGTTATAAAAGATTGTGTACAGCAACAATAAAGCCGTCACTTGGGCCATCAGCCCAGGGGACCCTCCTGTTCCCAAACTTTCTCTTCTCTCTTTTTTTCTTGCATTCCCCTACCCTCAGGACCCTGACCTCGGTGTTTGTCGCGCCGGCCGCGACAAGTGGCGTCTGAACAGGGACCTGAGACAACAAGGAGGAAAGTGAAAGCGGACCGCGTGGCATCTAATTCAGGTAGGGGAACTGTGCCAGCAGCACAGACGACGGGAGTAAAACTATGGGACAGAAACAGTCTATGGAACAGGGATATTTTATAACTGCCTTGCAGGCTCTTATGAAGGAGAAGGGAATTAAGGTTTCTCAGTCAGCCCTTAGGGAATTTTTTGACATAGTGCGTGATTATTGCCCATGGTTTCCAGATGGGGGTACAATTGATTTAAAGGATTGGCAGCGAGTTGGTCAGGAACTTAAAAATCAAATGAAGATTCGTGGAGCTGCGGTTCCAGGGACTTTGTGGTCTACTTGGACCTGTATTAAGGAGGTCCTTGATCCGCAGGATTCTATTGAAATAGTTTCTCTTAGCTCAGAAGCAGCCCAACCCTTAGTGACTTCAGATGCTCCTGTCCCTCCAGAAACTACTTTCAATGCCCTTTCGGGACAGTCATGGGTGCCTTCACCTTTACCTCCTCTCCCCCTCCTAGAACAGTTATCTGTGCAAGATCCAGAAAATAATGATTACTTTCCTTTTGGGGATCAGGGAGATGATGGGCCGTATTTGGAAGATCAGAGGAAGCCTGCCTTCTTGGCCCCTCTGGTCCAGAAGGTACCTTTAAAACGACCTTCTTTTCAGGCACAAGATAGAGGCTTACCTCGGATGGCTTTCCCTATTACTCAGAATCAACAGTCCACTGAACCTTACCCCATTATGGGAGCTACTCCTTTGCAGCGGACTCTGTATCAAGCAACACAGTATGGGGAAGACACCTCTGCTTTTCACACTTACCCTGTTATTCAGCAGGGGGGACAGAGAGTGTACTCCGCCCTAAGTTTTAAATTGCTGAAAGATTTGAAATCCTCTGCAGCCCAGTATGGTCCAACAGCTCCCTTTACCCTGTCTATGCTTGATAATTTGAGCAGGGAGGCATTATGCCCAGGAGATTGGAAGGTCATTGCTCAGGCTTGTTTGAGTGTGGGAGATAACCTCTTGTGGAAAGCAGAATTTGCAGAGAATGCTGAAAAACAGGCTATGTATAATAAAAGAACTAACATACCAGTAGATTTTAACATGCTCACGGGTACAGGACAATATTATGATGTGGGCCTCCAGCTAAATTATCCTGAAATTGCGTATAATCAAATTAATACCTGTGCCATTACAGCTTGGAAAAAACTCCCCTCCACAGGGGGCAGAACTGAGGAATTGTCTAAAATTAGGCAAGGGCCAGATGAGAAGTACCAGGATTTCGTTGGGCGCCTTTTGACTGCAGTCAGTCGTATCGTTACTGATGGGGAGGCAGGTACCATTATTGTAAAACAACTGGCTTATGAAAATGCTAATTCTGCATGTCAGGCAGCCATTCGTCCTTGGAAAAATCAGGGTACCTTGGAGGATTATATCAGACTATGTGCTGAGATTGGACCATCTTATATTCAGGGCATTACTTTGGCAGCCGCCTTAAAGGGAATAGACCCCTTACAGGTGCATGCCCAGCTTCAGGGTAAAAACGTAAGAACTAATCCAAGGAAGTTGGGTGGAATAGTGTGTTTCAAATGTGGCCAAAAGGGCCATATGAAGGCCCAATGTCATAGTACAAAAATAATTCCAACCACCCCCGGTTTGCCAAGTGGCCCTAACATTAATAATAAGCCGGCAATTATTTGTCCCAGATGTAGACGGGGGTATCACTGGGTCAATGAATGCCGCTCTAAAACTGATTGTAATGGCAAACCTCTTCAGGGAAACTGGGAGCGGGGCCAGCCGCAGGCCCCTCAAACAATGGCGGCAATGTTCCCACAGGCGCCTTCTCACCCATTGTGTCCAACACTGGAGACCTCCCAGGTATTAGCCAACTACACCGCGGCACCCCCACCAGTGCAGGACTAGATCTTGCCCCAGCTCAGTCCGTTTACCTCGAAGGAGGACAGCCCCCTAAAGCCATCCCCACAGGGATATGGGGGCCTCTACCCAGGAATACTTGGGGGTTATTATTGGGAAGATCCAGCTGGACTCTTAAGGGATTGATGATCTATCCTGGAGTTATTGATGAATATTACACTGGAGAAATAAAAATTTTGGCCAGCTTAACTATGGGAACTTTGGTGCTTGAGCCCAAGACTCCCATAGCACAATTGATCTTGATACCCCGGATATCCTCCAATAATAAGGCTGTTAAACCTTATCGGGGAAATCAGGGGTTCGGCTCCACAGATCTTTATTGGGCTAAAGTAATCTCTGTAGAAAAGCCCATGCTTACATTGCATATCCAAGGAGTCCCTTTTGAGGGACTAGTGGATACAGGTGCAGATGTCTCAGTTATTGCTCAAAAAAATTGGCCTGTCACATGGCCTACTCAAGTGACTAATATTCCAATTAAAGGTGTTGGTTATGCCTCTGCTCCGTTGCAAAGCTCTGATTATTTACATTGGAGACTGCCTGATGGTATGACTGGAACTTTTCAGCCTTTTGTTTTGAATATAGATCTTAATCTCTGGGGCAGGGACATATTAACTGCAATGAATTTGACTCTGGAGACTAAGGCAGTCCCGATTCAAAAACAGACTAATCTTGCTATGCACCTTATGAAGGAAATGGGCTGTATTGAGGGGAAAGGCTTAGGGAAGGAGTTGCAAGGGAATCCTGAGCCATATGTCCCCGAGCCTAAAAGAGACCATTTCGGATTGGGTTTTTCGTAGGGCCATTGGAAACTCCTCACGCTATGCCTCTCCAGTGGATGACTTCCACTCCAGTGTGGGTTAACCAATGGCCCTTACCTACTGTTAAGAGGGAGGCTGCTGCTCACCTCATAGAGGAACAACTGCAATTAGGTCATTTAGTTCCCTCCACCAGTCCCTGGAACACCCCAATCTTTGTGATTAGAAAAAAGTCAAATAAATGGAGGTTGCTGCAAGATTTGAGAGCAATTAATGCTGTCATGAAGCCCATGGGGGCTTTGCAACCTGGCCTCCCTTCCCCATCGGCCATTCCTTTACAATATCAATTACTAGTTTTGGACTTAAAAGATTGTTTTTTTACCATTCCATTGGCCTCTGGCGACGGAGAACATTTTGCATTCTCCCTGCCTTCCACTAACTTATAGGAACCTGCTAAGCGGTATCAGTGGCAGGTCTTACCGCAAGGCATGGCTAACAGTCCGACTTTATGTCAAGAGTTTGTGGCCAGAGCAATTGCCCCTTTTAGACAGAGTTTTCCCCATGTATATTGCATCCATTATATGGGTGACTTACTTTTGGCTGCTGAAACTGAGGAATTATTACAGGAGGCTTTTATTTCTCTCCAAAGATGCCGTAAAGCATATAATTTGATTGTTGCCCCTGAGAAAGTTCAAAGGGAAGCACCTTTTGAATACCTAGGGTATCTCATCTCCAAATCAACTGTCCGACCTCAGAAAGTATCAATTAGAACCGGACATTTGATTACTCTAAATGATTTTCAGAAATTATAAGGAGATATAAACTGGATTAGAAATACACTAGGAGTCACCACAGAACAATTACTGCCTTTGTTTAATATTCTAAAAGGAGATAGTTCTCCAGTGTCCTCGTGAAGTCTCACTCAAGAAGCTAAAGAAGCTATGGGGCGCCTGGGTGGCGCAGTCGGTTAAGCGACCGACTTCAGCCAGGTCACGATCTCGTGGTCCGTGAGTTCGAGCCCCGCGTCAGGCTCTGGGCTGATGGCTCGGAGCCTGGAGCCTGTTTCCGATTCTGTGTCTCCCTCTCTCTCTCTGCCCCTCCCCCGTTCATGCTCTCTCTCTGTCCCAAAAATAAATAAAAAACGTTGAAAAAAAAAATTAAAAAAAAAAAAAAAGAAGCTAAAGAAGCTATAAGACATATAGAACAGGCCATTCAGCAGGCCCAAGTCACTAGAATTGACCCTTCTCAGCCTTTGTATCTAATAATATTAAAACCTCAGGTCATCCCCTTTGCAATTCTGTGGCAATCTCATGGTCCACTTGAATGGCTACATTTAGCCTTATACTCTCTGCATGTCATTAATCCTTTGCTATCTATGGTTTGTCTTCTCATCATTAGAGGAAGATCCCGAGCTGTTCAGCTCTTTGGACATGATCCAGAATTTATTGCATGTGCCTTTCTGACACAGAAGCTGGTGGACGCTGCTTTTGCTCAGTCCATCGAATGGCAACTTGCCTTGGCTAATTTTACAGGTCAAATTAAATTTCATTTACCTTCTGATTCTTTAATACAAGGTTTCAGTCTTATAGATATTTTGCCCTATAATCCTATTGTTTGTCAGCCGATTGAAGATACTGCTTCCATTTTTGTGGATGCTAGTAAAGAGGGTAAAATTGCAGTGTATTATGTCACTTCTCAACATAAAAATTTGATCACTTTAAATTATACGACTAAATCTGTCCAAAGGGCCGAGCTTTATGCTGTACAGGTAGCCCTAAAAACTTACCCAGAGTCTATAAATGTCTATTCTGACAGTCAATACATTGTCAAAGCCGTGTTGCAACTTCCCACTGCCTTTATACTGACAGCAGATGAAGAACTTTATCATCTATTTCATGCTATACAAAAACTTCTTAATTCACGGCACAGTCCAATTTATATTTCCCACATTCAAGCTCACACCGACCTGCCTGGTCCCCTAGTTGCTGGGAATCGGATAGCCGATGCCGCAACCCATTTATTGCAAGTTCTGCCCATTACCACTCCTTTGGAAACAGCCAAAAGGAGTCATGATAATTTTCATCAGAATGCAGCAGCCCTTTGACGAGAATTCAAAATATCTCGTGAAGCAGCCAAATTGTTAAACAGTGCGGCATCTGTCCACAATTCTTCCCACAGCCGGTCTATGCCATTAATCCCCGAGGTCTTCAGCCCAATGATTTGTGGCAAATGGACGTCACCCAATATTTACCTTTTGGGAAATTGCAATATATACATGTGTCTGTAGATACTTGCTCAGGCTATATACATGCTTCAGCCCACTCAGGAGAAGCATTTGTTGATGTTCAAAATCACCTATTTTCTGCCTTTGCAGCAATGGGCAAACCTCATAAAATAAAAACTGACAATGGTAGTGCTTATACTTCTAAATCTTTTGCAGAATTTTGCCGCCGATTCCGAATTGAGCATACAACTGGCATTGCTTATAATTCCACAGGACAGGCTATTGTTGAGCGAGCTCATCTGACTCTAAAACAGTATCTGCAAAAACTTAAAGAAGGGGAGATATTAAAGGGAAAGATAAAGTATTCCCCACATGTGCATCTCACTCTTGTGTTGTATGTTTTAAATTTTTTAAATGTCAATGAAGGAGGGATGACTGCCACAGAGCGTCGCTGGGGAAGGAGTCAAGAACCTCTCTTGATGGCTAGATGGAAAGATATGCCAGAAGGCATTTGGCGAGGCCCAGACCCAGTCCTTCGAAAAGGGCGAGGGTATGCTTGTGTTTTTCCACAGGATGAGGAAGCGCCACGCTGGATCCCACTTCGGCTCCTCAGAGACATTACGGTTGCGCCAAAAAATGGCCAAATTGACAGTGACGGAGCCCCCCCAGAAGCGACAACGGCGGAGTCATAAGGCGGGTACACCCACCTGGGGACAGATAAAGAACCTGTTGACCCAGGCCACTGATGTAGTGATGGCCTCAGGTAGAGAGGTAACGGCCACACATGTCTTCTTGGCATGCCTGTGCATTCTCACTACAACCGGGGAGTCTGCTCTCTATTGGACATACATGGTAGGTCCTCCTACAGTACAACCTGTAACATGGAGAGACCCCACACCCAAAGTATACACCAACCTCACCTTTATGGGAGGGGAAGATGCAGGGTTTTTGCCCACTGTGTCGGCCTCTATAAATTGGACGGCACTCTCTGCAGGAGTACCCATCTGCCTGCAAAGGGAGTCTACGCCGTACAAACTTGCTTATGGGTGTTTGGGTACGAAACCAGTAGGGCGGTCTATTACTTATACATTGTGGCAAAATGGCAAGCGTCCTTCTGAATGGGTACCCCGCTCTGTTGCCGCTTATTGGCAAAAGAGAGAATTATTAGGAGAATGGATGTTTTTTGGACCACATGATCCCCCTCAGAATCTTCCTATATGTCCCTCAGCTGGTCAAGGCCTTACTGGGGACTCACCTTGGGGTATATGTGCCCAATCCTCTTCTTTGAGGATGACTCCTAAAGACATAAACTATACCATTACAAATTATTCCCGAAAGGCCCGGCTAGCTCAGTCAGTAGAGCATGAGACTCTTGATCCCAGGGTCGTGGATCCACCTCCTAGTGAGGTACAGATACACCACAAGATTATCCCACAAACCATTTTGCAATCCCCTGAAGGAAGAATTCATTCTGATCTTTGGAAATTATATGCTACCTTTGATAAAATATATACTAATGACAGTTTTAGTTTTCCAGAATATTATGTTTCTCCAGTTCTGCAATTATGTGCCTATGTTCCTCCACCCTACTATCTGATTGTTGGAGATGGGACCATTACTCCAGTGAAAGAAGATGGTCATCAGTTATACCGGCTGACGTGTCCTGCTTGTGCTTTGACCAATTGTCTACCAGTAGATGGACCCTCTAGAAGTGGAATGAAGGTTTATCTGGTCTTACAACCTCCCTATTGGATGTTGCCAGTACATGTTACAGGACCTTGGTATCCTAATTATGGGATGCAATTGGCCTTAGAAATCCGGCTGCGCAGGACCAAACGGTTTCTTGGACTCTTAATTGCTGGACTCATAGCAGCAGTGACTGTAATTGCCTCTGCAACTGTATCTGTAATATCCTTACATGAAAGTGCCCAAATGGCATCCCATGTAAATGAATTGGCTCATAATGTATCCAAGGTGTTTGTCACTCAAGAACGAATAGATCGTAAATTGGAAGCCCAATTAGAGGCACAACAAGAAGCATTAATGTATCTTGGTGATCAGTTTGCTGTTTTGCGTACCAGACTTTCTTTAATTTGTCATGATGCATATAAGCATATCTGTGTTACCCCTTTAGAGTATACCAATGTGACATGGGGACAAGTGTGTCATCATTTACAAGGGGTTTGGCATGATGCTAATACTAGCTTAGACCTCTTACAGCTACAAGAAGAGATAAATGCTGTTGCAAGTAGCTCACTCAGTTTCTCTGACCCTGGAGATCTCGCTGAAACCATACTGCACCAACTTAATGGGTTTAATCCATTTAATATTCTTCAGCATTCCTTTTGGATCTTTATTGGAATTGTTTCCGTAATATCTGTTATACTTGTCTTGCTGTGTTATTTCTGGAGATGGGGTCTTACTGCCTTTACCACATACCAAGCCAGGATGCACATGTTGCAATTACAAACAATAGGGGGACATGTGGGGGGCCGGGCCCCGGTGCCAGGCTGAGACCGGGTCGAGCAATGTTCCCCGTTGACTCAAGCCAACCTGGTGGTCCCCCCTCCCATTCATGTGGGAGGCCGGCCCCAGCGCCAGGCTGAGACCGGGTCGAGCAACGTTCCCTGTTGACTCAAGCCAACCCGGTGGTTCCCCCTCCCATTCCCCCACTCTCAAGGGCATACGAAAGCCTTGTCAAGGCTGAGAAAGTTAATTCCTGAAGCCTGTGGTCTGCAGGTGTTGGCAGTAATGCTACCTCCCTTTTTCTACCCCGAGTCAGATAGAAACAAACATGGGAATTGTGTTTTGCTAGCAATCTTATCAACAAGGTCTTGTGACCCGTCTAGAAAATGCAAGAAACACAGAACTAAATGTTTTGGTGGGCAGCAATTATGTGAAACCTGTTTATTCTTAGAATGACCTAACCCATAAGAGTCTGGTTATAAAAGATTGTGTACAGCAACAATAAAGCCGTCACTTGGGCCATCAGCCCAGGGGACCCTCCTGTTCCCAAACTTTCTCTTCTCTCTTTTTTTCTTGCATTCCCCTACCCTCAGGACCCTGACCTCGGTGTTTGTCGCGCCGGCCACGACAGGCCATATGGGATTTTTACCCTTGAGCTGAAGTAAATGATCATCTTATCACTGAAGATGAGTACCTGGAGAATGCATTGAAGCTGACTCCAGGAATCGGAGTAAGGTCTGGAGAGTGGATGTTCAGTGGAGGGTGGGAGTACCTAAACAGTGCCCATCTTCTCTGGGTTTGCATTTGTGTTTGAGACTGGATCAAACCACAGAAATGGTGACTAGGTTGTTATTCCTTGATAAATTCTAGGAACTATAATTAAGCACATCCAAAAAGAACAGGGCTTAATATAGAGCAAAAGTATTCAAAACTAATTTGCACTTAAGATAATTTGTACCTTAACATCCAGATGCAATGGGTAGTAAAACTTTTCAAAGATCAGACAATTGTGTTCCTTATTACATTTCTTCCTTTTTGTGTTAAGGAAAACAATAAACCATATAATTATTAGGCTTAAAATCACAATAAAGAACATATTTCCCCTAGTTCTTACTCTTCTCAAGGAAGGACATAACTTTCCAGTACTTAGTCAGTTGTATCTTATATGAAAAGTGACTTTTATACCCTTATTAGACCTGACAATCTGCTTTCAGCCCATACTTTTCATTATTTCTGATAATAGCTAGATCTTCATGTTACTTTCCCCATCATATCATCCTTTTTATTCTAACATATTTATTCACTTTGTCAATATTTTAAATTAATAAATTATTTTAATGAATTACATTTAAGTGACAAAACCAACATGTTTATGAGGTAGTGGTGAGTTCTTTCAGTAAGATTTAGGTTTCAGGTAGTCTTTAGAGTTTCTACTTAAAAATAGCTAATCTTATTTGTAGAATGTGAATAAGAATTTGCATCCATCAGTGAAGCTTTCCTTAACTGAACAAGGTATCATATGTCCTATGTTAATCATTACTCCATTATCTTTGTTGGTAAGCTCCTCTTTATTTTGTTACTACAATGTACTTCCAACATGGGTTGAAGTAGGCCAGAAATTGCTATTTGACCATTATTCATGAAATCATTCATGCAATAAACATCCAATAAACCAGGTACCATATTTGGTTTTGTGGAAACCAGACACAGTTTCTTTACCTGGAGCAGATGTTTCCTAAAACATCTCCCCAGTGAAAGGGTATTCCACACTCATGAAGCAGGAGAAAAAATAGTGTTAGAATGTCCATACTAACCAAAACAGTCTACAGATTCAATCCATATCAAAATACCAACAGCATGTTCCACAGAACAAGAACAAATAATCCTGAAATTGTATGGAACCACAACAGACCGCAAATAGCCAAAGCAATCTTGAAAAAGAAAAACAAAGCTGAAGGTGTCACAATCCCAGATTTCAACATATACTATAAAGCTGTAGTCATCAAAACAGTATGGAACTGGCACAAAGAACAGTTCTGTTGATCTTTGTATGATCAATAGAACAGAATAGGAGCCGAGAAATAAACCCACACTTATGCAACCAATTAATCTACAATAAAGAAGGCAAGAATATTATTGCAATGGGAAAAAGACAGTCTCTTCAACAAATGGTGCTGAGAAAGTTGGACAGCTATGTGTAAAAGAATGAAACTGGACCACTTTCTCAGCCCATACACAAAAATAAACTCAAAATGGATTAAAGACCTAAATGTTAGACGTGAAACCATAAAATTCCTAGGAGAAAAAACAGACAGCAATCTCTTTGACATTAGCCATAGAAACATTTTTCTAGATGTGTCTCCTTTGGCAAGTGAAACAAAAGCAAAATTAAACCATGGAAACTACACCAAAATAAAAATCTTTTGCATGGTGAATAAAACCATCAACAAAACAAAATGACAACCCACTGAATGGGAGAAGATATTTGCAAATGACATATCTAATAAAGGGTTAATATCTAAAACATATAAATAACTTATACAACTCAGCACCAAAAATAGTCCAAGTAAAAATGGGCAGAAGACATGAATAGACATTTTTCCAAAGAAGACATACAGATGGCCAGCAGACACAGGACAGGATGCTTAACATCACTTATCATCAGAGAAATGAAAATCAAAACTTTGAAAGATATCACCTCACACCTGTCAGAATGGCTAAGGTCAAAACACAAGAAAAAATATTGACAAGAATGTGAAGAAAAAGGAACCCTGGTGCACTGTTTGTGGGAGTGCAAACTGGTATAGCTACTGTGGAAAACAGTATGGAGGTTCCTCAAAAAATTAAAAATAAAATTACCCTAGTAATTCCACTACTGGGTATTTACCCAAAGAAAATGAAAACACTAATTTGAAAAGATGCATGCATCTGTATGCTTATTGTAGCATTATTTACAATAACCAAAATATGGAAGCAACCCAAGTGTTTATACCAAATTGTCTTTATTTGCAAGTTTAAATGGAAATGCTTATGGTGCTTTAAAAATTGGGTAGTACAGAGGAAGAGTAGCAAAGAAGAACCACATTTGCTCCATATGAATCCCTCTTCTAAAAGCTACAGTAATTAGTCCAGTGCAGCACAGGTCCTAACAAGACAGACAAAGCTATAAAACCGTTTCCACAGTCTAGAGGTAGAAATGAATACTTTTAGGAACTATTTATCTCAAAGGTTTTCAAGTCTGTGGGAAATAATGAACTGTCCAATAAACTGTCTAAGACAACTTGATAGCCACTTAGAGAAAACAGAGATTAGATCTCGTGTTTATCATAGCAAAGCAAATTCCAGATGTACTATAGATGAAGATTGAAACCATAAAATTTAGAAATCTGAATTCTTTTTTTTTTTTTTTAATTTTTTTTTCAACGTTTTTTATTTATTTTTGGGACAGAGAGAGACAGAGCATGAACGGGGGAGGGGCAGAGAGAAGGGAGACACAGAATCGGAAACAGGCTCCAGGCTCCGAGCCATCAGCCCAGAGCCCGACGCGGGGCTCGAACTCACGGACCGCGAGATCGTAACCTGGCTGAAGTCGGACGCTTAACCGACTGCGCCACCCAGGCGCCCCTGAATTCTTTTTTAAAAATCGAAATGTGGAAGTTCTAAGCATGACAAAAAACCCAGATGACCTAAAACATATACAAAACCACATAAAACTGAATCCTTTATGTCAAAAAAAGTCAAAAGATAAACACACTCTGAAAAGCTATTTTCAAACTATCATAGAAAAAGAGCTAATCTAAGCAATATAAAAGAGATACAACTCAGGGCGCCTGGGTGGCTCAGTCGGCTGAGAGTACAACTTCAGCTCAGATCATGATCTCGCGGTTTGTGAGTTCAAGCCCCGTGTCGGGCTCTGTGCTAACAGCTCGGAGCCTGGAGCCTGCTTTGGATTCTGTGTCTCCCTCTCTCTCTGCCCCTCCCCTGCTCACGCTCTGTCTCTCCCTCTCTCTCAAAAATAAATAAACATTAAAAAAAATTTTAACAAAAGAGATACAACTCAGTATGTAAGTAGTTAACAGAAAATTAAATGAGTAAATAAGTGATATTCAGCCTTACTCACAATTATAGAAGTGAAACTAAAACTTCTCAGATTGACAAGGATCAATAAATTTGATAGCAAATTGTGCTAGAAAGTTATGGGAAAAAGAGCCTCTCTCACATAGCAATGTAAATTGTAAAATTTCTGTTGAGAGTGTGTCCTATTATTTCTTATATTTTAATGTAGTTGTGCCTTGATACGGCATGTTCATTTTTAGAAAAATACATATGCAAAGTTCTACACACACACAAACACAAATGAGGTCCACTGAGGCATTGCTTTTAATGGAAATATTGGTAATATAAATGTAAATTTTTATAAATATAAGTGAGAATATAAAGTAATGCATATATGTGGTGGAATTCTGGGTAACTGATAATTTGACAACAAAGTTTATATATACTAATATAGAAAAATACTCAAGTTATACTTTAAGGTGAAAACAATGAGATGCAACAGTATGTTGTATACAGTGTATGCAGTATGGTTTATATGGAAAAATTCATGAAAACTAGTAACATTGGTTCCTTCTGGGGAGAACTGGATGAGATCAGGAATCGGAGGGAAATATGAATTTTGTAAGGAAAGCTTGTATTACCTATTCATAAATAAGAAAAAAATGTAAACCATAATGCTACTAAAAACTAACAGGAATGTGAAATTGACCACTAATGATATAAACTTCTCATTGCTCTTAGAAATGACAACAGGCAACTCAATGAGGGGTTTAAGGCTAAGAATCAGAGTACTAGAAAATACCACAATTTCACCCTAATCTTGTTTTCACCTTGGCCTTGCTTTTTAAATTCTTACATTCACTTTGAAACAAAGGTATAAAGTTTCTGGTGCCCCTCTAAAATCTCAGCTGGAGTGGCCTCTATTTTCTATCTCTGAATTACAGCTTTAAGGAATTAAAAGCAGAATTACCAAAAAACAAGAACATGCTGGTGAGAGGAATCCCATCACCCTTAAAACATTCAGTAGCAGCATCTCTGCTATATGTCAGCGCGGATGAGACAACCTGCTATCACAGAACTGGACTGTTGGTATTGCTGGGGATGAGAGATGCTGACGCATGGAGGACATGTGTTAGCACTTGAACAACAGAAGCCAAGCTGGTGCAGGGACAGTGGAGCAGCAAGGTTGGAGTGACAGCCTGCTAGGCTTGACCATGAAGAACTCAGTAGATGATGAATAGAACGTGATCAAGAGGGATAGGGAGAAAACAATGAAGTCACGAATGGTTTGTGAAGAAGCTATTGATTTAGAGCCCCATTAAAGTGTTACAATCCCTAACCTTATTCTGAGCCAGTTTCAGACCCTGAACTCATCACGTGGGGAAAAAGCCAGGTCCTCAGGAAGAAGGGCCCTGAAACTCCAGATCAAGAATAATGAAAATACTTCCTCCTGCCCTTCCTTTAGCAGACCACTGACAATTTACTCAGGTATTTATGCATTGGGGAAATGGGAATACTGAAACATTTAAAAACTCGTGACTCAGGATCCAGCTTGGCATTGATACCAAGATACTAGGGAGACTCATAGAGCTTGTTAAAGTAGAACACATGGGTCCAGGTGATAAAGAGAGTCCTTCTTTAATACAACTAAGTGGAATCCAGTATTTGTTTCCAATTAGGTAGTAAAGTTCATCTGAGTACAGGGACCATTTTTCAGAGTATGTTTAAGTGCTCAGTGTGCTAAATAAGCTTCTACTATTAAGACAAAAGGATAATGCATACTAAATTTCAACTGTAAGAATTCCATGAGTTTTTCAAATGTCGAAGGAGGTAATAGATGCTTTGCATTTTAGATACCAGATTAAGGTCTCCAAGGTGATTTAAAGGCTAGCGGAACAAAAGGAACTTTTCTGGTGAAGTCTCCTCTGTGACCTTGGGTGTCACGGTATCTGTGCCTCTATTAGGATGTTAATACATCTGCTCTAGAGATTTTAAACTGCTCTTTCCAGCTGTGACTTCAAGTATTTAGAAGGAAGAGTGGCTTTATCTTTATAAGAGAGAAATCATACAGTAATGAATATATGGCCAATAAATTGGAGAGTTTAATGGAAAAGCAAGCTATTCTATAGAACTATCTGTTCCCACTGAGAGCCTGAATCAAATAGATGTTCTAATTCCTCAGACTAGAGATACCCTATGTGGTAGGCTGAATAATGGCTCTCCAAAGATGCTCACATATAATTTCCAGAGCTTGTAAATATGGTCCCATGGGGAAAGGACTTGGCAGATGTGATTAACTTAAGGGTTTTGAGATGGGTACATGATTCAAGTGGGCCCAGTGTAATCAGAAGGTCCTTTAAGAAGGAGGCAAGGAGGATAAAAGTCAGGAAAAAGGGGACCAGACAGAGGGTTGGGAGGTACTAAACTATTGTCTTTGAAAGTGCAGGATGAGCCAAAGAATAGAATGTGCCTTCATAAGCTGTAAAAGGTAAGGAAAAATTCTGAGAGTTTCGAAAAAGAAAGCATCCCTGTCCATCCATTTTTTAAAAAATTTTTTTTTAATGTTTATTTATTTTTGAGACAGAGAGAGACAGAGCATGAACAGGGGAGGGGCAGAGAAAGAGGGAGACACAGAATCCGAAACAGGCTCCAGGCTCTGAGCAGTCAGCACAGAGCCCGACGCAGGGCTCGAACTCACGGACCGCGAGATCATGACCTGAGCTGAAGTCAGACACTTAACCGACCAAGCCACCCAGGCGCCCCTCTCCATCCATTTTTGACTTCTAGTTCCCAGAACTACAAAAGAATAAATGTGTTATTTTAAGCCACTTATTTTGTGGCAATTTGTTATAGCAACAGTAGGAAACCAATACACCATGACTTCAAGAACAAAAAGAAAAAAATGCTTTGTATTTAATGAATAATTTCTTAATAAATAATTTTTATACATATAATTTTCATACGCATGAACTGTTAGATTCATTTATTTGAACTGTCTGCTCAGTTTGCATTCTATACCTATTATTGTCCAGGCCCTATGATGAAAGGAAGAAACAAGACAGCTAAACTTCTTTTTTTCATGGAGCTTAGACTATACAGGGACCTTTAAAATAGATGATATACTAGGGGTACCTGGGTGGCTCAGTCGGTTAAGGATCTGACTCTTGACTTTAGCTCAGATCATGATCCCAGGGTTGTGGGATCTAGTCCCACATGGGACTCCATGCTGAGCACGGAGCCTGCTTGGGATTCTCTTACTCTCTCACCCCCTCTGCCCCTCTCTCCTGCTTGTGCATGCTCTCTCTCTAGAAAATAAAAAATAAAGAAATAAAATAAAAATAATATAGATGATATTATATAGGTAATAATAAGTGATTTTTTTTCTGGCTAGTGATTGAGATCTGTTGGACTAGGAACCAAGCATTTTTCCTTACGTTTACCTTTAACCTAATTTATATTTCCTGGAAATAAAATCACATGCTTCTTCAAGAGATATTCATTTTTGAGTCCTAAGAATCTAACATATTAACATTAAGGCACAGTAATGCCCAGGGTGAATGGTGATTGAAAGAATGAATAAACAGATGAGTGGTTGCATGAATGAATAAGGGTAACATTTGTTTATCATTTCAAGGGGCAATAAATATCTTTTCTGTGATTCATTTCCAAAAGAGTAAAGACTTTTACTGAGAATGTTGTTCTTGGATCTGATGGAAACAAACCACTGACAGGCTCCCAAGTAACAGGATTGAATCAACAGTCTGATGCAAGGCTCTAGATGACTGGAAGGACAAACACAATGTACAAATCCCCTCACAGAGCAGGGCTTGGGCTTTATAGCTCTGAGTTCCAAAGTCCCAGAGTCAGGCTAGTGCCAAAGGTTTCCAACCTTAAGTAAACACTCCCAGTGGCTTTCTGTCCTAAGCCTGAGTGATTATCTTGCTTGCCTCAGTTAATATCTGGAAGCAGGCTCATCTTCTCCAATGCTCCCTCTCTCGCAAGACAGGCCCCATGTGGTGTCACAGTCTGCAGAGGCCCAGGCCTCTGGGCCTCCTACCACCACCTTGTTCACTTGTCTCTCCAGCCTTAGCTTGTTGTTCCTCCACACGGTTACTTAGCCCTGGTTTGCTTCGTGAGCTGCTCCTGCTTCAAATGTCCAAATGAACTGTCCAAATGAACTGTGTTTCCACAAATGAAAGTGATTTCTGTTTTCGTGACTATACCATGACTGATATATCAATTCTGGAATGTTCTTGGAAGTGTGGTTTCAAAACTGTTATTTGAATTGAATTCTTCTTACTTCAGACAATATGATCCTTTCTCCTGGACACTTTTTTTGTGTGCCCACTTATCCCAGGCTGGACTGAATATTATTCCATTCTTGGCCCTGTTGACTGATCCAGGGAAATGTCCTTGATCAAACATGAATTAATAAATCCCTTCCCTAATATATTTGGACTAGAAAAGGCCCCAGTCACTCTCTGTTCCTGTTGTCTGTTTAAATACAGGAAATGCAGTCTATCAGTGGCTACGTTTTTGATAAAGTCAAGAGACTATCTTGGGGCAAAAGAATAATTTCTTTTGTGAATAAGGAGTTTTGCTTCTTTCTTAAAATCTTCATGCCACTTTTCCTCTTGCCTTATTGCACTGACTAGGACTTCCAATATGACCTAAGGATCTCTAGTGTTAGGTTTAATCAAAGTGGTAGAGAAAAACTCATTTTTTCTCTGATAAAAGATGAAGAATGTTCAATAGTTCACTGTGGTATAGAATATTCATTTCAGGTTTTCAGTGATACCATTTATCCAATTTAGAAACCATTCTTTTCCAATTTTGCCTACACATTTTCATTCTTGCTTAGTTAAGATTGTGTTGACTTTTGTCAAATATTTTTTCTTCCTTATTCTCTTAATTTTGTGAATTGCATTTATTGATTTTTAAATGGGAAATCAATCTTGTTTTGAGAAAATCCCACTTGGTCATGATATAGTACACTCAATTTATGTTGCTATTTTCCACTTGCAAATGTTTTGTTAAGGATTTTTATATGTATGTTCTTTAGAGGCTTGATGTCTAATTTTATTTCCTTATAATGTTCTCATCATAATTACGGGTCATCATAATTAGGTTTATGCTGGCCCCATAAAATAATTTGTGAAGTGCTTGCAAAATTTTTCTGAAAAAAAACCAGTATGTGACTGTTTTTGTTTTTCCTTCAATATTTGATAATATTCACCAATAAATGTAATTTCATTAAGCTGTTTTCCTGAGAAGGTTTTTAAGTATGAAGTTAACATTAGTTAACATATGTTAACTTCAAACGTTCTCTTTTTTTTAATGTTTATTTATTTATTTATTTATTTAGAGAGATAGACAGCATGAGTGAGGGAGGGGCAGAGGGAGAGGGAGAGAGAGAATTCCAAGACTCCCAATTGTCAGCACACAACCCATTGTGGGGCTTGAATCCATGAACTGTGAGATCGTGACCTGAGCCGAAATCAACAGACACTTCAACCGACTGAGTTACCCAGGCGCCCCTTGTTCTTTCTCTTTTTGGCATTTTTTAAGCTGGAATTTTCAAGGAATCTATTTTATCTAGGTTTTCAACTGTAATGGCATAAAGATGCTCACAAAATTTCTCTGTTAGGTTCACACTTGTGTGGGATATCTCATGATATGTTTCACTTTTATCCCTAATATTGATGATTTGTGTTTTCTCTACTTTTTCTTGACCATCTAAAGTTCTAAATTCTAATTCTTAACCACTCTGAATTTATAAATATTTTCAAATAAGAAAATTTGAAGTTTTTTAAATTTTGTCTTTTGCCTCCATGTTTTCTATTTTATAATTTTCTTTCTTCTACATGGATTGCATTTAATTTCCTCTTATTTCTTAGGACATAAGTTGGATCGGTGATTTTAACCTTTTTACATCTTAAGTCTTAAAATTACCAATTTTTATAATTGCTGCTTTAATTATAATCCTCAAATAATGATCTACTTTATTTTTGAAATATTTTCTAATTCACCCCTGTGATTTTATTTTTATCTCTAAAGTTATATAGGTGTGCTTGCTTAATTTCCAAATATTTGGCACTTTATAGATTTTTGAAATTCATTTTGAATCTAATTTTCTTATGTTAGAGAATGTATTCTGTATGATTTTAATCCTTTGAAATGTATTGGGTGTTGCTTTCTGTTCCAAAAGATGATTTATCATCATGAAACGCATATCTGTTCTTCCGTCTGAACAATGCAATTCTAACCAAGGTCATCAAACAGACAAAAACTTATATATTTGGAGCAAATATCACAATGTCTATTTCTTGCCTGATTGATATTCAGAGGGTATGAAGTGGTTTCTTGTAAAGGAAATATTGGGGAATGGGTTTAAGAGGGAAATTAATAATTTCTATTGCCATATTTATAAACTCTCTTTGTTTTCTTGCTCCATAGCCTCCTGCCCAAGATATTCTAATCCAGGCATTGATTGATTGATTGACTGATTGAGTCATTCATTCATTTTGAGAGAAAGAGAGAAAGAGCATGCAGATGGGGGAGGGTCAGAGAGAGAGGGAGAGAGTCCCAAGCAGGCTCTACCTTGTCAGCGTGGATCCTGACTTGGGGCTCCATTTCACGAATGCTTAACTGCCTGAGCCACGCAGGTGCCCCTAATTGAGACTTTTAAAGTAACAGAATAACTACTGTGTTCCTCTTTCCAGAATATGTGCCAAAGCATGCCAAGATACAGTATTTTTGTGTCCTTTGTGATTTCGCTGAATACCTCCAAAAGACATGGTATACTTTTGCACACTCATGGTGCTTCTCCTTGAATTTATTTCTCTTTTTTTTTGTAAGGATTGGGAAGGGGAGAAAAGAGACATTAGAAGTTTCTTTTACTTTCCATCTGTTGGTCTCCAAGCACTCCCTAGAAACGAGTTGAGACCCTACAGTCCCTAAGGACAAGGCTTGCACAGCAACTCCTGAAAAACTTCATTTAGCTACATCTTTTAGGTGACTGCTTTTTAGTGGACACTTGGTGGCAGTCCTTTGCCAATACTGCCGTGGTTCCTGGAAAATGATAGGGGAGGAAGAGGGAGGGCAGTGGTCCCAGTTGTGCTTGCAGGAAGGAGGTGACTGGTGGCAAGAACTGGGTGTTTCTTCAACTAAGATGACAAACATTTATCACCTTTGTTTTCATCCGTAGGCTTAAGAAGCCATTCCCTGCAAAACAGGAAAAGATCATTCTCTGCCCTTGATGCTACTACACGCAACTATTTTTTAAATGGTTGAATTCAGGGGCGCCTGCGTGTCTCAGTCTGTTAAGCGTCTGACTCTTGATTTTGGCTCAGGTCATGATCTCAGGATTCGTGGGTTCAAGCCCCACGTCCACCCTAACAGTACAGAGCCTGCTTGGGATTCTCTCTGTCTGTCTGTCTGTCTCTCTCTGTTTCTCTCTGCCCCTCCTTTACCCTCTCTCTCTCAAAAATAAATAAATAAACTTAAAAAAAAATAAAATAAGTGGTTGAATTCAACTTCTGGAATGGCATCAAATTTCACAGACCCATTCCTCAGCAAATCAATCATGCTGGCACAAATTGTTTAAAAAGCAACCATTTAAAGTCTCTGGAAATTTCCCTAGGGATATATAGCAAATAAATAATTATTCCAGAAATTGTACTCAATTTTGGAAAGAACAGAGTCCACAGCACTTGAGCCACACCCACACCCTCCCCCACTCCTCCCAGCTCAGCAGGAATCTACACTTTTGGTAGGCCTGGCCAAGAAAACAAGGATCTCTCTACCCTCAGCTTCCAGTCAAGGGACAACATACCACACTGGGAAGGACAGACCACCAGCATTTTTCATCATTCTTGGCTCTGAGTTGCAGAGGCTAATTTCCTGGTGAGTGCAGTCAAGAAGCAAGGGGCTTCCTTTCTCATTCATTGGATAAAGGATCTAGGGCAGATGCAGCAGGCAGAGAATACTTGTGTCCTGATCACACTTGCATAGCTCACCCATAGGGCAGAGATTACACTTCAGGGGAGGCATGTTGAGAAGATAAGAGGCTACTACCCTTGCCCAGCACCCTGCTTTAAAGCAGAGGGAAGTGGGCTACTGTCTCACCACTTCTACCGTCCTAGACCACAGCTCAGAGATTTTGCCTAGAGGGAGGGCAGTCCATAATAAAAAAGACTCTGAAGCTCTCCCCCAGTGAACTGACTTTATTTGGAACTAATTGTAGGGGAGTCCAAGCCTAAGGACACTATCAAAACCAATAGCGATTTGGGTGGTAATCAATTGAGAAATTATATACTTCTCTTAAATAAAAGCAACAAGTTAAACCATAGGCTAGCTAGTTCATCAGAGAGAACCAGAAAAAGAGAGTTAAGAGCTCTCCTGCAGTTAGAACCCCCAAAACTATCCGTCCCCAAATTTATTTATTTATTTTTTTAAATTTACTTATTTTTTTTTAAATATGAAATTTATTGTCAAATTGGTTTCCATACAACACCCAGTGCTCATCCCAACAGGTGCCCTCTTCAATAGCCATCACCCACCCTCCCTTCCCTCCCACCCTCCATTAACCCTCAGTTTGTTTTCAGTTTTTGAGAGTCTCTTATGTTTTGGCTCCCTCCCTCTCTAACCTTTTTTTTTTTTCCTTCTCCTCCCCCATGGTCTTCTGTTAAGTTTCTCAGGATCCACATAGGAGTGAAAACATATGGTATCTGTCTTTCTCTGTATGGCTTATTTCACTCAGCATCACACTCTCCAGTTCCATCCACGTTGCTACAAAGGGCCATATTTCATTCTTTCTCATTGCCACGTAGTATTCCATTGTGTATATAAACCACAATTTCTTTATCCATTCATCAGTTGATGGACATTTAGGCTCTTTCCATAATTTGGCTGTTGTTGAGAGTGCTGCTATAAACATTGGGGTACAAGTGCCCCTATGCATCAGCACTCCTGTATCCCTTCCTTCCCCAAATTTAATTGGATCAGACCGGAGCGATTCCCCAGGGCACTGTCAAAAACTACAGAGCAATCAGGTGGAAACTAGTGGAGCCTAACAGCTGGCTGAGATATGGGTAGTGGAAGACAGAGAGCTTACGGAAAGAGACAAAGAAAAAGCTGACAAAATCACTGCCATCCCAGGGTGATTCTGTGCCTGCTCAAGGATATGCCCTTTGAGAACCAACACCAGACACTTCACACCAAAGGGGAAGTAAACTTTACTAAAATAGTCCAGCCAAGTTATTAAAAAGATAAATTAAAACTTGTCTTACGTCCCAGAGTGTAGTCCTTCTTAGGAAATGTTCTATGTACATGTGAAGGAATATACAATTTGCTGTTGTTGGGTGAACTCTTTCATAAATCTCTATTAGGACAAGTTATTTGATAAAGTTGTTCAGGTCTTCTATGTACTGATTGTCCATCTACTTGTTCTATCAATTATTTAGAGGTATGGAAATTTCCAACTGTTACCGTGGATTTGTCTATTTGTCCTGGCAGTTCTATCTGATTTTGCTTCCTGCATCTTGAAGCTCTATTATTTGATGCATAAACACTTATGATTTTGATGTCCTCCTGATGAATAGGATGTCTTTTCATTGTGAAAGGTCATTCTCGTTCCTTGCGGTATTAACTGCTGTGAAATCTACTTTGTCTCGTGTTAATTTGGCCTCTCTGGTTTTCTTTTCCTTGGTGTTCCAGGTTTTATCTTCTGTTTCATTTCCTTTGTGGCAGTGATGATGTCCTTAGGTTTTTTTCAGCTTCCATAAAGGACATAGAAGAGTGGGAGGAGAGGTGGGAGAGCAAGGCTGAGAGAGGCAGATGAGAACTTGTTCTTGAACTCGCTGCCATGCAAATGCTGGGAAGCAGCAAAGCTCATTCATCAGCTTTCTGCTACATGCAACTTAGCTTAAAGTGCTCCATCTCTAATTGAAAACAGCAGTGGAAGAATGGAGAGATAAGGAAGAAGTTTCCTTGATAGTTTAGCTGGCAGGGGCCAGTCACTGCCATCACTCCTGGGGAAGTCCAACTTCTCCATCTGGACTAGAGGCCACTGGGAGCTGACAGTCTCATGCCACATCACATAGCCCAGGGCAGCAGCAAGTGGAGTGGAATGAACACTGCATAGATAGATATAGGCCTTCTTTTGGTTCTTTAAAAAGGGGGAGAGAGACAGTTTTCATCCATGATCTCAAGTTATCTCTCTGTGTGTATGATAGACCACTGGTTCTCAATCTGGCTGCATAGGAAGTACCGTTAATTCCCTCTCCTGCCCTCACCTGATTTAATTAATCTGAAGGGTGCCCCAGGTAGCAGCATTTTTTAAACAACCCACACCCCTGTCAGGTGTTCAGCCAGTTACAGGAAACACTAAACAAAACCAGAAGGGCTTTCTCCCAATGTCTCCCAATGCAAAAGCCTGTATGACTCACCTCACTGCAGTTAAAATGCATTCCTTGGATACATATGCTAGAATGGTGATGTGTGAGGTAAGTTTAAACTCACAGTTCTCAAGAAAAATCTTTAAAGGTGCTTCCATGCCCATATTCAAACAGATTTTCAAAACGGGAGGCTCAGTTCTCTACAATGGCCTCCCTGATCAAGTAACATCCCCCCCTTCAAGAGATGGTATTTTGTGGATACAGAGAACAAAGATAGTTTACGGAAAATTATCACCAGAAGTGCCTGGGTTATTTTTTGTTATTATTTATCTTTACACTACTTATACTTAATCAGCCTTGAAATGAATCCTTTGTATGTCTCTGTAGGAATGAAAAGAATCTTTACATGATTGACTTCTAACAGTTAAAAATAACACCTCAGTCAAAACTGAGTTTTGTTTCTGGTCATGTTTCTCATAGAGACAACAGATTCACCAGTGGTACTTACATGTATAAATTCTGGGCCGTAAGAATCTGTATTGCATTTTTTTTAAATGTTTGTTTATTTTTGAGAGACACAGAGAGAGAGAGAGAGAGGCAGAGAGAATTAAATGAGAAAACCTAGGATAAGTGCTTGACAGTTTATCTGTCCTATTGACGATACTTGTTCAATATAAGATATTTGTAATATTATCATTACTTTTATTACCACCATTTGTGCAGCCCACCTTCCTAAGCCTTTTCACATCATAGGCAATTTTCTATTTATGTGTCTGTTTCCTGAGATGAAAAGACACATAAAGTATGGCTCCCACCCTCAAAGTGATTTCACTCATATGTGGTATCTAGGAAACAAAACAGATCAACATATGGGAATGGGAAAGGGAAAGAAAAGAGAGGGAAACAAACCATAAGAGACTCTTTAACTATAGAGAACAAAAACAAACTGAGGGTTAATGGAGGGAGGTGGGGGCGGGGAGGTGCTGGGCTAAATGGGAGATGGGTATAAAGGAGGCATTTGGGATGAGCCCTGGGTATTACATGTAAGTGATGAATCACTTACTTCTATGCCTGCAACCAATATTACCCTATATGTTAACTAACTAGAATTTAAATAAAAAATTGGAAAAAAAATAAAGTAGATCTCAAGGGGAAAAAAATGCTTATGAGCCTTTTTTTTTCCTTTCTAACAGCTAAGCCTAATCTTAACCGAATGGTTACCTTAGTGTCACTTTGAGGGTGGGAACCATACTTTATGTGTCTTTTCATCTCAGGAAACAGACACATAAATAGAAAATTGCCTATGATGTGAAAAGGATTAGGAAGGTGGGCTGCACAAACGGTGGTAATAAAAGTAATGATAATATTACAAATATCTTATATTAAACAGGTATTGTCAATGGGACAGATAAACTGTCAAGCACTTATCCTAGGTTTTCTCATTTAATTCTCTATTATGGAATCTGAACTGTGAGGTCATGCGGGTTAAAAAGAAATTCCTAATCCAGCAATGGCAGCAGCACAGATTATAAGCAGCATTGTACATCGGGAAGATGACCTAGGGGACCTGGAAAAAGGAGTGTAAAGTAAATTTTGTTGTATTTATATCAGTTTTCTCAGTTGACATGTTACCTACGGAGAAGAGTCCCAGGCAAAAAAACAGCATGTGCAAGAATGTGAAAACACCAGCGATTACGTGTTTTTAAATAATATCCTCTTGGTATATGCTGCTGTTTTGGAAGATTCTAGAATGATCTAACAGAGCCAAAATTAAATGGGGTTCCCAGGGTATCAAGTAGAAATTCTAACCAACTATATCTAATGTAAGCAGAAAATGGGTCGCTTTACCAAGGTCACTGCCAATTAGCAGAAACCCTGCTAGACATGGACACATGCTGACCTAAAGATAGCAGATACACACAGCCACAGAAACACTGCAGTTGTTTCCAGGTGAGGATAACCTAGAATCAGCACACGGCACAGGGAGAATACTCTTGTTTTCCTACCTGGAAGTTTTTCTATCAGATTTCTATATCAGCTTAGAAGTTCCCATTTTTCGGGGCGCCTGGGTGGCGCAGTCGGTTAAGCGTCCGACTTCGGCCAGGTCACGATCTCGCGGTCCGTGAGTTCGAGCCCCGCGTCAGGCTCTGGGCTGATGGCTCGGAGCCTGGAGCCTGTTTCCGATTCTGTGTCTCCCTCTCTCTGTGCCCCTTCCCCGTTCATGCTCTGTCTCTCTCTGTCCCAAAAATAAATAAAAAACGTTGAAAAAAAAAAATTTAAAAAAAGAAGTTCCCATTTTTCTTCTAACATATGGGTGAAAAAGCCATTCAGACCATAAGCTCTCTCCCAGTAGTGTAATTTTGGCCAGAGTATCTTACAGAGGTTGTCCTCTGACCTGACATAGCACCCCAGTATTACCCTCATAATAGGTGACTATAAGGAAGGATATGCTATCTTTCCTGTCTCCTTTCTAGACTAAACAAAGTACTATCTTGCAAGTATCCTCTTATGATCTAATGAGAGAAAGGACTTTTAAATTTTAAATTACTTTTAAATTACTTTAAAAATTTTAAAAGTAATTTGCTGTTTAACATCCTATAATCACAGGGCAGTTCCCTGTGATTATAGTAAAAGGATTTTAAATTAGATTAAGATTATAGTAAAAGGATTTTAAATTACTTTTAAAAGGAAAATGCAGACAATTTTATAAATTGTTAATATAAAATTGTATTCATGAAAGAGTGAGGATTTTTAACAGTACAACATTTACTAGCCTATCTCCTTAGTTTTAGATCCAAGTTGACAGGCTTACATCTAGCAACAAGAGTTAGAATTCTGAGTGTGCCACTGGGGCCTAAATTTAGAAATAAAGTAATAGAATACGTTAGAAAATAGAATCAAGTGCATATGGGAATGCAGTCTATGTCAATCCTCCTTCTTTCTGGTTACCTAGTGTTAAACACTACTTGGATTTCTATCACCAATCAAAGTTTAATCTGTTTCTGATTTTCATATAAAATAACTTCATGTACTCTTTCCTGATTGACTTATTTGTTCAATGTTATGTTTGTGACAGTTATTCTTTTTTTTAAAATCTTACTTAAATCCAAGTTAGTTAACATATAGTGTAATAATGGTTTCAGAAGTAGAATTTAGTGATTCATCACTTACATATATCACCCAGTGCTCGTCCCAACAAGTGCCCTTCTTAATCCCCCTCATCCATTTAGTCCATCCCCCCATGCAGTATCCCTCCAGCAATCCTCAGTTTGTTATCTGTATTTAAGAATCTCTTATGGTTTGTCTCCCTCTCTGTTTTTATCTTATTTTTCCTTCTCTTCCCCTACGTTCATCTGTTGTGTTTCTTAAATTCCACATATGAATTAAATCATATGACATTTCTCTTTCTCTGACTTATCTCGCTTGGCGTAATACCCTCTAGTTCCATCCACGTTGCAAATAGCAAGATTTCATTCTTTTTGATGGCCAAGTAATATTCTAGTGTGTGGGTATCTGTGTGTTTGTGTATGTGTGTGTGTGTGTGTGTGTGTGTACCACATCTTCTTTATCCATTTGTCAATGGACATTTAGGCTCTTTCCATAATTTGGCTATTGTTGATAGTGCTGCTGTAAACATTGGGGTGCATGTGCCCCTTTGAAACGGCACTCCTGTATCCTTTAGATGAATACCTAGTAGTGTAATTGCTGAGTCATAGGGTAGCTCTATTTTTAATTTTTTGAGGAACTTCCATACTGTTTTCCAGAGTGGCTGCACCAGTTTGCATCCCCACCAGCAGTGCAAAGTGTTCCCCTTCCTCAAGACCTGTTTGTGACAGTTATTCTTATTGTGTACAAGAGTTCACTCTTTCATTGCACAGCAAAATGTTTCTCAGCCTTGGCACTCTTGATTTGGGGCTGGATAATTTTTTGTTGTGGGAACTGCCCTGTGATTATAGGATGTTAAACAGCAATGATGGCCTCTAACCATCTGATGCCAATAGCACCTTTTCTGCTAAGCAACCCAGCTGTGACAATCAAATATGGCTCCAGACATTGCAAAGATCACCACTGGGGCAAAATGACCACAATTGGGTACTACTGAGCTGGAATAAATAAAATCATCTCTATTCAATCACATTCTAGTCTCGTAATAGGTGTTCCAGGGTCTAAGCAGCCATAAGGGCCAGACAAAAGCATGGAAGAAAGGGCCACTTGACAATGTCTAAGGAAGAGGTCGTCTTTGCTTCAAAATATGTTTAAATTTACTGATTCTCTATGGAGAAGCTAACAGTAACATTATCCAACCCACTGATTCAGGTTATAAATCCTCTCGGTCAAGATAAAAAGAGAGAGGGAGGCAAACCATAAGAGACTCTTAAATACAGGGAACAAATTGAGGATTGCTGGAGGGGTGTTGGGTGGGGTAATGGGCTAAATGGGTGACAGGCATTAAGGAGGGCACTCGTTGGGATGAGCACTGGGTGTTATATTTAAGTAATGAATCACTATATTCTACTCCTGAAACCATTACTACATTATATGTTAATTAGCTTGGATTTAAATAAAATTTAAAAAATCAAATTAAAAAAACAAAATTAAAAAAAATCCTCCTGGTCTCTGTATTTTGTGACTTTATCAATGGGTAAGAATGTTTACCCAATTTTATCAAATTTTTAAATATTTTTATGTGAAGTATTTTTCATATTTTGAAGTTGAAAATATCTAGTTCAAAACATTGCCAAATGCCGAGAGTTCTTGTAATTTTCCTTTTTACCGTCTTATTCACGATAATATTAAATAATTGAATTCAGAATGAAATCTAAAACTTTCACTAGAAATATATAACAAATCTAAGTAAAGCCTTCAAACTTGCTGCCTCTGGTACAACATGTTTACCTCATACAGATAACATTAATTAATCCTTGGATTAATGATCCATCAAATCTGAAGATAACATGATAAGATGATGATGATGGCACTGTTAAGGATGACAAATGTCAACATCAAATAGGTTAGTAACACAAGCTCACATTCATGAAGTCATTTGTGAGCACTATGGGATGGATTTTCCATAGTTTGTCTTATGAGACCAAAATACCAGGATGCTGTGAATCAAACTCAAATGTAGTCCTTACTAACACCAAAGCAGGTACTTTTAAACATGATTTCATCTAGTTGTTCAATAAGTATTCACCACTGACCATTTCCTAGACAGTGTGGAAAGGATCAAGGATTTGTGGTTAGCAAAACAGACTTGGTCCCTGTGCTCATGTAGTTTTTCATTTAGAAATAAAGACATTAACCAAATTGTTATACCAATAGGATTTTGAACTTATAAGCATTGTAAAAGAACAGTACAAGGTACCAAGAGTAAATGCAGAAAGGAGCCCCAATTTAGATTTGTCAGTCAGTGACCCTCCCCTGAGGAAATGAGAGTAAGATGAATTTATAAGAGCACAACCAGGAAAGATACGAGAGAAGTGAGTTTCAGGCAGTAGACTGTGCCTAATTCCTTACTAGGGAAGAGACTGCTGTGTTTGGTCCAGGGAGGATGATCCACATGGTGAAGTAGAGACAGCCCATGTTTAGAAGGGCAGGCAGGAGCCTCATTGTGTAGGACCTTACAGGCCTTGTGTGGAGACTGGACTTTACCCTAACTGCAGTAAGAAGCTTTTAAGATTTTGTGCAGAGAAGTGACATGACATGACTTAATTGGTGGGTTGTTTTTGGTTTTTTTTTTGAAAATCGCTGTGATGGCTGCATGGAGAATGAATTGGACGTGGCCCATTGATGATTCCTGGCCATGTCAGCAGCCCTGAAAAAACTTCAACCTATAGCTTCTTAAAATGACCAGCCTTTTGAGGGTGTCTGGGTGGCTCAGATGGTTAAGCTTCCAACTTTGGCTCAGGTCATGATCTCATAGTTCATGGGTTCAAGCCCCATATCAGGCTCTGTGCTGACAGCTCAGAGCCTGGAGCCTGTCTCAGATTCTGTGTCTCCCTCTCTCTCTCTCTGCCCCTTCCCCACTCATGCTCTGTTTCTGTCTCAAAAATAAACAAACATAAAAATTTTTTTAAATGATCAGCTTTCTGTACAAAGAATGAAATGTCAAGGGCTATCTATATACTTCCTTCTGACAAACAGTAGGCTCTTTCCTTCCCACCTGCACATACTTCCAGTCATTGTTTCTTGTTTTAGATTTTTTATAATCATTTTAACCATTTGTAAGTGTACATTTGAGTAGTATTAAATACATACATATTGGGTTTTTTTTATTTTTACCTCTTGAATTTTTTTTAATGAAATTTATTGTCAAATTGGTTTCCATACAACACCCAGTGCTCATCCCAACAGGTGCCCTCCTCAATGCCCATCACCCACTTTCCCCTCCCCCCATCCCCCATCAACCCTCAGTTTATTCTCCATACACATTGTTATGTAACAGATCTCCAGAACGTTTTTTATCCTGCAATGCTGAAATTACATCCATTAAATAATTTACATTTCCCCCTCCCCTAAACCTCTGGTAACTACCATCCTACTTTCTCATCCTATGAATTTGATTAGTCATTATGTTTTTTCTTAATTAACTGTTGAAGTGCAATTGATAGCATATTTTTTCCTCCCAAATTCAAACATTTGAAATTTTATTTTTCTTAGCTTGGTACTTTTTAGTTTAAGCGAACTTTGTTCTGTACCTTTCCTGCCTCTCCCTACAAAACAAACTGGACTTTTTCCACCCTCTCTTTTCTCATCCATACACTTCTGTTACATATGCCCTTATTCAAACCTAGACACATCATGCTGCTTTGCCTCTACTTCACCAAGAACAGCAGGAAACCCCCAAGGGGTTAGACAGAAAGCTGACCCAATGGAAAGAGTCTGTTTGTTGCTGTTTCATAGATGTTACCTAGAAACTGCACCAAAACTCGGCCCTTGTTATCAATCTCTCTGCTCCAGACTTTCCCGTTTGCTGCAATCCCTCATAGCTTTAAACTGGAGAGTATGTTTTAAAATAAACTCATGCAAAGATTTCAAGCCAGAAAAACAATCTCTGAGATCATGCAAGTCTACTGGAAAGGTATTTCCTGAAATTGTACTTCAGGTTTGAAACCGAAAGCAATGACCTGCTATTTTCAAAACAATTCTAGGAAATCAGTTGCTTTTCAGTTATGGGAAAAAACAAACATGATTTTTAAAGTCTCTAAACTATTAGCAGACTGCATAAAAAGTGTTCAAGGACAACCAGACCACTGTCCCTGAGGGGCCTCTCTCTAGATACCACCCTCCACAGAGGTTATCTGTGTTTCACTAATCAGAAAAATGTGATGGCATGTGCAGCTACTGCTTATTTCAAAACTGTCACCAAAGCTCCAGAGCCCTCAAAATGTCTACTCAACGTCAGCTCCATGTCTCTGTCCACCCGTGGAACACCCTCCCCACAGTTTCCAAAGCAAGTGTGTCTGGGCACCATTTATAAAGCTCACGATTTACATATGGCCTCCTTCTCTCTCATAGCAGAGTAACAATTGGGATAACATGGTCATTATGTAAAACAAATGTCACTATTTTAACAGGTCTCCCAAATTCGTGACATAGAGGAAAATGTGTATGTTTATAAAGATACTTTGAAATGCTTACTGGAACATAGGAGACTATACCAGGTTGTAAGTCTCTGCAGAAAGCTAAATCATGGAAAGTGACAGTGAACTTGCCTTGCCAAACGATTTTATTTCCTCCTAAAGCAGATGGTGGGTGAGAAAAGAAAACAGAAAAGGTGGAGGAGAGAAAGTGCAGACCCAAGGGCTTCAGAGGACTGGAAGTCTAGTCACTCTCCACAAAACGGACAGTCAAAAACAGCAGAAGAAATGATATCCCCAAATTAGGGGAGCTTGGGAAGATGGCTGAGCAGGAGGACCACATTTAAAACTAGATCTCATCCACATCCAAGTCAATAACAGTAAGCCTGGCAGAACGAACTCCATAAGTAAATAGAGAGTAGAAGCTGCATCTGAAAGGTTAGGAAGGTCAGAAAGGCAGAGGGAGGCTGCTGGCAAGAGGGAGCCAGCTGCGTGCTCTGAGAGGGTGGAGAAAAGGCCCAGGCCCTTGCACCCCATAATGTTTGGCTTTAAAGACCAAAGGGGATGGATTCCATGAGTTTTTTGGGGGAGGGCTTAAGATTTTTTTAAGTTTATTTATTTATTTTAACAGAGAGCACAAGCAGGGGAGGGTCAGAGAGAGAGAGAGAGAGAGAGAGAGAGAGAGAGAAGAGAGAAGAGAGAAGAGAGAGAGAGAGAGAGAGAGAGAGAGAGAATCCCAAACAGGCTCTGCTCTGTCAACGCAGAGCCAGATGCAGGGCTTGATCCCAGGAACCATGAGATCATGACCTAAGCCAAAACCAAGTGCTGTACCCAGCCTGGCACCCCCATCCACTGTAGCACACTGAGCTCATATGCTGGGTGAACCAGCAACAAATTTGAGCACCACACCCAGCTGCCCCACTGCACCCAGCCTCGGGGCCCCCAGTCATTGCTGTATGCTGCACCCAGCCTAGGCCAGGGACCCTGCTGAGCAGCCTCCAGCCGAGGTATTGCTTCAGGGGATCTGGCCTAGGACTAGAGGCCCAACCAAATTTTGCTGACACTGCCACTCCAAAGTATGTAACTTATACAACTCAACACCCAAAAAGCTAATAATCCAATAAAAAAAAATGAGTAGAAGACATGAACAGACATTTTTCTAAAGAAGACATCCAGATGTCCAATAGACACAGGAAAAGATGTTCATCATCACACACAGATGTTGGCAAGGATGCAGAGAAAGGGGAACCCTCTTGCACTGTTGATGGGAATGCAAATTGGTGCAGCCTCTGTGAAAAACAGTATGGAGGTTCTTCAAAAAACTAAAAATAGAACTACATTATGATTCAGAAACGGCACTACTATTACCCCAAAAATACAAAAACACTTATTCAAAGGGATACCTGTACCCCTATGTTTGTTGTAGCATTTATTACAAAAGCCAAGCTATGGAAACAACCCAATTGTCCATCGATTGATGAATGGATAAAGAAGATGTGATGTATATATACAATGGAATGTTATTCAGTTATAAAAAAGAATGAAATCTTGCCATTTGCAATGACATGGATGGAGCTAGAGAGTATAATGCTAAGCGAAATAAGTCAGACAGAGAAAGACAAATACTATACAATCTCACTCATATGTGGAATTTAAGAAACAAAACAAACAAGCAAAGGGAAAAAGAATGAGAAAGAAACTAAGAGACAGACTCTTAATTATAGAGAACAAATTGATGTTTACCAGAGGAAAGGGCGAGGGGGTGTTTGGTTAAATAGGTGATGGGGATTCGCGTGATGAGCTCCAGTGATGTATGGAATTGTTGAATCACTACATTGTACACCTGAAACCAATACAACACTGTAAGTTAACTAACTGGAATTAAAATTAAAACTTAAAAAAAAAACAATAACCCCTTCCACATATTCAGTAAAATCCGTTACACTTATACCTGCTTTTTAGATAGTCTTGCATTTGAGTGGGAATGAAAAGAGAAGATATATCCAGCCCTATCTCTGATTCAGGTACACCCCAAAGCTGAAAGATCATCATCACCATGACTACAAAAATCATGCTGTATGGGAATAGAAAATGATTGAGTGTGATCTCAGCTTTCCCTGGAAAACCACTCAAATATTACAAATATTACATTAACGCAGTGAAAATCAGTCCTTCCACTTCTTCTACTTTTGGGAGAGTGTGCAGGTTGAGACGATATGTTTGAGTGAGAAACAAGGTTTTGCCATAATAGGTGTTCATTGTAGAGTAAGTAAGTCCAGCGTGACCTAGTTTGTGAGAGAGAGCTCTGAAAGTGAGGTCTCAGGAAAAGGAATGGAGGTCCTTCCCATAATCTTGGACCAAAGAACATAAATCATTCCTTTGTCTCATGTGTCAAGAGAGTGTCTTGCACAGTAGTTCCTTGTGTAAGATTGAAACTGAGGTATTCCCAGGGCTCCTGGGTGGCTCAGTTGGTTAAGTGTCCAACTTCGGCTCAGGTCATGATCTCACAGTCCATGAGTTCGAACCCTGCATCAGGTTTTGTGCCAATAGCTCAGAGCCTGGAGCCTGCTTCAGATTCTGTGTCTCCCTCTCTCTGTGTCCCTCCCCCACTCACACTCTGTCTCTCAAAAATAAAATAAAAACATAAAAAAAAATTTTAAAAAAAGAAACTGAGAAAGCTTATGAAGGAAAATGAAGACGATATAAAGAAATGGAAAAACATTCCGTGCTCATGGATTGGAAGAATAAATACTGTCAAAATGTCAATACTACCCAAAGCTGTCTACACATTCAATGCAATCCCAATCAAAATTGCACCAGCATTCTTCTCAAAACTAGAACAAGCAATCCTAAAATTCATATGGAACCACAAAAGGCCCCGAATAGCCAAAGTAATTTTGAAGAAGAAGACCAAAGCAGGAGGCATCACAATCCCAGACTTTAGCCTCTACTACAAAGCTGTCATCATCAAGACAGCATGGTATTGGCACAAAAACAGACACATAGACCAATGGAATAGAATAGAAACCCCAGACCTAGACCCACAAACGTATGGCCAACTCATCTTTGACAAAGCAGGAAAGAATATCCAATGGAAAAAAACAGTCTCTTTAACAAATGGTGCTAGGAGACCTGGACAGCAACATGCAGAAGGTTGAAACTAGACCACTTTCTCACACCATTCACAAAAATAAACTCAAAATGGATAAAGGACCTGAATGTGAGACAGGAAACCATCAAAACCCTAGAAGAGAAAGCAGGAAAAGACCTCTCTGACCTCAGCCATAGCAATCTCTTACTTGACACATCCCCAAAATCAAGGGAATTAAAAGCAAAAATGAACTACTGGGACCTTAAGAAGATAAAAAGCTTCTACACAGCAAAGGAAACAACCAACAAAACTAAAAGGCAACCAACGGAATGGGAAAAGATATTTGCAAATGACATATCGGACAAAAGGCTAGTATCCAAAATCTATAAAGAGCTCACCAAACTCCACACCTGAAAAACAAATAACCCAGTGAAGAAATGGGCAGAAAACATGAATAGACACTTCTCTAAAGAAGACATCCGGATGGCCAACAGGCACATGAAAAGATGCTCAACGTCGCTCTTCATCAGGGAAATACAAATCAAAACCACACTCAGATATCACCTCACGCCAGTTAGAGGGGCCAAAATGAACAAATCAGGAGACTATAGATGCTGGAGAGGATGTGGAGAAACGGGAACCCTCTTGCACTGTTGGTGGGAATGCAAATTGGTGCAGCCACTCTGCAAAACAGTGGTGGAGGTTCCTCAAAAAATTAAAAATAGAGGGGCGCCTGGGTGGCGCAGTCGGTTAAGCGTCCGACTTCAGCCAGGTCACGATCTCGCGGTCCGTGAGTTCGAGCCCCGCGTCAGGCTCTGGGCTGATGGCTCGGAGCCTGGAGCCTGTTTCCGATTCTGTGTCTCCCTCTCTCTCTGCCCCTCCCCCGTTCATGCTCTGTCTCTCTCTGTCCCAAAAATAAATAAAAAAAAAAAAAAAAAATTAAAAATAGATCTACCCTATGACCCAGCAATAGCACTGCTAGGAATTTACCCAAGGGATACAGGAGTACTGATGCATAGGGGCACTTGTACCCCAATGTTTATAGCAGCACTCTCAACAATAGCCAAATTATGGAAAGAGCTTAAATGTCCATCAACTGATGAATGGATAAAGAAATTATGGTTTATATACACAATGGAGTACTACGTGGCAATGAGAAAGAACGAAATATGGCCCTTTGTAGCAACGTGGATGGAACTGGAGAGTGTGATGCTAAGTGAAATAAGCCATACAGAGAAAGACAGATACCATAAGTGTTCACTCTTAGGTGGATCCTGAGAAACTTAACAGAAACCCATGGGGGAGGGGAAGGGAAAAAAAAAAAAAGGAGGTTAGAGTGGGAGAGAGCCAAAGCATAAGAGACTGTTAAAAACTGAGTACAAACTGAGGGTTGATGGGGGGTGGGAGGGAGGGGAGGGTGGGTGATGGGTATTGAGGAGGGCACCTTTTGGGATGAGCACTGGGTGTTGTATGGAAACCAATTTGACAATAAACTTCATATATTGGAAAAAAAAAAAAAAAAGAAACTGAGATATTCCCTGGATGATGAGCCAGAGATAATTATGTTACCAAAACTAGAAACAGTCTCAGAAAAAAACAAAAAAATTTAAACTGCCTAAAGGGTTTTAGTTGGGAAATACAAATGTTATATCTACTCTAAGCAGCTATTCAACACCACCCCCACCCCCACCACACACACACACACACACACACACACACACACACACACACACAGAGGCATGCAAAAGATCTCCAAATAGAAACATAAACAAGCAAAAAAACGCACATTAAAAACAGACACATATATAAATGGCAATATTTTTGTTAAAAAAATCATGAAAGAGGATCTCTAAAAAGCATATGAAAAGACACGTCATTCATAAGTCATTAAAAACACAACACATTACTATTACTCATCTACCAAATGAAGAAAAGGCAGACCTTACTGAGGTTTGGCGAGCTTGCACAGCACCTGGAATGTTCTACACTACTGGTGCAAATATAAATTGGCACAACCATGAGACTGTTTGACCAGTGTCTGTCAGATCTATTGGGCGGAACACGTGCTCTTCAGCAACCCATTCATAGGTATATACACAAGGAGAATGTGCAGGCATGATGTGATCTAAAAGATGCATGCAAGAATGTTTATAGCAGCCAAGAAAACAGTAACTGCTCTAAAGTCTGTCAATAAATGAGGGGATAAATAAATTACAGAAGATCCTTACTGCTGAATACTATACATCATAGAAAATAAACAGTCTGCAGCTATACACAAAAATATGGGCAAATCTCACATGCATAATATTGAGTATAAGACACGAGACATTACAGAATACATACTTCAGGGATCCAGTTGTATCAAGTGCCAAACAAAGCAGAATAGTTGTTCCCTTGATGTGGTCAGGGAGAGACGGTGGTGACAGAGGGAGCAGGCAGAGAGAAAGGTCTCCTGCAATCGTCACCATCTTAGCAGAGCTTTCAGGGTTTCAGCACAAGGTCAAAGCTTCTGCATCAGAAGGTCACTTGCTATTTGAAAAGCTACTTCGGGGCTGCTGAGCTCCTGACTCTAGTATATCAAGTCAGAACAGGAGCAGAGCTTTCCATCATGAGGTACATACTGTCTGACCATCCAAATCTCAAGTTTATTTGGGTGGCTACCAGACAAAACAAAGTTACATGAGCAGGTGGCCTAATTCCCATATCAGCAACCTCTATCACACTGCTGACTCTCCCTCCACCAGATTCACTGTGCAATGAGGAATTCTCTGAGACTCACTGAATTTCATTCCGGGTAGGCTGGCAGGACTGAACCCCAGGAGCTCAGAGTGGCACCATAACACATCCTTGGATTTGTTTACTTTCTTTCCTTCCTTGCTTCACTCTTTGCTACAGTCTCCTGGTTGTGTGTGAGGCCTTGCATATACAGAAATAATGCCTTCTGAAAGGCTATGGACAAAGGATAATTTTATCAGCTCGAGGTATTTAAACATACATTCTAGCTTAGCATGGGCTCATCAGTAAACTATGATGACTCAGAGGTCAGAGGTGACTTTTAAGAAGTCTATCTTAGGGGCGCCTGGGTGGCGCAGTCGGTTAAGCGTCCGACTTCAGCCAGGTCACGATCTCGCGGTCCGTGAGTTCGAGCCCCGCGTCAGGCTCTGGGCTGATGGCTCGGAGCCTGGAGCCTGTTTCTGATTCTGTGTCTCCCTCTCTCTCTGCCCCTCCCCCGTTCATGCTCTGTCTCTCTCTGTCCCAAAAATAAATAAAAAACGTTGAAAAAAAAAATTAAAAAAAAAAAAGTCTATTTTAAAAACTAAATGAAAGAAAATTTTTTATTTTTTTAAATGTTTATTTATTTTTGAGAGAGAGAGACAGTGCAAGCAGAAAGGGGCAGAGAGAGAGGAAGACACAGAATCCAGAGCAGCTCCAGGCTCTGAGCTGTCAGCACGGAGCCCAACGCAGGGCTCAAACCCACTAAGAGTGAGATCATGACCTGAGCCTAAGTCAGATGCTTAACTGACTGAGCCACCAGGTGCCCCTAAGTGAAAAATACTTTAAAACATAACCAAGCAGACCCATGAGTGGCCACATATGGCAAGCTCATCAGACCATACAGAATTAGTCTCAGTAAGGGGCTCCTGGGTGGCTCAGTTGACTTCCACTCAGGTCATGATCACTCAGTTCATGGGTTCGAGCCCCACATAGGGCTCCATGCTGACAGTGCCCAGCCTGGTTGGGATTTTCTCTCTCCCTCTCCCATGCATGTGGTCTCTATCTCAAAATAAACACAACTTAAAAAAAAACCAAAGAATTAGTCCAGCCAAGTCACTAAACAAAGTATAAAGCCATCAACAATCTCTTCAGGGGACACTGGAGTCCACATCATATTATTTATAATGTCCAGTTTTCAAAACAAATTATGAGACATGCAAAGAAACAGAAAAGTTGGCCTAATCGTAGGAAAAAAAGTTAATAGAAACCATCTCTTGGGGCTTTAGCAAATACCTTATTTAACAGGCAAATACATCAAAGCAGCTATTATGAGTATGTTTAAAGAACTAAAGGTAACTATGTTTAAAGACCCAAAGTGTGTTGAAAATGACTCATGGTATAGAAGATACTAATAACAAGAAGAAGTTAACCAAAATAATGAAGTAGAAAGTGGCTCAAAAACCAGATTTGATCTGGCAAAGGGAAGATCTGTGAACTGAAGATAAATCAACAGAGAGAACCCATGTTGAGGAACAGAAAAGAAAAAGGAATTAAGAATAATAGAGCCTCAGTGACTGTGAGGCATCACCAGGAATGCAAATATAGGCAGAATGGAAGTCTCATCAATAGATAAAAGGTAGAAAGTGTTAGAAAAAATATATGAAGGAATAATAACCAGAAACATGCATAATTTCTGAAAAACATTAATCGACTCATTCAAGAAGTTCCATGAATTCCAAGACATAAAAGTACAACAGAATGCACACCTACAGACATCGTAGTCCTGGAAAAGGATCGAGTCTAGGGAGGACTCAAACTACCCACATTTTGACTTCAGTCTGTACTTTCTAACTGATTAAGTTCTCTTAAGACCAGCAAGACCCTGGGTGATTGACCCCAAGACAATGATCCACCTGACCTTTGCTGCCCAGTTGCACCTACCTACCACTTTGTCCCACATTTTCCTTATATGAACCTGGAAATATTTTTTGGCACTTTGGGGACAGCCTTTGGGACACAAGTCCACTGTCTTCCCAGTGTCGGCCTCCCTGAAACAAATTCCTTTCCTGACTCGCCACCACTCTTCTCTCTGCCTTTGGGTTTTGTCAATGGCCAGCTGCCAAACCTAGTCTGCTTGCGGCCTCTGGAGCCAGCAGCTCTGTGCCCTTGGTCTCAGGCAGCAGTCCCTTTGTGGACAGGCGAGCTGGGGAGAAAATAAAGCTGGTTTGGTGCAATTTCCTAGGGCCTAACTGCAGAGTCATCGGGCTGCTCTCACTTGCTTCACCCTCATACCTTCTCTGGCTCTGGCGTCTGGGTTCCAGCAGGTTTTCCCCAAATAATTAAAAATAGCATGAAGTGCTTTTACTTTCAGGTTCAGCTTTATGCTCATTTCCTTTCTTAACAACCTCAGTTTGTTTTCAGCTTCTGTGGGAGAAGAAAACAGCAAGGCTGAGTTAAGAGGTACCTGGATGCTCATTCTTGAACAGAACAGCAATCTATGGCTCAGGTATGTTCATTTCTAAACTGTCTTTTACATGCACTTTAGGTTTGGGCTTAAAACCCTAATTTCTGACATAAACATGAGAACTCAGAAGAGGAATGCAATAGATACATGTAAATATGTAAGCTATAAAACCTTGTGTTTGAGATTTTCCACTTAACGCTGTTACATATTCTTGTTCTAAAATCTACACATTAAAAAAAATCTGAATTACAGAGGAAGTTTAAGACTACAATGAATTCTTACACACCATTCACTTGGATTTGCCCCTGTGGTGATATTTTGTGACATCTGCATGCTCTCTTTCTAAATAGATATGTAAGTTTTTCTATTAACATTCTTATTCTGATTATTATTTGGAGCAATAAGTAACAGAGGCTGTGACTCTTCACCACTAAATACTTTGGCACGTAGATCTTGGGATCCAGACATGCTTCTACTTTCTTTCTTTGGATCCATCTCATTCCCCCACAGCCATTCCTACCTCTCCCTCTGGCTACTATTCCGTCACTCTGGTAAGGACATCCCTGGCCATCCTGCTAATGCTTGCGGTGAATTCTCTGGGTATTTAACATAGCTAACCTCTCCCTTCTTCTAGGGCTCACTCTGTCTGCGTTGCCTCTGAAACCCCATGGTCTGCCAGTGCTGTCACCCCTTATAGTTCCCAGAGGCTTTTCTTCTTTTGTATTCCCAAACTGAATTAAGTCGTCTCCACTTGTAATTCAATGAACCCCTATCACTCACATCTCTCTCTCTCTCTCTCTCTCTCCTCAGGATTATTTCAGTTTAACCGGTCTACCATGTGCCCAACATGGGGACCAGGCAGAGAACAGAATAGTCAGGACACCGTTCTCCTCAAGCTTAGACCTTGGTGGAGATGATTAGAGTTGTGATCAACAGTAGAGTATAATCCTTGTTGCATTGTCCGTCATCTTCCTAGTTTGAGATGGTTACTGGGAAGTAGTGTTAACTATCCCCTTGTAACCATTCTTCCTTTCTCCCCTACTAATAGAACTCCTGCTTCTTTGCCATGCACATAGTTTCCCAGAATAATGATGGCAATTCCAGCCTCTCTTGTGGTTGTGTACGGGATAACCTAAGAAGCGATTTAGTTTACATAGACTTTACATAGTAAGGTAAAGAGTTAGTATTCTCTGCTTAGAATACAAATGACAGCACACCAGGGACTGCCCCTTACAGATGGTTGAGCATATGATAGGATCTGAAGCTTCCGTCCTTATGAAACACAACTACATACCATCCCCAGACTACTAACCCTGAAATTTATGAAGGAGAAATAAGTGTAAACTGCTTATGACACATTTCTTTCCTAACTGTCACAGCTAAGCCTAATTCTAACCTAATAGTTATCTTAGTATCACTCTGAGGGCAGGGGCTGCAGCTTATTTATCTTTTAATCCAAGCACACAAGCACAACATGTGGCAAATAATAGATGTTCAATCAATGAGTTGAAGTAAAAAAAAAGGGGGGGGGGCACAGTGAATGGGACTAGATATCAAGGAATAAAAATATGAAAAGATATCTTTCATAAACCTGAGCTGAACTGGAGCCCTGGGTGAAGCACTGAGCTGTGCCAGGAGAGAGCCAGGTCTAGAAACTGCTGAGTGGTTTGCAGCTGTCATCCTGACTCTGCAGAAACAAGAGGAGCCCATCGGGTCACAATAATACATTAGAGCAGGTATTGTGAAGATAGGAGAGTCAACAGAAATCCCGTAGAAGTTACTGATCATGGCATATGGGTAACCAATGTTTTTGAAGAAAATTATCTTGCCAGGTAATTGGGTGCCAAACATAGAATAGTAAAACAGACCTTCAGGCTTCTAGTCATGGGTCTACCATTTATTCACTATGTGCTTTTGGCAAATACCTTACTTTGACTTTCTGATCTCATTTGCAAAGTGAGTAGAAGAAGCCTACTTTGCAGGTTCTTGTTAGAATCAATGAGAGCAACACATCGGAGACTGGTGATACCCAGGATTTTGTCTCTAGCTTCATCAGAGATTTGGAGAATAATGCAGGCAGCACTCTGCAGATGGTCAATGGTAGCCCGCATTTTGTGCCATGGAAAAGTACAGAAGTGCTGATGTATTCATGCTTTGGATAACTCTGAGGCTAGAGAATGACTTTGTGGTCTTATTTTACTGTGAAGCTCTTCTGGGTTTGCAATTTTCCATTGTATCTGAGGAGACAACCTGTATGAGAAATGCTCTTCTCAGAGATTAAATATATATAATATATAAAATATAAAATATATAATATATAAAATATATAATATATAGTATATAATGTATAATATATATATTCCAAGAAAACTAAATTTCCAACAATTAATTCCTCAAAGTCGGTAGAATTTTAGTAGGAATATATACAATCTCATTTACCCTGCTTCACCTCATATCTACTTTATTTTTATTTTTATTGATATAAATGACATATAACATTTTATAAGTTTAAGGTATAAAACTTGTTGAATTGATATATTTATATATTGCAACATGATTACAATCATATTAGTCTTAACTAACATCTCTATCATGTCACTTAATTATCATATGTGTGTGTATGTGTGTGCTTAGCAACTTTGAAGTTTATAATCTGGTGTTGTTGTCTATAATCACTATGCTGTGCATCTCTAGGACTTATTTATTTACTAGTTGCAAGTTTATACCCTTGTAAACCACAAACGTCCACTTCCCCCACCTCCCAGCCCCTGGTAATTACCCTTCTACTGTCTTTATGAGTTCAGGTTTTTTAGATTCCACATACAAGTGCTGTCATAGAGTATTTGACTTATCTCACTTACTATAATGCCCTTGAGGTCCATACATGTCACAAACAGCAACATTTCCTTATTTCTCATGCCTGAACAATATCCCACTGTATATATGTACAGAATTCCTTTATCCATTCATCTATTGATGGATATTTAGGTTTCCATATCTTGGCTATTGTCACTTATGCTGTGATAACATGAGAGTGCATATATCTCCTTGAGATCCTGATTTCAATTCTTTTAGATAAATACCCCTAAGTGGGATGCTGGATAATATGGTAGTTCTATTTTATTTAATTTGAGAGAGAGAGTGAGTGAGTGTGCGTGTGTGTGTGTGTGTGTGTGTGTGTGTGTGAGAGAGAGAGAGAGAGAGAGAGAGAGAGAGAGAGAGAGAGAGAGAGAGAAGCAGGCGAGGGGAGGAAAGGGAGGAAGAGACAGAGTCCCAAGCAGGCTCTGCACTGACAGCACACAGAACCTGGAGGGGGAGGTGAGGGGTTCAATCTCACAAACCATGAGATCATGACCTGAACCGAAATCAAGAGTCAGATGCTTAACTGACTGAGGCACCCAGATGCCCCATGGTAGTTATTTTTTAATTTTATGGAACTTCCATACTGTTTTCCATAGTGGCTGAACCAAATTACAATGTACATTTCTACCATCCGTGTACAAAGGTTGTCTCATTTCCACATCCTCACTAATGATTGTCTCTTGTCTTCTTACTATTAGCCATTCTAACAGGTGTGAGGTGACATCTCATTCTGGTTTTGAGATATCTCTTATTTTCCCGATGATTAGTGATCTTTTCATTTACTGTTGGCCATTTGGATGTCTTCTTTGGAAATATGCCTGTGTAGTTCCTCTGCTGATTTTGTAATTGATTGTTATTAAGTTGTGTGGTTGTCCACTGTGTTTTTATGCCTCATTTGGAAATTCTTTTTCCAAAAGATATCAGAGCATGTTAACTGAAAATAGATACTGAAAATTTTTAAGTGCAGTGATCAGGAGGAAAACACTTATTTAGTAGGAGGAGATGGGATTTATAAAAAGTTTCAAACTTCATAGCGTCTTTAAAAAATCATTTTAGAATTTATAGTTTCTAATTTTGAATCTCATTGATACCCTAAACTTCTTGCCTCATTCAGGGCTGGGGATTCTGGTGACCTTAGTGGATGCCTTCAACAGTGGAGCGGTTCCTTCTCTGGAGAACACGGTGATATCTGTGTCCTAGTGTGAGGACTCAGTGGCTCTGCAGAGTGAGGTTCCCACAGAAATGGTCGTGGCAGTACCAGACCTGGGCTATGGAGCCGCCCCCACAGAGCAGCCCCCCCAAAATGACGAGGAGTTATGGAAGAAGTACATGGTACTTAGTCTTAATAGTTGATTCTTCATGTTACCCCCTCTACCTAAAGGGCACCTGATTGGCCATAGATTAGCTAACATTCACAGCAGAAGGATGCTGATTATTCTGAATAAGAGAGTTAAAGGGACACTATTACTCTATTTTATCTCCTTCTCCTCCAAACGCAGGCACTTTATCTGGAAATCTGTCTAATCTCTGAAGCAAAGTCAGTACAGACACTCAGATGGCCTCCTTGACGGAACATCTAGTTTCCCTGTGGGCTTGAAACATGCTTCAGTTATTTTGAGCTGACTGCTTTTTCTGTGCACTCTCACCCATTCAATCCAAAGTTCTCTGGGAAGATTGTTACCAGATCATTCTTTACCTTTATTTTACTTTGAGTTGTATGACTGTGAATCATGCCTTGTAGATAGCATTACAGGATGCCATAGCTGCACAGAGCCATAGAGATCATATAATACGAACTCAACATTTCACAAGGAAGGCTCAGGGAGTTCAGAAACTTAACCAATAGTCTTGAAGGAGTATTTCTGAGATGGTAGTAATTCAAGTTTTGTTGAACAGTAATTCACACACCATAAGTTTCATGCAGTGAAACTGTACAATTGACAAAAATGTACAAATGTAAATGTACAGTGATTTCTTTCACACAAGGAAGGTGGTCTAAGAAATCTTCCTGGAAGAGGAGTGTGACATACATTTTGAAAGATTTGTACGTATCATCCAGGGTGGAAGTTACTGGAGGAGTCACAAGCCGGAAAAAAAAAACCCAGCATGTGAAAAATATGAAAGCATCTGAGGTTACACGTCTGGAAAACTGTACTTTCTTCTGACGGGTGGAACCTAGCACGAGTGGAGGGAAGCAGCATTGGCAGACGAGGCTGGAGGAATAGTGAGACAGGCAGGGTCTTAGAACATGCATTTGTAGGTGGGGGGCGGGGAACAACTAGGGAATTTGATCAGGGCAGTTTTTTTCTCAGAATATTTCAACGGAAGTTCAGGTTAGACCTGCCTGATATGTCTCTGCCCTTTGTGGTTCCCAGAGTTTAGTGCAGATGAAGAAGGAACTAGAGGGAAGCTGCATGAAGAAAGATGAGCTTCTCCATGAAGCACGAGAAGCCTTAGCAGGTATGGGGAGGGCTCTGGGCATGATGGGGAGGGAGGTTCCTGCCAGGCCCTCTGAGACCTCTGACAGGAAGATCTTCTCGAAGCAAGGAGTTTCCTCTCCTGTGGAAGACATGCTCTGCTAAATCTGAAAATAATAAGACAAGGTGTGGTTGTTCGTCGGCCAGCCAGTCAGGGGGCCTTTCCCACCTTGTTCTCAAACCTGCCCTCGATGTGTGGTCACGAGTTAAATTTGGACATTTCTGTCTGCTCTTCCCAGACAGTTTGGTGTCTGAGAAAGTGGTGGTTGTGGGACAGAGGGTTGTTGCTTTCAGGCTTAACCATTGTTTTCTTGCCTGGAGCAGAGGAGCAAGCCAAAAGAGAGACAGCTGAGAAGGAAAAGCGGCTTCTTGAGAAAAGGTGTAAAATGCTGCAGCAAAAGTTAGAGACTCTAGAAACAATTTTCCAGGAATCCATGGCCCAGATGAGAGAGGAGATAAAGAGAGAGAGAAAAAACCTTCTGAGAGGGCAGAATGAGAGGATTCAGAGGCTGGAGGTAAGCCTGGCTCGGGTCTGGGCAGTGACTGCAGAAGAAAGCCCTGGAACCCTAGCAAGGGAGGACTGAAAGTTAAAGCAAAGCCAGACAGAGAAGCACTGCTGTCATTTACTGCACCCAATTCACTACAAGCCCTGAATCTGTAATGGCTTGTGTCAGGGCTCGTGGGCTGTGTTCACGCTGAGTTTCTGGAGAGTCCCATAGGAACTTGGTAGCTCCAAGAATTTCCGGAATATAAATCACCTTCCCAGGACATGTGCTGCTGTTCTGAGGGATTCCTGGATGATCTCATGGAGCCAATATTAAATGGGGTCCTCAGATTTATCATCGAAGATGTCCTAACTGGGTGTATGTAATAAAAGCAGCAATTGGTTCACTTTCCCAAGATTATTGCCAGTTTTCAGGCACCCTACCCACCCAAAGACCCTAAGATAGATCCCTGCTGACCTAAAACCATCAGATATGTATAGACTCAGAAGTGAGGGGGACTGATACCTCCGAACCTGTAGCTGTCCCCAGGAGAGGATGGCCTGTCTGAGTCAGCCTGCGACATAGGGGAAATTCTCTCTTCTCCCGACTGGAAGAGTTTGCATCAGATTTCTCAACCAGCTTAGACATTCCCATTATTTCTAAGATGTGGGTGAGCATTTGTGCCATTCAGATGAAAGAGTCCCTCCTAAATAGCATTAATAGAATATCATACAATTGTCCTCACACCTGTTTAGCACCCTCGCAAAACCTTAGTGATGGATGAATATAAGTAAGGTGGTACTGTGCTTCTTATTCTCCAGTCCCAAACCAGGAGATATTCCTGCTGTAAATGATCTAATAAGAGAGAATACTTGAAAAAGGAAAATGCAGATAATTTTATAAACTATTAATATGTAACCTTACTCCTGAAAGTTTGGGATCTTTAAATGTTTTTCTTTTATGAATGTATCACACAATTTTAGGCCCAAACAAAAATCATGACTGGTAACAAGCAACATACTGAAACTGACTGCACTCCAAAGATAATGGAGAACAATGACAGAGAAGATACTTCGCAGCCTTCATGGTGGCCTCAAATTTGTGAGCTGCTACAAGAGTTGATTTTACTAATGGTCAAGTTTTTCTCTTGTATATAATTTCAGGTAATTTTCACAAGTTTTCATAACAGCTTTTTGATATAGCTTATTTTCACGCATATGTACCTTTTCTATTTTTCAGCAAAATTTAACAGAAAAATAGAAAAGTAGAAAACAGAAAAAATAGAAATGCCCTACTATAGGGCATCAATGGTTGACAAAAGATAGAGTAAATGTGGCTGGACAGTTAATTTAAATGGATGTGGAAATAACTGATTAGAAGACAAAGAGAAGGTCAAATTTGTAGACTCCTGGAAAGAAACACATTGGAATATATTTATCAAGAAGTGCTTCTGAAAGTTGCATCTGAATAATTACTCAAATAGATATCCATAGTGTGTTCTTGAGTAGGACGGGCCAGCACCATATGCAAAGCAATTCTTTCTCGGTTTACCTGTAAATTTTATGCATTGCAAGTTAAAATTTCAAAAAGGCTAATTGTAAAATTTAAACGGAGCTGATCAAAAAAATCAAAAGCCAAGACAATTCAGAAGAGGTACAATGAAATGTATAGATCTACAAGAATTAGAACAGTGTGTCACCGAGCATAAATTTAAAAACATAAGAACAGAACACACCGTGTAGTCTAAAAGTAGATACCCCACCACATATAGGAATTAAGTGCATGTGAACAGTGTTATTTACGTACTTATTTTTTTAAGTATATTTATTTTTTTTTTTAGAGCAAGAGAAAGCACGTGCATACACACACACACAAGCAGGGGAGGGGCATACAGAGAGGGAGAGAGAGAATCCCAAGCAGAATGCGCACTGTCAGCCCGCTGCGCCACGTGGGGCTCAATATCACAAATCATGAGATCACGACCTAAGTCAAAATCAAGTCAGTCACTTAATTGACTGAGCCACCCAGGCACCTCCCCCAGTAATTTAAAATAACACTTTGGGGGCACCCAAGTGGCTCAGTCAGTTAAACAACAAACTTGATTTTGGCCCTGGCCATGATCTCACAATTTGTGAGATAGAACCCCACAGGCAGCAGGCTGACAGTGCATAGTCTGCTTGGGATTCTCTCTCTCCCTGTCTCTCTCTCTCTGTGTGTTCATTCCCCCACCCCAAAATAAATAAATGTTTTTAAGAAATAAAATAAAAAAGTAAAATCAGTGGGAACATACAGTTCAGTATGAACTACATAACAGATGTTGTCAGACAACTGGAGAGCTGTGTAGAATAAGAAGGTGAGTAGATCTATTGTAAATTTTGTGTAAAGTAAGTTCCAGCTTGACTTCAGATGAAACATCAAAAAGCTCCACAGAAACAGTAAATGTCAGATAATTATAAAATTATGTTGGAACATCAAATTTATTTTTAAATGCCATAAAACCCAAAGATGTATAAACACTGACAAAAACTACATTAAAATAAAGATAAATTCATTATAGTGAAAAAGAACCTAAAGAAATTCAGAAGCCAAGAATGTTCTGAAGAGACAGCCTTGATTTCTGTCAGAGGAAAGAGCTGATTTATATGAGTTATACATCATAAAGGGCCACAAATCAATAAAAGTGGGCAAGCTTTGAACAGATAGCTTATAGAAAAGCAAGATATTCAAGTAACTCAAAATAAGAGAAATGAAACAAAACTATAAGATGCAATATTTTACCTCCCATGCTATCAAACTGTGTTTCCAATGTTTCTGAAAACCTGTCCTTTCATGGAAGCCCAAATTGTATAGTATCTATTGCAAATTGTGTCTAATATATATTAAATGTTAATAGATGTCCATTTTGGCGCCACATATTCAGTTTTAAGGTATACACACACTCTCTCATACACACACAGTCATGAAAATTGTGTATTGATAACATGTCCATTGTGGCATTGTCTGTAACTCTAAAGATTGGAACTACTTATATGTCTATATGGGAGTGGTAATGTAAATTTCAGCATACTTCTACAATGGAAAATTATATAGCCAGAAAATTGAGAAATAGCACAATTTGTAATGACACAGAACTTACTAGATCTATTGTAATGTGGAAAAACTGGGGTGCCAACCAATGAGACTAGGGCACTATTTCTGCAAAAAAAAAAAAATGGAATTCATAATACTTATTGGTATACACATGAGGAACTAGCACTGTTGGTTGATTCTAGGGGAAACTAGGTTTCTGAGATCAGGAATGAGAGGAATACTTATTTTATTCGGTATAAACCTTTGTATCTTTGGAAATTTTACAAGGAGTATGTAATACTTGTTCAGGAGTATAAGAAAAAAAACCAACAATGCTGTTTATGGTGATGATGGTGGTGGTGATGATGACAATGATGATGGTATTTAGGAAATTTTACATTCTTAGAAAAGCATCAACCAGTTCAAAAGAGAGGTGTAATAGTGAGTGGGGGGAAAAACACATATCCTAATCTTGTTTATATTATAGGGTTGAATTCTACTTCCTTAAATTCTTTGAAAAATAAAGTCTGAATAAGAATATGATACAATTCTGAAATCCCAGCTTGCGTGTCTTCGCTTTCCAACTTCAAATTACAGTTTTAGATGTTAGTTGTATAGTGTGTCTGCGGCGTATCTTGATGTTTTTAGACTTCCCTTTCAGCTGATGTTTGCATGCTTTGCTTTTGTTATAATGAACTACTTCCAACTGCACAAGCTTGACATGTTAACACCTCTATTCTAGATACCTGGGCACAGTATTCAGACTTCTTCCAACAACCTCTACGATCCTCACCTTTATGTTGCAGACTGGTTTCTCCATAAAGTCTGGATTTCCTGAATTCTCTAAAGTGGGTTGGGTGGCCCTCCTTTGTGATCTCATTGTACCTATGGCATGATTTTGAAAACTTAAGTTACCCATTGACTCTGTTTCGCTGATGATACCTCACTACTAGGGACAAGTTTATCTTTATCATTGTAATCTTAGTTCCTATTTGCATGTCCAACACTTGATCAGTAACTGCAAAATGATGGTTGAACACATTCCCCACTCTCTAAAGATTCTTTTTTAACAAAAGGTTTATTTATTTATTTTTGAGAGAGAGAGAGAGAGAGAGAGAGAGAGAGAGCAAGCATGAGTGGGGAAGGGGCAGAGAAAGGGGAAGAATGAGAGAATCCCAAGCAGGCTCTGCACTGTCAGCACAGAGCCTGATGTGGAGTTCGAACTCATGAACTGTGAGATCATGACCTGAGCTGAGATAAAGAGTTAGATGCTTAACTGACTGAGCCGCTCAGGTGCCCAGTTCCTGTTTTCTATTATATATCCTCACTAATTATGACAGATGCTTTAAAGGACCCTTAAAACAAAGGGTATAGTTTTTGACATAGAGAACAAAGACAAAAGGAGATGTAGATAAAATTAAATTTCCTCATAACCTGCAGCCCAATGACAAATACTTGAGACAGGGAGAGTATGACATTCCTCCAGGAACTCCCAACTGTGTTAATATTAATGCTTTGCTAGTGGCAGAAACAACCTTACCTCGACAATAGTCAGACTTCCACGATCTTGTAAGTCTTCTTTAATATATGAAAATCCTCTTGGAGACTTTCTTTTTCTCTACCCCTCCCACCTTAAAAGTATGTAATCAATCACTCCTCACAACCCCAGTACAACTCCTTCTCTCCAGGAGTCCTGTCCCTGTGCTTCAATTAAAGACACCTTTTTGCACCAAAAATGTCTCAAGAATTCTTTCTTGACTGTTCACTCCTGAACCCTACATCAAATCACATAAGTTTTAAGATTCTAATACAAAGGGTGTGGAATGAATTAGGACTACAATTCCTAGGAAATAGGACTGTGAGGATATGCATGCTAATTGAGACTTGCTACAGTGTTCTTCCTGAGAGAAGGGCTGATTCATCATGTATTCAGTTCGAGTTTCCTATGACAACTACTCATGAATGACATCACTCACTTTTGACTCACAGGTCAAAGGAAAACATTTAAAGGAAAATATGAAAAGATACTCAACATCACTCATCATCAGGGAAATGCAAATCGAAATGACAAGATATCACCTCACACCTATCAGAATGGCTAAAATCAACAACACAAGAAAAAACAAGTATTGGTGAAGATGTGGAGAAAAAGGAACCCTCGTGCACTGCTGATGGGAATCTACACTGGTGCAACCACTGTGGAAGACAGTACGGAGCTTCCTCAAAAAATTAAAAATAGAACTACCCTACAATCCAGTAATCACATTACTGGGTATTTACCCAAAAAAACATGAAAACACAAATTCAAAGGGATACATGCACCCCTATGTTTATGGCAGCATTATCCGCAACAGCCAAACTATGGAAGCAGCCTGTGTCCACTGATAGATGAAGGGATAAAGAAGATGTGGTATATGATGTGGGAAACAAAGGCAAAAGAAAAAAAATACATTTCCTTACAACTTACAACCTGTTGACAAGTCCTTGAGACAGGCAGAGTGACCTTCCTCTAGAACTCCACTGCCTCAATGATGATACTTGGCTGAGGGCAAAAGGCAATCTTAGCTTAACATTATCCTGACCTCCAGGATCCTGTAAGTCTACTTTAACATATAAAAATTCCTTTGGAAACTTCTTTGATCTCTACCCCCCAAGATATAGGTGGGCAATCCTACTCCAAGCTTATGTGGCCCACTGATATACATCTGAAGGGTCTCATGACTGAGTTTTTACTAAATGGTAATAAATGACCTTTTCCTAACGGCAGCTAGCCCCCTCCAGGTCCTTAAAACCTTGTTTCCAAAATACCTTGGAGATTTATGCTATCTCTAACCCCCGCCCAACCTGAAGGTATATAATCAGTCACTGGTTTCAACCCCAGTGCGACTCTTTCTGCCCACTGGACCTGTCCAATATCTAATAAAAAAGAGATCAATGAAATTGTTGCTGATATCTCTTTATGCTTGTTTATGATCCATCATCCTTGAATTACTCACAATCAGGGAATTTTTCCTATGTGAATATTCCTTTTTTATCTGATAAACCCATGTGCCCTTCTGATGTTTTGAAATTGCAGTTGTTTTCTTCATTCCCACATGGATACATTCTTTCTGATTTTAGTAGTTCTCCATATGTCCTCTCTAACGACTTGACACAGGCATGTTGCAAGGATGTGTAACATTTTTTGTGTGTATAATTTTAGGTAGTGTTTTGGTGAGGGCTTCAAGAAGCTCCAATTAACTACATATACTCTGAACTTCCATTAGGGATTTTAATCAGCTTGTCTATTAAAAAAAATCAAATATATTCATATTCTAGGGTTTTCAAACTGAGCTGTTATTCTTAGGGATAATTTAATGTGACAATGATGAGGAAGCAAAAGGCAAGCTGAGGGCAAAACACAAGATAACACCCTGCAACACCCCCCCCCCCCACCAGGTGGGATATGTGTGACATTCCTTATGTACTCCTGGCTTCCCAAAACAAAGGAAAGGGAAAAACAAATGGTCAACTGATAGAGATCACAGTAGTGTAGGACATGAGTCTCCATCAGTTGGCAACTGTCTTCATGATTTATAAGAAAAAGGCAATCTCCAGAAATCTATAGATGCAACTTCCTAGAGCCCTAACATCACCCTCCTATTCCATAGGATAGAAAATCCTATATAATCAGTCACTCCTCAAAACCCCAGTGCAGCTCTTTCTGCCCACGAGTCCCGTCCCCATGCTATAATAAAAACACCTTTTTGCACTGAAAATGTCTCAAGATTTCTTTGTTGGCCATTGGCTCCTGAACCCTACTTCAAACCACATCAACAAGAAGCAGATTCGATTTTAATTAAAACAGTAATAATAATTATTGAGTGATTAGTACTACATATAAAGTCCAGAAATTAAGCATTTAGGACACCGTGAGACATGTCTGATTAATAACTTGTATCAAAGGTACCAGGAGAAATTCCAGATTAGAACTGTTTCATTACTTTGGTTTTTATGTCAATTTGTGGTGAGGAAAAGAAAAAAATCCTGCAGTTGTCAACTTATAAGGTATTTTATTTAAATGACTTTTTGTTAGTGATCATTGCTAGTAGTGTCTTCATCATTTAAAGGAGATGTACCACACATGTACAGTCTCTAAAACAGACACGAAGGACTACTTTGGAATTTTTGTAAACAGATGTGGAACAGTAAGTGTGAAGTGACCTCATGCCTTCTCATCTTCTAGTTAACTAGATATCTTTATAGAGACAAAGGGACTTACTCGTAATAATATAGATTTGTTAGCCAGTAATACTTTACTGCACAGATATTTGCAGATTCAAGGTCACAGAAAACAAATATGAAAACAAAGCATTGTATTCACCTTGGGCACTGTGATGTGATATAACAAATATACATTTGGTCTTTATCTCAGGTTCCTGGCACAGAGTTTTTAAAACTCTCGGAATTTCCTGAGTCATTGGAATGATTAGAGCACTTTTTTGTTATTCTTAATAATCCTCTTTCAACTACAAGGGAGTTTATGGTAATGGAATAACCTGGGAAGATGAAGGCTGGTAACCAGGGTAACTAATTATGTGATTAGAGGGTTAGGATTTTCAGCCCTTCTCCCCAAGGGGCAACAAGAGGTGAGGGGTTGCAGACTGACTTAATCACCAATCATGCTTGTATAATGAAGCCCCATAAAACCCCTAAACAATGGTGTTTGGAGAGTTTCTGGGTTGGTGAACACATGGAGATCCCGGGATAGTGGTGTGACCTGAGAGGGCATGGAAGCTGTGTTGCTTTATACCTTGCCCTCTGTAGTTCTTCTTCTGGAGCTTTTTCTCTGTATCCTTTATAATAAAACAGTAAACACAAGTGTTTCCCTGAGTTCTCTGCACAACTCCAGGAAATTATCAAACCCAAGGAGGGGATCATGGGAACCTTCAAACTGTCAAGTTGGTCATAAGTACCATAGGCCTGGGACTTGTGATTTTGAAAAAAAAAAAAATTTATGTTTTAACTTATTTCTGAGAGACAGAGAGAGAGAGACTTGCACACACACACAAGTCCCGGGAAGGGGGTGCAGAGAGAGAGGGAGACACAGAATCTGAAACAGGCTCCAGCTGTGAGCTGTCAGCACAGAGCCTGACACGGGGCTCAAACTCATGAACCGCAAGATCATGACCTGAGCCGAAGTCGGACGCCAAACCAATTGAGCTACCCAGGCATCCCAGTGGAACTTGTGATTGATGTCTGAAGTGGTACCGAGCCACTACCCTGTGGGGTCTGATGCTAACTCCACGTAGACACTGTCAAATTGATTTGAATTGTAGGACACCCATGTAGAGTATGAAGAGCTGGAGATGTGGTAGTTAATATGGAAAAAACCCACACATTTAGTGTCAGAAGTGTTCTAGGTGCAGAGGAACAGTTTTCCTTTAGAAAACAAATTAATTTTTTTAGAAAACTCTAAGCTACATTAGTGCATCTGTGGTTAAAGGACCAGGGATGTGTTAGGAATGCCAGTATCTTCTGTTTGTTTCATATTGTGAGGTAAATGAGAGTTAACCACAGTACTGTTTGAAAAAAATAAAAATAAGACACTGAAATCTTTTCCTGCTTGTTGTATCTACTCACCATTCAATTCAGAAAACAGAAACCATCAGAATTCTTGCCAGATGAAGACAAAGTCCTCAGTTCTGTTTGCTGCAGTTTATATGACTGACTTCACAAGGTCATGGAAAGACAGAATAACTATACTCTCTCCTCTAAGAAAAAGTACACAATGTGGTCATCTACATGACAATAATTTAAAAAATTCTCTTTGCTGGAATAGCATATATTATTCATCTTGCCATGTAGTATGTTTAAACACCTAAACAGCAATAGCAAAAGCTAAGCATCATCAGATTTAGAAAAAAATGAGGCAAAACAGGGAAATAATCAGAAAGTAGAGTTGAGAAGATTAGATATTTGCACCTTGCAAAACGTAAGTGCATGGTTTCAATGTCAATAGAGCCAGAGTTCTTAGAAACAGACCTATCTAAAGTCATGTTTCTGAGTCAGTAAATAATAATATTTTAATAAAAAGACAAAATACACACATACACATATACATAAGATGAGACTTTTATTTCAGGTAGCTGTACTCTTCCAATTTATATACACATGTAACTCCCACCAGACTAAAATGGAGAACATTAACATCCCATAAGCTTCCCTTATTCGACTAACCCAAAGTTAACTGCAATTCTGACTTTTATTACTACAGAATAGTTTTATTACAAATTTTGTGATATGAAAACTTTCCCAGAAGGAAAACAGGATGTATTTAATAAGATTAAGAAATATGTTTTGATTTTTTAGAATTAATTAAAAGTTGCCAATTAAAAAAATTTTTTTCAAAGTTTATTCATAATTTTGAGAGAGAGCTTGAGTGAGAGAAGGACAGAGAAAGGGAAAGAGAGAATCCCAAGCACACTCTGCACTGTGTGGAGCCCGACGTGGGGCTTGAACCCATGAACCATGAGATTGTAACCTGAGTTGAAATCAAGAGTCAGATGCTTAACCGAGTGAGTCACCCAGGTGCCCCAAAAATTACCAATTTTAAATGATCATGATGAGCTTGATATGTGATAGGCCTTTTATATGCATTATCTCAAGCTTCACAATCCTTTAGAATTGGGTAGATGATGGAGGAGGTGACAGAGAAAAGAAAGACAAGGGGCAGTTGATTTACACAAGTGTTATGCGGGCAGCTCCTTCTAGTTATTCTGTTTTTCTTCCACTTTCCTAATTTGACAGAGCTGTGAGGTAGGTTACATGCCCTTCTTGCTCCTTATTATGACTTCCAGATCATTTATCCCTTTTTTTAGCCCCCTAGCCCTCCCATAAAAAAAAAAAAAAACCACACAAAATGACAAAGAACAACAAAACGCATAAAGTATCTTTGAAGCACATGTCGTCAGACTCTATTACTCGTTACTCCCTGTTATTCCAGGGGTCCTAGATCTCACAGTCCTTTCATTTACTGAAGATTTTAGCACCTGATTCTTCCCCACTTTACCACTACTCTTGTTAATCTTGGGGCCTTCAGCATCCAGCAGACAGCCATCTAATACCACGACCTCTCGGTCTGTTGACTTTCTCATATCCAAAGTCTTGTCAACCACCTCACCTCAGCCTGGACATTTTTCCAACGGGAACTAAACCTCCCCCATAATCTCAATTGCAAGCATTCCACACAATCAGTCCTCAAGACCTCCTCCCATGCTGCCACAGCAAGTGGCCAATTCTCCTCCCTCCTCTTATTTTATGTTTCAGCAACATTTGACAAAGTTAATCAACCCTCCTTTCCTTCTTAAAGTATTTTATTTTTCTGGCTGCTTCTCTGTCATGCCCTCCTTGTTTTTCTTTATCTCGCCAGTAATTTTTTTTCAGTTTCCAATTCCATATCCTCTGACTTATTAATCTATAAATATTATACTTCTCAGTTTGAGAAATTTTTCTTAAGGACCATGGCTGGAGTAATCATATATAAATACAGTCCTGAAAATTTATATTTTCAGTCCTATCTTTACTCCTGAACTTTAAGCTTTTAAATTTAACTACCCATTTAACATGTCCACCCCTGTTTTCAACAAATATTTCAAATTTAACATATACAAACTAAAAGTCTTTATTTCCCCCATGATCCAATACCTGATCGTCCCATAGAGCCCTGTATCAGTAAGTAATAACTCCTTTAATTCACCCTTGATTCTAATTTTTCTCTCCAGACTTAAATTCAAACCAACAAGTCCTATCAGCTCTAAATTTGAAATACATCTAGAGTCAGGTCCAAGTTCACATCACCATCCACCTGGAATGCTAGACTTCTAACTCAACGATCATGCTCACTCTTGTACCCCTGTATTCCTGGCCTAGCAATATTCACTTTGAAAAAGTTAACTAGAAAATCATATGCACAAAGAGTTGCAATAAAATCATACACTTACAGGTGATTTTCAAAAAGTAAATATGTACTTGCACTATCACTTAAGTTGAGGAGTACATTTTTACAAATACTTTCTGAAGCTCAATCATAGCACCTTGTAATTTCAACTCCTTCCCTTCTCCCACAAGAAAACTATGGTAGACAATTTCTGATGTAGCCCCAATGATCCTAGTATCATTCCACTTCCTACTGTCCACACCCTTGTCACCCTTGTTCTATACTCTCCCCTTCAAGGGTGGACCAAATCTAGTGAACTGCTTCTAAGAATACAACAAAAGTTATGAGACTGTACTTCCATAACTAGGTTATAAACGACTGATTTCTCTTTCTCTCTCTCTCTCTCACTCTCATTCTCTCTCTCATTCTATCTCTCTCTCTCTCTCTCTCTCTCTCTCTCTCTCTCCCCCTCTCCAAGTCTTAAGATGACTGTGGTCCCAATTAGAGGCTCTAAAGCAGAGGATCTAGCTAAACTACACCTGAATTCTTGACATTCTGAGTCTCTGAGATAATAAATGTTGTTTCAAGCCACTGAGTTTTGAGGAAATTTATTATGCAGCAATAGATAACTAATTCAGACAACTTTCATCAGACTCCTAATGCCAGAGACTGCTATGGTCTATTTTTTAACTTTATATAAATTAAATTACATAGGATGTTTTATGTTTGACTTCCTTTGCTAAACATTATGTTTTTAGATTCACTCAAGCTGTTGGGTTCAGTAAAATCATTTCACTTTATAAGCCTATGAAAAATTTTCAATGTGATTGTCCCAATTTTTTACTTTCACTATCAATGTATAAGAATTTCCAATGTTCCCTATAGTCACCATTACTTAGATAGATCCAACTTTTAAATCATAATCATCTTGATGAGTATGGAATTTTAATTACAGGTTTAATTTGTTTTTCTTGGATAACTAGGGAGGTCAAGGACCTTTTCATATCTATTATTTGGATGTCCTCTCTTTGTCATGCATATTCAAGACTAGTATATTTTTCTAACAGACTTTCTTATTGTTGATGTAAAGATTGTTTTCTAGGGGCGCCTGGGTGGCGCAGTCGGTTAAGCATCCGACTTCAGCCAGGTCACGATCTCGCGGTCCGTGAGTTCGAGCCCCGCGTCAGGCTCTGGGCTGATGGCTCGGAGCCTGGAGCCTGTTTCCGATTCTGTGTCTCCCTCTCTCTCTGCTCCTCCCCCGTTCATGCTCTGTCTCTCTCTGTCCCAAAAAAAAAAAAAAAAAAAAAAAAAAAAGATTGTTTTCTATATTCTGAATTTGAGCTGTGTTAGTTCTTAATTTTTATGTAAACTCACCAATTCTTTGTCTACATTTAGTGTTCTGAGTCCTGTTCCCCAATCTGGAGGACGTGAAAATATTATCCTTGATATTTTCTATACACTTTGTTTTTTTCTTTCCTAGTTGGCTCTACAATCCACATGGAATTTTTTTTTTTTTTTTAATGCCAGAATGTATTGACAGTGCACTTGGTTGTTCACTTGGCTTAAAAAGAGAAATGACTGTCAATAAAAAGTTGGCTCTATTTAACTGAAATAATTTTTTTTCTTTTTTTACACTTATACAAATATTCTATAATAGACTTTTGGAAAGTTTTCCCAAAGGCAATTAAGCTTTTTGCTAATTAGGTATATGAAAGCTGGATTTTTTTCTGTTGCCATTTATCTGAACTGGCTAATACCTATTAGCCTTGTAAAAAGTGGCTAAGGATCAACCATATATTCCTCTATTTGTATAAATAAATGCTTAAATAATGTAAAGAAAGCCAGAAAGATGGGCACAAAAATATGGACCTGTTATCCTACTCTGGATGGAGAGATTAGATATGAATCATTTATCTTCTACATAGTTTCTGTATTTTTAACCATGAGCATGTGTTTATTTTATAATTAACCATTTTATAATTCAAAATCAATAAACATATTCCCAATTTTGAAAAAATAATCCATCTCATTTTAAAACACACTGAGATACTAAATAATTTAGATATTGCAACTCAATTATTTATTTAATTGGAAAGTTACTTACTAAAGAGTGACTATATATACAAAATTGTGTTTGTTGTATCAAAGGCCAGTTATTTAAAAGTAGGACACACTGTAAGAACCAGTAGAGTAGAACACAGAAGAGTTTGCATGAGTCGAGGAGAAAGGATGGCTTAGCTTGATGAATAAGTCAAGGGATTACAACCGTTGAAATCTGTATTCTAGGCAAGCAAATAGCCAGTTCAAATAAGCAGACCATCTGTGCAGAGTAACAAAGAATCAAGGCAGTCCTATAATATTTGGAAAGTATTTTACAGCAATCAGAGCTTCAAGTTCAGAACAAAATTCATGGTCAGGGTTCTAGTCCCTCAGAGGTGGACAGCTGTAAAACAGGTCAGGGTGCCATACAAAGCAGTGGTGAGATTTTGTGCAGTTGTCAGCATATGGGCTCAGAAGTGGAGGGCAAAGAAATCCAATCCTGGACTACTCTACTCAGTGGGATACAGGAGTTGAGGCATGAGATAGGAGTCAACTTTTGGATCTGGCAGCACTAAAATATGTTGGTCTTCAGAGACTGAAGTATTTTCTACATCAAGTTAGAGTGTACTTTGAAAATGAATAGGGTGCCTGAGAATGAGGGCTGGGGAGGACAACTAATAGAGCTCAAGGAAGTCCAGGTTGTGGAAAGCAACACTGAATCAGCAGAGCAGGGCTTCCCAGGGAGACCACTTTATCCAGTAGTCTCTTTCAAAGACAAGGAAACTTAGACACTAAGTAGACCTTTCCCATTAAAAACTCAACTTTAGCATTTGTAATATAGCAAAAACCTTGGATTGCGAGTAACTTGTTCTGTACTCTGTTCTGCAAGATGAGAACACATTTCTAATAAATTTTAACTTAATAAACGAGCGATGATGTCTTCCAATATGAGTAGTACATGATGTTGAACATCACATGATCACAACTGAGCCAATGGTTTTTGAAATTCACTTTGATATACAAGTTCTTTGGATTACAAGCATGTTTCCAAAACAAATTATGCTTGCAAACCAAGGTTTTACTGTATTTCACAAATACACCATCAAGAGCTGCTTAGATCTTGTCCTACTTTTACTTCTGTCAGTGGAGACCACACATTTTTGAATTTGCCTTACCAAAAAGTTAATGATCATAAACTTTCTGAATTCTTCACTATTAGAAAAAGTCTTATTTTACACAGACACATAAGTGATATTTTTTCTCGATATAGAATTCTAGGTCAAAATAAAGCGTTTTCTATGGTATCATGGATGGAAAGTTTGATTCTCTTTACATTGTAGGCAAACAGTATTTCATTAAAAACTTTCATTTTCTTTATCCTTGGAATTCAGAAATTACTCCAGGATTGATCTGATGATTTGTCTCTTCAGATGAAGCAATTTTTCTTAGAGTATCTTTTGATAATCATTTAGATTGCTTTTGCTTCTGTTCTTCCATCTGGAACTCCCAAAATGTAGATAATGCACCTCCCGGACCACTCTCTGTGTCTGTTTTCACGTTGTCTCTTTGTCCTTTTGTTCTGCTTTCGAAGATTCCTTGATTTGATTTTATTATTAATCAGTTTTAAGCAGTATCCATTCTTCTTCTTCAGTGCTTCTTTTGATTTTATATGTCAAAGTATGCATCTTTTTATTTTGAGACTATTTTTGTGTCACAAAATAGTCCTTTCTCCATGACAGCCTTCTCATTTAATTAGAGCAAAGTCACATCCATTCTCACTGAGGATGCAAATTAGAATTTCCTAGATTGCTGTTCTGCTCTCCATATTCTCCTTTTTTCAATTTTGTATATTTACCCTGATTGTTTAGCTTAGTCAAGCTCTTTTGAATTACTGATTTACCACAGCTGTCTAAATATATATTTGTATATGTGGTTGATCTATTCTCTCATCATGTCATTGAAAATCCAGATCAGTGTTCCTTAACGAAGGAAGCACTAGTGAATTAGCTCAGCCTAGGTGCCCACCATTATACCAGTAAACTGTGGCCAGTGGAAAAACGATCTATGAGAGGCTATAATTCAATCAACTACCCATCCCAAATTTGTATCACATTTTACAAATATTGCAGATACCACAGGTTACTTGTTCATTCGTCTATTTATTCGTTCATTTTAATTAGTATTTGTTAAGTACCCATTTTATGTTATGTAGCATTTGAAGTGCTAGGGATACAGCTGTCAACAAAACAGGTACAAACAACCCATCACATGGAACGTTCTAATAAATGAAGATACGAAAAAAATAAACATATGAAATAGTAAAATATATCAGATGGTGGTAACTGTTATGGGAAAAACAGAGGGGAGAGATAGAAATTTAGGTCAGAGAAGGAGGGAGGTTTGCAAATTCAATTACAGAGATGCCATGTAGATATCTAAAGGAAGAACTCTGCTATGTAAAAGGAGCAGCCATGTGCAGTGTATTGAACTAAAGAATCTTTGGCGTGTTCTAGGAACAGTAAGAAAGCAGCAGTGTGCAGATGAGTTGAGGAAGAGAGCAGAAGCCAGATTTATTGAGCCAATATAAAGCCTCTGGTTTACAGGTCTTTTAAACATGTAGTGAAGTCACTGAAAACTTTTGGGCAATGAAATTACAGTATCTGACTTACATCGTAAAAAGGACAACAATGGATGCTGAAAGGGGGCAAGAAAGAAAGAATGGAAGGCAGAGAGACCTACTGGAGTTTCCTGCAATAATCTCGACTGGAGATGCTAGAGGCCTATACCAGGGAGACAAGTGGAAAAGTGTTGAAAAGTGGTCAGATTATGGATCTATTTTAAAGGTAGAGCTGTCATTTCCTATATACGTGTCATTAGATAAATAAGCACCTAGATGTCCAATACAGATATCAAATTTTAGAAGTGAAAAAAATGGAGGTAGAATGAAGAGAGGAAGTAAGAAAACACACTTAGCCCAGTTTGGTAAAGTTTATCTAATATTGGTATACTCCAATATCTAAGATAATAAATTCACATTTTCTTAGCTTTAGTTTCTCTAAAAGCAGAGCCTAGAAATAATGGCTTGCTCATTGGTGCTCTAATTGGGAATACAATCCCAGAGAGTAGAAATGAGAAATGGAATGAAATAGGGAAAGGAGGAAAGTCAATAAAAGAATGGGGTGATCAAGTTGGGCACTTCTGGTACAGAGCTGCTTAATTCCACTGGGAGATTTGGGGAGTGTTACAAAATGTATTTCATTTTTTTTTTTAATATTCATTTATTTTTGAGAGACAGAGAGTACACACGAAGAAGGGAAGGGGCAGAAGTACTAAGAAGTACACATGAGCAGGGAAGGGGCAGAGAGAGAGGGAGACACAGAATCCGAAGCAGGCTCCAGGCTCTGAGCTGTCAGCACAGAGCTGGACGCGGGGCTCGAACTCCCGAACTGAGAGATCATGACCTGAGCCAAAGTTGGACGCTTAACCGACTGAGCCACCCAGGTGCCCCACAAAATGTATTTCAAAACTATTCCCCCAAGAAGTTGAAAAAGGAAAGCATGGACGCTTCAGCACCCAACCCTTACTGATTAAGGAGGTCGGACCCATGTTACCTTTGAGTTTTGCAAGAATGAGCGCTAGGCATGTTCTAAGGTTGATCCAGACTGCAGCATCAAAAAAGCCTCAGGGCAGGAAACAAATGGTATAGGTACGAGCCTGAGGCAAAGGGTTCACCAGCATAAAGCCTGTCCCAGCCCATGTGGAATAGGTTGCAACACCAGGACCTAGACTATGAGGTAGAGCCATGAGAAATCTGACGTGGTGCAAAAGGGCTGCCTGTACAGTACAGTGCGCAAGACCACCTGATCCACTTGCTCTCTCCATTAGGATCAGTCAATCATACAGTCCCCTTCAGGGTGTCCTCAGATGGAAACTGCAGGGATTTCATAAAGGAGGTTTAGTGGGAAAAGTTATCTCCTGCTTCAAACAGCAGGCTTTGAGACCATAATTGATATTCTTGACCTCCCTCTTGTTCCATCCATTCTAGATTTCCTTAACCTTCAGCCGGCCCTTTGGATATTTTAAGTTGCTTGTGGATGTGGGGTGAGCATTATTTCTCCCTAGGGAATCTGAACGCTTAGTTATCTTGATTTTTGTTGAGTGGTGGCTGCTGCCATTGCCAGTACAAAAATCAATCACAAACAAAAACAAAAACAAATAAAAAATAAAACAAAAAAACCCACAAGCTATGCTCTATGTTCCAGATATACGCCTCTGTGCATCCACTATATAACTCCAGTCCTCATTGTAATCTGGGTAAATTACTCTGGTCCTATATTTTTGCTTAAAAATTTACCCTAGAATTTAGTGGTTTAAAGCAACAAACATTTTATTACAGCCAATGATTTCACAATCATCTATGTCAAAAATTTGGGCCAGAGTTGGCTGAGTGACACTTCAGCTCCAAGGAGTTCCAACTGAAGATACTCTGGTATTCAGTTAACAGATGGTTTAGAGGGTTCAGGATGGCCTCATTTACATGCTTGGGTCCATCTGGGAATGTCAATTGAAGTGTCTACATTAGTTTTCATCTCTGGTTGTACTAGTCTGTACATTTTCATCTCTAGTTGTACATCTTACATGGCATGCTAGGGATCCCAAAGAACACTGTAAGCCTGTTATTTTTTTCTTTTCATGATTTTCCAAGCAACTAACAAGAGTCCACAATTCTGAAATTCTTATAATTTCCATGGACCCATACTGTTTAAAATCTCAGAGCATAATCTAATGCTCATTTTCAACCTGCACTTTATCTTAATTTACTTACATGTTAGAGATTATCATACCACTTATCACCACTGATGGAGCCCTTATAACTCTTTGCTGAGTAAATTATCCAGTCTGAATACCACCATTAGGGTTGCTTTCTAGGGTCTCCATTATCACCTGTCTTAGTCTGGATACTCCTCAACTCAGAACCTGAGACAAAGGCCTGAGTGAAAACAGTTGTTTTTAGAAAAATGATCCCAGGAAAGGATATAGGGATTAGGATAGAGGATCAGGAGAGTAAAACAGAAAAGGAGGGAAGGTCAATGAAAGAAGAAGTCATTGGGTTGGTCACCAGTGTGAATAATTGCTAATTGATCTCGCCAGAACTTTCTGAGATACTTTATGAAAAGCATCTCAGAATGGAATATACAGGAAAAACAATAGGAAAGAATTTCCTCATTGGCTTCCATTCCTATAAATGTTAACTTCACTTACACTTTGTAGTTGTACATGAAAGAACATCAGGTAAATTCTCATTAGAGCCCAACACTGCAAAAGCATAGAAGAAATGAAGCACCAGCCCAGGGGAGAAACCACTCAATGATACCTATACAAACCTGCAGAAATGGTAACAACGGCAGAGGCTAGAGTAAGATATAAGGCCAATATAATTTAGAATTCCTGTGCAAGAAATTTTCAATACAACTGAGAACCTCAATTCAGGGTATGACATTATATGGCAATTCTAATTCAGTGTTCAGGTTTTTCTATTTACAAAAACCAAATGGAAAATTAATTGCTGGTGCACATAGGGATAGCCCCCAAAGACATTGATGTAGAGAAATCTTCCCTATGGATAGAGCTTCAAACAACAGGGTATCAGTTTTGTATAAAGGTATGAAGTAACAATATACATAGAATTTTGAGCAGTGGCAATGGTTTATCTAGTTGGCCACAGTTTAGAAGGAGCATGACTAGATAATCAGAGATAAGGAAGTCTGAATTAACCTAGACAGTGGTCATATAAAGTATGTGGATCTTTATGTCAACGTTTACTAAAGAGGATACATTTCATAAAGACACTAAGCAATCGGGTGGTTAGAATGACCTGTTCAGTAGATTTGAGCCACTCTTTCTCCTCAGCCACCCATTTCTTCAGAGTAGACTTGGCTGCAGGGATGCAGGATTCATATGAACCTATTAGCCTGAACTCCATCTCACCAAGGCTAATCTCACTGCATGTCAAATGTTTGACCTGAAGGCAAAAGAGATCAATGCTGAACCTTTAATGTGTTACCATCCATTGAGCATACCAACCGGCCACTAAATGACAAGGTTATCACATGTCCCTTTATACCCTGAAGGAGGGAGGGTTTTTGCTTACTGGAATTAGGTGTGAGTATGGATTTGCCGCCCCTGCTTAGAGTGCTTTGGCTACCACCTGCCAAGGACTCATAGAGTCTGATTTATTGTCAAAGATTCCTATTAAACATCACCTTAGACAAGTTTCTGACTTTACCATAAAGAAGTAAAACAAAGTGAATATAACCACAAATCCACTAGTCCTTTCTTATACATCATTGAGAAGCTGTCTGCCTAATAGAATGGCCACTTAAAAGATGTAGCTATGACAACTTCTTGGGGTACCTGGGTGACTCAGTGCATTGACATCCGACTCTTCATTTCAGCTTAGGTCATGATCCCAGGGTCATGGGATCAAGCCCCACATCAGGTTCCATGCTAAGTGTGGAGCCTGCTTAAGATTCTCTCTCTGTCCCTCTGCCCCTCTCCTCCTCCTCCTCTCTCTCCCTCTCTCTTTCTCAAATAAATATTTTTTTAAAAAAGAGATAGCTATGACACATTGAGATGCTGGGCACCATCATTTCAAATGCAATAAAGAGGAGTTCCGGTAGATGGCGGCGTAGGAGGACGCTGGGCTCACCGCGCGTCCTGCTGATCACTTAGATTCCACCTACACCTGCCTAAAGAACCCAGAAAACCGCCAGAGGATTAGCAGAACGGAGTCTCTGGAGCCAAGCGCAGACGAGAGGCCCACGGAAGAGGGTAGGAAGGGCGGCGAGGCGGTGCGCACTCCACGGACTGGCGGGAGGGAGCCGGGGCGGAGGGGCGGCTCGCCGGCCAAGCAGAGCCCCCGAGTCGGGCTGGCAAAAGCGGAGGGGCCGGACGGACTGTGTTCCGACAGGAAGCGCGACTTAGCGTGTGGGAGGTCATAAGTTAACAGCTCTGCTCAGAAAGCGGGAAGGCTGGAGGACAAAGGGAGGGAGAGCTGCTGAGCCCCCGGACGGCAGAGCTCAGCTTGGCAGGGAACAAAGGCGCTCACCAGCGCCATCTCCCCCGCCCATCCCCCAGCCAAAATCCCAAAGAGAACCAGTTCCTGCCAGGGAACTTGCTCGCTCCGCGCAAACACCCAACTCTGCTTCTGCGGAGCCAAACCTCCGGCAGCGGATCTGACTCCCTCCCGCTGCCACAGGGCCCCTCCTGAAGTGGATCACCTAAGGAGAAGCGAGCTAAGCCTGCCCCTCCCGCCCCCGTGCACCTTGCCTACCCACCCCAGCTAATACGCCAGCTCCCCAGCACCACAAGCCTGGCAGTGTGCAAGTAGACCAGACGGGCCACACCACCCCACAGTGAATCCCGCCCCTAGGAGAGGGGAAGAGAAGGCACACACCAGTCTGACTGTGGCCCCAGCGGTGGGCTGGGGGCAGACATCAGGTCGGACTGCGGCCCCGCCCACCAACTCCAGTTATACACCACAGCACGGGGGAAGTGCCCTGCGGGTCCTCACCATTCCAGGGACTGTCCAAAATGACCAAACGGAATAATTCCCCTCAGAAGAATCTCCAGGAAATAACAACAGCTAATGAACTGATCAAAAAGGATTTAAATAATATAACAGAAAGTGAATTTAGAATAATAGTCATAAAATTAATCGCTGGGCTTGAAAACAGTATACAGGACAGCAGAGAATCTCTTGCTACAGAGATCAAGGGACTAAGGAACAGTCACGAGGAGCTGAAAAACGCTTTAAACGAAATGCAAAACAAAATGGAAACCACGACGGCTCGGATTGAAGAGGCAGAGGAGAGAATAGGTGAACTAGAAGATAAAGTTATGGAAAAAGAGGAAGCTGAAAGAAAGAGAGATAAAAAAATCCAGGAGTATGAGGGGAAAATTAGAGAACTAAGTGATACACTAAAAAGAAATAATATACGCATAATTGGTATCCCAGAGGAGGAAGAGAGAGGGAAAGGTGCTGAAGGGGTACTTGAAGAAATTATAGCTGAGAACTTCCCTGAACTGGGGAAGGAAAAAGGCATTGAAATCCAAGAGGCACAGAGAGCTCCCTTCAGACGTAACTTGAATCGATCTTCTGCACGACATATCATAGTGAAACTGGCAAAATACAAGGATAAAGAGAAAATTCTGAAAGCAGCAAGGGATAAACGTGCCCTCACATATAAAGGGAGACCTATAAGACTCGTGACTGATCTCTCCTTTGAAACTTGGCAGGCCAGAAAGGCTTGGCACGATATCTTCAGTGTGCTAAACAGAAAAAATATGCAGCCGAGAATCCTTTATCCAGCAAGTCTGTCATTTAGAATAGAAGGAGAGATAAAGGTCTTCCCAAACAAACAAAAACTGAAGGAATTCGTCACCATGAAACCAGCCCTACAAGAGATCCTAAGGGGGATCCTGTGAGACAAAGTACCAGAGACATCACTACAAGCATAAAACATACAGACATCACAATGACTCTAAACCCGTATCTTTCTATAATAACACTGAATGTAAATGGATTAAATGCGCCAACCAAAAGACATAGGCTATCAGAATGGATAAAAAAACAAGACCCATCTATTTGCTGTCTACAAGAGACTCATTTTAGATCTGAGGACACCTTTAGATTGAGAGTGAGGGGATGGAGAACTATTTATCATGCTACTGGAAGCCAAAAGAAAGCTGGAGTAGCCATACTTATATCAGACAAATTAGACTTTAAATTAAAGGCTGTAACAAGAGATGAAGAAGGGCATTATATAATAATTACAGGGTCTATCCATCAGGAAGAGCTAACAATTATAAATGTCTATGCACCAAATACCGGAGCCCCCAGATATATAAAACAGTTACTCATAAACATAAGCAACCTTATTGATAAGAATGTGGTCATTGCAGGGGACTTTAACACACCACTTACAGAAATGGATAGATCATCTAGACACACAGTCTATAAAGAAACAAGGGCCCTGAATGATACATTGAATCAGATGGACTTGACAGATATATTTAGAACTCTGTATCCCAAAGCAACAGAATATACTTTCTTCTCGAGTGCACATGGAACATTCTCCAAGATAGATCATATACTGGGTCACAAAACAGCCCTTCATAAGTTTACAAGAATTGAAATTATACCATGCATACTTTCAGACCACAATGCTATGAAGCTTGAAATCAACCACAGGAAAAAGTCTGGAAAACCTCCAAAAGCATGGAGGTTAAAGAACACCCTACTAACGAATGAGTGGGTCAACCAGGCAATTAGAGAAGAAATTAAAAAATATATGGAAACAAACGAAAATGAAAATACAACAATCCAAACGCTTTGGGACGCAGCGAAGGCAGTCCTGAGAGGAAAATACATTGCAATCCAGGCCTATCTCAAGAAACAAGAAAAATCCCAAATACAAAATCTAACAGCACACCTAAAGGAAATAGAAGCAGAACAGCAAAGGCAGCCTAAATCCAGCAGAAGAAGAGAAATCATAAAGATCAGAGCAGAAATAAACAATATAGAATCTAAAAAAACTGTAGAGCAGATCAACGAAACCAAGAGTTGGTTTTTTGAAAAAATAAACAAAATTGACAAACCTCTAGCCAGGCTTCTCAAAAAGAAAAGGGAGATGACCCAAATAGATAAAATCATGAATGAAAATGGAATTATTACAACCAATCCCTCAGAGATACAAACAATTATCAGGGAATACTATGAAAAATTATATGCCAACAAATTGGACAACCTGGAAGAAATGGACAAATTCCTAAACACCCACACTCTTCCAAAACTCAATCAGGAGGAAATAGAAAGCTTGAACAGACCCATAACCAGCGAAGAAATTGAATCGGTTATCAAAAATCTCCCAACAAATAAGAGTCCAGGACCAGATGGCTTCCCAGGGGAGTTCTACCAGACGTTTAAAGCAGAGATAATACCTATCCTTCTCAAGCTATTCCAAGAAATAGAAAGGGAAGGAAAACTTCCAGACTCATTCTATGAAGCCAGTATTACTTTGATTCCTAAACCAGACAGAGACCCAGTAAAAAAAGAGAACTACAGGCCAATATCCCTGATGAATATGGATGCAAAAATTCTCAATAAGATACTAGCAAATCGAATTCAACAGCATATAAAAAGAATTATTCACCATGATCAAGTGGGATTCATTCCTGGGATGCAGGGCTGGTTCAACATTCGCAAATCGATCAACGTGATACATCACATTAACAAAAAAAAAGAGAAGAACCATATGATCCTGTCAATCGATGCAGAAAAGGCCTTTGACAAAATCCAGCACCCTTTCTTAATAAAAACCCTTGAGAAAGTCGGGATAGAAGGAACATACTTAAAGATCATAAAAGCCATATATGAAAAGCCCACAGCTAACATCATCCTCAATGGGGAAAAACTGAGAGCTTTTTCCCTGAGATCAGGAACACGACAGGGATGCCCACTCTCACCGCTGTTGTTTAACATAGTGCTGGAAGTTCTAGCATCAGCAATCAGACAACAAAAGGAAATCAAAGGCATCCAAATTGGCAAAGATGAAGTCAAGCTTTCGCTTTTTGCAGATGACATGATATTATACATGGAAAATCCGATAGACTCCACCAAAAGTCTGCTAGAACTGATACATGAATTCAGCAAAGTTGCAGGATACAAAATCAATGTACAGAAATCAGTTGCATTCTTATACACTAACAATGAAGCAACAGAAAGACAAATAAAGAAACTGATCCCATTCACAATTGCACCAAGAAGCATAAAATACCTAGGAATAAATCTAACCAAAGATGTAAAAGATCTGTATGCTGAAAACTATAGAAAGCTTATGCAGGTAATTGAAGAAGATATAAAGAAATGGAAAGACATTCCCTGCTCATGGATTGGAAGAATAAATATTGTCAAAATGTCAATACTACCCAAAGCTATCTACACATTCAATGCAATCCCAATCAAAATTGCACCAGCATTCTTCTCAAAACTAGAACAAGCAATCCTAAAATTCATATGGAACCACAAAAGGCCCCGAATAGCCAAAGTAATTTTGAAGAAGAAGACCAAAGCAGGAGGCATCACAATCCCAGACTTTAGCCTCTACTACAAAGCTGTCATCATCAAGACAGCATGGTATTGGCATAAAAACAGACACATAGACCAATGGAATCGAATAGAAACCCCAGAACTAGACCCACAAACATATGGCCAACTCATTTTTGACAAAGCAGGAAAGAACATCCAATGGAAAAAAGACAGTCTCTTTAACAAATGGTGCTGGGAGAACTGGACAGCAACATGCAGAAGGTTGAAACTAGACTACTTTCTCACACCATTCACAAAAATAAACTCAAAATGGATAAAGGACCTGAATGTGAGACAGGAAACCATCAAAACCTTAGAGGAGAAAGCAGGAAAAGACCTCTCTGACCTCAGCCGTAGCAATCTCTTACTCGGCACATCCCCAAAGGCAAGGGAATTAAAAGCAAAAGTGAATTACTGGGACCTTATGAAGATAAAAAGCTTCTGCACAGCAAAGGAAACAACCAACAAAACTAAAAGGCAACCAACGGAATGGGAAAAGATATTTGCAAATGACACATCGGACAAAGGGCTAGTATCCAAAATCTATAAAGAGCTCATCAAACTCCACACCCGAAAAACAAATAACCCAGTGAAGAAATGGGCAGAAAACATGAATAGACACTTCTCTAAAGAAGACATCCGGATGGCCAACAGGCACATGAAAAGATGTTCAACGTCGCTCCTCATCAGGGAAATACAAATCAAAACCACACTCAGATACCACCTCACGCCAGTCAGAGTGGCCAAAATGAAGAAATCAGGAGACTATAGATGCTGGCGAGGATGTGGAGAGACGGGAACCCTCTTGCACTGTTGGTGGGAATGCAAATTGGTGCAGCCGCTCTGGAAAGCAGTGTGGAGGTTCCTCAGAAAATTAAAAATAGACCTACCCTATGACCCAGCAATAGCACTGCTAGGAATTTATCCAAGGGATACAGGAGTACTGATGCATAGGGGCACTTGTACTCCAATGTTTATAGCAGCACTCTCAACAATCGCCAAATTATGGAAAGAGCCTAAATGTCCATCAACTGATGAATGGATAAAGAAATTGTGGTTTATATACACAATGGAATACTACGTGGCAATGAGAAAGAATGAAATATGGCCTTTTGTAGCAACGTGGATGGAACTGGAGAGTGTGATGCTAAGTGAAATAAGCCATACAGAGAAAGACAGATACCATATGGTTTCACTCTTATGTGGATCCTGAGAAACGTAACAGAAACCCATGGGGGAGGGGAAGGGAAAAAAAAAAAAAAAAGAGGTTAGAGTGGGAGAGAGCCAAAGCATAAGAGACTGTTAAAAACTGAGAACAAACTGAGGGTTGATGGGGGGTGGGAGGGAGGGCAGGGTGGGTGATGGGTATTGAGGAGGGCACCTTTTGGGATGAGCACTGGGTGTTGTATGGAAACCAATTTGACAGTAAATTTCATATATTAAAAAATAAAAAAAAAATAAAAAAAAAATAAAAATAAAAAACACACACAAAAAAAATAAATAAATAAAAATAAAAAAAAATCTAGAATTAATAGAATAGGGGGAGATATTAAGTATTAATTATGACCATGAAATCAGTTGCAACAGTGAGGACTGTACCTTAGATTTTCCGTGTGTGTGTGTGTGTGTGTGTGTGTGTGTGTGTGTGTGTTGAAGAAGACTGACCACCAAACTGAAGAAGCAATGATGGAAAAGAGTCAACTTTATATGAGATACAAGAGGATCTGAACAATACAAAATATGGACTTACAGATGCTGTGAGTGCCCCACTTATGGTTCCTTGTCACTTACCATTTCTGTATTCCCTGTGGAGCCTTACTATATAACCTAAGACTCTCCATCTGAGGGTCTTTTCTTGACCTTCACATGGGGCAGGCCAGAAGTGTTAGGGGGTTATATTCACAGGAGAGGTCCCCATCCAATAATGGAAGGAAGTACCTCAGATTTCTCACCCATCCTAGAGGGTATTTGGAAGCAGGTTTTACACTGTTTCCTAGAGTTATCTCAGGAGATTTGAGCCCCTGGTCCCAAAAAAGGGACTCACAAAATAGGTTTCAATTTATTAGTTTCCTTCCCTTCCACTTTTCAATTTATCACTCTGCTACCATGCTTCTTAGGATCACCTTCCAAATAAACTCTTGCTCTAAAATACTTGCTTCGGGAACTGCTTCTAAGGAAGTACAGCCTAAGAGCCTCTTTATTCTTTATAAAATAGAGATAAAATTAGCTATATAATAGAATTGTTGTCAGGATAAATTGAGATATTTAAAGTGTCTAGATCTTGTAATCCAATTAATAAAAAGAAATGATTATGGTGATGATGATTATGATGATGATTCCGTCAGCAAATACAGAAATAGTACAATGAAGTGGTTCAGGGTACTTGAATTTGAATCTTAAGATCTATTTATTTGCAGTTGTATGATTTTGGACACGTTAGTAAATCTCTTGTTGCCACAATTATTGTATAATTGGGAGCAAATATTTGTTACAATAATAAAAATAGGGTAATTTATATAAAATAGTGAGCACTCTGTATGGATCATAGCACATATTTAATAATGTTCTTACTATCATTTATTATATCTTATGTGCCAAGAGTTTTGTCCTTTCCTGTGGGATGAAGTTCTCAGCTACTGAACCCACTGTAAAAGCAATAAACTTAGTCTTATGTATATCTAATATTTTGGGAAATTAAACTTCAGAAAGTATGTGTAGTTTCTCCCTGCTCTGCCTCCAAACTTCAGATTAATATCATTATACTGCAAGCTGGGTAAAATACCATATACTTGGAAAACTTGGGAGCCATTTAGAGATCATGACATAGGAATCTCTGGAACTCACCTACTCCCACAGATACATCTAGTCAGCTATATATAGGAAAATTCCCTCTGAAAGAATCCCAAAAACTAGCTGGGTGACTCTTACACTGTAGGCAATTGAGAAAAGACCCACATGGAAACAGGTAAGTGAAGCTAAAACACAATCTTTCCAAAAATCCCACCCCTTGCAACAACACACAATTGGGAGGGAACTCACATCTTCCAGCTTCTCCTGGAGAAGTGAAGGATTTGGACCCCACATCCAGTGCCCAACTTTCAAGACTTCCATCTGAGAGATGGACCTCTAAAACATCTACCTTTAAAGGCTAACAGTGCTTTGCATCCATGAGACCCACGAGGCTCTAACAAACTCAGAGACAGTTCTTAAATGGTTCAGGTGAACTCACCATGGCTAACCTCCCAAGGCCCACTGCATAGGCAGCAAACTGAAATGCACCAGTCTTTCCATGAAAGAACCATTTGCTTATACTAAGGCTTTGGCCTGAGGGGCAGGATTCTAACTTAAAACACATCGAGGGGCCAATTTCAATATTCTCCAGAGATTGCAGAAGCCAATGGGTGCCATCTTCACCTTCTCCCTCTGCCTTGCTCTAAGTCACAGGTGTCTCCTAGAAAGGAGACTGTGTATATGTCTCATCCCCCAGTTTCACAGCTACTGCTTATAGAATACTCGTTGATCACCTGGCTATGGTGGGCAGAAGAGCTTACATTCATAGGTCCCACAGAACTGTAATAAATAGAGAAAGAGTTCTTAACTGGACACCCCACCACCACCATGGTGCAGCACAGAGGCAGTAGACACAAATGCCCAGTCTTTCAATGAAAGAGGCCTATTTACTTATATTAAAAGCTGTGTTCTGAGGGGCAGGATTCTAATTTAACACGCATCATGAGGCCCACTGCAATCCTCTCTAGAGACCAGAAGGCAAGCAGGCACCTCTTTGCCCTCTCCCTCTGCCCTGTCCTAAGTCACCAGTGTTCTGAGGAAAGAGCTTGTGCACCTGTCTGGCACCCTGGCTTTTGTGGCTGCCACCCAGACAGAGGACACATCCCTTAATAGCCTGGCTCTAGTGGCCAGTGGGGCTTGTGTTCATGGGATCAACAGGATGGTAATAAACAAAGAAACAGTTCTTAACTGGCTATCCCCTCAGGACTCAGCGCAGAAGGAACATACAGAAACACCCATCTTCCAGCATTTCCTTAACAGAGGTATACCTGTATATTTTAAAAGTTTCTGCTTGAGAGGCTGGCTTCCAATTAGCTGCATCTAGGTGCTGACAGAGATCCTCCCCTTTGGGACAATGACAGGTATTGGCACACCCTCAACACCTGAGAGCCACTAAGAAAAAAGAAGGCTGCTTAGATCATCACAAAGGTTTGAACTAGGTACAGGTTAAACAGTAAGGTTTATCTCCCACATGAGACAACTTTTTCAAGACTGGGAGAGGTGACTGTTTTATCTAATGCATAAAAACCAACACACAGAGTCAAGGAAAATGAAGAAAATGACTGTTTTCAAGTGAAAGAAATGATAAAACCTTGGAAAAATAAATTAATGAAACAGAGATAAACAATTTACCTGATAAAGAGTTCAAAATAATAGTTATAGGGGCACCTGGGTGGCTCAGTCGGTTGAGCGTCCGGCTTTGGCTCAGGTCATGATCTCATGGTTCGTGAGTTCGAGCTCCACGTCAGGCTCTGTGCTGACCGCTCAGAGCCTGGAGCCTGCTTCGGATTCTGTGTCTCCCTCTCTCTCTGACCCTCCCCTGTTCATGCTCTGTCTGTCTCTGTCTCAAAAATAAAAAAAAAATAATAATAATAGTTATAAAAATGTTCACTGAGGTCAGGAGAACAATGCATGAAAAAAAATGAGAATCTCAAAAAAGAGATAGAAAATATAAGAAGATACCAAGAGTAAATTACAGAACTGAAAAAAAATGCAATAATTGGACTGAAAAATTCAATTAGAGGAGTTCAACATCAAAGTAGGTGAAGCAGAATAAAGCATCAGCATCAGACTTCTGGGTAAGATGGTGGAATACGAGGACCCTAAACTCATGTGGTCCCATGGATATAGATAAATAACATTCTCATAAGAGCAAACAACCCAGAAAAGGGCCCAAAGACTGGCCAAACAAACTCAACAACTAAATATGGAGAAGAGGCCCCATCGAAGAGGTTAAGAAGATTGAGGACTTGATGGGAACCTAAACCCCATGGGTCTGACCACTAGAGGGAGGAGGCTGCAAGTGCAGAGAGGGGTGAGAAACAGACAATCACAATGGGGAGGCTGCAAGGGGAAGAGGAATCCCCATAGCATTCTGTTTGGAAATTGGAGAGGCCAAAATTTCATGAGTGCTTACAACCATTGGGATGTAAAACCTGGAACTTTAAAAATCAGCAGGCTGGGCTCTGAGAGAGCCCAGTGGGTGATGGGCAGATGAGCCCCTGCCCTTAAAGAGACAGCACAGCAAACGGCCCACTAAGACACAACTTGAAAGCAGCATTTTGAAAGGCACTTACTTATGCAAGGGAGAGTGAGTTACTAATCCCACTTTGCTGAGGGACTTCTCCAGGAAGAAAGGAGCTAGCAGGCATCATTTCCCTCTCCTGCCCTCAACATTAAACACACAGCCACCCATGGGAACAAGTGGGACATGCATTCACTACCTGAGTTGTTTACACCACACCCTGCCTCAGTCCTGGTGTTGTGGATCCCTCCCCACTGCCCAGAAGACCCACACAAACTTTGCCAACACCGCATCTCCCAACATTCCTGGAAGGACAAGAGCACCTTGTTAAAACTGTATGTCCCATCCTTGCATGTTCTGTAGAGCAACCTCAGCAGGCCCTGGTTTCTGCAGTGGCTACACATCCCCTGCGGAGGAGGATGAGCACCCTGCCCCCTCAACCCACGCACCCATGCTTTGTGGAGCAGCCCTGACAGCCCCAGTGTCCACACAGTTGCATGTTTCCTGTGGAGGAGAACCAGTACCCCCAAGTTATAAGTGTGTGACCTACCCACTACTTTCAAGAGCAAGAGGCAGAGTTGACTTTCCTAACACAGACAAACAGACACAGAGTGTTAGGCAAAATAAAGAGATGTAAGAATGTCACAAATGAAAGAACAGGAAAAAAAATCACAGCAAGAGACCTAAGCGAAACAGAGATAAGTAACATGCCCAATAAAGAATTTAAAGTAAGGATCATAAAGATACTCACTAAAATTGAGAAAAGAGTGAAGTACATCAGTAAGACCCTTAAGAAATAGAAAACATAAAAAAGAATCAATAAGAGAAGAAGAACACAATAAATTAAATTAAAAATACACTTGCAGGACTAAATAGGTTGCAAGAAGTAGAGAAATGAATTAATGAACTAGAAGACAGAGTAATGAAAAGTAATCAATCTGAACAAATGAAAGAAAAAAATTATGCAAAATAAGAATAGACTTAGGGAACTCAGTGATTCCATCAAGCATAATCATATTTGCATTACAGGGATCCCAGAAGGAGAAGAGAAAGAAAAGGGGGCAGAAAATTAAAAGAGGTAATAGCTGAAAACTTCTCTAATCTGGGGAAAGAAACAGATATCCATATCCAGAAAGCATAGAGATTCCCCCAAGTAAATAAACCAAAGGAGGCCCACACCAAGATACATAGTAATCAAACTGGAAAAATTAGTTTAAAACATTTTTTTAAGCAGCAAAAGAAAGAAGACAGTTACATAAAAGAGGAAACCTCAAAAAGTTATCAGCTGATTTTTCAGCAGAAACTATACAGGCCGGGGTGAGGGGTGTGTGTGTGTGTGATGATATAGGGAAAGTGCTGAAAAGAAAAAATCTACAGCCAAGAATACTCTATCCAGAAAGGATATAATTTAGAATAGAAGGTGAGATAAAGCGTTTCTCAGACAAACAAAAACTAAAGAAGTTCCTGACCACTAAACCAACTTTACAAGAAATGTTAAAGGGGACTCTTTGAGTAGAATATAAAGACCAAAAGTGAGAGTATGAAAAGTAGGAAACACAAAAGCAATAAACATAAGTATTTCTATAAAAAAAGAGTCAAGGGATTTGCAAAATAAAAGGATGTAAAATATGATAACATATACCTAAAATGTAGGAAGGGGGGAGAGTAGTAAAGAATGGGTTCAAACTTAAGTGACCATCAACTGCTCTGTGCAAAAGATGTTATATACAAACCTAATGGTAACCACAAGTCAAAAACCAGTAATAGATACGCAAAGAATGAAGAGAAAGGAATTCAAGTGTATCACTAAAGAAAATCAGCAAACCATGAAAAAGAGCAAGAGAAGCAAGAACCAGAGTAAAATTACAAAGACAACCACAAAACACATAACAAAATGGTAATAAATACATATCTATCAATAATTACTTTGAATGTAAATGGACTAAACACTCCAATCAAAAGACATAAGGTGATAGAATGGATTAAAAAAAAAACAAAAACAAAAAAACAAGACTCAACTATATATTGCCTACAAAAGACTCATTTCAGACCAAAAGACACCTGTAGATGGAAAGTGAGAGGATGGAGAAGTATTTATCATGCAAATGGATGTCAAAAGAAAGTTAAAGTAACAATACTTATATCAGTCAAAATACACTTTAAAACAAAGACTGTAACAAGAGACAAAGAAGGACACTATACAATAATAAGGGGACAATCCAACAAGAGGATATAATAATTCTAAATATTTATGGACCAAACTTAGAAGTAGTCAAATACATAAGAGTTAAAAACAAACATAACAGAAATAATCGATAGTGATAAAATAATAGTAGAAGACTTTAACACCCCACTCACATCACTGGACAGATCATCTAAACAAAAAATCAACAAGGAAATGGTATCTTTGAATGACACACTGGACAAAATAGATTTAATTGACATATTCAGAACATTCCATCCTAAAACAGCAGAAGACATATTCTTTTCAAGTGTACATGGGACATTCTTCAGACTAGATCACATATTAGGCCACAAAACAAGTCTCAACAAGTTCAAAAACATTGAAGTCATACCATGCATCTTTGCTGACTACAATGCTATGAAATTAGAAAGTAACATAGGAAAAAATCTGGAAAGACCACAAATTCATAGACGTTAAATAACATGCTACTGCACCATGAATGGGTCAAACAAGAAACCACAGAAATCAAAAAGTATATAGAAACAAATGAACACGACCGACAGTCCAAAACCTTTCTGATGTGGCAAAAGCAGTTCTAAGAAGAAAGGTTATAGCAGTACAGGCCTACATCAAGAAGCAAGGAAAATCTCAAATGAACAACCTACCCTTACATGTAAAGGGGATAGAAAAAGAAAAACAAACAAAACCCAAAATTATCAGAAGGAAGAAAATAATAAAGATCAGAACAGAAATAAATGATGTAGAAACTAAAAAAACCAAAAGATCAATGAAACCAGGAGCTGATTTTTTGAAAAGATCAAAAAAACCCACAAAACTGATAAAGCTCTAGCTAGACTAAAAAAAACAAGAGGACTCAAATAAACAAAATCACAAATTAAAGAGAAAGAACAATCAACATCACAGTGAATCAAACAATTGTAAGTAGATATTATAAAAAACTATTTGCCAACAAATTAGACAACCTAGAATGGATAAATTTCTAGAAACATATAAACCATCAAAACTAAACAGGCGGAAATCAAATTGGAACAGACTAATTACCAGCTAGAAAATTGAATCAGTAATCAAAAAACTCCCAAGAAACAAAAGTCCATGACCAGACGGCTTCATGGGTGAATTCTACCAAACATTTAAAGACGAGTTATTACCTATCCTTTACAAAGTATTCCAAAAAATAAAAAAAAAGAATAAAAACTTTCAAATTCATTCTATGAGGCCAGTATCACCCTTATAACAAAACCAGATAAAGACAGTAGAAAAAAAGAGGACAGGCCAGTATCTCTTAAGAATGTAGATGTAAAAATACTCAACAAAATACTAGCAAAGGAAATCCAGCAATACATTAAAAAAACAACATTCACCACAATCAAGTGAGATTTATTCCTGGGACACAAGGATGTTTCAACATTTGGAAATCAATCAAAGTGATACGTCACATCAATAAGAGAAAGGATAAGAACTGTATAATTTCAATAGATACAGAAAAAAGCATTTGACAAAGTACAACACCATTCATGATAAAAAGCCCTCAACAAAGCAATTTTGAAGGAACATAGTTCAACAGAATAAAGGCCGTATATGAGAAACCCACAGTGAACATCATACTCAATGGATAAAACAGAGCTTTTCCCCTAAGGTCAGGAAAAAGACAAGGGTGTCCAAGCCCACCACTGTTATCAACATAGTACTGGAAGTTCTAGCCACAGCAATCAGACAACAAAAAGAAATAAAAGACATCCAAATTGGTGAGGAAGAAGTAAAGCTTTCACTTTTTACAGATGACATGATACTACTGAAAACCCTAAAGACTCCACCAAAAAACCACTAGAACTGATAAATGAATTCAGTAAGACTGTAGGATACGAAATCAACATACAGAAATCCACTGCATTTCTATGCACTAATAATGAAGGAGTAGAAAGTGAAATTAAGAAAACAACCCCATTTACAACTGCACTAAAAATAATAAAATATATAGGAATATACTTAACCAAAGAGATGAAAAACCTGTACTCTGGAAACTATAAAACATTGATGAAAGAAATTGAAGATGTCACAAATGGAATGACATTCCATGCTCACGGATGGAAGAATAAATATTGTTAAAATGTCTGTACTACTCAAAGCAACCTACACATGTAATGCAATCCCTATCAAAATACCAAAAGCCTTCTTCCCAAAACTAGAACAACAATTCTAAAATTTGTGTAGAACCACAAAAGACCCCAAATAGCCAAAGCAACCTCGAAAAAGAAAAACAGAACTGGAGATTTCACAACTCCAGACTTCAAGTTATATTACAAAGCTATAGTGATCAAAACAGTATGGTATTGGCACAAAAAGAGATACATACATCAATGGAACAGAATAGAAAATCCAGAAATACACTTCAATTATATGGGCAATTAATCTTAGACAAAGGAAGAATGAATAAAGAATGGGTAAAAGACAGTCTCTTCAGTAAATGGTGTTGGGAAAACTGGACAGCTACATGCAAAAGAATGAAACTGGACTATTTTCTTAAACCATACACAAAAATAAACTCAAAATGGATTAAAGACCTAAATGTGAGACCTGAAACCAAAAACTCCTAGAAGAGAGCACAGGCAGTAATTTCTCTGACATTGGCAGTAGCAACGTCTGTAGTGAGGTTTTTTCTAGATAGGTCCCCTGAAACAAGGGAAACAAAAGCAAAAGATACTATTAGGATAACATCAAAGTAAAAAGATTGTGCACAGCAAAAGAAACAATCAACAAAACTAAAAGACAACCTATGGAATGGGAGAAGATATTTGCAAATGACATACCCTATCAAGGGTTAGTATCTAAAATATATAAAGAACTTATAAACTCAACACCCAAAAAATAAATAATCCAATTAAAAATTGGGCAGAGGGGGCACCTGGGTCACTCAGTTGGTTAAACATCTGACTTGAGCTCAGGTCATGATCTCACAGTTCGTGAGTTTGAGCCCCATGTCAGGATCTGTGCTGACAGACCGCAGAGGCTGGAGCCTGCTTTGGATTCTGTGTCTCCCCCCTCTATCTGCCCCTCCACCGCTTATGCTCTGTTTCTCTCTCTCTCAAAAATAAATACATATTTTTAAAAATGGGCAGAAAACACTAACATTTTTTCCAAAGAAGACATACAGATAGCCTATAAGCACATAAAAAGATGCACAATATCCCTCATCATCAGGAAAATGCAAATCAAAACCACAATGAGATATCATATCACATCTGTCAGAATGGCTAAAATCAAAAACAAGAAACAAATACTGGCAAGGATATGGAGAAAAAGGAACCCCTGTGCACTGTTGGTAGGAATGCAAACAGGTGGAACCACTGTGGAAAACAGTATGGAGGTTCCTCAAAAAGTTAAAAATAGCTACGCCTGAGTGGCTCAGTCCAACTCTTGATTTCAGCTCAGGTCATGATCCTAGGGTCATGGGAACAAGCCCTGCAATAGGCTCTGTGCTGAGCACGGAACCTGCTAAAGATTCTCTCTTTCTCTTTCTCTCTCTCTCTCCCTCCCTCCCTCCGTCCCTCTGCCCCTCTCCCCACCTCTCACGCTCTCTCTCTCAGAAAGAAAAAAAAAGAAAGTTAAAAATAGAACTACCCTATGATCCAGTAATTGCACTACTGGGTATTTTCCCAAAAAATACAAAAACACAGATTCAAAGATATACATGCACCCCTATGTTTATTGCAGCATTATTTACAGCAGCCAAACCATGCAAGCAGCCCAAGTATCCATAGATAAATGAATGCATAAAGGGGATGTGTACATATATACAATGGAATATTATTCAGCCATACCAAAGAATGAAATCTTTTCATCTGCAACAACATAGATGGATCTAGAAAGTATATTGCTAAGTGAAATAAGTCAGAGAAAGACATATGATTTCACTCATATGTGGAATTTAAGAAATAAAACAAACAAAGGAAAAAAGAAAAAAGACAAACCAAGAAACTCTTGACTACAGAGAACAAACTGATGGTTACCTGAGCAGAGGTGGGTGGCAAGTGGGTGAAATAGGTGAAAGGATTAAGGAAGGTACTTTTCATGATGAGCACTGTGTGGTGTATGCAATTCTTGTATCACTATACTGTGCACCTGTAACTGATAAAACACTGGCCATTAACAATACTAGAATTAAAATAAAACTAATACAAAACGCAAGAAAGAATCACCAAACTCAAAGATAGGGCACTGGAATTCATCCAGTCAGAGAATAGGATTTAGAGGGAAGGAGGAAGTAGCAGATTGTATTTATCTAGGCTGAAATTTCCTCACAGAGATTATGATGTTTTTGCTTGTTTGTTTCTTGCTTGTCTTTCAACACTGCAGTATGCAGTAGATATTCAAAGTGTTTGGTTTGAATATTTGCCTGACTTATGAAAGATGCAGTTATAAAAAAAAACTGCTGACCCACTAATGACTGATCATTTTCTAAGTTCTTAAAATTTTTTCAGCATTTATCTCTTAACTCAGGAGGTTAATTTTCTTTTGTCATTGAAAGTATACAATTTATTCTCTGTGTTGCATAGCATGGCTGCTTCCTTAAAAACAAACAAAAATAGAGAGAGTTCCGGAAGATGGCGGCGTAGGAGGACGCTGGGCTCACCGCGCGTCCTGCTGATCACTTAGATTCCACCTACACCTGCCTAAAGAACCCAGAAAACCGCCAGAGGATTAGCAGAACGGAGTCTCCGGAGCCAAGCGCAGACGAGAGGCCCACGGAAGAGGGTAGGAAGGGCGGCGAGGCGGTGGGTGCTCCACGGACTGGCGGGAGGGAGCCGGGGCGGAGGGGCGGCTCGCCGACCAAGCAGAGCCCCCGAGTCTGGCTGGCAAAAGCGGAGGGGCCCGACGGACTGTGTTCCGACATCAAGCGCGACTTAGCGTCTGGGAGGTCAGAAGTTAACAGCTCTGCTCAGAAAGCGGGAAGGCTGGAGGACAAAGGGAGGGAGAGCTGCTGAGCCCCCGGACGACAGAGCTCAGTTTGGTGGGGAACAAAGGCGCTCGCCAGCGCCATCTTCCCCGCCCATCCCCCAGCCAAAATCCCAAAGAGAACCAGTTCCTGCCAGGGAACTTGCTCACTCCACGCAAACACCCAACTCTGTGCTTCTGCGGAGCCAAACCTCCGGCAGCGGATCTGACTCCCTCCCGCTGCCACAGGGCCCCTCCTGAAGTGGATCACCTAAGGAGAAGCGAGCTAAGCCTGCCCCTCCTGCCCCCGTGCACCTTGCCTACCCACCCCAGCTAATACGCCAGCTCCCCAGCACCACAAGCCTGGCAGTGTGCAAGTAGCCCAGACGGGCCACGCCACCCCACAGTGAATCCCGCCCCTAGGAGAGGGTAAGAGAAGGCACACACCAGTCTGACTGTGGCCCCAGCAGTGGGCTGGGGGCAGACATCAGGTCGGACTGCGGCCCCGCCCACCAACTCCAGTTATACACCACAGCACGGGGGAGGTGCCCTGCAGGTCCCCACCACTCCAGGGACTATCCAAAATGACCAAACGGAATAATTCCCCTCAGAAGAATCTCCAGGAAATAACAACAGCTAATGAACTGATCAAAAAGGATTTAAATAATATAACAGAAAGTGAATTTAGAATAATAGTCATAAAATTAATCCCTGGGCTTGAAAACAGTATACAGGACAGCAGAGAATTTCTTGCCACAGAGATCAAGGGACTAAGGAACAGTCACGAGGAGCTGAAAAATGCTTTAAACGAAATGCAAAACAAAATGGAAACCACGACGGCTCGGATTGAAGAGGCAGAGGAGAGAACAGGTGAACTAGAAGATAAAGTTATGGAAAAAGAGGAAGCTGAAAGAAAGAGAGATAAAAAAATCCAGGAGTATGAGGGGAAAATTAGAGAACTAAGTGATACACTAAAAAGAAATAATATACGCATGATTGGTATCCCAGAGGAGGAAGAGAGAGGGAAAGGTGCTGAAGGGGTACTTGAAGAAATTATAGCTGAGAACTTCCCTGAACTGGGGAAGGAAAAAGGCTTTGAAATCCAAGAGGCACAGAGAACTCCCTTCAGACGTAACTTGAATCGATCTTCTGCACGACATATCATAGTGAAACTGGCAAAATACAAGGATAAAGAGAAAATTCTGAAAGCAGCAAGGATAAACGTGCCCTCACATATAAAGGGAGACCTATAAGACTCGTGACTGATCTCTCCTTTGAAACTTGGCAGGCCAGAAAGGCTTGGCACGATATCTTCAGTGTGCTAAACAGAAAAAATATGCAGCCGAGAATCCTTTATCCAGCAAGTCTGTCATTTAGAATAGAAGGAGAGATAAAGGTCTTCCCAAACAAAAACTGAAGGAATTTGTCACCATGAAACCAGCCCTACAAGAGACCCTAAGGGGGATCCTGTGAGACAAAGTACCAGAGACATCACTACAAGCATAAAACATACAGACTCACAATGACTCTAAACCCGTATCTTTCTATAATAACACTGAATGTAAATGGATTAAATGCGCCAACCAAAAGACATAGGGTATCAGAATGGATAAAAAAACAAGACCCATCTATTTGCTGTCTACAAGAGACTCATTTTAGATCTGAGGACACCTTTAGATTGAGAGTGAGGGGATGGAGAACTATTTATCATGCTACTGGAAGCCAAAAGAAAGCTGGAGTAGCCATACTTATATCAGACAAACTAGACTTTAAATTAAAGGCAGTAACAAGGGGCGCCTGGGTGGCGCAGTCGGTTAAGCGTCCGACTTCAGCCAGGTCACGATCTCGCGGTCCGTGAGTTTGAGCCCCGCGTCAGGCTCTGGGCTGATGGCTCGGAGCCTGGAGCCTGTTTCCAATTCTGTGTCTCCCTCTCTCTCTGCCCCTCCCCCGTTCATGCTCTGTCTCTCTCTGTCCCAAAAATTTAAAAAAAAAAAAAAAAAAAAAAAGGCAGTAACAAGAGATGAAGAAGGGCATTATATAATAATTACAGGGTCTATCCATCAGGAAGAGCTAACAATTATAAATGTCTATGCACCAAATACCGGAGCCCCCAGATATATAAAAACAAACAAAAATAGTATATTCACAAAATTCATACATACTTTGGGGTTATATTCACTGTAACTGTGGACTTATGGTTTCTCACAGCCCTAAGGACAAGACTTGGAGTATTAAAAAAAATTGCAAATAACCGCAATCTCCAAGTTGCAGTCTCAAAGGTTGCAAAACAGTCTCTTCCACTAATACATGCAGTTTCTGAGAATTCAGGCCAAATACACCCAGCTTGTTCAGTGAGAAATATTCAGGAAGTTACCGTTGAAACGACTTACTGAGCTTGCTTTGTGGTTTTAGTTTCTGTAGTGAGGTTTTGAAGACTTACCACTTTTGGTTTTTATTTCATGTTCTAATCACCTGACCTCTGAAGGTCTGGGGGAGTGGGTGGTGGTAAGAAATCCCCAGGACCGGGTAAGAAGTATATCAGAAACCAACACAGCTAAACTGAGGAACAAGGGACTCCTGGCACATTTTCATGTAAGCAGCAGAATTTCTTACCTGCTCTAAAGTATCTCTGCTACTAATTTTACAGTTAAGGTAAGATTGGGGCAAGGGTGGAGAAGATTTGCCAGTGGTCAGAATGTTTTAAAAACTTTCTATCCAGGATATGCAGCCGAAACCTGATGTGCACCATTAGATGTCATTAAAGACTAAATTGTGGTGTTGTAAGACAGGTGGCAGAGTTCCTCAAGCCCCAGCTATGTCTGCTTACTGATGGATTAGACATGTGCATGTGTGGGGACTAAACCAACAATCTGAAATGTCTTAACACTGTTTTCCTCCCTTTGCCACCTTAGGATCTATGGAGATCATAACTGCCACTTATGTTACCTTTGTCTTTTGATAAAACCTGATTAAGTTACCTCAAGCTGCAGCCTGAATGTTTGAAGAATTGTGACTGTATTATTTTTGTGAGAAAGAGAAATGAATGAGACGCAATGCAAACAGCTTGCTTACATTGTTAAAAATGGAAAAAGAAAAAAATTGAAACTCGGAGTGAACAATGAAGAGGTTTAATGAAAACAGCTGCACATTTTTAGTCATAGTCTTGTACTTTGAAGGTGGATTTCTTCCTTTAGAAATAGTACTGGATTAATTGATTTTCACTTCTTGGCTCACACTCATTCCTTAAAGCTTTTTGTGCTAGGTTCTATTTCTACTACTCTATTGCCTCTACTATTATGGAATCACTTCAGTCCAGTTGCCCAACTCGACCCGTCCATAGTGTCTGGCAATTTTGATCGCTCCTTAGAACTCACACCTTTGAATTTCTTATCATGGCACATACTTCAGGCATCTCCTTCTTGTTTGATTTCCGCTTGTCTCCTTGCTAAGAGCTTTTCCTCCTCCTCCAAACTCAAACCAAAAACAACACAAAAGCAAAAAGCAACAATTACAAACAAAACCAACTAGACTTGTTTGGCTGAAAACAGATGGTTTCTTCTAGATACCTCATCACTTAGTACTTCTGAACTTTTTCTCCTATATTTCCTCACATTTTCCTTCTTTATACTTTTTCCCCATCTCCTGCAGCTCTCTTTTTTTAAGCTAGCAGTTATACTGGTACATACAACTATTTTATTTACTTCCATTTTTTCACAAACAGGCTAAGAGTGTTGAGTAGAAATGCCAGCATCATACAGATAGCCAGTTGTAGGGCTGGTACTGAAAATCAAGTCTGCCTTACTTCAAAGCCAAAATGTATATTTGTGTGTGTTTGTGTGCGTATCCATTCTTGCACTGTTTTTATTTACAAAAGTTTATGAGGCTCTAACAAAATTAAGAAGGATGCATGTCAGAGCACACATCACAGTTCGGGTTAGGGATGGCAAAACAATAGTTATATGTCGGTGTGAACACATTGAATTTGCAAAGATATTTTGGAGACTGGGCTCTCCTAAAGTATTAAGATGCCACCCAGATATCATTTGGGAGCAATGTGTAAAATACTTCTATTAATAGAAATACACAGTACTAAATTATGCCTCAGGAGTTCTCAATATTCAGACAAATCTACTCCCTCTCCCATGAGCGACATCATCCCAAAGCACAACAGCTTGTAAGCCTCCAACATCTGCAAACAGACTGATTGTGTATCTTCTGTTTTCCTAGATAATTGTTGTAGATCATCACTGCCAGTTCCCCATACCTTTGTAGTCTAAAATGATTATGATCCCTGCTTTATACAAATCAGGCAACCAGAAATCTACAAATGTAAGGTACTAATACTGTATTGGATATATGTCAGAATGGAAAGAGACTTGGCATATGAGTCTGTAAAATCATGGAATCCCTCTCTGGGTTCAGGTTGGCCTGGGTATTTCCTGGCTTCCGAGTCCATGATGCTATCTCATTTGCAAAGGATCACCTATGATCTGCTCATAACCAGTTTGTTTTTATTTGTCACCTGAATAGTTTCCAGTGCATTAGCTATAAGGAAGAGGGAAGAAGGGGGTTTTATAATTTTTAAAAAGCAGTTTTACCACTGGCTAATAAGGGAATCCATGATTTTTCATTGCATGATTTTAGTGAAAGAAAAAGCCAAGCAGATGTTGGGTTTTTAGCTTCTGTAGTAAATAACCATGTCTACAATGGAAGAAAATTGCCCTTTATAAGGCAAAGCAGACAAGCAAACATTTGCTTGAGTATCAGATAGCCTAAAATGCTTTAGCAGGAACTCTTCAGGTTAGAGGAATTGATGCCTAGAAGTTAGAAAATAAATGGTCAAGTATTCTTTAAGAAGTATTTTCACTTACTCCCTCATTCATAAAACAATTATGCACTGAAGTTTTGGTTGAAGGCACTACTATAGCTATACAAAAAAATTCCTTAAAAGTACAGCTACAAGTAAACAATTATGATTTGTTAGTGCTACATAATGACATGGCAAGATTTAACATAATATGGTTTGACTAGACATAGCCCTAAGTGAGAGTGAAGCAAGCTGATAAAGGCCAAGCAAGCATAATATAGCAAATAGTGGTCCTAAAGATTCAATCTAAGGATTCACAGAGGTAAAAACTAAGAAACATAAGTAAGCCAGAAACCAAAGGGAAGGAGTCAGATTTAAACTAGTCAGTAGGTAAAACTCATGAAATGGATTTCCTTATGCCCATTAAACATTTAAGAACCAATGGGGCAGCCTATAATATAGTCCTCCTTAGGGCCTACAGCTTTTTTACTCTGACCCTCTTGGCTGTCCTTTTTTCAAAACTTTCTTCAGAAACTGAGGCCATTTGGGGAAGCAGTACGTCACCAAGTTCAGAAAGTAAAATGACCTTCTCTTCGGTAAGACTGGATATTTCAGTCCATCTCATCTCTTCCCTTGCAGACCAGGGAACATGGCCTCAGAGATCCACATGCCGGCCCCAGTGTGCCTCATTGAGAACACTGAAGGGCAACTGGTGGTTAATCAGGAAGCTTTGGAGATCCTGTCAGCCACCAAGAATCCTCTCGTGGTGGTGGCTATTGTGGGCCTCTACCGCACAGGCAAATCCTACCTGATGAACAAGCTGGCTGGGAAGAACAAGGGTGAGTGGCGCCAAAAAGCTCCGCCGAGTCCCTTCTGTCCACCTACACTGCCTGCATTGAATGTGGTGATGCAAGGACGGGAAGTTAGAGAACGCGGAGGAATATTGAAAACTGATGTTTGGGTCATAGCTGGCTAATTATGTCCCGAGAAACAAAGGCAGAGGTCTTTTCCTGACATATCACCTCTTTTTTTCCCCTTAGTATTGCCTTGGGAAAAACATACTTTCCAATCTTAAGGAGTAAGACGTCAATAAAATAATTTTTTATTGTTTTTAAAATTTTAGTTTTTGGGAGAGGGAGAGAGAGAGCACAAACAGGGGAGAGGGGCAAAGGCAGGGGGGAGAGGGAGAGGGAGAGGGAGAGAATCTTAAGCAGGCTCCACACTCAGCACAGAGCCCAATGTGGGTCTCAATCCCACAACACTGGGATCATGACCTGAGTGGAAATCAAGAGTTGAACATTCAACCAACTGAGACATCCAGGTGCCCCAATAAAATAATTTCTATATATGCAATTATAAACTATTAAAATGTTAGCAGCATGACATTCTTGTAAAAAGGGAAAACATCAAATTTCCAACCTATGATATTTGATATTTTAATTTTTCCATTCCTCTATTCTAATTCAGATCAATATTGGTTATAGTTTTTGACGTGTCCTCATCTTGAATTTCTTAAACCCAAGTTCAGTTGTCAAGAAGGTCTCCAACTGGCAGATCCCCTCCTCTATTACAACCTCTCCCCTACCCCTTGCAGGCTTCTCTATTGGATCTACAGTGCAGTCTCACACCAAAGGAATCTGGATGTGGTGTATGCCTCATCCCAAGAAGCCAGACCACACCCTAGTTCTTCTGGACACAGAGGGTCTAGGAGATGTAGAGAAGGTAAGGAACAGGAATCCCTTTTGATTCCTCCCCACCTCTGAACATTCTTTACACAGGGAGGTTTTATGTTTTGTTTTGTTTTTCTAAATTTGTACTTCTACTTGACGGAGTATACCTTTTTTTCCTTTTCTATTATTTTTAATAGTCAAGACTTGGAAATCTCAGATGAGAAAAATATATTTATAAGCCAGAATCATGACTGGGACAAGACACTAAAATATGGAGTTAGGAAGTTAACTGAAATACGGAAAAGATGATACAAATAAAACCACTGTCCTAAGTCTGATCCTGCAGAGAAGAGTGATTAGGAGTGAGCTCTGGGTCAGAGGATCTTGGATTCAAATCAGGGTTCTGGCACTTGTAGCTCTCTGACTTTGACAAGCAAAACTCCCCCAAATCTTTTATTTCCTCTTTGGTCTTATCCAACTTAACATTTGAACAGTAGACACATGGACTTTTTTCCACTTCTATGCTGGTATTTAACAACCAGCCCACTGAGTTGGGGGGTGGGGGGAAGCCTTGACTGGTAGCACCTGCCAGTTTTCTAAATACTCCCATCATGGCTGATTCCAACAAACTGCAGGTTCAGAATAGATGTATACAGTTAGCTCCCGTGACCTAGTAAGAACTGGCTCTAGCACATAACTGAATCTTTCCCTTGAACTTCCCTAGTCTTTTATGTTTTCATTTTGCTTTTGATTTATCACAAAATCAAAACAGTCACCTCATTTTGTGCTTTAGTTTTTCTCATCTATAACAATTGGAGATAGTAGTTATAAAGCTATCTTATGGCACTGTTTTGAGTATTGGATAAGATCAGTAATATGAATTAGTGTGTGTTTTTTAAATTCTTTTTTAAAAAATATTTATTCATTCTGAGAGAGATAGCACACACAGGGGAGGAGCAGAGACAGACGAAGACAGAATCCCAAGCGGGGCCACACTGTCAACATGAAGCCTGATGTGGAGCTCGAACTCATGAACTGTGAGATCATGATCTGAGCCAAAATCAAGAGTTGGGACACTTAACTGACTGAGTCACCCAGGCATTCCTGAATTACTGTGCATTGTACTGTAATAACTAGTCAATAAAATAAATAACTAGTCAATAAAATAGATACATGCATGTGTGTACAGGCCAAATTTGTTTTACACAATTGAAAATCTTGATTTTTTTAATGCCAGTATAATTAATGTATACTGTTATATTAGTTTCAGGTGTTGAATCAGAGATTCAACAATTCTATACATTACTCAGTGCACATCACTATATGATGTGATCAACAATAATGTATACTGTTATATTAGTTTCAGGTGTTGAATCAGAGATTCAACAATTCTATACATTACTCAGTGCTCATCACTATAAGTGTACTCTTAGTCCTCTTCAGCTATTTCATCCATCTATCCACCCACCCACCTCCCCTCTGGTAACCTTCTGTTTGTTCTCTATAGTTAAGAGTCTGGTTTTTATTTTTGTCTCTTTTTTCTTTGTTTTATTTCTTAAATTCCACGTGAGTGAAATCATATGTCTTTATGAAATTATTTAAGAAATTACTTGTCTTTCTCTGACTGACTTATTTCACTTAGCATTATATCCTCTAGATCCATGTTGTTGCAAATGGCAAGAATTCATTCTTTTTTTACAGATGAGTAATGTTCTGTTGTATATAAATTCCACATATTCTTTATCCATTCATCTATCAACACTTGAGGAGCTTCCATATTTTGGCTACTGTAAATAATGTCACACTAAACATGGGGTGCATATATCTTTTCAAATTAGTTTCTTTTGTATTATTTGGGTAAATACCCAATAATAGAATCACTAGATCATATGGTAATTCTATTTTTAACTTTTTTTTAATATTTATTTGTTTTTGAGATAGAGACAGAGAGACGAAGCATGAGCAGGGGAAGGGCAGAGAGAGGGAGACACAGAATTTGAAGCTGGCTCCAGGATCTGAGCTGTCAGCACAGAGCCCAACGTGAGGCTCAGACTCACAAACCATGAGATTATGACTGGAGCCGACGTCAAATGCTTAACCAATGAGCCACCCAGGCATTCCTCTATTTTTAACTTAAAAAATTTTTTTAATGTTTATTTATTTTTGAGAGACAGAGAGACAGAGCATGAGCAGGGGAAGAGCAGAGAGAGAGGGAGACACAGAATTTGAAGCAGGCTCCAGGCTCTGAGCTGTCAGCACAGAGCCCGACACGGGGCTTGAACTCACAAACTGTGAGATCATGACCTGAGCCGAAGTCCGACGCTTAACCAACTAAGTCACCCAGGCTCCCCTATTTTTAACTTTTTAAGGAATGCCCATACTTTTTTCCACAATAGTTGCACCAGTTTGCATTCCCATCAACAGTGTACAAGGGTTCCTTTTTCTCCACATCCTCACCAATACTTGTTTTTGTGTTTTTGATGTAAATCTTGATTTTAAGTATTCTAGTTACTCCACAAACTTTGACTATCCATTTTTCAAATACCTAACTAGTTATAAAAGGAACTGATGAATTAAAAATATATGGTTCTGTATAAAAATTATCAATGTTAATAGAACTATTCTATTCAAAGTTCATATGTTTCTCACAATCATTTTTGTTGGTCTTGTTTAACATTTGTAGGTCAAGGGACTATTTTTAATGATTGCTCATCTGGGAATACCATGAGACATGACTTAAATTTTTTCTTCTAGGGTGACAAGAAGAATGATACCCAGATATTTGCACTGGCAATACTACTGAGTAGTACCTTTGTATACAATACTATGAACAAAATTGACCAGAGGGCTATGGACTTGTTGCAGTATCCTTTTGTGGTCCAAGATGGCACCAAAGCCAGAGAGAACTCTATTCACCAGTTGTGTTTGTGAGTCTTTGTGAATCAAACACAAAAATGAAAACATACTAAGTGTTAAGGTACAAGAAAAAGAGTCCTTATATTTACAAATGAAATGAGGAGTTGGTTAAGACCCAAAGGGGAAATAAAAGTATAGGGAGACATGGAATTAAATATGGGCTTAAAGTAGTCATATATCCATGAGTTTTCCTTAACTGCATCCCAGCTATGTGACAGAACTGTCAAATCTGCTCTGGACAGTATCCTCACCTGATCTTGATGGGGTTGAAGATACAACTAACTTTGCTAACTTCTATCCAGATTTAGTGTGGACTCTGAGAGATTTCTACCTAGACCTAGAAATAGACGGGCAACTTATCACAGCAGATGAATACCTGGAGAAATCACTGAAGCTAAAGGAAGGTAACAGGGACTTCAGTTTTGGGAAGAGAGAGAGAGAATTAATACAAGAAATTACCTCTCATGTATAGGCAGTTAAATTCATTGTCACCTGGCTAAACTACCAAATAAATATTAATTTATAGTGAACTAATAGACTCATCAATATTAAACTGTATTACTCCTCTGTTCTTGGAGCAAATTTTCTTTTCCTTTCCCTGATTAGTTACCTTTTAGCTTTTTGCCTAGGTTCTGTGAACATGTATTGAAATAAATAATCAGGTGGAAGGCACACTTAATTGAAGAGAATAAATTAACACAAATGTTAATATTATACTAAATGAATCCTACTTTTCCTTCCCCAGGCACCGATAAAAGCCTTCAAAATTTCAATTTGCCCCGTCTATGTATAAAAGAATTCTTTCCAATAAGGAAATGCTTTATCTTTGACTCTCCTGCTCACTGGAAGAAGTTTGCCCAGCTTGAGACACTGCGTAATGATGAGCTGGATCCTGATTTTGTGCAACAAGTGGCAGCATTCTGTTCCTACATCTTCAACCGTTCCAAGACTAAGACTCTTTCAGGAGGCATCAAGGTCAATGGACCCCGTGAGTACCTTTTTTAGGTTTTTCCTTCAATTCAACATATAGAATAGGGTACTGTTAAAAGTTTCTCCTTCCATTGTCAATGTTGAAAATGCATTTCACGAAATTCCAGTGGGTACCAAAAATATTTCTAGTCCGTTTTTAGTAATGCCTCCAAAGTAGAACAAAATAGAAACATTACCCTGAAAAAAAGGTCAAGGTAAAGAAGTTCTCCCCATAAGTGGTCCACCATTGAACTAGACTAACCCACATGGGTTGGCATCATTTGTTTCACCAATAGAGCACATTATATATCACAGCCTTTGGGAGACACAAGATGAGGATATATTCTCTGTAGAAATGAAGTAAGCTCACATAAACATTAAACAGAGGCCCAGGTTGTCTAGAACCCTAAAAGAAATCGAAGCAGAATTTTAGGTCCAGTTTCTCCTACAATCTGTACGTCTCAGAAGTCTGTAAATTATTACTGCACTCTGGAAGGAAGTTGAGTGCAAACAAAAGTATGCAAAGGACAAGGGAGACAAACAGGAAAGTTCCAACAAAGGGTAGAGGAGACGTAATCTAATGTGCTTACTTTGTGCTTTTCTAGAGCAGGATAACACTCATGCCAGCTTTACATACTGAAGTGAAAAACTGAAGGTAATTCTGAAGAGAATAGAAACCTGAGGAAGAGGGAAATAAAGGGAAGAGTAAAGAGGCAAAAGGCCCATAGCCTTCTAATCAAATGAAAATGCCTAACTTTATATAACCGTTTTCTCATTCCACAATGGGAAAAAGATGAAACGTGGATGATCACACACATCTTGAGTCTTCCCCTTTGAATACTTTCTTTTCAATCTTAAAAAGAACAATCTTGCTTCTTGGTCACATAATTTCCCAAAGGAACTTATTTGGGCCACACGAACAGTGTGCAGAATGCTAAGAAAATGCAGGCAATGTGTTGGGAAATTAACATGCACAGAATTACCCAGTGTGCCACATGCCCTCTTTCTTGCAAATAATATAAGCATCTCTTCCCCCTGTGAAGATCTGAAGAGGCTAGTGCAGACCTGTGTTAATGCCATCAGCCATGGGGATCTGCCCTACATGGAGAACTCAGTTGTGGCCTTGGCCCAGATCAAGAACTCAGCAGCAGTGAAAAAGGCCATTGCCCACTATGACCAGCAGATGGACCAGAAGGTGCAGCTGCCCACAGAAACTCTCTCTGAGCTCCTGGACCTACACGGGGCCTGTGAAAGGGAGGCCACAGAAATCTTCATGAAGAACTCTTTCAAGGATGTGAACCAAAAGTTCCAGAAGCAATTAGAGGTAATTATCTTTTTCCCCCCTCTAGTTCATGGGACTTATGAGCCATAAGAGGCAAAGTTGATTTTTATTGCTATGAAAGGCAAACAGGGGATGAATGATGAAAAGCAATCCTCACTAGACTGAAAAAATAATAATTACCACTTCTGTGATCAAGTTATCACTGTTATTCTGAAAACAAACAAACATGTGACTACTCTGGGCCCTACAGATTCTGAAGCTTCCACATACACACAACCCACCTTACCACGTTACACCTATGTAGAGTCATCTTTTCCCTTAAAACATTTTATGCATAAGGTATTCATTAGCTTTCCTTTTTTTATTAAATAAGCATACAGAATTGCCAAATGGGCCTACTAAAAGATTATGTCTCCAGGTTTAATAGCACATACTATATCATTCCAGCCAGGTTTTGCATTCCCCTTACTCACTGGTAACCCCAGAAATGTTGTCAAATAGTAGGTTGCATTTAAAATTAAGGCTTGAGTCTAGAGATCTGTAGTCTAAAGACAACATCCAAAGCAGAAATAGCAAAAGAAAGAGGTTTTAGGGGATTCCATACACAAAAGCAAAGTAATTTTTCTACAGTGTATCATCTTTGGAACCTTTCTAGGTTTTGGTGGGAAGGATATAGTCTTACTTGTAGTCTTCCAGTTTCTAGAAAAAATATAAAGATTCTTCTTGAGAACCATTTCTAGAAATGCTGAAGTGCTGCTAACAGTTTTTCCATGGCCGCTTATCCCTTTGAAGACTCTGCTAGAAGCCAGAAAGGATGACTTTTGTAACCAGAACATGGAGGCATCATGGAACCGTTGCTCAGCTTTACTTCAGGCTATATTTGGTCCTCTAGAAAATGAGGTGACGCAGGGGATTTATTCAAAGCCAGGAGGACATTTTCTCTTCATTCAGAAGACAGAAGAGCTGAAAGCAAGGTACTATCAGCAGCCCAGGAAAGGAATGCAGGTATTCTGAGTTTTATCTATCAATTGCAGGAAAGTGTTAAGGGGCTTCTTTCAAAAATCAATGAGGACAGGAAGGAAGTATTTACACTCTAATCATAGCTGTGGAATTAAACTGAAGTATGTCACCATACTCACCAGACTTTTATTGCAACCATGAACATTCACTGTAATGAAGGGCCTGTCTTGGTTACATGGCACAGAATCCCAATAATCGAAGCTAGCTTGAGAAAAAATGGTAATTCCTTGGCTTACTTAAACTAAAAGCAAGACATTTAAATGTCGTTGCAAGTATAGCTATGTTCAGGAGTTGAAACAGTTTCATAGATTTCCCCCCTTCCTTCTTTCTTTTCAATCTCCACTTCAGTTTTTTGTTCTGTTTTCCTTACTATTGGTTTCATTCTCAGGCAGGCTCACCCCGCATGGCAGCAGGGTGACACCAACAGTTCCAAGCATAACTAGTCTTTCGTGCCTTCAGTCTCAGGAGAGAGTATATTTGCCCAGCATCCGTACCCGCCTCTAACACATCCGCGTGTTATTTCCCCACCTGTACCCAAATTCTTTGCACCTAGTGGCCTTGGATGCTCTGATTGGCCAGCCCAGGGCTTGTACCCACCCCTGTGACAGAAGAGACTTGACTGGCAGTTTTACCAAGTATGGGGCTGAGCACTTACGTGAAGGAAAAGATCCTGGGACAAAAAAGAAATAAAGGCTTGTAACATTCCTTGTCACGGTTTCCTACTTCTAACTACATGTTTTTGGGATTCCTAGGCTGAGAAAGCTCTGCAGAAATATTTGCAGTCCAGACAGTCTACAAGTGATACCATCCTACAGACAGACCTGGCTCTCACAGTGAGGCAAAAGGTGATAGAAGGTGAGACGAAAACAAAGGAGATGCAAGACAGACATTTCTACAGATTTTAACTTAATTTCGCCTGGTTCACCTGCGATCAGAAAACTGGAGCAAGAATGCCAAAGATGATTCCTAAATGTGAACAGGGCACATACAGTCAGCTGCAATATGGTTTCCTGGAAGGGAAACACAGTTCCAGGCAATAACAAGGGTGGGAAGCAGAAGGAAGAGGCCCTTTAATCCTAGAGAGGGTTGTCATTTTCTTTTTTCCTCAGAGGCACGTATGAAAGCAGAGGCTGCAAGGATTGAAGCACAAAGGTTGGAAGCAATTCAAAGGTATAACCAGCAAGTGATGGAGCAAAGGCAGCGACTCCATCTGGAACAAGTGAGACAAATGGAAATGTTCCAAGAGTACCAGTTAAGACAACAGCAGAGGGTCCTGCAACTTCGATTCCAGGTATTCATCAATTATTGCATCTCAGGGTTTTCTCACATCTCCCTTCCCTGTATTGATGACAGCAGGAAGCAGTGACAAAGGGGAGGGGCAGCATAGTATTATGGCTCAGGACAAGGAGTCTGGAGTTAAATATCCCAGGTATGAATCCCAGCTCCCACCTCCTAAATATATGTTCTGTGCCTCGGTTTCCTCTTGTGGAAAACAGAGACAGTAATAATACCCACTTGATAGGGTTATTTTGATAATTAAGTGAGAACATTTGCGTTTTGAACTGTGCATGGCCCAGAATAAGCACTAATATGTGTGAAACGCCCAGGAGCTTTCTAACCCCTGATAATTAGCACTTGTTTGTTTTTGTTGCTATTGGTATCTTGGTCATTGCTCTAGACAGTCTTCTTTGGTTGTGATTACCTTATTAAATTAATTCATCTTTTTGTGTCTATGCCCTGTCCTTGCCTTAATCATCACTGGTTCTGAAGGCCTTTACTTGCAGTTTGTTTCATTCAGTCCTTTACTATTATCATTGCTCACAAAGCAGTAGCTCCTATTTATTTCGCACTATACAAAGCACTTTGCATTCATGCTCTCACCTATCCTGTTCATTGCGAAGCACAAGTATTAGGTCCCTATTTCTGCAATGAGAAAAATGAAGTTCCAAAGAGAGAGAACACAATGTCAATATCGACTCAGCAAGTTACCTAAACTGCCTTCCCAGAGAGGAGGATCTGCAATGGTTTGTTTCTGCAAACCTGGTGGAAAAATCTTAGGTGAATCTTAGTGTTGTCTTCCGAGACAACACTTCCCCAGGGTGGCCCGTCGACCAGCAGGTCCCAGTTTCCCAGGCACAAGCTCCAAGACCTCTTGAGATTACAGCTCTGCACTGAAGGGCGGTATAGTCAACCTGACGCTCTTGGTTCCCTCGCTATCCTTGTACTTCTGCCCCGTAACTGTGAAGACCTAGAAAAAATTGCCTCATCAGAGACTCAGACTCCTCGCGTGATTGTAGAGATCACCTACACACCTTCCTACACACCTACACACCCTCCTCTGCAAGCTAGAGCTGACATTCCTCTCTGTATAGATGAGAATTAAAGTTGAGGTGTGACAAAGATCACCTGAGGAGGATGTATAAAATAAGGGGACAAGGAGGAGGGGGCCTCAGGGTATATTTCTTGGGACACCAATATTTCAGGGATCGGGAGATGATGTTCCTGGAACTAGAGAGAGAGGTATGGGAGAGGGATTAGACAATAGGAGACCAAGAATGAGAAATGCACATGAATGGGAAAGAATTCAGGGACTGTCTTCGGTCATATCCTATGATGGATTAAAATAAACAAAGAAAAATCAATGATTTGGGCTTTTTTCCCCTCAAGTGATCTGGACATGAGTGTCTGCTAAACTCAATTGTTTTACTTATCACTCTTTAGGAACAGACCGTAAATCTCAATAGGGAAATCGAAGATGAACGCAGAAGACTTCACAACGAAATCCAGGATCTCCAGAGGAATATTGTCTCACAAGATGATACATGCATCTTACTTTAAAGAGCTAAACATCAGAACTTTCCTCATTCACTTTCACTAAAGAGAAAAAAGAATGAGAAACTATAGAACTTGGGACAATCACCACTTAAATAAACTTCATAATTATTGTATCAAACTTTTGTACAGTTATATAGTTGCAAGGCTTGTAATTAGTAAAATGTACATTTCAATAATTCCATAGTTTAATTGATTATCGCTTCCTTAAAGAGACTGTGAATTGTGTAATAAGGGAATTTTATCAATGTCTCTATTTGGGGTGATACTGGGTTGGTTCCATCAGGGAAAACTTTGTCTTCTAACTCAAATTCATCCCTCCAATTTTCCATTTTTGCATTGGGGGGATTAGAAGTGGCCTAAGGGGTGTTACTCACAATGAGCTAAGTCAAGTAGAATTTGGCCAAAGTCATGGGCTGAGTTGAGTATCACCCCTGCCAAGTGGTCTTATGCTGGATGTCATCAGAGGGAGGCACCAATGGTAAGGACAACTAACCTCGCTTCTTAGGGAAATAATGTATGGTTCTCAAGTGCGTGTAGGCTCTAGGGGCAATGATGTGAATCCTAGGTACAGTTAGTAAACAGTCTGCTTAGATTTTAAGCTGAAAAAAAAAAACCCACATGGTAATAAAATAGGGGTACTCCAGAAGATGGAAAGAACTACCAGTATAGAAACTATGCCATAAGCTGAGGGCTAAATAAGACTTTTCTTTGTTCATCCTCACAAAGGGCATAACTTAAATAGGACAGTTTATATCATGAGGCAATTTATATTAGACTTAATGACTGTGTATCACATGTTTATAATCCTTTAAGGCCTATAAATAAAAGGTATATGGAATGCTAGATAAGGTGTCAAAAAATCTGATGGGGATCATTTAATTTTATGCTTACCTTAGTGCTTAAGTTAAATCATTGTAATTTTTTGCAATAACATATAAAAGCCTACTGATTTTTTTCTAAAACTATGGATTGTGTAAACATATTTGTTCGCATATATTTTTAACTGTAAATAACGATTAAATTTTTCAAAAACGTAACTGTACTCCTTTGTTTCTATTTTCTACAAAATTGGAAAAATTTGGAAGGTCCTAAATGTTTCAGACACAAGGTTATCCACTTGTACCCACTGCTCTCTCTCTCTCTCTCTCTACATGCACCAAACATGGCCTCTGAACAGCAGGACACTCTCTCGTGGCTAGCTTCCAAGACAGAGTGCTCCAAAGAGCAAAATAAGAAATTAAAGATCTCTTAAGACCCAGTGAACTCAACAGCCCTTTCGTTGCATTCTGTTGATCAGGATAGTTCCTAGGGACAGCCCAAGGCAGGAGAAATGAAATCTACCTCACTCTGTGAAGTATGGCAATATATTTGCAGCCATTTTTAATCCATCACTGATTTATGTACAGAGCAAAGGTGGTACATTGATCTCAGCATTCAAAAATTAAGTAAGACTGAAGCTGATGGGCTATTTGGAATACTGACTATGTACAGACACAACTGCATTGTTGAGGGATTTCTTACTACTCAGATTCACAATGGAAAGCTGGTTCACAGACCCAAGGAAGTAAAGGCCACTCCTTAGCTTCTGCCAATCCATAGCAAACTGCTATAATGACAGTCTTGTCTGCTGTCCTAGCAGCAGCAAGGCTTGAACTGAGAAGAAGGAAAAGATGCAGCAGCAGCAGCAGCAGCAAGGAGCGCTTGGGTGGCTCAGTCGGTTAAGTGTCTCACATTGGCTCAGGTCACAATCTCACAGTTCGTGAGTTTGAGCCCTGCGTCAGTCTCTGTGCTGACAGCTCAGAACCTGGAGCCTGCTTCAGATTCTGTGTCTCCCTCTCTCTCTCTACCCCTCCCCTCATTCACACACACTTTCTCTCTGTCTCTCTCTCTCTCTCAAAAATAGATTAACATTAAAAAAAAAAAAAAAAAGGCAGCAGCGGCTGCGGCAGGTTGCCCTTACGTATGTCACATTGGCGCACTGGCTATAGTTGCTTCCCAAGTGCTCAGCATGCCACATGCATGCCTCAGATTGTGCAGGCAGAGAGAGAACCTGCAGATAACCTTCTCATCACCTGAAGAATTTTGCCTAAGATAGAATGCCAGCTCGACGTTCTGAGTCCTGTTTTATTTACGTGGAATTTTAATTGAGATTCTATGTAAAGACATAGGCCTCAACTTATTTACACTCGACTAAAGTAGAGGTCACATGAGAGAAGAACTGCTATTAGGCTGGCATTACAACGACTACTTTGCTTTCGACTTAACCACTTACCTATAGTCCTTGAAATTTACCCCATTTTCACTCACTTGCTACGTGTCGAAAAGTGGTTTCTGTTCCTTTTGTAAAAACTCTAATTTTAGGCTGCTTACAGTTGTGTGGTATGGTAAAGTCTCTATGCCCACATTCATTACATCCAAGCATTTATACATTGACTAAACTATCATTGAACTGGTTAAGTCTTCACAATGAGAAATCCAGACCAAAGGTTTTCATGGTATTAGAGGGGTAAGTATACATATAGTTTTCAAGAGTTTCACAATGCCTCTCATTAGCAGGTATATATACACTGTGTACTTATACATAAACACTGTGTCAAGTCTATATATACACACATATGTATATTCATATGTATATATACATATATATATATACACACACATATACATATACATACATACTGTGTAGCTACATACACATACTGTTTCAAGCATGCAATATATACATACATATATGTATCTATATGCTGAGTAGCAATGGTTCAAGCTGAAATACATTAGGTGATACATTAGATAATCTTCAAAACTATAATGATTTTTGAAACAGAAATAGCTTTCCAGAAATGCTTTACTTTAACAAAAGTGGAAAAAGTATATATACATATATATTTCTATGATTATAAAAATAATTCAATCACTGAAAAATTCATAATATACAGAAAAGTATAAAAACAAAATATACCCTCTAATCCTTTGAAACTAGCAAAAAATGCATGGGATATACTTCGTTATAAAACATATTGCTGAACTAGAAATACTGTTAATTTTGGACTATATATTCTTCTAGGAATATATATTTATATATTATTGATTTATAGGGCTTTTTTTTTTCAGGGACAGAATGATCTTATACACACCATGAATTATTCTTTTTATTATTTATGTATTTATTTATGCATTTATTTATTTTTATAATGTTTATTCACTTCTTGAGAGACAGAGACAGAGTATGAGCAGGGCAGGGGCAGAGGAGAGGGAGACACAGAATCTGAAGCAGGCTCCAGGCTCTGAGCTGTCAGCACAGAGCCCGATGTGGGCCTCCAACTCACGAACCATGAGATCATGACCTGAGTTGAAGTCGGATGCTTAACTGACTGAGCCACCCAGGCACCCCCATGAATTATTCTTTAAAAAAAAAATGTTTAAGAAAGAGAGAGCATGAGCTATGGAGGGGCAGAGAGAGAGACAAACAGAATCCCAAGCAGGTTCCGTACTGTCATGCAGAGTCCAACTCAGGGCTCCATCTTGCGAACTGTGAGATCATGACCTGAGCCAAAATCAAGAGTCAGACACTTAACCAACTGAGCCAACCAGGTGCCCCCACCTGTTGATGAATTATTCTTCATCAACATTTCCAAATTTGTCTACAGACAATATGTTTATCAGAAAGCAGTTTGAAGGGTGCACAAGAAATTCAGCTCTTCTACACACAAAATTCACAAAACATTCAATTGTCCCTGGAATTCTTTTTAGTTCTCTGGAATAAACAGTAGATTGTAATGAATAGGAAAAAGCAGCTCATTTCTCAGCATTAGACCAATTTCAAAGTAGCCCTGCCCTATTGTCACTTTCAGTCTCAACTATATTAATAGAAAATAAAGTTTTAAACTTTGTCTTGAAATTGGAACCACACATTTATGGAGAGACAAGGAACTTTGGAAATTACCAATTGCAAAAAAATTACCAGACAGAAACTTAGGGAGACAACAGGAAAGACAGACAGAATCAATGAGTCCTTGACTAATATCACTCAAATTATTGTGGAATATAACTCCAAACTCTTTTGATGCAATGACCATTTTAAGATCTGAAACTATTTTCTTATGGCTTGGGTAAGAATCCTAATTTATATCAGACTTTATATTATCCAGTAATCCTCCAGTGTCCTGACTTTATTAGATAACTTTGACATAGAAGAGGTAGAAGTTTGGAGCATGTTTCTTTTTGTCTTTCTTTTTTTTTTTTCTTTGTGATTAAGACAAATATTGGTAACTAAAGGTCTCAAGCAGACTTTGTATTAATATAAGGACTTCTAAGAGAAATTTTTTTAACTTTTCAATTAAACTATAACATAGGGACTATAGAATGCTCAGGTGAAAAGTATACAGTCGGTGAAATATCACAAAATGTACATATCCCTATAATTATTACCCAGATCAAGAAAACAAAGACCTTTTTTTTTCTAAGAAAAGTAACATTCATAGGTTATGGGAATTAGGACATGGATATGCCTTTGATAGGTCATTTTTTTAAACCTATCACACTGTCCCAGTATGGATGAGCACTTAAGATATTACACTAGCTAGGGGTGCCTGGGTGGCTCAGTCGGGTAAGCATCCGACTTCAGCTCAGGTCATAATCTCACAATTTGTGGGTTTGAGCATCAGCTTGGAGCCTGGTGCCTGCTTCGGTATTCTGTGTCTTCCCCCCCACCGCTGCCCCCTGCCTCTCCTTCTGCCTCTTCCCTGCTAATGTCTTTCTCTTTCAAAAATAAATATTTAAAAAGATACTAAAGTAGCTATATTATAAATAAACACTTCTATGATTATTCTGCTTTGGAGGGAATGTGTATATGTGCCTGTTGACTATATAATTAGGAGGGAAATAGGCAGGCAATTGGCTACTTACGCTCAACTTTAGGGTTTATGGCTTTAGGGGTGCCTGGGTGGTTCAGTCAATTAAGTTTCCAACTTCCACTCAAGTCATGATCTGTGGTTTGTGGATTCAAGCCCTGTGTTGGGCTCTGTGCTGACAGCTCAGAACCTGGAGCCTGCTTCAGATTCTATGTCTCCCTCTCTCTGCCCCTCCCCTGCTCATGCTCTTTCTGTCTCTCTGTCTCTCAAAAATAAACAAACATTAAAAAAAATTTTTTAAATGACTTCAAATAAAAAAAATGACTTCAAATCATCCTCAAAATTATAATGATTTCTAAAACAGAAACAGATTTTCAGGAGTAGCATTTTTACTACCATACCCATTTGTGTGTTTAATTAGCCTATTCATAGTAGATATATCGGTTTACAAATGATACACTCCTGCAAAATAGCCAAATAATGTGAAGAATACATTTTGTAATAAATACACATTTCTGATTCAACAGGCTGTGCATGACACCCTATGAAGAGGAGGAGCTGTTTGGCTTCAGAGAAGGAGAAAAAGAGGAGGGAAAGAAGGAACGGACGCTGATTCTGCCAAACCTCTCTGAAACATGCTGGGCACACCACCTCAGCAAAAAGTGGCATCACTGTAACAATAACAGCTCTCCTCAGTTGCAAGGGGTTGATACTCTCCTTCATGTTTGCTCATTACTCCCACAGTGGGAAGGATTCCCATATTGGAGAAGGATTTTTTCCTAAGTAGCTGGTCCAATTAGTGATCTAAGTTTAGGTTCTGGCTGGCACACCTCAAGTAATATTGGGAAGCCTCTCTAACTACCAGACTCCAGGATGTCCTTAGACCTTGAACCCTTCAAAGAGCACTCAGGGGATCTAGATCAGGGAATTCAGAGCCTTGTACACTTCCTAGTATGAGCCTTTTTCTTAGATTATGCTGTATCTATTAATTCTGTTTTATCAACACAAATGCTGGTTTTGAGATCCTTGGAGCTATAATGACAAATAGGCAAAATGCAAGTCAATTGCTTTTAACAGTGGATTTTGACTGACATGATACCAAATTCATAAATTTGAAACTTCCTTAACCTTAAATGAACTATCCTTGAAAAGTTTTAAAAATGTATAACAGATACATGCAATTTTACAAGAATCTACCCACATGTAATATTCACCACCTGGAAACCAATGTCAAGTCCAAACAGTTACTGTTTTAATTTCACAGTTTGGATCTTGAGACCAAAGGTGAAGATATTCTTTCCAACTGGCCTCACTTACAAATCACTAAATCTGTTCTTGGGGAAAGAGGCCAAGGCAAGCGAAGGAAAGACCGAGTCTGGGCAGTCCCTGCAGGTAGTACCTGTGGTCACCATCGACGATGTGGCATGAAATGAATAGAAGGAGTTAGGTGTAAAAGAGGAAAAAAGGTACAGTCAGCTGAACCTGTGCCATGGAACAAGGAACCCAAGTGTCTCTCAGAGGGTGACATAAAAGATCTTTTTCTTTTTCATATTTACAAATAGGTGATACCATGTTTGGAAGGAAACTATTTTTGTTCTCTAACCATTCATCCTACAAACAGGAAATCTTCCTAAATTTTCATCTTAGTGGTCTGCCATTCATTTCCCTTAAGGCTGCTGCTGATGAAACCTTGGCTGAGGACAGCAGGAGTTCTCATTACTGCTTTCAATATGGCCTCTGCTGTTACTCACAGTTTGGTGGCCTCCTTACCCCTGAAAGTCTTGCCTGTCCACTATACCTTCTCTGACACCACCCAGTGAGAAGGGGGAAGGGTGCCTCATGATCACACAAAAAGAATGAGAGCCTAGGGGAGCCTGGGTGGCGGGGTTGGTTAGGCATCCCACAGGTCATGATCTCACTGTTTGTAAGTTTGAGCTTGGGATTCTCTCTCTGACTCCCTCCCCCTTCTACTCTCTCTCTCTCTCTTTCAGTATAAATAGAAACTTAAAAAACAAAAAAAAAAAAGAATGAGAGTCTACATTCCTAGTGGATTTTCTGACACCATTTAGGCAGTGGATAACGGTACCTCTTTACTCCTAGGTGAGGCAGAAGTCTAGGCCTTTCCTTGCTGTATGGGAGTCTGGAGGTTGGTCCACAGATTTTACTGTGCTGTTGGGCTGGAACAAAGTGCTTTGTCTAGAATTCTCTTTGTCTTGCCAAGTTGCCTCTTTTGTAGGCCTCTGGCTAAAGAAAATATGCTTTGCTGAGGTTTTTTGTTTGGGAGCCTACTGATATTTATGGGTTGTCAGCTTTTCCAGCACTAAAACTGGTACACAGCTAATTTGCCTTCTCCTCCCCTTCCAGAATCTTCTAAGGTTTGTTATGCCAACAATATCCAGGACAGTTAGTGGTAATTAGTGGGGGGAATAGGGAAAGCATTTCTCCTTTATCTTTCTGGAAACAGAAGTCTTCTCCTCAACACTGAATATTTTTAACTTAGGGTAAAAATAGTGAGGAAGATAAAAAGGAAAAGGGGCAGGAAAAAAGAAATCCTCTCTTGACCCGTATTTCAATCACAACACAATCTTTTGCTCCTTTTCAAAGCAATATTTTGACAAATGGCATCCCCGTTTTTGAAGATTTTGAAATATGACACATACGTAAGAGTGCATAGAACATAAATGTAAAATATACAATATAAATATAATTTTAAAACAAATACCTAAATTACCACTAGGTATAGAAATTGAACATTTCTAAAATTCTAAAGGCACACATTTCAACTTCTGACAACCCTGCTAAGGGCCAGCTAACATCACACATTTCACAATCCCTTTCTAGGATCTGATCATGTACATCTGAGCCCTAAATAACATTATTTACTTTGGCCTGCTTTCAGGCTTCACATAACTAGAATTACATTGTATGTATTGTATCTTGCTTCATTTGTTCAATAAGCTATTTGTAAAAGTCTCCTAGTTCATCGTGTGAATTGTAAGCTGCAAACGTTGAGCTGTACAAAGATAATTTATTCGTTCTACTATCAATAAGTATTTGGATTTTCAGGTTTATTTTTTATGAAATAGTAAAGATTTGTTGAACACAAGTATAAAACTCCCTTGCATAATAAACTCAGAAGTGGAATCCTAGGTCATAGAGGAAGGTTTGTCTTGGTATTGCTGAGTAGAAGGACCAGAAAATGCTTTCTAAGCTGTACCAAAGCCTCCTGAATAAGCTCTCTCTCCGGTGTCCCCTCTCTATTCCCCCTCCCTCTTCTCCTCCCATCAGGGTGATGGAACTCAAGCACAGCTCTGAACGTGTCTAACAATCTTCAAAGACTACCTGCCCTGGAATAAAGTGTATGATCCAGGTGGGAATTGATATATTTTTTAATTTTTTTAATGTTTATTTATTTTTGACAGAGCACGCAAAGCGGGGGAGGAGTAGAGAGAGAGGGAGACACGGAATCGGAAACAAGCTCCAGGCTCTGTCAGCACAGAACCCAACATGGGGCTGGAACTCATGAACCGTGAGATCATGACCTGAGCCAAAGTTGAACATTTAACTGACTGAGCCACCCAGGCACCCCAGCAATTGATCTTTCAACCTCAACCTCAAAGAGCTCGTTGGCTACAATAGACTCCGGCTGATTCCTAGCATTTACTCACTACCTTTACATATTTGCTCATTCCCTTCCTTTGCTTTCCAATCTCTTTTTGATGAAATAAGAGTCGTCCTCCAAGATCCAGCAGAAATGGTACCTTCTTGTGAAGCCATCTACATACAATTTTTCCAAGTACAATTAATTGTTGCTCTGAAAAAGACTCAAATGTTTCATTTGTAACATATTAGCACTGATCACTTCTTATTTAATTTACAGTATCTGCCCCTTCAAGGTATGGTTTTACCAAGAGTAAGAACTCTGCTTTGGTCGTTTTTAAATATCCACTAACAATGAGTTCCATATTGGGTTACACACACTAGTAAAATGTGCCCTGGAGCGTTGCAGAAGGAAAAAAAAAAAAACCTCATTGCCCAATTTGAATAATCATAAATAAAGACAACTGAAAAAAATAAGAATTTAATTTCACCATGATACTACCTAAGAAGAGTACACTTTAATATTTAATATGAGGAAGTACGGTATACAGGCTCGTTGAGGTCAACTTTCTAATAAGAATGTGATTAATAGCATTACATAATACATCAAAGAAAAAGAGATTTTAAAACAATATGAAATTTCATATTGAAATTCTTTTTATATGGTGGGTTACACTGTTATGATACAAGTTTGTCACATTAGGAACTTTAAAAAGCTATGAAAGTGAGTCTCTAATATCTAAATGTTGGTACTTAGTTTCTACCTCATTATTGTCAATTTCACAAAAATATATTGGTGAAATTGGGTAAATCCTTAGTATCTTCTCAATTCACTCAGAACATTCTGGACATAAAAAAGCAGCAGACGAACCAGAGACCACATGGGTCTATTAAAACAGCTCCTACCTATATCCATCCAGAAGACAACATAATGTCGTGAAAGACTAATTTCAGTTCCTGTTCTGTTGCTCAGTATAAGGGAATACAATTTTAAGATGCATTCAAATAGTTCACCTGTATGCCTCAACTTTATATGCCAGAATTATTGCTCAAACTGAAATTCAAATATGACAGGAAGGAAGCACCCTAACAGAACTAAAAACTGGAAACGAAGATAAAATGTTTGTAGCATTTGTCAGCTTAAAAAAAAAAAAAAGTTGCTTATGATTCCTTTGCTCGTTTTAAATATTTAGAGTTTTTATTCGTTATTTTCTTTAAAGCAGAACCTGAAATTATATAAGCTTCACGATACCAAAACTCATATGAACACGTAGAGTAAAATTCAAGAAAAATATGCAACAAAATCATAGTGATTACCTCTGGACTGTTAATACTAGGTGTTTTATATACGCATGTGCATATATGTATTTTATTATGAAAACAATACTCACGTTAACTACAAGCGTACTTTTTAAGGTAAGCGTGAGAAGAGAGAAAAAATAAGAAATAAGTAAATATTACAACCCCCACCCCCACCCCAAGCCCATTCAAGGAAACCAGCCCCAAGGCATCCCGGGAAACCAGCGGTTTCCGGAGGAGCCAGACGCTGGCGGAGCGCGCGAGGGGCGAGCGAGAGCTGCTGAGAACTTGTCCCCTGACCGCAGCGCCAGCGCCACGTAAGTTCGCTCCTAAACCCGGCTTTCCGCGCGCGCTTCGGCTACCAGACTAACAACACAGGCCCAGGCGCAGGCTCCGCGCCGCCCGCGGGAAGGCAGCGGGAGGCCGGCGCGGGGCGCTTTGCTCCCGCCACTCGGCGAGTGCGCGTCCACGCGGGCGCCTGGGGGGGGCGACGGCGCGCGCGCGCCGCCGTCGCGGGAGGCGCCGCTCCCCCTCGGGCGTCCGGGGGAGCCCGGCGCGGGAAAAGGACCCGTGCGGGCCGCCGTGTCTGCGGAAGGGGGGGCCGTAGCCTTCCTCCGGCTGGCTGGCGAATAGACCCCCGACCCCTCCTCGCAGGGATGCCGGGTGAGGTCGCTCCCTCCGGGCAGCCCCTCCCTCCTCAGGCCGCCACGACGGTCCTCAGCTCCCCAACAACTTCAATCCCAAAAGATGGTTTCTGGTTTATTTTGTATTAACTATATTGAATTCCATAGAGGCTACAAAGCTGTGTTATATGGAACAATTCAGTCTCGTTTACACTGATCAACTGTTAAAAAGATAAAGTTTATTCATGTTTATGTATCATGTACTTTTTAAATACATGGTCCATGCACAAACTACATCAGAATTAAGTGGTTGCAAATACGGATGGAACACTTTAAAAAAAATTTTTTTAAACATTTATTCATTTTTAAGAGACCGAGATCACGAGTGGGGGAGGGCAGAGAGAGAGGGATACCCAAAACCCAAAGCAGACTCCAGGCTCCGAGCTGTCAGCACAGAGCCAGACAGGGGGTTCGAACCAAGAACCGTGAGATCACGACCTGAGCCGAAGTCAGAAAGCCTAACCAACTCAGCCACGCAGATGCCTCATGGATGGAACATTTTTAATCATCACTCTAGATTAGTCTTATGAAAAGTTTCTTTTGGAACTGTTGATTGGCTACAGATCTAATAGAATTATCTCATTCTACTTGCATAATTTGGCGTTAAACGCTTCTTTGCTTGGATATCTCAGCCCTCCAATAATATTTAATGTTATTGATCACTGCCTCCTTCCGGACACCCGCTCCAACAAGGCTTCTGAGGCATGTTCTCCTGGAACTCATAAGACCATTTCTGACCACTCCTTCTCAGTTTCCCTCATGTCTTATTCTGTCTGTAGTAACACCCAAAATATTAGTGTTCTCAGGGCTCCATCACCATTCCTTTGCTTTTCTCATTCCAACTTTATGCATCCTCTGGGCAAAGTGTTATAAGGATATTCCTACTGTTTCCATGCATACACTAGAGTCTTACAGATATAGAATGCATGTGTATCTAACTTCCCTGGGAGAACTTTCTCCTAAGCCACACATTAGTTCATGATAGCAATGTTTATTTAGTATCCTGTATGAACTGAGAATTGGCTTCACATCACAGAACAATACATATAGCCTCTGCCCCCTTGAACTAACTATCAGGAGATACCGATAAGTATGATAAACTGTGAATAAATGCTTTTCTATCAGGAGATACTTGTATTCAGGGTTATGTAATTCCATTTGAATGTTCTATGAATATACAAGAAATTAAACATGTCTAGAAAAAATTCAACATCGACTGAATTTTATTTTTGTTACTTTTTGCTAACAAAGTTATTCAAGCTAAAAACCTAGGAATCATTTAGATACCTTCTAATCATCTTAATCCTTTAAATCATTCTATATTCTGTTACTTTTCAATTTTAACTCTCTTCATCTTTACTAACTTGCTCCTTCTAGAAACTTTTTTTTTTGCTCAGTTTTCCTTCAGTGATATTAGATTATCCTTCTTTTTTGAGTATAGTTGTCACACAATGTTAGTTTTGGGTGTACAACTTACTGATTTGGCAAGTTTATACGTTCTGCTATGTTCATCACAAGTGCAGCTACCATCTGTCCTGCTACATTGCTGTTACAGTATCATTGATGGCTTCTTTTGAAGCTGTTCCAAAAAATAGATACGCAAAGAAAACTTCCAAACTCATTCTATGAAGCCAGGATTACCTTGATTCCAAAACCAGACAAAGACCCCACTAAAAAGGAGAACTACAGACCAATTTCTCTGATGAACATGGATGCAAAAATCCTCAACAAGATACTAACTAGCCCACTGGATTCGAAAATACATTAAAAAAATTATTCACCACGACCAAGTGGGATTTATGCCTGGGATGCAAGGCTGGTTCAATATTTGCAAAACAATCAGTGTGATACATCACATCAATAAAAGAAAGAATATGAACCACATGATCCTCTCAATAGATGCAGAGAAAATATTTGACAAAATACAGCATCCTTTCTTGATAAAAAACCCTCTAGAATGTAGGGATAGAAGGATCATGCCTCAGGATCATAAAAGCCATATATGAAACACCCACTGCTAATATCATCCTCAATGGGGAAAAACTGAGAACTTCCCCCCTAAGGTCAGGAACACGACAGGGATGTCCATTCTCACCACTATTATTCAACATAAGTGGAAGTCCTAGCCTCAGCAATCAGACAACACAAAGAAATAAAAGGCAGCCAAATTGGCAAGAAGGAAGTCAAACTTTCACTCTTCACAGATGACATAATACTCTATATGGAAAACCCAGAAGATTACACCATAAAACTGCTAGAACAAATCCATGAATTCAGCAAAGAGCAAAGTCTCAGGATATAAAATCAATGCACAGAAATCGGTTGCATTCATATACATCAATAATGAAGCAACAGAAAGAGAAATCAAGGAATCGATCCCATTTACAATTGCACACACACAAAAAAAAACATAAAATACCTAGGAATAAACCTAACCAAAGAGGTGAAAAATCTATACACTGAAAACTATAGAAAGCCTATGAAAGAAACTGAAGAAGACACACAAAAAATGGAAAAACATGCCATGCTCATGGATTAGAAGAACAAATATCGTTAAAATGTTGATACTACCCAAAGCAATCTACATATTCAATGCAATCCTTATCAAAATAACACCAGAATTCTTCACAGAGCTAGAACAAACAATCCTAAAATTTGTATGGAACCACAATAGACCCGGATAGACAAAGCAATCCTGAAAAAGAAAACCAAAGCTGGATGCATCACAACTCTGGACTTCAAGCTGTATTACAAAGTTGTAATCATCAAGACAGTATGGTACTGGCACAAAAACAGACTCATAGATCAATGTAACAGAATAGAGAACCCAGAAAAAACATATGGCCAACTAATCTTTGACAAAGCAGGAAAGAACATCCAGTGGAATACAGTCTCTCCAGCAAATGGTGCTGGGAAAACTGGACAGCAACATGCAGAAAAATGAACGTGGACCACTTTCTGACACCACAACACAAAAATAAACTCAAAATGGATGAAAGACCTAAACATAAGACAGGAAGCCATCAAAATCCTAGAAGAGAAAGCAGGCAAAAACCTCTTTGACCTCAGCCACAGCAACTTCTTACTCAACACGTCTCTCAAGTCAAGGGAGACAAAAGCAAATATGAACTATTGGGACCTCATCAAGATAAAAAGCTTCTACACAGGGAAGGAAACAATCGGCAAAACTAAAAGGCAACTGACAGAATGGGAGAAGATATTTGCAAATGACATATCAGATAAAGGGTTAGTATCCAAAATCTATAAAGAATTTATCAAACTCAACACCTAAATAACAAATAATCCAGTGAAGAAATGAGCGGAAGACATGAATAGACACTCTTCCAAAGAAGACATCCAGAGGGCTAACAGACACATGAAAAAATGCTCAACATCACTCATCATCAGGGGAATAAAATCAAAACTACAATGAGATACCACCTCACACCAGTCAGAATGGCTAAAATTAACAACTTGGGCAATAACAGATGTTAGCGAGGATATAGAGAAAGAGGATCTCTTTTGCACTGCTGGTGAGAATGTAAAGTGGTGCAGCCATTCTGGAAAACAGTATGGAGGGTGATTCCTCAAAAAATTAAACATAGAACTACCCTATGATGCAGCAATTACACCACTAGGTATGTACCCAAGGGATACAGGTGTGCTGTTTCTAAGGGGCACATACACCCCAATGTTTATAGCAGTGCTATTGACAATAGCCAAAGTACGGAAAGATCCCAAATGTCCATTGATGGATGAATGGATAAAAAAAGATGTGGTATGTATATATATATATATATATATATATATATATATATATATATATACACACATATATACATATGTGTGTGTGTGTGTACACACACATACACACATAATGGAGTATTGGCAATCAAAAAGAATGAAATCTTGCCATTTGCAACTACATGATGGAACTGAGGGTATTATGGAACTTAGCCAGAGAAAGACAAATACCATATGACTTCACTTATATAAGGAATTTAAGATACAAAACAGATGAACATAAGGGAAGGGAAGCAAAAATAATATAAAAACAAGGAGGGGGACAAAACATAAGAGGCTCTTAAATACAGAGAACAAACTGAGGGTTACTGGAGGGGTTGTGGGGGGGTGGGCTAAATGGGTAAGGGGCATTAGGGAGGACAATTGTTGGGATGAGCACTGGTTGTTATATACAGGGATGAATCACTGGAATCTATTCCTGAAATAGTATATTATAATCAGGAATTATAGTACTATAAGCTAACTAACTTGGATGTAAATTTAAAAGTAAATAAGTAAATTTAAAAAATAAAATTAATTTTTCAGGTGTGGAGTTTGGTGAGTTCTTTATAGATTTTGGATACTAGCCCTTTGTCCAATATGTCATTTGCAAATATCTTTTCCCATACCACCGGTTGCCTTTTAGTTTTGTTGTTTCCTTTGCAGTGCAGATCTTATGTGGATCTTGAGAAACTTAACAGAAGACCATGGAGGAGGGGAAGGGGAAAAAAAAAGTTACAGAGAGGGAGGGAGGCAAACCATAAGAGACTCTTAAGGACTGAGAACAAGCTAAGGGTAGATGGGGGGTAATGGTGAGGGGAAAGTAGGTGATGGGCAGGGAGGAGGGCACTTGTTGGGATAAGCAATGTGTGTTGTATGGAAACCAATTTGACAGTAAATTATATTTTTAAGATAATAATAAAAAAATAAAATTAATAAAATAAAAAAATAAAAAACAACACCCAATTTTTACCTGGGCACATGACACATAGGTTGCAATGACAATGAGAAATTAGAATTTCTAATTTAAGTAGAATAAGAAATTACAACTAGAGAGATTAAACTCCCCAGGCTTCTTTGCAGATAATCTTGCCATGAGATGTAATTCTAGTAAATAATTGTAAGGAGATGTTATTATACATAATCATTTAAGAAATGTATTAAAGGGAGGAAACATTGCCTCTTTTTCCCTATATTCTTCTGCTGAGTTGAAGATACATGTGAAGATAAGAAAATTTTGACCATGATGTGGCATGTTAAACAGCTAAGGCAGCATATGAAAGGAACCAGGGATGTTCAATTCTTATAAGAGAGGGGGAGAAAAAAAACACATACACACACATTAGGCCACCACGGCCAGCTGAATGGGTGCGGACTGCACATGCATTGAACTCTAAGGGGAGCCAGGGACCAGGAACAGGATGAGTGTCAACAAAGCCTAATCACAGGAGCAAGCTCTTAGGGCTATAAAGTATCAACCTAATTCCAAGACATGACCTACAGAAAAGCCCATATTCTCCATGAAGGCAAAGCAGAAGGAATCAGAGCTCAATCCCAGTATAAGGCAGGGGGAGCTGACAAGGGGTTTTATCCAGTAAAACAAGCTAATCAGAAAGGTCCAAAAGGGGGACAACTGTAACCCATTTGCAGCAGCCCTTTCAGAACAACTTTTGGGGAGTGGCCTCCCTCCCTGAATCCATGCTGGTGGTTGGGGCCATGCTGGAATGTCACAGGCATGAAGGACCCCTGGGAGCAAGGCAGTGGGAACAAGGCCTCCCACTGATCACAAACCCTGGCTACCCAGTGGGGAATATTGCCCCTGAAGGCAGAATTGGAGTCAGTGGCCTTGCCAGGGAGGTGCCAGGGCCTGCTGGCCAGGTGACCCTCTAATAAGTGACACCTGGGGGCCCTGGCTGCTGGAGAAGCCTGTGACCTCTCTAGTGCACAAATCCAAATGGGGATTGGCTGTTGCCAGTTTAAAGCCACCCCTCAGAATGATTTTCACCAAGTGAACTTCCTCCACCCTGGAGTCTCTGAGGGGGCTAGAGACTGGCCCAAGCCCCACAGACAAGGAGGACTTAGGCTGCCCCAAGCCAGCTGATGAAGTGTCTACTACCTATGTGTGGTCTGAGCGGGGCAGGTAGCCAGGCACCGGGAGCAGGGTTAGTGCGGGCAGAGGCTGACTCACAGCGCACACTCTTGGAAGTACAAGTCATCTGCCTAATTCCAAGCCCTAAATTACACAAATGTGCACATTCCCCCTGAAAGCAGAGCTGGAGGAATCTGGATTGCCTTACCTGGTTCTGGATGGACTGGCTAGTGCGCTGACCTTCCATTAAGATATACCTGGGAGACTTGAATCTTGGAGAAGCCAGAACTCCATTATGCAGCAGGTTCAAATGGAACCTGTCGCCCAGTAGCACCTGAAACCTCAGGATTTTTAGGAGATGGGCTGCTTCCACCGTGGAGGGTATACCAGTAGTCACGGAGAGTGGAGCTCTACAGGTCGGGAGAGCCTAGGCGCCCCAGGCCAGCTAATTGGGTGCTTTATGCGCGTGCGCAGTCTGCAAGGAGCCAAGAACCAGCAGCCGGCAATTGGCCAACTAAGCACGTGCATATCACAAACTCTACCTACCCAATGGGGTATAGTTTCTTTGAAGCCAGAGCTGGGGCAATCTCCATTGCCTTCCCAGGTTTGGGCAGCACTGCCTGGCTGAGATTCCTCCCGTGACAGACTCCTGCAAACCTTGATTGCTGGAGAATCCTTGGATCGTTATCAGGCAGCCAGTCTAAATGAGAACTCACTGTAGCCAGTTTAAAGCTACTGCCTCAGAAAGGTTTCAGGATATGGACTCTCTCTGCCCTGGAAGCTACGGAGGTGGCTGGGGCCTGGCGGAAGTTCTACAGGTACGGAGGACCCTGGCTACCTAAGGGTGGCTGATGGGAGGCTTACTGCGCATGCACAGGCATTGCAGGGTAGCATAGCCCTGAGCCTTAGAATAGTGCAAGTGTAGGCAGGTGTCCGGTCTCAAGAACAGGCTTTTGGAGGTGCAAGGCATCTGTCTAATCCTACGCACTAGGTACCCAATAGGGAATATTTCTGAAGGCAAACTGGAGATTTTTCACAGCTGCCTTGCCAGGGAGGGGCCGGGCAGGCAGGATAGGGTATCCTCTGTTAGGAAAAACCTGGGAGTCCTGGTTCCAGGAGAAGCCTGGGTCTCCATCAGGTGGGAAGGCCACATGGGGACTGGCTGTTGCCAGTTGAAAGCTCCTCCCTCAGAAAAATTTTCTTGTGGTCAACTTTCTCTACTCTGAGACTATGCAAGTGTTTGGGGATCAGCTTGAGCCACACAAGCATGAAAGGGACACGCTGTCCGAAGCCAGCCTATGGACTGCATAGTTCACATGCATGTGCCCTTGCAGAACAGGGTAGTCAGGGGTCTGGATAAGAGTGTCAGGATAGGCCAGGTCACAGAAATGGGCTCTTTGGGATACTAGGCATCTGCCTCATTCCAAATATTAAACTACACAAACGTGCATGTTCTCTCTGAAGGCAGACCTGGAGGAATCTGGGCTGCCTTGCCAGGCAGACTTGTCATGATATCCTCTCATAAGAGACACGTGGGACTCTTAACTGGTGGAAAAGCCCAGAACTCCATCAGGCAGAAAATCCAAATAGAGACTGACTGTCACCAGTTTAAGGCTCCCGCCTCAGATTTTTAGTGACCCAGTTTCTTCCACATTTGAGGTTATGCAGGTGATTAGGGACAGGCCTGAGTCTCTCAGCTGCCCAAGGCTGGTTGACAGAGTGTGTACTGTTCGGACATGGGCCAGAAGGTCAGAGTAGCCAGGGACATGGATCAAGCAAGTGTAGAAAAAGGTTTGGGTCACAGGAACAGGTCTTAGGGGTTCCGGGCATCGGCCTAATTCCAACCTCTCACTTAAACAAATGAGCATATTCCCCCACCTGAAGGCAATACTGGAGGATACTATGCTGCTGACTTGCCAGGGAAGACGTGGCTGGCTTTCCAGTCTATTCCAATAAATTATACCTTGGAGCTCTGGTGGGGAAAGTCTGGTCTGCAATCAACAGCAAGTCTAAATGGAAAATGACTGTAGCCCACTTGCAGCTGCCACCTCAAGAGTAGCACCTTTTGAGATGTGGGCTCCTTACATCCTGGGAAGCAATACAAATGTTTGGGCCCAGGCCCTAGATTCCCAGTTCTAGTAAGTCCCAGCTGCCCAGTTTACTAAAGGGGTGTGTACTGTACATACACTTGCAGCTCATTTCAGTATTGTCAGTGATGTGGAATATAGCAAGGGTTGGGAGAGGTTGATCACTAGGAGCACAATCTTGGGTAAGTAAGGCATCTGCCTAATCATAAGCCCTAAACTACCTACTGGTTAATATTCCCCCTGAAGGCAAAATGTGAGGTTACTGGCATGGAGGTGCTTGGCTGGTTCATCCTGGTTTCCTCCAACAAGAACTACCTGGGATTATGGGAGAAGCCTGGGACACAATCAGACAGCAAGTCCATTGGCACCTGGGTGGCTCAGTCGGTTGAGCATTTGACTTCGGCTCGGGTCATGATCTAGTGGTTCTTGAGTTCAAGCCCCACATCAGGTTTGCTGCTGTCAGCCTGTCAGCACAGAGCTCACTACAGATCCTCTGTTCCCCTCTTTCTGCCCCTCCTCTGCTTGAGCTCTCCCCAAATAAATATTTTTAAAAAAGACAGCAAGTCCAAATAAAGACTGACTGTTGCCAGTTTAAAACTGTTGCCTCAAAATAATTTTTAGCAGGCTCTCCATCCTGGAGTCTATACAGATAGTTAATCATGCGCCTGAGCTCCACAGGCCTAGGGACCCTGGGTTCCCAAGGCCATAGGATGGAATATGTACTGTGTTTGGGAGAACAAGGCATCTGCCATTCATAAGCTCTAACATACCCAGTGGATAATGTTACCTATGAAGGTGAAAGAGGAGTTTACTTGACTGTCTTGCCAGGGAGTTGAGTGGACTGGCTATAGTAACCTTCAAAAGGAGACACCTGTATGCCTTGATGGGCATATTCTCATGGGAGTAGGTAATGGCAACCTGGGTAACTTCCATTTCTGAAAGTTGATTTGTATCGTGTAACCTAATCGTGGGTTGAAAATCCAACAAATTCTCAGGGATGATACAAATGCTTTCTTTGACTTAACCTGGAACTTGGTAACTAGTGTTCTATACAGGATCAACAGTTCTTATTATTTGTTATATGCATGAGCTTATGCTACCTCAGTGGAATTGAGACTTAATTAGGATCAAACTTACAGTCCCTCCCCAACAGGAATAACATATTAAGGGGATGGTACTTAGGCCTGACCCAGACCCAGCTCCTCCCCACTCTCGGTGGGATGGTACCGACGGTATCATGGGAAGGTATAAACCCTGGACACTCCCACTTTTCATGTGCAGTCATATGCAAATATTGGACAAACTCATCAAAGAGCACCCTAAAGTGGTAGAGAAATAGACATAGTACTTGTTGAAATTGTTAAATATGAAATCTTGACTCTTCATAACTAGGGGTTTTCAAAAGTGGACCCTTTCTCTTTTATAGAACTGCTTAATGAAGAACTGCTTAATGAAAGATTTAAAAAACTGAGCAGTAGGGGTGCCTGGGTGGCTCAGTTGGTTAAGCCTCTGACTTCAGCTCAGGTCATGATCTCACAGTTTGTAGTTTGTGAGTTCAAGCCCCGCATCAGGCTTTCTGCTGTCAGCACAGAGCCTGCTGCAGATCCTCTGTCTCCCTCTCTCTCTGCTCGTCCCCAGCTTGCATGTGTGCATGCTCCTTCTCTCAAAAATAAACAAGCATTTTAAAAAGTCTAAAAAAATAATAAAAACTGAGGAGTTGCATTTAGAGATACGTTGACTAAAAGAAGAAATTGAAACAACTAAAAAAATAAGTGGTTATTGATTTCAAAGGTCATTGATATGTCTGGCAGTGTTATAATTGTTTTACTATTTGGTGTTGGGATAAAAATTTTCAGTTCACTAACAAAACAGGTGTATATTTCCTGGCACGGATATTATAAAATGAAGTGTCTTTTATTTTAATAACATAATACTGTTGCTCATTTTTGAAGTCTGTACGTCCTGCGACTTTCATTCAACAAGAGTTCAAAAATAAAGAAATCGTAACAAAAAATATTAGTATATTATAATTATTAATATTATCAGCACTTTGCTTAAATTTCTTTTTTTATATTTAATACACATTTGTAAAGTCTATTCGACTTTATTGCAGACCTTATTGCAGAGTTTTCTTCTTTGTAAAATAATAATCTTCTAAATACAAGTTGTTAGAACCATGGATTTATAGACACCATATTCTAATTAAATGACTTTCCTGTTTTTGTCCAATGGTCATAGGTGAAAACAGCACAGGGGAACAGCAAAGTGAACACTCAAAAATGTTCACTGTCAGGCTAAGCTGATAGAGAATGTGACTCTTGATCTTGGGGTTGTAAGTTCAAGTCCCATGCTGGGTGGAGAAATTACTTAAAAATAAAATCTTTAGGGGTGCCAGAGTGGCTCAGTTAGTTATGCATCCCAGTCTTGATCTCAGCCCAGGTCTTGATCTCAGGGTCATGAGTGCAAGCCCTACATTGGGCTCTGTGCTGGGTGTGAAACCTACTTAAAAAATAAAATAAAATCTTTAATAAAAAATGTTGGAATCCTTCTCTATTGGAAGTTTATCCTCCTATGATGTTGGTTCATCAGTATGGATTTGGTCAGGAAAAAAGGGCTACCACCATGCATTAGAGAATTAGGGAATTATGTCAATATAGGACTAAATGATGCAGGAGATCTGGGGTGTGAAGGTCTGTATAGGGGAGACATGGTGGGATAAAGAGTTACTAAGCACTTCTGCCCGAAGCTTTTGTGCAGCTATAAAAAGTGGAGTTTGTAAGAAAGTCCAAAAACCTGTGCCCATCTGACTATCAACATAACACTGGAGAGATCTTCTGAACAGTTGCATCTGACCAGCACTGTGAATGAAGAAGCCAAAATTGCTCTAGAATAATGGTGTTGGCTCCCCATCTGCCTTCCAAATAACCCTTGAAACTTGTATCTAGAATGTATAAAGAGCTCTTACAACTCAATAATAAAAAGAGAAATTACCCAAAGAACACATGGGCAAAAAATCTGCATAAACATTTCTCCAAAGAAGAAGATATACATGTGGCCAACAAACACATGAAAAAATGCTCAACATCATTAGCCATTAGGAAGATTAAATCCAAACCACAATGCGATACCACCTCACACTCACTAGGACGGTAATAACCAAAAAGACAGTAACATGTGTTGGTGAGGATGCAGAGCAATTGTGACCTTCATACATTCCTAGTGAGAACGCAAAGGGGGACGGTCACTTTGGAAAACAGACTGGCATCTTCTCAAAAGATGAGACATACAATTCTCATATGACCCAGCAATTCCAATTCTAGCTGTATACTAAGAGTAATTAAGTCAGGCACACAAAACCTCATATTGTATAATTCCATTTATGTGAAGTTAAGGTTGAGATACATTTAATTTGGTTTCAGTTTGGGATGATGAAAAAGTTCTGTAGATGGATAGTGATGATGGTTGCATGACAATGTGAATGTACTCAATGCCACTGAACTATATATTTAAAAATGGTTAAAATGGTAAGCTTAATGTTACATGTATTTTACCACAATGGAAAATTAAAGAATCTGTTTACAGCTTTATTGGGCCAGCAACACCTAAATGGTCTGTTTTATGGTAGAATCCATTGAGTCCATGGTCACATGAATTTAAACTCATTCTGTATTGTATCAGTACCCAAGTTCATCTGCAAGAATTGAAGAGAAGCACACCTTGAGAGGAAGCCGTTGATGTTATGTTGTCCTCCTGGTATCCAGTGTAGAAAAGGAGCTAGCCAAAGAGCTATGGCTTTAACAGCAAATTAATAAGATGACTTTTAAGAATGAGCTACTTTTATTTTCTTATCATTTTGATGTGCTAGAACATGTGTGGAGGAAAAAATAGCAAATTAATAAGATGACTTTTAAGAATGAGCTACTTTTATTTTCTTATCATTTTGATGTGCTAGAACATGTGTGGAGGAAAAAATAAAGAGTCAATATAAGTTGAAGATAATATTGATAATATTGAAGAATTGAACATGCTGAAAATATTGAAGAGTTGGGGGTGCTGAAAATAAAACTATCTGATTCCTAATCAAAGTACACCTCTGGCAGGTCATTAGTGCAGTTTCTGTTTTTTTCATACTCTAGGAAATGTAACAACCAAGACAAAGGAGGTTGGGTTTAGTGATGTCTCTAATTTCCTCCCACTGAAGGAATTGTGTGAAATGATAAAATGTAGTCTAAGTGCTGCACTCTACTTCTATATTTGTGACGTGATTGTTAGAAACAGTATTTTGAAAGAGTAGTGGAGATGAGTAAGAAAGCAGGCACTCCTGCTGGTGTATGTCTTGAGCTAGGAGGCTTAATGGAACCCATGGAACTGAATGTGAAATTTCCATTACATTATGAGCTCTTTATGGTGAAGAGGACAGACACTTAGGTCTTCAGGTTTTGTATTAGATTTGTTTTATCATCATTATTGTGGTAGGAATACTCAATATGAAATATACCCTCTTAACAAATCTTTTTTTTTTTAATTAATTGTCAAGTTGGCTAACATACAGTGTATACAGTGTGGTCTTGGGTTTTGGGGGTAGATTCCCATGACTCATTGCTTACATATAACACCCAGTGCTCATCCCAACAAGTGCCTTCCTTAATGCCCATCACCCACTTTCCCCTCTCCCCTGCACCCCCCATGAGCCCTCAGTTTGTTCTCTGTATTTAAAAGCCTCTTATGGTTTGCCTCCCTCCCTCTCTGTTTGTAACTATTTTTTTCCCCTTCCCCTCCCCCATGGTCTTCTGTTAAGTTTCTCAAGTTCCACATATGAGTGAAAACATATGGTATCTTTCTCTGACTGACTTATTTCACTTAGAATAATACCCTCCAGTTCCATCCACGTTGCTGCAAATGGCAGGATTTCTTTCTTTCTCATTGTCAAGTAGTATTCCATTGTATATATAAGCCACATCTTCTTTATCCATTCGTCAGTTAATGGACATTTAGGCTCTTTCCATACTTTGGCTATTGTTGAAAGCACTGCTATAAACATTGGGGTACATGTGCACCTATGAATCAGCATAGGTGTCCTTCCTGTGTCCTTCAGATCCTGTGTCCTTCAGATAAATTCCTAGTAGTGCTATTGCTGGTCATAGGGTAGTTCTATTTTTAATTTTTTGAGGAACCTCCACACTGTTTTCCAGAGAGGCTGCACCAGTTTGCATTCCCACCAACAGTGCAAGAAGATTTCTGTTTCTCCACATCCTCACCAGCATCTGTTGTTTCCTGAGTTATTAATTTTAGCCACTGTGACTGGTGTGAGGTGGTATCTCAGTGTGATTTTGATTTGTATTTCCCTGATGATGAGTGATGTTGAGCATCTTTTCATGTGTCTGTTGGCCATATGGATGTCTTCTTTGGAAAAGTGTCTATTCATGTCTTCTGCCCATTTCTTCACTGGATTATTTGTTTTTCCAGTGTTGAGTTTGGTGAGTTCTTTAGAGATTTTGGATACTAATCCTTTATCCAATGTCATTTGCAAATATCTTTTCCCATTCCGTCAGTTGCCTTTTAGTTTTGTTGATTGTTTCCTTTGCAGTGCAGAAGCTTTTTATCATGATGAGGTCCCAATAGTTCATTTTTGCTTTTAATTCCCTTTGGAGATGTGTCAAGTAAGAAATTGCCGTGGCTGAGGTCAGAGAGGTTTTTTCCTGCTTTCTCCTCTAGGGTTTTGATGGTGTCCTATCTCACATTCAGGTCCTTCGTCCATTTTGAGTTTATTTTTGTGAATGGTGTAAGAAAGTGGTCTAGTTTCATTTTTCTGCATGTTGCTGTCCAGTTCTCCCAGCACCATTTGCTAAAGAGACTGTCTTTTTTCCATTGGATACTCTTTCCTGCTTTGTCAAAGATTAGTTGGCCATATATTTGTGGTCCAATTCTGGAAGATATACATGTGGCCAACAAGCACATGTCCTGTATTCTATTCCATTGGTCTATGTGTCTGTTTTTGTGCCAATACCATACTGTCATGATGATTACAGCTTTGTAGTTGAGGCTAAAGTCTGGAATTGTGATGCCTCCTTTTTTCATTTTCTTTTTCAACATTACTTTGGCTATTCGGATCTTTTATGGTTCCATACAAACTTCAGGACTGTTTGTTCTAGCTTTGAGAAGAATTCTGGTGTTCTTTTCATTGAAATTGCATTGAATGTGTAGATTGCTTTGGGTAGTGTTGGCATTTTAACAATATTTGTCCTTCTAATCCATGAGCATGGAATATTTTTCCATTTTTTGTGTCTTCTTCAATTTCCCTCATAAGTTTTCTACAGTTTTCAGCACACAGATCTTTTACATCTTTGGTTAAGTTTATTCCTAGGTATTTTATGGTTCTTGGTGCAATTGTAAATGGCATCAATTTCTTGATTTCTCTTTCTGTTGCTTCATTATTGGTGTATAGAAATGCAACCAATTTTGGTACATTGATTTTGTATCCTGCAACTCTGCTGAATTCATGTATCAGTTCTAGCAGCTTTTTGGTGGAGTATTTTGGGTTTTCCATGTAGAGTATCATGTTATCTGCAAAAAGTGAAAGTTTGACTTCTTCTTTGCCAATTTGGATGCCTTTTATTTCATTTTGTTGTCTGATTGCTGATGCTAAGACTTCCAAAACTATGTTAAACAATAGTGGTGAGAGATGACATCCCTGTCATGTTCCTGATGTGGGGTGGGGGGGACTCTCAGTTTTTCCCCATTGAGGATATTAGCAGTGGGTCTTTCCTATATGGCTTTTATGATCTTGAGGTATGATCCTTCTATTCCTACTTTCTTGAGGGTTTTTATCGAGAAAGGTGCTGTATTTTGTCAAATACTTTTTCTGCATCTATTGACAGGATCATATAGTTCTTGTCCTTGCTTTTATTAATGTGATGTATCACATTAATTGATTAGTGAATATTGAACCAGCCCTGTAGCCCAGGAATGAATCCCACCTGATCATGGTGAATAATTCTTTTTATTTGTTGTTGAATTCAACTTGCTAGTATCTTGTTGAGAAGTTTTGCATCCATGTTCATCAGGGATATGGGCCTGTAATTCTCTTTTTTTGTGGGGTCTCTGTCTGCTTTGGGAATCAAGGTAATGCTGGCTTCATAGAATGAGTCCAGAATTTTTCCTTCTGGTTCTATTTTTTAGAACAGCTTGAGAAGGATAAGTATTAACTCTGCTTTAAATATCTGGTAGAATTCCCCTGGGAAGCCATCTGGCCCAAGACTGTTATTTGTTGGGAGATTTTTAATAACTGATTCAATTTCTTCATAGTTGTGGGTCTGTTCAAATTTTCTATTTCTTCCCGTTTGAGTTTTGGTAGTGTGTGGGTGTCTAGGAATTTGTCCATTTCTTCCAGGTTGTCTAGTTTGTTGGCATGTAATTTTTCATAGTATTCTCTGATAATTGCTTGTATTTCTGAGGGCTTGGTTGTGATAAATCCATTTTCATTCAATGATTTTATCTATTTGGGTCCTCTCTCTTTTCTTTTTGAGAAGCCTGGCTAGAGGTTTATCAATTTTGTTTATCTTTTTTAAAAGCTAGCTCTTAGTTTCATTGATCTGTTATACTGGTTTTTGGGAAATCTATATTGTTTATTTCTGCTCTGATCTTTATTATTTCTCTTCTTCTGCTGGGTTGGGGGTATCTTTGTTATTCTGCTTCTAGTTCCTTTAGGTGTGCTGTTAGATTTTGTATTGGGGATTTTTCTTGTTTCTTGAGATAGGCCTGTATTGCAATGTATTTTCCTCTTAGGACTGCCTTTATTATATCCCAAAGGATTTGGATTTTTGTGTTTTCATTTTCATTTGTTTCCATATATTTTTAAATTTCATCTTTAATTGCCTTGTTGACCCATTCATTCTTTAGTAGGATGTTCTTTAACCTCCATGCATTTGGAGGTTTTCCAAACTTTTTCCTGTTGTTGATTTCAAGTTTCATAGCATTGTGATCTGAAAATGTGCATGGTATGATCTCAATTCTTTTATAGTTACTGAGGGCTCTTTTGTGACCCAGTATGCATTCTGTCTTGGAGAATGTTCCATGTTCATTTGAGAAGAATGTGTATTCAGCTGCTTTTGGATGAATGTTATAAATATAACTGTTAAGTCCATCTAGTCCAGTGTGTCATTCAGGGCCATTGTCTCTTTATTGATTTTCTGCCCAGATAATCTGTCCATTGTTGTAAGTGGAGTATTAAAGTCCCCTGCAGTTACCATATTCTTATCAACAAGATTCCTTATGTTTGTGATTAATTGTTTTATATATTTGGGTATGTCCGAATTGGGTGCATAAACGTTTATAATTGTTAGTTCCTCTTGATGGGTAGACCCCATAATTATGATATAATGCCTTTCTTCATCTCTTGTTACAGCCTTTAGTTTAAAATAATTTGTCTTATATAAGTATGGCTACTCCGGCTTTCTTTTGACTTCCAGTAGCATGAAAGATAGTTCTCCATCCCTCACTTTCAATCTGAAGGTGTCCTCACTTCTAAAATGAGTCTCTTATAGACAACATATAGATGGGTCTTGTTTTTTATCCATTCTGATACCCTATGTCTTTTGATTGGAGCATTTAGTCCATTTACATTCAGAGTTATTAATGAAAGATATGGATTTAGTGTCCTTATGCTATCTGTAGGTTTCATGCTTGTGGTGATGTTTCTGGTCTTTTGTAGTCTTTGCAACATTTCACTCACAGAGTCCCCCTTAGGATCTCTTATAGGACTGGTTTAGTGGTAATGAACTCCTTCAGTTTTTGTTTGTCTAGGAAAACCTTTATTTCTCCTTCTATTCTGAATGACAGCTTTGCTGGATAAAGGATTCTTGACTGCATATTTTTTCCTATTCAGCACATTGAATATTTCCTGCCACTCCCTTCTGGCCTGCTAAGTTTCAGATGATAGGTCTACTACTAGCCTTATGTGTCTACCCTTGTACATTAAGACCCGTTTGTCCCATGCTGCTTTCAGAATTCTCTCCTTATCTTTGTATTTTGCCAGTTTCACTATGCTATGTCGTGCAGAAGATCGATTCCTGTTACTTCTGAAGGGAGTTCTCTGTGCCTCCTGGATTTCAATATCTTTTTCCTTCCCCAGATTGGGGAAGCTCTCAGCTATAATTTGTTCAAGTACACCTTCTGCCCCTTTCTCTCCTTCTTCTTCTTCTGGAATTCCTATGATACGTTTATTATTACGTTTCATTGAATCGCTAAGTTCTCTAGTTCTTCCCTCATGGTCTAGAATTTTTTTTATCTTTATTTTGCTCAGCTTCATCTTTTCCATACTTTTATCTTCTATTTCACTTATTCTCCCCTCTGCCTCTTCAATCCTCACTGTCACCACATCTAGTTTTTTTGCACCTCATTTACAGCATTTCTTAATTTGTCATGATTATTTTTTAGTTCCTTGATCTCTGCAGCAATAGATTCCCTGCTGTCTTCTGTGCTTTTTTCAAGCCCCACAATTAATCTTATGACTATTATTTTAAATTCTTGATCAGATATATTGTTTATATCTGATTTGAGCAATTCTTTACCTGTCATTTTTTCCTGGAATTTCTTTTGAGGAGAATTCTTCCATTTCATCATTTTGGCTAGTTTTCTGTCCCTTATATGTTTTTTTAAATTTTTTTTAATGTTCATTTATTTTTGAGACAGAGAGAGACAGAGCATGAGCAGGGGAGGGGCAGAGAGAGAGGGAGACACAGAATCCGAAGCAGGCTCCAGGCTCTGAGCTGTCAGCACAAAGCCTGATGCGGGGCTCGAACTCATCAACCACGAGATCATGACCTGAGCCAAAGTTGGACGCTCAACCGACTGAGCCACCCAGGCGCCCCATGTCCCTTGTGTGTTTTAAAAGCTTGTTATGTGTCCTGCACTTACAAGCACTACTATATTAAAGAGGGGGTCATACAGTGTCCACAGCCTGGCCCTTCAGGAGGTGGTTTTTGGAGTGTGTTACTTGCTCTCTGTTGTTGTGACTCTGGTTGCTTTATCTCCCTTCTCGTAGTGATGTTTTGGGCTCTCCACCGGGTGTGCTTTGATTTGTTCATTGAAGGGAGCCCTTTGTATTTCCAGTCATAATCACAGAGCCAGGTCCAGGTGCTCCAAAAAGGATGCACAGGTGAATGATTAGCCCCTTGGTGGCCTCGGCCAGTTTTCCCAGAATACCTTCTGCTGGCTGTGGAGGGAGCAGGATACCCTGCATTTTCATCCTGGTGACCAGATACTTTAGAAAAGGAACAAAAATTTTCCCTCTGCCCTTAATGGTGAGTGCTTGGCTGAGAAACCTTTTCCTGTAGGGCACCTCATAGATGCATGAGCTTATCTAGGACAGAAGTTCTCCACCATGGCCGCTGTAACTCAAGATTGTCTTTGGTGGGGTTAACCTGCTGTTTCAGCCTTCCAACAAAGACTCACTGGAGGCCTCACACCAGATCCACTCTGGCACTGGAACCAGTCAGTTTTTAAAGTGGACGCAGAATAACCGTTACCCTCTTAACAAATCTTTAAGTGCACAGTACATTACTGCCAGCCATAGGCATGTAGTTACACATCAGATCTCTAGAACTGATTCATTTTGTAAAACTGAGACTTTATGTGTGTTAAGCAGCAACTCCCTGTTACCTCCTTTTATTAGATCCTGCTTTTTCCTCTGGGGTGGCTCTAAATACAACCTTTCCAAAGTCTATCAACTTTTATTATGTGAACTCTCTGATACTCAAGAAATGGTAACATTAATCCAGGGATAACATTTTCTCCCTTATAAATTGGGCGTGAAGAGGCTTTAGAGTGAGTACTGCCTAACAGTGAGACCTGAAACCAAAGTCAAAAATTTCAAAATTTCTCAACTTAAAGTGAACCAGCCCTGACAAGTGTTGCAAACATGTAAGGGGGAGTACTTCTTGAGGTGTGGCCCAACAACAGTGCACTTACATATGTCTTCACAGCAAAACAGATGTGCTGGGCCATGGTGGGGCCACACAGCTGACTGTTGTAAAGGTATTTTCCAGATTGGGTCTCTGGGACAAGGAAGAAATGTTTTTTTCACTTCAGGCCCACTTATAGTCACTTAATTGTTCTCTGGGGGAGTCAAGGCAGTGTCTCTGAAGGGTGACCCTGAAGCAAGAATAACCAGGTACTTGGAGCTATAGCCCAGGGAGTGCAGTGATATGGCACCAGACTAAGTCTCACATCATTTAAGGGTGAATGAATGAAGGGAACACACTGGACTGAACTAGTGTGGAAAAAGGGAACAGGGGATCTCCCAGGGCCTCTCAGAGAGTGACACGAGAGGTACTTTGGACTTTGATAAACTCATAAATATGTAATAATAGCTTTCCAGTGTCCAGACATTCCTCATGGCTCTTTTTTCTCCTAAATATCTATCCTACTAATTAAAATCCTCTGTAATTTTAGTGTCCATGTGTTCCAAAAACATCATCACTGAATTGAATATGTACCCTTCCCTCTAGTGATGTAACCGTTGCTCTAGCTTCCTGGCAAGGCGACATATTTATTATAATCAACACCCAAGCAAGATCCATTGCCTTATATTTTGCATAGCTCTGAATTCTCTTCTTTTATTGTGTTTTTCTTTTTGTGTGTGTGTGGCAAAAATACCATCTATCCTTTAAGCAAATTTCAACAATAGGATACAGTATTGTTAGCTATAGTCACATTGTGGTAAATTAGATCTCCAGAACTTATCTTGCATGGCTGAAATGTTGTACTCTTGACCAGTATCTCCCCATTTCCCCTCCCCCAGCTCCCAGCAACCTCCATTCTACTCTCTGCTTCTATGATATTATTATTTTCGATTTTACACATATAAGTGAGATCATGCAGTATTTGTATTTCTGCATCTAGCTAATTTGATTTAAGATTTGTCCTCTAGTTCATTCCATGTTGTCACAAATGGCAGGATTTCCTTCTTTTTTTTTTTTTAACGTTTTTATTTATTTTTGAGACAGAGAGAGACAGAGCATGAAGGGGGGAGGGGCAGAGAGAGGAGACACAGAATTGGAAGCAGGCTCCAGGCTCTGAGCCATCAGCCCAGAGCCCGACGCGGGGCTGGAACTCACGGACCGCGAGATCGTGACCTGAGCTGAAGTCGGACGCTTAACCGACTGCGCCACCCAGGGGCCCCTCCTTCTTTTTTTTAAAATGAATAATATTCCATTTCATTTATATGCCACATTTTCTTTATCCATTTATTGAGTAATGGGCATTTAAACTGTTTTCATATCTTGGCTATTGTGAATAATGCTGCAGCGAACATGAGGGTGCAGATATGTCTTTGAGATCCTGATTTCATTTCCTTTGGACATATATCCAGAAGCTGGGTTGGTGGGTAATATAGTAGTTCTGTTTTTAATATTCTGAGGAACCTCCAATTCATAATAGCAATGAAAATAATAAAATACTGAGAAATAAACTTTACCAAAGAGGGGGAATATTTGTACACTGAAACTTATAAAACATTACTGAAGGAAAATAAAGAAAACACATATAAATGGAAATATATACTACATTCATGGGTTGGAAGAATTAATATTGTTAAAAGGTCTGTACTACCCAAAGTGATCTACATAGTCAAAGCAATTCCTATTCAAATCCCAGTGGCATTCTGTGCAGAAATAGAAAAATTATCCTAAAATTTGTGTAGAGTCACAAAAGACTCTGAATAGCCAAAGCAATCTTGAGCAAGAAGAACTAAGCTAGAAGCATCACATCTCCTGGTTTCAAAATATATTTTAAATCCAACAGTAATAAAAAGTATATACTGGCATAAAAGCAGACATATAGACTAATGTAACAGAATATAGAGGCCAGAAAGAAACACACATGTTTAAGGCCAACTAATCTTTTACGAAGGCACCAAAAACACACAATATGAAAAGGATAGTCTCCTTTAAAATGACGTTTTGGGGGCACCTGGGTGGCTCAGTTGGTTGAGCATCTGATTATGGCTTAGGTCATGATCTCGTGGTTCCTGAGTTCAAGCCCCACATTGAGCTCACTGATGTCAGCCTGTCAGCACAGAGCCCACTTCAGATCCTCTGTACCCATCTCTCTGATCTTCCCCCACTTGAGATCTCCCCCAAAATAAATATTTTTAAAAAATAAAATAATAAAATAAAATGATGGTGTGAAAACTGGGTATTCATATGCAGAAGAATGAAATTGGACCCTTACCTTACATCAGATGCAAAAATAAACTCAACATGGATTAAAGGCTTAAATGCTGTGGTTTTTAATGCTCAAAAACACCCAACATGCTTAGTTTGCAGTTGATTTTTATAGTAATATCACAGTGCCTACCCTTTATGATTCTAGAATTCTTTAAGCCCTGTGCATCTTGTCTCTAAAGGACCCACATTCCTTTGCAAACACATTTTTCTCAGCAACAGAATTGCATTAAACAGATTTCTAAACAAAAACTACTATAAGCTTGTGTTCCTTCGGAAGGGCTAGGACATCCGTAGATTTATCACCAAGCTTGGTGTAGCAGGATGTTACAATGAAACTCTTCCTGTCTGAGAACTTCCATCAAATAAACAGTTCCTAAAACACCCCATTATTTTTGGAGTTAAAGTAGTATAACATGAAAAAATTTTCACTTTAGCTAACCTGTTTCATTAACTTCCATAAGTTTAGGAAACTATTCAACCATTCTTTCATTACTAACATTATACTCTCATTATTACTTGGACTATAATTTTAAATTTAAACCTTCAGAGATTTTTTTTTTTTTGCAGTAATTACAAACCTGGAAAGCTGGAAGAAAGACTCAAAATTAATTTTCTTCCATTGCTGAATAATAATTATTATTACCTTATTATTATAATTTTTAAAGTAAATATATATTTTACTTAAATATATAAAATATAAACATCAAATTTAAAAGATATAAAATAATAAATTAAAATAACTTTTTAGATCTTTTAGGCAAAAATAACTAGCTTGAAATTCTTCATCCCTAGATTTGCATTTTTATAGCCTCATGAGCAAAAACAAAAGAGACAGAGAGAAGCTTTTAATCAAGTTGGCTGAAGGATTGTACTCATGGGACTTGGCTCATGTGCCCACCCCTCCTCCAACACAAACCTGCGTTTCTCAAGATATACATGGTCGTTGTACTTAGCCCAGCTAGGGTTCAAGTTTTGAAGCTGCCATGTTCAATTTCACAACTTAAAAACATCTGTCTGTGATATTTTTGCATAGCCTTTTGAATGATAACCAACCATTAAATTCTAAATTTTGTATTTTTCTATTTTACCAAATATCCCGCCCCCCAGCAAAAAACCTGAATCCATCCTAATATAAGCTGAGAAGAAAACTGGAAGACAATGAAGCAAAATATTGATGAATATCTCTGGAGCATAAAATTAGGGATCTTATATATACACACATGTATTTTTTTGTTACATATGGAAAAAAAGCAGTATTAAAATAAGAGTACTTCTGAAAAGGGGGGGAAGAGAAAAGAAATTACTAGGTAAAATCTTTTTAAAAAAATGCCTTCTCACTAACAAAAAATACTCTCAAGAGAGACGCTGTAGAAATCTTCTCAACCTGCCACTATTTTGTTCACATTCACACCTGGTTCTCTAGATGTATTGTGCTAGATGAGGATGTCTAAGGCACTTGTGGAAATTCCATAATACTTCTTTGTAATGGCCAGAGACAAGAAAACAGGGGTAAATACTAATGTACAAAGAAGACTTTAATAGACTGCAAGAGACAAAGAAGGACATTAAATAATAATGAAAGTATCAATTCACCAAGAAGATATAACAATTATGAATATGTATGTACCCAACATCCGAGCTCCTAAATATATGAAACAAACATTGAGAGAATTGAAGGAAGAAACATTTGCATAATAATAGGAGAATCAATACCTCCCTTTCAAGAATGAATAGAATAATCAGACAGAAGATCAATAAGGAAAGAAGGACCTGAGCAACATTAGAGGCCAATTGCACCTAACAAACATTTATAAAACGCTACACCCAACAACAGAATGCACATTTTTCTCAAGTGCATATGGAACATTGTCAGGGTAGACCTTATGTTAGGACACAAAATAAATCTTAAAACACTTAAAATTATTGAAATCATACCACCCGTCCTGATCATAGTGGAATGGAACTAGAAATAAACAGCTGAGGGAAAATCGGAAAATTCACAAACATGTGGAAACTACACAACACATACCTAAACAACAAATGGCCTAAGATGAAATCACAAGAGAAATTAGAGACAAATGAAAAGTAAAACATAACATACCAATAAATAAATAAATAAATAAATAAATAAATAAACAAATAAATAATAAAACATAACATACCAATGCTTATAGATACAGCAAAATAAGTGTAACAAGGGAAAGTTATGGCTTTAGATGCTTACATTAAGAAATAAAGAAGATCTCAAACTAACCACCTACCTGTACACTTTGAGAAACTGTAAAAAGAAGAACAAACTAAATCCAAACTAGCAGAAGGAAGTAATAAAGATGGGAGCAGAGACAAATGAGATAGAGAATAGAAAACACAGAAAATCAACAAAATCAAGAGTTGGGTTTCAAAAATATCAACAAATTTGACAAATGTTTAGGTAAAGTAACCAGATAAGAAAAAAGGAGAGAAGACTCAATTAAAATCAGAAATGAAGGAAAAGACATTACAACCAATTTTATAGAAATAAGAAGGATTATAAAGAATGAAAAATTGTATGCCAACAAATTAAATAGCCCACATGAAATGGATAAGTTCCTAGAAACACAAGGCCCACCAAGACTGAATCATGAAGAAATAGAAAATCTGAACAGACCTCTAATTTGCAAGGAGATTGAATCATTAAACAAAAACCTCCCAACGAAGAAAAGCCTAGGACCAGATGGCTTCACTGGTGGCCACTACCAAATACCATTACATTCTTTAAAGAAATAAAACCAAACCTCTTCAAACTCTTCCAAAAAATTAGGAGGGAACATCTCCAAGCTCATTCTATAAGTCTAACATTATTCTGATATTAAAACCAAACATCAAACATACAGAGAAATTGAATCACTCTGTTATACATCTGAAAGTAACATAACATTTTGTGTCAACTATTCTCAAAAAGACCAATATCCCTGATGAATATTTATACAAAGGTCTTCAACAAAATACCATCAAACAAAATTCAAAAGCACATTAGGAGGAATATATGCCAAGTGGGATTGACTCCTGCAATGCACAGATGGTTCACATTTGAAAATCAAGCAATGTAACATACCACATAAACAAAAAGAGGAAGAAAACCACCTAAAAATATCAATTAATGCAAAAAGTATTTGCCAAAATTTGACAGCCTTTCATGATAAAAACACACAACAAACTGGGAATAGAAGAAAACTACCTCGACATACTAAAGCCCACATATGAAAAGCCCACAGGTAATATCATACTCAAAGGTGAAAAACTGATTTTCCTCTAAGATCAGGAAAAAGACAAGGACCCTCACTTTTGCCACTTCTGTTCAGCATAGTACTGGAAATCTTAGCCAATTAGGCAAACAAAACAAATAATAGCTGCTAAAATTGAAAAGGAGGAGACAAAATTATCCCTGTTTGAAGACAATATAATCTTATATGTAGAAAACCCCAAATATTCCACACACACAAAAAAAGATGTTGGAATTAATTCATTCAGCAAAGTTTCGGGATACAAAATTAACACTCAAAACCAGTGGCATTTTTATAAGTTTATAACGAACAAATCGTAAAGGGAGTTAGGAAAACAGTTCCATTTACAATAGCACCCAAAACCAATAAATTCTTAGGAATAAACTTAAATAAGAAAACTGAAGATGTATACACTCAAAAACTACAAAACATTGCTGAAAGAAATTAAAGAAGACAACAATAAATGGAAATACATCTTGTGTACATGGACTGATTGCAAGAGTTAGGATTGTTAAACTGTCAAGACCATCCAAAGAGATGTATACATTCAGGGCAATTCCCATCACAATCTCAATGTCACTTTTTGCAAACTTAGAAACACAAACAACAAAGCATAATAAACATCCTAAAATTTGCATGGAATCTCAAGGAACACAGAATATCCAAAACAATCTTGAAAAGAAACAATGAAGTTGGAGGTCTCACAGTTCCTGATTTCAAAATTTATTTTAAAACCACAGTAATCAAAACAGTGTGATACTGGCATAATGACATATAGACCAATGGAAAAGAAGAGAGAGCCTAGAGAGAAACCCGGCTTATATGGTCAAATGATTTTCACCAATGGTGCCAATACCATTTAATGGGAAAAGAGCAGTCTTTTCAATAAATGATGTTGTGAAAACTGCATTTCCACATGTAAAAGAATGAAATTAGACCCTTACCATATACCATATACAAAAAATAATTTAAAATGAATCGAAGACCTAAACATAAACATAACACCTAAAACTGTAACACTCTTAAAAGAAAACATAAGCAAAATGCCTCATGACATTGGCTTTGGCAAAGATTTCTTGAAAATGCACAAAAAGCAAAGACAAAAAATAGCATATGAAAATTAAAAAGTCAAACATCTGTGCATCAAAGGACACAATCAACAGAGTGAAACACAACTTTCAGAATGGGAGAAAATATTTGCAAACCATGTTTTTGATAAGGGGTTAACATTTAGAATATATAAAGAATTCCTACAACTCAACAACAAAAAACAACCCAATTTTTAAAATGGGGAAAGGACTTGAGTACACATTTTTCCATAGATGATACACAAATTGACAACAAGCATATGAAAGCATACTCAACATCCCTAATCATTAGAGAAATGCAAATCAAAACCACAATTTTACCTCACACCGTTAGGATGGCTAGTATCAGGGGGGAAAAGACTATAACAAGTGTTAGCAAGGATTTAGGAAAATTAGAACCCTCGTGCACTGTTGGTGAGAATGTAAAATGGTGCAGCTACTATGGGAAACAGTATGGTAGTGCCTTAAAAAAGAATTACTATATGACCTAGCAATACCATTTCTGGGTATACATACAAAAGTGTTGAAAGAAGGATCTTTTTTTTCAATGTTTGTTTATTTATTTATTTATTTATTTATTTATTTATTTATTTAGGGAAAGGAGGGGGCACAGAGAGAGAGAGAATCCTAAGCAGGCTCTGCAAAGTAGGATTTTAAAGAGACTTGCACACCCATGTTCACAATATTATTCAAAATAGCCAAGAGATGTAAACAACCCAAATGTCCATCAATGGATGAAAAGACAAACATAATGTGGCATTATTCATGAAATAAAATATTATTCAGACTAAAAAAGGAAGGTAATTCACATGCTACAATATGTGGAAATTATGCTAGGGAAATAAACCAATCCCAAGGTTTATATGGGGTATCTAGAATAATCAAATTCACAGAAAGAGAATGTAGAATGGTGGTTGCCAGGGACTGAGGGAGAGGGAAATTCGGAATTACTGTTTAATGGGTATAGTTTTGCGCGACGAAAAGAGTTCTGGAAACTGATCTTTAACACTATTGAACTTTACGCTTAAAAAATAGTTAAGATAGTTATGTTATATATATTTTTACCACAATTAAAAAGAAATGTGATTGGCTGCATTCCATCAAATATCACAGGAAATGGATCTATTCAAAATTGACAATTAAAAATTTGTTTTCTGGTACTCCATGTACTTTCTTGATTCAAATCTGTGATTTTAAGAAGCCATTTTTGATAGCGTTATAAACAATGAATCTCTAACATCTCCTAGTACTTCGTTTTTACCATGTTATTTTCAAAGAGCCGATTTCACACAAACATATTAGCAAAAACGTAATTAATACTCTTAACATCTTTTCAATTCACTCAGAACGTTTTAGGCAGAGGAAAGCCGTCAATGAACCAAAGCGCACAGATTCCATGGCACAGCTCCTGTCTATATTCATCCAGAAGGCAACACACTGTAAAAACAGAGTAATCTGTTACACAGTCCAGTTCTGTAGCTCCATACTATGGAATGCCTTAAATTAACATATTTTGTTATTTTTCCAGAATTCATGCTCATACTAAAGTTCAAATATGACAGGGAGTACCCTAATAGAAGAAACACTGAAAACGGGGGGTGGGGGTGGGGGGAAATGCAGCATTTGTTAGATTTACCTTTTTTTTTGTTCTTATTTCTTTGTTCGTTTTAAATAAATACCTGCTTCTGAAATTTTCCTGATATTTGAGTGACCCCCCCCCCAAATATATAAGCTCCAGTTTCCCAAAATCTGCATCCACCTAGGGAAAAAAAATTGGAAAAATATGACTTAAAATAATAGTGATTATTTCTGAACTATAAAATAATTATTTCTAAACTACATGTACATATCCCCCAATTTTATACGTACACATACATATTTTATTATTATTTTTAAAGTACTTACGTTAATACCAAAAATACTTTTTTTTTAAAGCAGTGGGATAAGAAATAACCAAGTAAAAACTTAAAACAGACAAACAAAAACTTGTTCCCTGACAAAGTACCGCTGCGAAAACCGGCTGTTGAAATATTCACAACCTACTGTTACTTCGCTCACATTCGCTCCTACTGCTCTGTATTTACTGGGGGACCAGGGAAGCCCAAGCCAACTGTACAGGAGGGACCGGTGTGGAAGCTTCTACTTCTAGGATTTCCTGCTTCGCCTCATTCACACACTCCAGAGTCCTGACTTAGCTAAAAGTGAAAATCCACCGCAGTTGAAACACGACTAAGCATGTCGTTTCGATTTCAGGTCTCCTTCATCCCGAACCTGCAAAGAATGGCTGTAATATCCGGTTTGCTTTTCACTTCTAAAGAGAACGGTCCAGATCCGTAGAAGGCAGACGCTGCAGGAGCGCGAAAGGATAGGCGAGGGCAGCTGAGAACTTGTCGCTGACCGCAGCGCCCGCCCTAGGTAAGTTCGCTCCTAAACCTGGTCTTCCATGCACAAATCCATTAACTAACAACAACAAATTCCCAAGCGCAGACCCCACGCGGGCAGGCGGCAAAGACAGCATAAGAACGGCGAGGGTGCTCCGCGGTGTGTGGCCCTTGGGATGGTTTGCTCTGCCTGAAAAGCGACAGCGCCTGCACCGTGTCCCCGGGATGCGCTGCCCCTCTTCTGGCACCCACCCGGGTTTGCACCAAAAGCCCTGCATGGAAGGACTGCATCCGACTGCATCTTTAGAAAGGGGGATTGAAGTCCTTTCTTAGACTAAGGGACCAAACCCCGACCCAGTCACAGAGGTGCGGCGTAGACTCGCCCACTCCCTTCCCAACGCCCCTTTTCAGACAGGTCCTGCCTGCGCCCCTGCTGGGCATTGGGAAAACAGAGAGAAAAGATGATCCATACCTTAGGGACCGTGTAAATCTAAATTTTGGACTGTTGGTTGTTCTTTCATTAATTACACTAAATATTCTGAAGTTGCTACCAAGCTATATTACATGAAATAATTCAACATTCTTCCTAATCGATTGTTAATCAACTGTTAAAAATAACCGTATGACCGAACTATATGGTTTGCTCATCACGCACTGTTTCTAAACGCACCATCCACACAAATAATAACCTTCAGTATTCATTAAAAATACAGGTTTGAAGCATTTTTAACCATCATTCTAGATAACTCTTACAGTCAGTAACTTTGGAAAATAATGATCATTTATCAGTATATAATACAGCTATCTCATTCTACTTTTTATTTTGGAGAGAAAAGCTTCTTGCCTTGCTTCCACAGTCCTGCTTTGCATTAAACATTTTTTAAAAGAAAATCACTTTGTAAGATCATCTCTTTCCCAAAGCTTTTCATAACATTAACCATGAGAACTCCACATTTCCTCCTAACACGGCATTACAAAGGCTCATGTTTTACTTCTAATTTCTCCTTGAACAACCATAGAAGAAGTCTCATGAGAATCAGGTTGAATTTTTTACCAAAAAATATTATAGTTACCCTCTTACTCCTTGGTAATTTCCAGTTTACAGAATCCTATTGACACAGAACTTGTCTCACTATTCTGTGGCTTCACAGGCTCATTATTGAAACAGTACATTAATTGTGGAAAATTTAATGTATTGAGAGGTTTTGATCCAGACAGTAATGAATTAACCAGGAATTAGCATTTTACCCATAACACTGATAAGAAAGTTGTAATTTACCGAGGCGAGTTCCTTTTTCAAGGTCGTCCAGGCAATAGATGACTAGAGCTCTAGGTGTTAATTCATAGCAGTCTCCCTCCAGAATCTGTACTGTGACATCCCAGGTGTCTCTGGGTTGCCCCTGCCTAACACTCTCCACAGTGCCCTCCTTGGCTGTGGTTCCTGTGGGGTCTGATTCTGCCAGCTCATACTTCTCATGGGATAGTTTGTTTGTGATAATCCTTCCTTCCTTCATACCAGCTTTAACTTGTGGGAAGGAGTTGTCACCATTTCTACCCAAACCAATTCTTTGCCTTCTTTTGGAATTTCACCCTTCCTGCCTCCTTCAATACTTATTTTTTAAGCAATACTTACATAGCATTTATTACGTATCAAATATAATTTTAAGTGGTTCATATGTATGCAATCTGGGATACTTTTTATTCTAGTGGCCCTACAATTTAGTTATTATAAGAATTCCCATTTCACAGATGAAAAAAAAGGAGACAGAGAGATATCTTTCCAGTAATCACTCAGCTTGGAAAGTATGAATCCAGTGTTTGAGTCCAGGCAGTTGAGCCCCAAACAAACAGTATGATGCTGTCTCTCTTTAACTTATCAGTCATCCATTTCTTTCCAGGATCTTCAAACAATCTCTCTTTCTCTGTCTGTCTGTCTGTCTGTCTGTCTCAATCTTTATCTCCTTGCTCTTGCTCTAATTTTACTTCTACTCTACATCTCCCCCTCTGTCATCAACACCTTTGACAAATCCCTTTTATGGGCCCGAAAATTCATGGATATCTGCCATGTAATTAATCATTTTTGTTTCTCATAAGAAACAAATGGACAATATTTTCTATTCCCCCCAAATGTGGAGAGTAAATATAATATTGAAAAGTTATGTAAGGATGCATTCTTTATCCAGAAATTATCCTTAGTTGCAGACTGCTATTTCAATTAATATCTCGAATTAGCTAAGAAAGTTGTAATTGCGTGTTACCACCTGTCCCAAACTATACTGGATCATATTATCCAGACTCACCTATAATGATACAGGAGTGGTGAGCTCACTTCTGTCTCCTGAAGGAGGTGTCCAATTGTGCCCAATGAGCATTTACTTTACTTGAGGGCATGCCCTTGTAGGGGCACCTTTTTGCATGAGACCTCCTACCACTTTGGGTCCCGTACTGCCTAAATGACTATTCAAGTAACCCCACCTTAGGCAGAGGACTGGAACCAGTGTGGAGACACGTGAATGTTGCTTAGCGTTATCTTAGAATAAAGGCACAGTAAATGTTCTTTGGATGGTCTCTATCTTTTGGTATGATGAAATGTTCCATTCATTTAGATGACAACAATCAAAGCAGAGTCTAGCTCAGATGTGGAGCTCTGTCAGATCCGGGAAGATCCTCAGACATCCTCACAACTGGCTCTCTTTGCTGTAAACTTATAAACGAGAAGTGTTTTTCAGTACATGAATGAATCCTGGCCCCATATATTTCCTTTTTTAATCTTTCTTTCTTTCTTTCTTTCTTTCTTTCTTTCTTTCGAGAATGAGCAGGAGAGGGACAGAGAGAGAGATTGAGAATCCCAAGCAGGCTTCTCACTGTCAGCTCAGAGCCCAACATAGGGCTCGATCTCATAAGTCCTAAGAGTCTGATGCTTATCACCAACAGAGCCACCCAGGAACCCCTGGACCCATATATTTCTTTAAGCACTGTGTATAAAGGTTTTGGATATTGAGACAAGCTGCATTATTTCTTTTCCCTTCTTCTATGCTTACTCCCCCAACCAATCTACCTCCTGTCCTCTTCCTTTCACTAAATCTATCCTTATCACGGGCACTGTTCACCTTCATTTTCTTTTTCTCAGAATATTTTGTGTATAATTCAACCCCCAATAACCCTATCTATTGCCGTGTATTTCATCTCCTGCTTACTCTTCTCCAGACCACTTACCATCATCTAACACATGTAGATCTTTTCTCATTTGTTTTGTTAATTACCTGACTGCCCCTACTAGACTGGAGCTCCACGAGGCAAGAATCTTATCCGTTTTGTTCATTTCTGGATACTGAGCACCTAGAACAGTGCAGCATACAGTAGATACTCAATAAATATTTGCAGAATTGATGAGCCACTATATTGTCCTGGAATTCTTAGAAACTCTATGACCACTCTTCTCATTTCCTTCGTGTCTCATTCTGCCTTACCCCCAAAATGTTGGTTTTCTCAGGACTCTATCATCAGTCCTTTGCTTTCTTCATTCTGTTCATTTTATGCATCTCTTGGATATGATTATTTTAGGATTCACTTTAAGAACAATTAAGATAATAGATACAGGTTTTCTGTACCAAGCCTTAAGGCACTAACTAGGGTACACACTTTTCCCTTAGGAATGATGTCTATATTCCATAAGCAGAAAGCTGATATGTGTGTAATTTGTACAACCATTAGAGGTGACTTCATGGGGCGCCTGGGTGGCTCAGTCGGTTTAGCATCCCACTTCGGCTCAGGTCATGATCTCGTGGTCCGTGAGTTCAAGCCCCATGGTGGGCGCTGTGCTGATAGCTTGGAGCCTGTTTCAGAATCTGTGTCTCTGTCTCTCTGACCCTCCCTCGTTCATGTTCTGTCTCTCTCTGTCTCAAAAATAAATAAACGTTAAACAAAAAAAAATTTTTAGAGGTGATCTTGTGTTTTTAGAGGTGATCTAGATCACCTCTGAATAGAGGTGATTTAGAGGTGATCTTCAGGATCTTGTGTTATATTGGACAGTTCTTCTGGATTACAGGTTACCATGGCATCTGAACTCACCATGGAAGCCCCCATTTGCCTGATAAAAAACAAGGAAGAGGAGCTGGTGGTGAATCCAGAAGCGCTAGAGATTCTTGACAAGATATCTCAGCCTGTGGTGGTGGTGGGCATTGCAGGGCTGTCTCGGACAGGAAAATCCTACCTGATGAACCGCCTGGCAGGACAGAACCATGGTGAGTGTTGTCCTGGGACCAGGGCCATTTGCTTGGAACCATCAATATAACAGGCTGTTCAGGCCTCCTCTAGTGTCGTCTCAAGGAAGAGCCTAACCGCTCCCACTGAAGAAAAATTCTAATTCTCACCATCAAATTTACAACCTAACCCTATCTATCCACAAAATCTTACTCTTGTATCTAGTAAAAAAGAAGAGTCTCCAACCCTGCTTGTTCTCTGGAACCCATCCACTCTCATCAGCTCAGCTCCTGTCGTGATTCCCTTTCTTTCTTTTGTGTCACTTTTGCCCAAATTACAGGGCCATTCCCAGCAGCATAAAATTTTAGTTTAATGTGTCTTCTTTTTAAAAGAGATAGAAAAAGGGGCGCCTGGGTGGCTCAGTCGGTTGAGCAGCCAACTTCGGCTCAGGTCATGATCTCGCGGTCCGTGAGTTCAAGCCCCGCATCAGGCTCTGTGCTGACAGCTCAGAGCCTGGAGCCTGTTTCAGATTCTGTGTCTCCCTCTCTCTGACCCTCCCCTGTTCATGCTCTGTCTCTCCCTGTCTCAAAAATAAAAATAAAAAAACGTTAAATTGTTTTAAAAAAATTTTTTTAAAAATAAAAGAAAAAAAAAGAGGAAGGAAGGAATGAAGGAGGGAGGGAGGAAGGAAGAACCTGTTATTCCCAAATCTCAAGGGAGCTAAGATTAAATTTTTTCTTCCATTTCATAACAAAAGTTTGATAAATTGTGCCCCCTCTCTTTCTGTATTCAGTGTTTTCTAATGTGAAAACTGTAATATGCCCAGAAAAGTTTGTAAAACATACATGTACTATAAAGTTATTAAATGTAAGATGGTCACCTGATCAGGTAAAGAAATTTAATATTACCAACACTCAAAGCCCAAATCACACCCTCTCACACTCTTATCTGTGCTCACCAGTATTTTTAATTTTGATGGCACTTCTTTGCTTTTTAAAGATGGTTTCAGGGGCACCTGGGTGGCTTGGTCAGTTGACTGTCCAACTACTGATTTTGGCTCAGGTCGTGATACCAAGGTCATGAGATAGAGCACTGTGTCAGGCTGTGTGCTGAACCCTCTCTCTCTCTCTCTCTCTCTCTCTGCCCCTCTATCCTGTTCGTGTGTGCGTGCGCTCTCTCTCTAAAAAAAAGAAAGAAAGAAAGAAAGAAAGAAAGAAAGAAAGAAAGAAAGAAAGAAAGAAAGAAATGGTTTTATAGTCTATGCATTTCAAAAAAGTTTAATTTGGTCTGCTTTTAAAGTTTATATAAATGAAATTGTACCATGTGTATTCTTTTGTGTGTTGTTTTCTTGTATGTATTTGTAATTTATTTCTAACTGCTGCATAGTGTACAATCGTATGAAGATATCAGAATTTGTTTCTCCATTTATTATTAATGAATGTTGAGATTGGTCCCAGATTTTCTTGTTTATGAATTCAACTATCATAAATGGTTTTGTACTTAAATTCCAGTACACACTTACTCAACCTTCCCCCGTTGATTATACCCAGAATTGGGCTCACAGGGTGACAGGGTATCTGTGTTTTCAGCCATTCTGGACAGTATCAAACAGCTTTTTAACTTTTATGTACAATTTACATGACTGTTAGCAGTCACTGAGATTTTCCCACATCCTTATCACCATTTCGTAATGTTAGACATTTTGGCTTTTGCTAACCTTGTGACTATATAGTCACATAGTCTATGTCTCACTATGAATCAGTTTGAGAACCTTTTCATATATTTATTTGCTGCTTGTATTTCTTATTTTTTTCAGTGCAATAAAGTTTTTTTTTTCCTTTTAAGGGTCAGCTAAAACTACACAGGTTAGTAGAGTTTACATTAATCTGTCCTATGACCTATTTGAGCCTATACAGGTACAAGATGAATAGGGGGCCTAAAGTGTTTCCTCAGAAAATCCTTAATGTCTGTAAACAGTAGATTGTCGCTGAAATGGAAGAAACTCCTTTCCCTGCTGGACCCTGAAATGGAAGACATTTATAAGTTTCACCACTGTAGCTCCTGGGGAACCTGGACTATCTACTGTCCCTGTATGTTGTTAACTCCTCCCTCACAGGTTTCCGCATGAACGCCACAGTGAGATCTGAAACCAAGGGCATCTGGATGTGGTGTGTGCCCCACTCCTCCAAGAAGAACCACATCCTTGTCCTTCTGGACACTGAGGGCCTGGGGGATGTGAAAAAGGTAAGGAAGAAAGTTGAGTAAACTTCCTTGCTCTTGCCTATTAATTCACTACCTCAATTCTACTTCTGTGACCTATTCCTACAAATAGCAAGTGCAAATTATAGATAATGAGGTTAAATTCTCTTATCTTGAACTTTTTTCCTTGAGAGCACAAATATTTTGATATTTTGAGTTAAGATATTCATCTTACTTTTAACACCAGGGTTAATGACACAATTTAATAAACACTTTTGAGTAGCTACATCCAGGCCTCTCTGCTAAGTACTACAGACACAGCAGGGAAGAAAGTAAAGACCCAGAGGTTAGCGGGGAGACCTCAAGTACTTAGTACAATCAGTACAAGGTGCCATGGATGCAACCTCGTAGTGGGTAGGGATTAGATTTCAACTTTCCTGGTGAAATAACACGAAAACTGACTGAAGTGTAACCCATCAGGTCAATGGGACTACCAGTTAAATTGTATGGATTGGTGAGTTTGAATATAGTAGCCTCAAAAATAGGTTTGAACAAAGTAATATATTTAAATAAACTCCAGAAAAGCTTTGGCTGTTCCAAGAACATCCATAATGATTTTAGTCTAAGTTTCTTCACTGACTTCTAAAAAGCATGATCTTGACCAATAGAAAATATTGTAAACAGGATACTTGTAGGCGTGTTGTCTTCCCAGTATTAGGCACAATCAGTAGTTTCTCCTTACTTCATATAAGTCTGAGTCTACATTGTAGCAGCAGAAGATGGGTTGATTCTGATACTGCCCCTCAAAAAGTAAAGGAGAGACTTAGAAATTCTGAATTAAAATTTTTTAATGTTTTAAAACTTTAAGTTTTAAAGTCCTCAGTATAAAATAAAGTGTAAAATAAAACAGAAGAGAAACTAAAACAAAACCTATCAGGCCTCATGAATTCATCTCACCATATGTTTGGATTTTAACAAGTTTATCCCTTCTTTGAATGTACCAGCAACTTCTCAAACTAAGAAAAAAGAACAAAAGTACCAACTTGTTACTTACCATTCAAGGGCCCTGCAACTTAATTCCTAGTGAGTTAGATCTACTCTAATTACCACCCCCCACCCAAAAAATGAAGAGGGACTCTTGATGGTGAAATATATTATATTTTGGCCAAAACTTGTTTCTTTTTATCTAATTACACTTGTTTAAGGGACCCAAACATACCATATTATTAATAACTGGTGGCAATAGAGAACAACTCACTAAATTTAGATTTAGGTAGTGTCTAATTCTGTTTTCCTGGCCTTCAATGCCCCTCCCATCTTGTCTTGAATCTCCTTCCCAGTCTTGTCATCTACTCTCACACATTTATACATTGCTTCAGCCAAATGGAGTAATTCTATAATACATTTATATGATTGTGCTTTTTAATTCCAACTTGGCTTGTGTTGGTCCTCCCATGATCTTTTCATTTCCACAAATCCACACTGCATCATTTCTTTAAAACCCACCTATTTTTTTTTACCTACTGCCATCATTTCACAGTCAGATGTAATCTCTTGCTCAGAATTCGCAGGGCACTTTTCTTTTTTACGTTTTTGGTTTTTACCCCTTTTCCTTTTACATTTTAGGCTTCTGGTTCTACTCCTGGCAGAGATCATTAACTTGTTTAATGTTTCTTGGTTGTATGTTTACTCATTGGTTGACCAACCCAGAAAGTCAACTTCTTGAGGGCAACGACTATCATATGGGTGGTTGTGTCCACCCAACCAAATGTATTGCCTGACATTTAGAAGACAACCGATGAATAGTTGTTGAATTTAACTGAATGACATTGTGTTTTTAATGTTGTCCATGACGCATAAAGTTTGCTGTAGGAATAATTTCCTGCTTATTGGCATATATCTACTGTGTTCTAGTCACTGTGTTAATGAATAGAAATGTTAACAAGTAAATGAAGGGGAGACTCTTTAGTCTTTTGCTCTAATGTGCTTTCCAGGTCAACCCTAAGAATGACTCATGGATCTTTGCCCTGACTGTGCTTCTGAGCAGCACCTTGATCTATAACAGCATAGGCACCATCAACCACCAGGCCCTGGAGCAGCTGCAGTATCCTTCCAGGGACCAAACCACCAAGTTTTATTGAGTTTACAGGAATGGCAACTGAGACTGTCATCTTAATTGTCTGGTTGAGGAGAAGGGACATGGGAAATAAGTTAATGTTTATAAAATTTGTTTTTATAAGACCTGGAAATTGTGGTATAAATCATTTCTCCTTCCTTAGCTGAATTCTCAGCTACGTGGCTGAACTAACGCAGCTCATCAGGGCAAAATCCTCAACACCTGATGAAGTAGAGGACTCCACCGAGTTTGTGAGTTTCTTTCCAGACTTTGTTTGGACTGTCCGGGATTTCACTCTGGAGTTGAAGATAGATGAATCCTCAATCACTGAAGATGAGTACCTGGAGGATGCCTTGAAGCTAATTCCAGGTCTCAGAGCATGGCATGGGTGATGGAGGTTCCAGAGGGAGTGGGAGCAACTAAGCCCTGTCCTTCAGGACTTGAAATCAAATTTTGTTTGCCCTTGGTTCGAGATATAGTCTATTAGTGAGGGGTGATTGGTGAATGATGTGATTGTTTTTCATAGGTTATTAGCTGCAAAACTCCAGCTGCTGGAGTAAGCTCGCTGAGGAAATTTAAGGACCACTGTGGAGCCAAATGATTTTAGACCAAATGGGTGTTGTGAGACATTTTTCTAGGTTACAGTGCTGCAGCTTCCTAAGGCCCACATACTCGTGTTCCTTTTATGTGCTCCTCTTGTTTCATACTGACAAAAATAGCTCATCAGATTAGAAGTTGGTGAACATTGAATCACAAGAAATAAACGGACATAAATTGTTTGTTATGGAAAAATATACAAAACATAAAATTTACCATCTTAACCATTTTTGAGCTTATACTTCTGTGGCAATAAATGCATTCACATTGTTGTACAAGCATCACCACCCACCAACTCCGAAAACTTTTTATATTCCCCATCCAAAGTTGTACCCGCTAAACACTAACTCCCTGATACCCCCTACCCACAGCCCTTGGCAACCACCATTCTACTCTCTGTCTCCATCTAGGTACCTCATAGAAATGGAATCATACACTACTTATCTTTTTGTGACTGGCTTATTTCAGTAACCATAATGTCCTCAAGATTCATTCATGCTGTAGCAGGTGTTAGAATTTCTTCCTCTCTGAGACTAAATAGTATTCTACTATGTATATACCATATTTAAATGACCGTATTTTAAAAATATATTTCATGTTTCTATGAAATATTCTATGAATACTTTACCAGTGCCTGGACAGTTACAAATTTCAGAGAAAGGATATTTACACATTAAGAGTCCAGAAAAAAAAAAAAAAAGATGTCCTTCTAGTAAGACTTTCAGATCCACATCTATCTGTCACATGATTTCACTTTCTTCTTTCTTACGGTCTTGTACATTATGTTACCATTTTAATATCATTAATTCACTACATGTTAATTTTACTTGCATTTTATTTTTACTTTATTTTAGCAGAGTGAATAATTGATGGCACCTGGAAATAATACAAGTTTTTATTTAATCATTCATGTATTCATTTTTCCAAAAAAATTTTATTGAACATCTTATATATCCCCCAAAATCATTCTATGAAGTACTTCCAAGTCAGATCTAGCCTGATATAGTGTTAAGACCTCCAAATTACCTGCAGGTTAACCTTACCACGTGGACACTTCCACTAAAAGAGCTCCAAACATATTTTTTTAGTGTGATTTTTTTTTACTCTGAATTTTAGAAATTTTTTTCTTCCCTTGGTATTATTTGTCCATCTCCTGTTATTTTCACAAACAATGTCTTACTCTTCTTTCTGGCATTACTTTATTTTAGGAATTTTCACTACTTTTGTTCATTCATCGGACATTTGATAAACATTTTATAAATACTTAAACCACTAAACTCCATACCAATGCTAAGGAAACCAATTATAAGTTTGTTCAGTTGAGCCTCATGCCTTTCTTTCTTCTCCCATAGTATTTTCTTGACTCTGCTCCATGCAGAAATGGATTTTCCATTCCTGTGGGGATGGCCCAGGTTGGTTAGAAATGATTGGATGAAAGGAGATTTACAGACACAGGAGCTGCAATGATGGAAAAATTCCTGGAAATGAAGTCCTCACTCCTCTACCTGAAGGCTGCCATTCAGTGATCACCTTTTTTCCACCTTTGCAGGCACAAATCCCAAAATCCAAAATTCCAACATTCCCAGAGAGTGTATCAGACAGTTCTTTCCAAAACGGAAGTGCTTCATCTTTGACCGGCCTACAAATGACAAAAATCTCTTAGCCCATATTGAGAACGTGCCAGAAGACCAGCTGGACAGTAGTTTCCGGGAGCAATCAAACAAATTCTGCACCTATATTTTCACTCATACAAAGACCAAGACCCTACGAGAGGGAATCATTGTCACTGGGAACCGTGAGTCACCTTTGTCCCACAGCATGTCTCTGTATCAGTGTGCGTGGTGGAACTTTGAGTATACTCTGACTTTGGCAGTAATTTTGTTGACATCTGTGTGTAATGATGGGGAAGCAGATATTCATGCCATGAAAAGGTATCCATACATGTTTCTTAATTAGTCTCCCTATGTGAGGGTTTGCTGAGACTTAATATATCTCAAAACCCTAATTCACTAATTATAAAAAGGCAAGACAGAGTTAAAGAGAGGACATCTGCAGATTGAGAAATCCTATGGGATATCTTCTGGTCTTTAAGGATATAGTAGATATTTTGTAAACTTACATGAGTCAGATCATGAATAGGAAGCTATAAGTTCTGGCAAGCCCATTGACAAAGAAAATTATGTATAGTCTTATATGCAGGACAGCTTCATGGGCATGTGACTTATACAGTCTGGTAATACCTTGTGCAGAGATGAGCCAATACTCTCTGTGTGTTTTGTTTTAAGTTTCCTTATTTATTTTGGGAGAGAGAATTCTAAGCTGTCAGCGCAGAGTCTGATCTGGGGCTTCAACTCAAACCATGAGATCATGATCTGAGTGGAAATCAAGAGTCGATTGCTTCACCAGCTGAGCCACCCAGGCACCCATCTATCCGTGTTTTGAATTCTTGATCATTTTCAACTAGGAGCCCACATTTTCATTTTGTCCTGGGCCACACAAATTATGTAGCTGGTCTTGTTTGTGTATACTACTTCACCTGTATAATCTATTCCTTTTTATTCTCATTGAATGGGAAACTATTTTTCCAGTGACCCATGAGCACATTAATTGCAATTAATCAATTATTAAACAAATTGTTTTAATGTTTATTTTTGAGAGAGAGAGAGAGAGACAGAGCGCGAGCGGGGAAGGGGCAGAGAGAGATGGAGATACAGAATCCGAAGCAGGCTCCAGGCTCCAAACTGTCAGCACAGAACCCTGCCCAGAGCTTGAACCCATGAGCTACAAGATCATGTCCTCAGCCAAAACTGGATGCTCAAATGACTGAGCCACACAGGCGCTCCTGTAATTGATCATTTAAATTATAATATGAAGAAATGGAGAACAATAAAAGAAAGAATAGGAAAACAATGTTGTTAGAAAGAAATAGATTCCCAAAGAAGAAAATAAAGTTTGTTTCTAAATAAGGTGGGGTTTTTGTGATCTCAGGATGATGCTCCATAAAAACTGGAAGCCAATGATTAAGACCTCGCTATTTATCCTCAAATTTCCTGCCTTATTCAGGGCTGGGGACTCTGTTGAAAGCCTATGTGGATGCCATCAAGACGGGAGAAGTTCCTTGCTTGGAGAACGTGGTGACAGCTCTTGCCCAGCGTGAGAACTCAGTGGCCGTGCAGAAGGCAGCCGACCACTACAGCGAGCAGATGGCCCAACGAGTGAGCTTCCCCACAGACACGCTCCAGGAGCTGCTGGATGTGCATACAGACTGCGAGAGGGAAGCCATTGCAGTCTTCATGGAGCATTCCTTTAAGGATGACAAGCGGTCTTTCCAGAAGAAGCTTGTGGTAGTGTGTCTTAGCATTTATCCTTCCTAATTCCTACCCTTCTGGATGAATGCTTACAGTACATTTTTTTGACTCCGCAGCTCTTCTACCTCTCATGGTGGATGGAACCTGGGTTCTTGTGAGTGACAGGGCACTACAGGGTTACTAGTCACCTTTTTACTAAAAGATGGGCATTCTGTTAATTTTCTATTGCTACATTTGAAAATTACCATTAATTTAGCACACTGTAATAATAAATATATATTTGTATATATATATTATCCATATATAATATATATAATACATATATAATATACATGCATAAGCTTACCATTCTGTAGGTCAGAACATAGGCCTAGGATGGCGCCATCCTCTGGTCAGAGTGTCACAGACTAAAAACAAGATGTTGGCCAAAATGAGTTCTCAGCTGCAGGCTCTGGAGTGGCTCCAAGTTCCTTCAGGCTGCTGACTGAATCCCCTTCCTTTTGGTTGTGGGATTCATGTTCCCTTTTTTGTTGGCTTTCAGACAGGGGGGTGCCTCCAGCTCCTAGAAGCATTTTTTGTACATCTCCATGTTCTCCTTTCATCTTCAGGACAACAATGACACATAAAATTCTTTTCATATTTTAGTTTTTTTGACTTCCTCTTCTACCAAGAGCTTGGGAGAACTCTCTGCTTTATTTTTTTTTTTTTAATTTTTTTTTTCAACGTTTTTTATTTATTTTTGGGACAGAGAGAGACAGAGCATGAACGGGGGAGGGGCAGAGAGAGAGGGAGACACAGAATCGGAAGCAGGCTCCAGGCTCCGAGCCATCAGCCCAGAGCCTGACGCGGGGCTCGAACTCACGGACCGCGAGATCGTGACCTGGCTGAAGTCGGACGCTTAACCGACTGCGCCACCCAGGCGCCCCAAGAGAACTCTCTGCTTTAAAAGAATATATGGTCTTATCTAAGCTTTCTCCAATCCTACCCTCTAGTAATCTCCATTTCTTAAAGTTAACTTGTACCATGTAATATCTAACCACTGGAATAAAATTCAGCAAATTCATAGGCTCCAGGACCATGCAAGGGGTATACATCAGAAGAAGGAAATCTTGGAGGAGAGTTTAATTCCTGGGGACAATTAATTACCATTGGCATCTTTCTGGAAGTTTGTCTTTCAGTCTATGACCACCCTACAGTGAAAAAAATCTCTTTGTTCATATTGAGAAAATGCCAGAAAGTCAGCTGTATTGTAATTTTCAAGAGCAGGGGAAATGTTTATTTTTTCCTCTTTACACACTCAAATTCTTGTTAAAAGCATTCATGGAGAGTTCCAAAGTCTGCTCAGAATACACTTTAGTCATTACCAGATGATTGTTTGGGGGGCAGGGGGATGTACATTTTCATCCATAACAACCCAAACTCTCTGAGGAAACTCTACTTCTAGCCACAATTCAACTTCCTATTGCTCATTGTTGATGATTGGGTCACTGTTAATCATACTACAGCAGAAGGAACCATGGAGTTCATGTCTTCCAACCCCAGGGAAGTAAAGGGACTTTCCACAGGTCACACAGAGAACTGGTCAGAACTAGGGCTAAAAGTCTCTTGACTCCTGGTCTGTCCCATGTTTCATTGTACTCTTAGGTAATCAGGATGCTTTTTCTAAAAGGATGACAGTTGAACTTTCCCTCCTAACAGCTTCTTCCCATTGGATTTCTCTACATTTCCCTGGCAGGACACCATAGAGAAAAAGAAGGATGGTTTCTTGATGCAAAATGAAGATGTATCTTTCAAATATTGTCAGGCTGCAATGGAGCAGCTTTCAGAGCCTCTGAAGGAAAGCATTTCAAAAGGAACTTTCTCTGTTTCTGGAGGATATGATCTGTACTTAAAAGCAAAGAGAAATGTTGAACTTGGTTATAAAGAGGTGCACAGGAAAGGAGTTAAGGTAAGGAATAAAGGGAAAGAGGTTGAACAGTAGAGTGGAGTCAGGTGGCCTTTGTTGCACCTTCTGAATATTTAAGACCCTAGTACCAATTATGGGGAAAAACAAGAGCAAGGCAATCATTCCCTATGGAGCATATGATAATATTTGTGCTAAGTCCCTGGGGAATACAAATATTAGAGACACAACTTTGCTCCCAAGATGCTGATTTTACCAGAGATACAAATAGTGAACAGGATAGGGTATGATAAAGGTTGTACTGGTATGCTAATAGACTAATGATAATGGTAATGATGATAATAATGGTTAACACATTGAACACTGACTCTCTCTACCACACGTGGTCTTTAGGTGCTTTTGTTGGGTTATTAATTTAATCATCAGAGTAATATTGTGAATTAGGTATACTACCATCTACATTATACACTTGAGAAATGTGATGCACAGAGAAGTTAATAAATTGCCTAAGCCAATGCCACAGTAAGTGGTAGAGCTGGTAGGGCAAATCAGTATCTTGGTGGCCATTCAAAGCTCAGATGGCAGCTTAGGAAACATTACAGAAGGTTGCTCCTAGAAGTTTAAGATGAAGTATTCATAGATGTTAGCTTTATTAAGAAAAGCTAGAAGAGCTTCCAGGAAGAAGAAAAGAATGTCCAAATACATATGAACAAAGTTTTAATATGTTTGTAGAATCAGGAGTCTGGTTGGCTGTAACCCATGGTGGGGCTTGGGGGTGGGCATCAGTTAAAAAAGGGTCTCAAGAACTAAGAAGACTATGATGGAGTTTTTCCATTCTCATCAATAGATTAGAATTTATGCTGTGGACATAGAAGGAAGGGAATCACTCAGGGATACACAATTTACTGGGCCACATTTGAGGTTTTGTTGAACAATTATTTCTGCAACCAGAGACAAGATCTTTGTTGCCTGACATGTATTTGCTCCTTGTTGGTTGGTTCCTCAGGCAAATGAGATCCTCCAGAACTTCCTACAGTCACAGGCAGCAGTAGAGGAATCCATCATGCATTTAGACAAAGCCCTCACTGCTGGGGACATGGCCAAAGCAGGTACAGGGGAGGGCTCAACTCACAGCGGGATGGGTAGATTCCTGCAGTGCCCACTGACAGATCTGACCAAAGACCTTCTTGCAACAAGGAGTTTCCTCTTCTACCACAGAAAACATGCTCTGTTCAATCAATTCTGAAAATAACAAGACAAGTGGTAGTTGTACATCAGCCAGCCAGGCAGAGTCTCTAACTTCAAAGTGAGAAACCTGTCAATGGTGTGGCCATCTGGTGAAATTACACATTTCCCAGTCACCTTTGCAAAGTCAGTTTAGTCTCTAAGCTCAGGAGGGTCAGACCTGACCTGTTATTTTATTCCCTTTAAAAACTTTCATGGGGCAGTGGAGCAGGCCAAAAGGGAGGCCTCTGAGAAGGAACAGGAGCAGCTAAAACAGAAAGAAAATGAACAACAGCAAAAAATGGAGGCTCAAGAGAGGAGCCTCAAGGAAAACCTAAGCCAGCTGGAAGAGAAGATAAAGAAGGAAAAAGAAAACGTTCAGGAAATGCTGGAAAGGATGTTGAAACATTATCTGAAGGTAAGTCTGGCCTGGATTTGGGCAGATCCTCACTCCTCAGGAAGAGAAGGACAAAATTTTAAGCAAAGTCATGATCCAAGAGTGAAACACAAATGGCATGTGATTTACTAACTGCCTCAGTCCATGTGGATCCTGCTGTAACCCTTAAAGCCATAATACATCTGCCCCTTCCATAGTGCTAGACTTTCGAGTATACAAATAACACCCCTTGAGGAATGGTTTGCTATTTGGAGTGGTTATGGAATGGTCTTGTGAACCCCAATTGAGTAGGGTCTTTGTCTTCTAGTCCTATAGTCCTTAGGATTCTTGATACAACCATCAGAGAGATCAGAAATAGATTTTTTTTTGTCTTGAAAGTATCCAATTAGGTCTGATATGAAATGAAAAGGCTCCAAAACTTGCTGCATTTTTTTCCAGATCTGTCTGAATATCCTGGGATTATTATAAAACATAGAGGAAAATCTTTCCTTGGTCCAACCTGCAGCTTGATAAGCAATATTCTGTACAGAGTCAGTAGTTACCATGTTTTATTAGATGATTGTGGCCATGCAACCTCAAGTAGAACTGAGAATTAATTAGAATTAAAACTGTATTCCTACCCAAAGAGCATTGTTTGGGCTAGAATGCGTTATGGGGAAAGTTCTCATGTCTGATCTAGGCCCAACACCTACCCACCCCCAGAGAGATGATGCTGAGGACATCTTAGGATGTTATAAACCATGGATACTCTCATTATCCAGGTCAAAATGTATGGACACATTGGATATCCTCCAAACAGCAGTCTAAAGTGGCAGAAAAATAGACACCTACGTTTGCTGCTGGCTGAATCCTGATAATGGTGATTTTCACAAGTGGACTCTTTTCATTTTATAGGTCCAAGAAGAATTGCTTAATGAAAGATTTGGAAAGAAATCCGAGGAGTTGAATAAGGAGATAAATCGACTACAAAAAGAGATTGAAAGAAACAAAAAAACTGATCCGTTATTGATTTCAAAGGCGATTGATGTGGCTGGGAACGTATTAATTGTGGCACTACCTGAAATTTTTAGGCTAGTCCGTCAAGGGAGGAAAATTCTCAATGAAAACAATTAAATAAGCTTAGATGTCTTGTTAAGGATACTATAAAATGAGGCTTCTTTTGTTTTAGTAGTGTAATACTGTGTTTATTTTTGAAATACATGTGTCATGCCACTTTCATACAACAAAAGTTTAAAAATAAAAAGTGATTGCAAAAAACATCAGCTCATGGCATATACAAGATAAACTTAATTTTGACTGAATGAAATAATTTAGTGAAATGGGAACCAAGTTGAAAAATACAATGGAAGAAAAGGCTAAATTTTCAATGCCATTGTAACAAAATAATTCTGAATAAGATTATAAAGACATTTGTAAAATTTACATAGAGATATACTTTAAGTGTTACTGAAGAACACAAAAATTTATAAAATGAACCAAAGTAAATAAGACATATATGGTGTATGTGTGTGTCTGTACATGTATACATATATGTATACGTATGTGTATATGTATGTATGTACATGTACACATATATGTACATGATTCCAACAAATATTTCAAAAATGTCTTGAAAGTAGACAAATTTGTTTTACAGTATACATTGAAAAACTGTAAGCAAAAATATCCAATGCAATTCTATAAAGAGAAAAATAATGAGAGGCAGTTATCTCTAACTGTATGTTAAAACATCCCAACAAGTAGCACAATGAATTTTGAATGAATAGCACAATGGTGCTGGCACCTGAATATTTAAACATCAGTAAAATAGTGTTGAAAGTTTGGACATCAGTAAAAATTCAGATAGAAATTTATTATACAATAAGTTTGGCACTTCACATTAGTGAAGGGATAAGGAATATTCTGTAAGTGTAATTTGGACTCTACATGCCCATCTGGAAAAAAAATTTCAAGTCTTCCTTTCACTTCATACCAAAGCAAATTTCAGATGTATCAAAGATTTTTAAATGAAAATTAAATTGTAAAAGATTAAAGAGTAGTTTTGTGGTAGAAAAGTCCTTTTTCAGTGTGAATATGATGATTAAAAAGAAAAGATTAATATATTCAACTACATAAAAATAATGAAATTATTCATAGAAAAGAAAAAGCAAGGCAAGAAGACAAATACCAATATGAATATAAATTAACAACTTCTATCACAACGAGTATATTTCGTGAAGCTATAGGAACCCTTATAAATCAGTGAGAAAAGATAAACAACCCCATTAAAAATGTGCAGAACGGTAAGTAGAAAATATAGTTGGTCAATTCTGCTGATAATAAGAGCTATGTAAAGTAAAACTGTCAGCTACCCGTTTCACCTCTATGATTTGCAAGGAAGAACACATTTGACAGAAGACTAGGTTGTAAAAATATGGAGAAGCGGGAAGAGTCTGCTCAGTAGAGCAAGGAACTAGAAAGACACAGAGATGCTCCCAAATCTTGTTTTCATTAGGACTTTTCAATAAAGCCTGAAAAATCCAGCCCCTCGTTTCTTTTTAGATAAAAATTCACTTAGGAAGTCTTCTGGAGTAGCCTCTGAATTCCAATTCAAATTGATAACATGGGTAAAAGAAAAGGAAATTTTTCTTTGAGGTCAATTCAACTTTTATGGAATTCCTTTCCATGTCTCTGTAGATTCTGTTAATTCTGCTCTGGCTAGAATGAATTCCTTCTGATTCTCCAAGCTTCATGTGTTTTATCTGGACTCTGGGCTTTTGCACAATACATATACTTATTTAAATAACCCTGCTTGATATTCTTTATATGTTAGCCTCTGTTCCTCCTTCTGGTCTCCTATTTCCTGACTTCCTGAGACTAGATGAGGTGACCCTTCTCTATGCTGCCATTGTGCCTTGTCACTCCTACCATAGCACTTTTTATATAATTGTAAAATGAAACTGACCTATTTACCGCTGTCTCTCCTACTGTCTCTTGATCTCAGGTACTCACTCTTCTTCATCATCTTATCTTTAGTTCCCAACAGGCCCACCATATAATCACCCAGCGTTCAAAAAATGTTGATTGAATAATTATATGAGCTGCCATCCAAAAGGACTCCAATTTACCATGTTCTAACTACATTATCTGATCTCTGGGGTCTAAACATAAAAGATGTAGCAGTTTCAAGGCACAGCTGACATGAGCTACTGGCCCTGCCATATGATATGTTGTATTCATACAAGGGTATCAGATCCTTTCCCTTCTCCTAATCCATCGCATAGTTTAAACTCTACAGACTTCATTATTTAGCCAAACGTTATGCCACAGAAAAGAGTGCTTCCTGTGTTAAATCACCAGCTGTTAAAATGATCATTACAGACCAGGGCAATTCACATGCTCACTAATCACTCCAAGGGCAGAAATTGGAATTAGCATATAAACACATACATCACACTGCTTATTCTGGAGTATTTAAAAGTAAATTATCACATTAATAAGGTAATTTACCCCAGTTCCAATCTACTGCTCTCATAGTTTGTCTCCTCTATTTGTTCACCAGGAAAAAGCATTCTTTCTACCCAGCAACTATATCAAAAGCTGCTGGTATCTGTTCAAACCAGAGACTGGTACAACTCTTCATCCCTAGCAACCTTTGCGATCAGAACTATCATAGTATAAGTAGCTCAAATGTGTCCAGTTAAACCCTAATATATGACAAAGTTTTATGTATAGTCATTGCTTATTAAATAATTGTCTAACAAATAAATGTCTAATCTAAAGGCACTAAACCAGTACATGGAAGGTACTCAGAAAATGTTTCTTGAAAAAAATTGGCATTCTTTTGAAAATAGAAAACACCTTGTAATTATGTGTGTATGTATATTATAAAAATACATCACATTCATTGAAAAGAAATTCATAATACGTAGAAAACTCTTAAAAAAACTAATTCCTTCAATGAGCTACTAAATTTCAGAATATATATGCTTTTAGAGTTTTATCTATGCATCATTGATTTATAAGTGTTTTTCCAAATAGAATCACACTATATACTATATGTGCCAGGAATTAAATTACTCAGCCAATATTTCGAAAATTTTCCACAGAAAGTAATTTCCTTTTCCCAGAAAGGGCTTGGGAGGGTAGGCAGGAAATTCAGTCCCTTTATAAGCAAAATTCACAGGAAGATTCAACTGTTCCTATAACTGTGTTTGATTGCTCCTTATAAACAATAGACTTGGGCACCTGGGTGGCTCAGTTGGTTAAGTGTCTGACTCTTGGTTGCACCTCAGGTCATGATCTCATGGTTCGTGAGTTGGAGTCCCACGCCGGGCTCTCAGCTGTATAAGCAGAGCTTGCTTCAGATCCTCTGTCTCCCTCTCTCTCTCTGCCCAAGCCCCACCCCCCATAAATAACTAAACATTAAAAAAAAAAATAGACTTCATTTATCAGAAGAAAAAGCAAGTGATTTCTTAGCATTAGTACTATTTCCAAGTAGCCCTGCCCTTATTTTCCTTTTCAAACTCACTTATAAAGAGAAACAAAGTTTCAAATTTTGTCCTAAAATGGACACCAGAACTTAAAAAAGATGGAGATAAACTATAGACTTAGTCATTACAATTCGTTAATCACAAACTGAGAAAGATAGGAGAGGCAACAGGAGAGACAAGCCCAATCAATGAGCCCTGGCCCTATTTTTCCCAGACTAGAGTTGAACATAGCCCCAATTCTACTGATACAGTGGTCATTTTAGGTCTAAGCTTATATTGCTGGTGGTTTGGGTAAGAACCTGAATTCTGGATCAAGCGTAAAACTGTCCAGTGACAAAGATTCTCTCTTTGACCAAACTTTAGACAGACTCCTCTGAATTCTCTTCTCAAGTAGGCCTTGACTTTGGGGCTTCATGTTTGTCTCTGCATCGTCCAATTTTAGCAAGAATCCTGCTAAGTCAGGTTAGCCAGAATTGCCCACTCCTGATATCTGATTACCCTCAATATCTGATTGGGTTCTTTATCCCCCAGGTGATGTTTGATCACGTTGACCTGCCTTTACCAAGAACCCTGTAGTGTCAGTTTAAACAAAATTCTCCCTTAGTCCTCTTATTAATTTTCTATCCACTGACCACCCCCTATGCTACTTCCTGGCTGTAAATTCCCACTTTTCCTTACATTTGGCGTTGAACCCTATCTCTCTTCCTACTGAAAAATCCCATTGTAGTGGTCCCTCTACCTAGTCTTCCTTGAAAAAAGTCTTTAAGACCATTTTAACAAGTATCATGAACTATTTTTCAGTGCTGTGATTCTGCAAGAGCCCAAATTCTATTAGTTGCCTGTGACATAAAAGAGGCAAAAGTTCTGAACACGTTTGTTTGTTTTGACACAAAGCATTTATAATTAAAGGACCCAAGGGACACCTTGGTGTCTCAGTCGGTTAAGTGCTCGACTCTTCATTTCAGCTCAGGTCATGATTTTACACTTCGTGGGATCCAGCCCCACATCAGGCTCTGTGCTGATAGTGCGGAGCTTGCTTGGGATTCTCTCTCTCCCTCTCTCTCTGCCCATCCCCCACTCATACTCTCTCTCTCTCTCTCTCTCTCGCTCTCGCTCTCTCTCTCTCAAAATAAATAAATAAACATTTTTTAAAAGTTATTTCTAAAAAAAAAAAGGACCCAAGTGTTTTTTTATTACGATAAAGACTTATACCAGAAATTTTATTTTTGCACTTTAATTAAACTATAAAATAGGAACAAAACAGTGTTCAGCTTCAAGATGTACAACCAGTAGGAGCGCCTGGGTGGCTCAGTTAGTTAAACATCCGACTTCAGCTCTGGTGATGATCTAATGGTTCACGGATTTGAGCCCCACATTGGGCTCTGTGCTGACAGCTCAAAGCAGGAGCCTGCTTTGGATTCTGTGTCTCCCTCTCTCTCTGCCCCTCCCCTGCTCATGCTCTGTTTTTCTCTCAAAAAATAAATAAACATTAAAAAAAAAAAAGATGTACAACCAGTGAAATGCCACAAAATTAAAACATTCCTGTAATTAATACCCAAGTCAAAAAAAGGAAAAGAGCACTAACAAAGCCCTAGAAGTTTTACCTGTGCCCCTTTCCCATCATACCCTCCTCTCCTGTTCAATGATGCCCATTTTTCTGAACTTTTTTTTCTAATTTTTAATTTTGGTGAACTACACACAATATAACATTCACCATTTTAACCATTTTAAAGTGTACAAATCAGCAGTGTTAAGTCTTTCACATTATCATGCAAACAATCGCCTGGACTTTCACCTTGCAACAATTCCATTCTTTCCTATGCCGCAGCTCCTGGCAACCACCAGGCTACTTTCTGTGTTTGTGAATTTGACTGCCTCTTTTAATACCTCTTATAAGAAGAATCATACATTATTTGTCTTTTTTTACTGACTTATTTCACTTGGTATCATTTCCTCAAGATTCATTCATGTTAGAGCAGGTGTCAGAATTTCCTTCCTTTCTAAGGTTGAAAAATATATTGTATGTGTATACATACCACATTTTCTTTACCCTCTTTTCTATAGATGGACACTCAGGTTACTTCTACCTTTGGATTATTGTGAATAGTGCTGCTATGAACATAGGTGTACAAATACCTCTTTGGGATTCTGCATTCAATTATTTTGGGTATATACTCACAAGTGGAATTGAACATTTATCAGATGTATGATTTGCAAATATCTTCTCCTGTTCAGTAGGCTTCCTTTTTGTTTTGCTGATGGTTTCTATCACCGTGCAAAAGCTTTTTAGTTTGAAGTAATCCCATTTGTTTATTTCAGCTTTTGTTGCCTTTGCCTGAGGACACTGGTTCAAAACAAATATTGCTAAGACTGATGTCAAAGAGCTTACTTCCTGTGTTTTCTTACAGGAGTTTTATGATTTCAGGTCTTACGTTTAAATTTTTAATCCATTCTGAAATTATTCTTCATATATGGTGTAAGATAATGGTCCAGTTTCGTTCTTTGGCATGTAGCCATCCATTTTTCCTAATACCACTTATTGAAGAGACTGATTTTTCCCCATTCTATACTCTTGCATCCTTTATCATTGAATGCATATGTGTGGGTTTACCTCTAGACTTTCTATTCTGTTCCATTGACCTATGTGTCTGGTTTTATGCCAGTACCACACTGTTTTAATTACTATAACTTTGTAGTATACTTTGAAATGGGGGAGTGAGAAACCTCCAGCTTTGTCCGTCTTTCTCAAGATTGCTTTGACCTTTTGAGGTCTTTTGTGCTTCCATACAAATTTCAGGATTCTTTGTTTTAGTTTTGTGAAAAATGCCATTGGTTTTTTGAGGAGAATGCAAATAATCTACAGATGCTTTGGGTGGTATGGACATTTTATCAATATTAATTCCTCAAATCCATGAGCAAAGAATAACTTTCTATTTATTTGCATCATTTTCAATTTCTTTCATCACTGTCCTATAGTTTTCAGAATAGAGGTCTTTCACCTCCCTGGTTAAATTTCTTCCTAGATATTGTACTCTTTTTAATCCAATTGTAAATGGGATTTGTCCCCCTAATTTCTCTTTCTGATAGTTCATTATTAGTGTATAGAAACAGAACTGATTTGTGTATGTTAATTTTGTATTTTGAAATTTTACTGAATTTATTTATTAATTCTAATAGCTTTTTGGTGGAGTCTTTAGGGTTTTCTCTGTATAGTATCATGCCATCTACAAATAAAAACAGTTTCCTTCTTCCTTTCCAATTCCGATGCCCTTTTTCCCCATTTTCCATACCTAACTGCTGTAGTTAAGACTCCCAATCCTTTTTGAATAAAAGTGCACAAGTGGGCATCCTTGTCTTTTTCCTAATTTTAGAGAAAAAGCTTTTAGTTTTTCATGGGTTAGTATGATGTTAGAGGTGACAATATGATTGTCATATATGGCTTTTCATATTGAGGTATATTCCTTCTATACCTACTTTGTTGAGAGATTTTTAAATCATAAATAGATGTTTAATTGTGTAAGATGTGTTTTGTATGTCTATTGAGATGACAACATGATTTTTTCTTTTGTTTTGTTAATATGGCATATCACATTGATTAAATTGCAGATGTTGAATCATCCTTACTCCCTGGAATAAATCCCACTTGATTGTGGTATATGATATTTTAAATGTATTGTTGAACTTGGCTTAATAATATTTTAAGGTTTTTTGCATCTATGTTCATCAGGGATATTGGCCTTTAATTTTCTTTTTTTGTGATGTTTTCTATTTCTGTTTCAGTGTCAGAGTAATGCCATCCTTGTAAAATGAGTTTGGAAGCATTCCCTCCTTTTTGATTTTTGGAATAATTTGAGAGGAATAGATACTAACTCTTGTTTGAATGTTTGGTAGAATTCACCCGTGAATCTGTCTGGCTCTAGACTTTTGTTTTGGGGGAGTTGTTGTTTTTTTTTTTTAATTTTTTTTAACGTTTATTTACTTTTGAGACAGAGAGAGACAGAGCATGAATGGGGGAGGGTCAGAGAGAGAGAGGGAGACACAGAATCTGAAACAGGCTCCAGGCTCTGAGCTGTCAGCACAGAGCCCGACGCGGGGCTCAAACTCACGAACCGTGAGATCACGACCTGAGCCGAAGTCAGAAGCCCAACCGACTGAGCCACCCAGGCACCCCATGGGGGAGTTTTAAAATAACTGATTCAATTTTATTACTTGTGATTGGTCTATTCAAATTTCCTATTTCTTTGTGATTCAGCCTTGGAATTTGTGTATTTCTCAGAATTTATCCATTTCTTCTTTTAGGTTTTTGTTTGCATGTAATTGTTCATAACATTCTTATATCTGTGATGTCAATTGTAACTCTCATTTGGAATTTTTGGTGTTTGGGTCCTCTCTTCTTTTTTTTTTTTTTTCTTTTTTAAAGATTTTATTTTTAAGTAATCTCTATACCAAATGTAGGGTCCCAGAAGATGAAGAGAGAGAAAAAAAGGTAGAAGGTTTATGTGAGCAAATCATAGTGGAAAACTTTTCCTAACCTGGGGAAAGACAGACATAAAATCCAGGAAACAGAGAACTCCCATTAGATTCAACAAAAACCGACCATCAACAAGGTATATCATAGTCAAATTCACAAAATACACAGGAAAGGAAAGAATTATGAAAGCAGCAAGGGAAAAAAAAAAAGTCCTTAACCTACAAGTAAAGACAGATCAGGTTTGCAGCAGACCTATTGACAGAAACTTGGCAGGCCAGAAAGGAGCGGCAGGATATATTCAAAGTGCTGAATTGGAAAAATATGCAGCCAAGAATTCTTTATCCAGCAAGGCTGTCATTCAAAATAGAAGGAAAAATAAAGTTTCCCAGGCAAACAAAAACTGAAGTTTGTGACCACTAAACGAGCCCTGAAGAAATTTTAAGGGGGGCTCTCTGAGGGGAGAAAAGATGAAACAAAACAAAAAAGACCAAAAGCAACAAAGATTAGAAAGGACCAGAGAACACCACCAGAAACTCAAACTCTATAGGCAACAACACAATGGCAATAAATTCATATCCTTCAGTACTCACTCTAAATGTCAGTGGATTAAATGCTCCAATCAAAAGACTTAGGGTAACAGAATGGATAAGAAAATAAGATCCATCTATATGTTGTTTACAGGAAACCCATTTTAGACCTAAAGTCACCTTCAGATTGAAAGTAAGGGGATGGAGAACCATCTATCATGCTAATGGTCACCAAAAGAAAGCTGGAGCAGCTATACTTATATCAGAAAAACTAGATGTTAAAATAAAGACTGTAACAAAAGATGAAGAAAGGCATTATATCATAATTAAGGGCTCCATCCAACAAGAACACCTAGTAATTGAAAACATTTATGCCCCCAACGTGAAACAACCAAATATATAAATCAATTAATCACAAACATAAAGAAAATCATTGATAATAATACCATAATAGTAGGGGACCTCAACATCCCACTTACAACAATGGACAGATCATCTAAGCAGAAAAGCAACAAGGAAACAATGGCTTTGAATAACACACTGGACCAGATGGACTTACAGATATATTCAGAAAATTTCATCGTAAAGCCACAGAATACAAATTCTTCTCAAGTTCACATGGAACATTCTCCAGAATAGATCACATACTGGGACACAAATCTGCCCTCAATAAGTACAATGAGATCCAGATCGTACCATGAATATTTTCAGACCACAACACTATGAAGCTCGAAATCAACCACAAGAACAACAAATACTTGGAGACTAAAGAACATCCTACTAAAGAATGAATACGCTAGCCAAGAAGTTAAGGAGGAAATTAAAAAATACATGGAAGTCAATGAAAATGATAACACCACAGCCCCAAACCTCTAGGACACAGCAAAGGTGGTCATAAGAGGGGAGTATATGGCAATCCAGGCCTTCCTAAAAAAGGAAGAATGATCTCAGATACACAACCTAACCTTACACCTTAAAGAGCTGGAAAAATAACAACACTAAAACCCAAAGCCAGCAGAAGACAGGAAATCATAAAGATTAGAGCAGAAATCAATACTATCAAAAAACAAAAAACAAACAAAAACAGTGGAACAGATCAAAGAAACCAGGAGCTGGTTCTTTGACAGAATTTTAAAAACTTGATAAACCCCTAGCCAGTTTGATCAAAAATAAAAAGGAAAGTACTCAAATTAATAAAAAAAAATCAAGAATGAAAGAGGAGAGATCACAACCAACACTGTAATAATACAAACAATAATAAGAGAATATTATGAACAATTATATGCCAATAAATTGGTCAATCTGCAAATAATGGAAAATTTTCTAGAAACATATAAAGTACCAAAACTGAAACAAAAAGAAATGGAAAATTTGAACAGACCCATACTAGTAAAGATATCGAATTAGTAATAAAAAATCTCCCCCAAAACAAGAGTAGGCCGGCTGACTTTCCAGAGGAATTCTACCAAACATTTAAAGAAGAGTTAACACCTATTCTTTGAAGCTGTTACAAAAAATAGAAATGGAAGGAAAACTTCCAAACACATTCTATGAGGCCATAATTACCCTGATTCCAAAACCAAAGACCCCACTATTAGGAGAACTAAAAACCAATTTCCCTGATGGAGCTGGATGCAAAATTTTTCAACCAGATATTAGCCCACAGGATCCAACAGTACATTAAAAGAATTATTCACCACAACCAAGTGGGATTTATACCTGGGATGCAGAGCTGGTTCAATATCCACGAAACAATCAGTGTGATACATCATATCAATAAAAGAAAGGACACGAACCACATGATCCTCTCAATAGTTGCGGAGAGGGGCGCCTGGGTGGCGCAGTCGGTTAAGCGTCCGACTTCAGCCAGGTCACGATCTCGCGCTCCGTGAGTTCGAGCCCCGCGTCAGGCTCTGGGCTGATGGCTCGGAGCCTGGAGCCTGTTTCCGATTCTGTGTCTCCCTCTCTCTCTGCCCCTCCCCCGTTCATGCTCTGTCTCTCTCTGTCCCAAAAATAAATTTAAAAATGTTGAAAAAAAAAAAAAATTAAAAAAAAAAAAAATAGTTGCGGAGAAAGCATTTGACAAAATACAGCATCCTTTCTTAATAAAAGCCTTCAGGAAAGTAAGGATAAAGGATAATATCTCAAGATCATAAAAAGATGAAAGACCCACTGCTAATATCTTCAATGAGGAAAAACTGAGAGCTTTCCCCTTATGGTCAGGAGCATGACAGGGATGTCCATTTTCACCACTATTATTCAACATAGTATTGGAAGTTTTAGCCTCAGCAATCAGACAACACAAAGGAATAAAAGGCAGCCAAATCGGCAAGGAGGAAGTCAAACTTTCACTCTCCATAGAATACATGATATTTTATATGGAAAACCCAAAAGATTCCACAAAAAAAACTGCTAGAACTGATCCATGAAAATTCAGCAAAGTCGCAGAATATAAAATCAATGCACCGAAATTAGATGCATTTCTATACACCAATAATGAAGCAACAGAAAGAGAAAACAAGGACTCGATCCCATTTACAATTGCACCAGGAACCATAAAATACCTAGGAACAAACCTATCCAAAGAAGTGAAATATCTATACACTGAAAACTATATAAGGCTTATGAAAGAAATTGAAGACACACAAAAAAAATGGAAAAATATTCCATGCTCATGGATCGGAAGAACAAATATTATTACAATGTCAATACTATCCAAAGCAATCTACAATTGCTTTCAATGCAATCCCAATCAACATCGCACCAGTGTTCTTCTCAAAGCTAGAACAAATAATCCTAAAATTTGTGTGTAACTACAAAAGACCCCAAATAGCCAAAGTAATATTGAAAAAGAAAACCTAAGCGGGAGGCATCGCAATCCCAGACTTTAGCCTCAACTACAAAGCTATAATCATCAAAACAGTATGGTACTGGCACAAAAACAGACACAGAGACCAATGGAATAGAATACAGAACCCAGAATTGGACCCACAAATGTATGGGTAATTAAACTTTGACAAATCAGGAAAGAGAATCCAATGGAAAAAAGATAGTCTCTTTAGCAAATGGTGCTGGAGAACTGGACAGCAACATGCAGAAGAATGAACCTGGACCACTTTCTTACTCGATACACAAAAATAAAGTCAAAATGGATAAAAGACCTAAATGTGAGACAGGAAGCCATCAGAACTCTAGAGGAGAAAGCAGGCAACAAACCTCTTTGACCTCAGCCACAGCAATTCCTTGCTCAACACATCTCCAAAGGCAAGGGAATTAAAAGCAAAAATGAACTATTGGGACCTCATCATGATAAAAAGCTTCCACACTGCAAAGGAAATAATCAACAAAACTAAAAGACAACCAACAGAATGGGAGAAGATATTTACAAATGACATATTGGATAAAGGGCTAGTATCCAAAATCTATAAAGAACTTACCAAACTCACCATCCAAAAAAATAAATAATTTGGTGAAGAAATGAGCAGAAGACATGAATAGACACTTTTCCAAGGAAGACATCCACATGGCCAATAGACACATGAAAAGATGCTCAACATCACTCATCATCAGGAAAATACAAATCAAAACCACACTGAGATACCACCTCACACCAGTCACAGTGGTTAAAATTAATAACTCAGGAAACAACAGATGCTGGTGAGGATGTGGAGAAACAGGAACCCTCTTGCACTGCTGGTGGGAATGCAAACTGGTGCATCCACTCTGGAAGACAGTGTGGAGGTTCCTAAAAAAAATTAAAAATAGAACTACCCTACGACCCAGCAACAGCACCAGGAATTTACCCAAAGGATACAGGAGTGCTGATTCATAGGGCCACATGTATCCCATTGTTTATAGCAGCACTTTGAATAATACCCAAATTATGGAAAGAATCTAAATGTACATCAGCTGATGAATGTTTATATATACAATGGAATACTACTTGGTAATGAGAAAGAATGAAATCATGCCATTGCAGCAACGTGGATGGCACTGGAAGGTATTACGCTAAATGAAATAAGTCAGTCAGAGAAAGACAGATATCATGTTTTCACTCATATGTGGAACTTGAGAAACTTAACAGAAGACCATGGGGGAAGGGAAGGAGAAAAAAAATAGTTACAAACAGAGAGGGAGGGAGGCAAACTATAAGAGACTCTTGAATGCAGATAACAAGCTGATGATTGATGGGCGGGAGGGGAGAAAGGGGAAAGTGGGTGATGGGCATTGAGGAGGGCACTTGTTGGGATGAGCACTGGGTGTTGTATGAGAGCAATGAACCATAGGAATCTATCCCCAAAACCAAGAGCACACTGTGCCAATAAGTTATATTAAAAAATAAAAATAAAGAAATAAAATTTGTAAGGTACCAGAAAAGATCCAAATAGCCAAAGCAAACCTGAAAAAGAAAACCAAAGCTGGAGGCATCACAATTCCAGACTTCAAGCTGTATTACAGAGTTGTAATCAAGACAGTATGGCACTGGCACAAAAACAGACATTCAGATCAATGGAACAGAATAGAGAACCAAGAAATGGATCCACAAACGTATGGCCAACTAATCTTGGACAAAGCAGGGAAGAATATCCAATGGAATAAAGACAGTCTCTTCAGCAAGTGGTGCTGGGAAAACCGGACAGCGACATGCAGAAAAATGAACTTGGACCACTTTCTTACACCTTACACAAAAATAAACTCAAAATGGATGAAAGATCTAAATGTAAGACAGGAAGCCATAAAATCCTAGAGGAGGAAGTAGGCAAAAACCTCTTTGACTTTGGCCACAGCAACTTCTTACTCAACACGTCTCTGGAGGCAAAGGAAACACAAGCAAAAATGAACTACTGGGACTTCATCAAGTTAAAAAGCTTCTGTACAGCAAAGGAAACAATCAGCAAAGCTAAAGGCTAATGACAGAATGGGAGAAGATATTTGCAAATGACATATAGGATAAAGGGTTAGTATCCAAAATCTATAAAGAGCCTGTAAAACTCAACACCCAAAGGACAAATAATCCAGTGAAGAAATGGGCAAAAGACATGCATAGACACTTGTCCAGAGAAGACATGCAGAAGGCTAACAGACATATGAAAAAATGCTCAATATCGCTCATCATTAGGGAAATACAAATCAGAACTACAATGAGATACCACCTGACATCTGTCAGAATGGCTAAAATTAACAACTCAGGCAACAATAGATGTTGGCGAAGATGAGGAGAAAGAGGGTCTCTTTTGCATTGTTGGTGGCAATGCAAGCTGGTGCAGCCACTCTGGAAAACAGTATGGAGGTTTCCCAAAAAACTAAAAATAGAACTACCCTAGACCCAGCAATTGCACTACTAGGTATTTATCCAAGGGATACAGGTGTGCTGTTTTGAAGGGACACATGCAACCCCGTGTTTATAGCAGCACTATCAACAATAGCCAAAGTATGGAAAGAGCCCAAAGGTCCATCGATGAATGAATGGATAAAGAAGATGTGGTATATATATACAATGGAGTATTACTCGACAATCAAAAAGAATGAAATCTTGCCATTTGCAACTAGGTGGATGGAACTGGAGGCTATTATGCTAAGTGAAATTAGTCAGTCAGAGAAAGACAAACATCATATGACTTCACTCATATGAGGACTTTAATAGACAAAACAGATGAACATAAGGGAAGGGAAACAAAAATAATATAAAAACAGGGAGGGGGGCAAAGCAGAAGAGACTCATAAATATGGAGAACAAACTGAGGGTTGCCGGAGGGGTGGTGGGAGGGGGGATGGGCTAAATGGGTAAGGGGCACTAAGGAATCTACTCCTGAAATCATTGTTGCACTATATGCTAATTTGGATGTAAATTTTTAAAAAAATAAAAAATAAAATAAGTTAAAAAGAAAAAAAAAAGGATACTGTTATGGCTCAAGCTTAACACATCCAATATGTTTGGGAGGGTTCTTTTCATGAAAGTGCTGGTTGACTTGCCAGAGGAGAGCAAAAGAGAGTGACTTCTTCCCACTCCAGAGAGGCTGGAAGACATCTCTCAGCATAGTCAGTATACTTGGTTGATTTGGTCTGCCACTGAGGGAGAAGTGGGGCTACCAATTGTGATATTTTTTTCTCCCTCCCTCTCTCTCTCTCTCTCTCTCTCTCTCACACACACACACACACACACACACACACACACATACACACACACACACACACACACACACACACACGACTTTCATCAAACAGACTGGCTCTGGTTGGTGAATGACACTATATTGTTCCCCTTTAACTCTTCCTTTTCTCCCCCTCCTAACTGCCTTGCCAGGGACTTGTCATGGTCCCTTTTCAGCTTGACAGCATTTTCTCACTTCTTTCCTCCTTCTACTGTCCACCTCAGTCTTTTTTGGCTAACTCCACATTTCCCAAAACGGAATCTGATTGGCTGTATTGATGCTATCATATCAGGCCACTTGGATCATTGACTCGTATATAGTTGGACTTCCCTTGGATCCAACACTTTACTCAATGTCCAGACAGCCAAGGCCAGAGAGGTGGAGTCAGATGGAACAGACATGGCAAGTGCTCAATTGCTCCTCAATAGGTTATGCTGAGAGTATTCACATCAATAGAAGGAGGACAGAAAAACCCCAAACCTAATGTGGACACAAATCACTGTATAAGTACTTGGCAGACTCCCTAAAGAAAGACAAGATTGGCTAGGATTCATGTTCATGGTCACATTATAAACTCTGGGCTAGGGGTAATAAAAAAATAATTAACTTATAAAAAAAAATAGAACTACCCTATGACCCAGCAATAGCACTACTAGGCATTAATCCAACGGATACCGATGTGCTGTTCTGAAGGGACACATGCACCCCAATGTTTATAGAAGTGCTATCAACAATAGCCAAAGTATGGAAAGAGCCCAAGTGTCCATGATGGATGAATGGATAAAGAAGATGTGGTGTGTGTGTGTGTATACACACACACACACACACACACACACACACACACACACAATGGAGTATTACTTGGCAATCGAAAAGAATGAAATCTTGCCATTTGCAACAACATGGATGGAACTAGACAGTATTATGCTAAGTGAAATTAGTCAGAGAAAGACAAATATGATATGACTTCACTCGTATGAGGACTTTAAGATAGAAAACAGATGAACATAAGTGAAGAGAACCAAAAATAATATAAAAACAGGAAGGGGGACAAAACATAAGAGATTTAAATATAGAGAACAAGCTGAGGGTTGCTGGGGCGTTGTAGGTGGGAGGATGGGCTAAATGGATAAGGGACATTAAGGAAGACACTTGTTGGGATGAGCACTGTGTGTTGTACATAGGGGATGAATCACTGGATTTTACTCCTGAAATCATTATTGCACTATACGCTAACTAACTTGGATGTAAATTTATAAATGAATGGATGAATGAATGAATGAAGTTTATGGGCCTGTCTCTTCAAAAGAGATTGATACCTTTGGAAATCAGTTTACCTGCTTGCCTTTTGTCTTCCGTTCTTAGATGGGTTAAAACATGATGATTTCATAGAATGTCCTTTTTGTAAAGATGGGAGAAAATAAAGAATTTGTACCTTTTGTTCTCTTTATTTGTCACCACAGCTTTACCAACCTATTAAACTTTGCCAAAGACCAATATTTTGGATACTTTGACTCTATTTTATATTTGTTGTCTATTTCATTGAGTTCTACTTTATTTTTTGCTTTTCTTCCTTCCATGGTTTGTCTACTTTCTAACTTCTTGGGCCTGGTATTTAGCTAATTCTTCCCTAATACATGGGATTAACATGATGAATTTCACAATAAGATATAAGGATTATCAATATTTTTCAGGTTAAAATATTTTAGCTTTTATCATGAAGTCTTCTTAGACCCATAGGTTTTTTTTAGAAGTATAATTTTTAATTTACATGCTTATAGGGATTTCCATTTATCCTTTCATTATTGTTTCTTAACATTGTATCAAAGTAAATCACACTTGGCTTCATTGAAAATCTTTAAACCTGAAAATTTTTCTCTACCATATTTTAGCACCATTATCTATAGAGTAAATAACCATTTGTTCAGTTTTCTTAATTATGACGTTCAAGTCTTCAATATTATCACAGATTTTGTAGTTTTGATCCAACAAATTGTCACTAAAGTATTATAAATGTTTCTTTATAATTGTAGTCTTTTCTATTCTTGTAGTCATTCCCATTTTTGCTTATTTTGAAGTTATATTTTGGGTACAGAAAATTTAACAACATTAAATCCTCCTGAAAACTGGAATTTTTAAAAAAATTTTTTCATGTTTATTTGTTTTGAGGGAGAGAGAGACAGAGTGCAAGCAGGAGAAGGGCAGAGAGAGAGGGACCTCTGAGCTGTCAGCACAGAGCCCAGTACAGGGCTTGAACTCATGAACCTCAAGATCATGACCTGAGCCAAAGTCAAACGCTTAACTGACTGAGCCACCCAGGCACCCCCTGAAAACTGGGATTTACATCTTTTTCTGCATCACTTTTCATCTCTAGGCATACTTTTTTTCTTAATATATCGTTTATATTGTACTATTATACAACACACATAGAGACACATACATTATAATATTTCTATTAGCTTTCTTCTCTGCTCTCATATAGACAATTGACAGAGTGATTATTGATATAGTGGGGTAAATATCTACTATATTTATTACTGTTTTCTACTTATTGCTCTTGTTTTTTTGTTCCTATTTTTGTCTTCCAGTCTTTTTCTGCCTTTTTGTGATTTTAACTGAGCTTTTTATATGTTTCTCTTTTTCTCTCCCTTCTTAGTATATTGGCTGGGTTTTCTTTTTCATTTTTTAGCAGTTGCTCTAGAGTTTACAATATATATTTACAACTAATCCAAATGTCCTTTCAAATAATATTGTACTGTACCATCTCACAGATAGTGTAAGTCCCTTAAAATAACAAAATAAGCCTAATTCCTCCCTCCCATTCTTTGTGTTGTTGCTGTCACTCATTTCACTTATATATAAGAATACATAAGCATATATCTATACCCATATATATGTTATACATACCAAGATATATACATTAGCATACATAATCAAATACATTGTTGGCACTGTAATTTTGAACAAACTGTTATCTGTTAGGTTAATTAAGAATAAGAAAAATCGGGGCGCCTGGGTGGCGCAGTCGGTTGAGCGTCCGACTTCAGCCAGGTCACGATCTCGCGGTCCGTGAGTTCGAGCCCCGCGTCGGGCTCTGGGCTGATGGCTCGGAGCCTGGAGCCTGTTTCCGATTCTGTGTCTCCCTCTCTCTCTGCCCCTCCCCCGTTCATGCTCTGTCTCTCTCTGTCCCAAAAATAAATAAAAAACGTTGAAAAAAAAAAATTTTAAAAAGAATAAGAAAAATCGTGGCGCCTGGGTGGCTCAGTTGGTTAAGTATCCGACTTCGGTTCAGGTCATGATCTCACAGTTCCCGGGTTCGAGCCCCAAGTTGGGCTCTGCACTGACACCTAAGAGCTTGGAGCCTGCTTTGGATTCTGTGTCTCTCTCTCTGCCCCTCCCCTGCTCACATTCTCTCTCTCTCTCTCGGTCTCAAAAATAAACATTAAAAAAATTTAAGAGTTGGGCGCCTGGGTGGCTCAGTTGGTTAAGCGTCCGACTTCGGCTCAGGTCATGATCTCACAGTTTGTGAGTTCGACCCCATGTTGGGCTCTGTGCTCATAACTCAGAGCCTGGAGCCTGTTTCGGATTCTGTGTCTCCCTCTCTGACCCTCTCCCCTTCATGCTCTGTCTCTCTCTGTCTCACAAACAAATAAACATTAAAAAAAATTTTTTTAATAAAAATTTAAGAGTAAGAACAATCAACACACATGTGTTTTTCACCTAAAAATTGCCCTAGGCAGATATCAGAACTGAAACGCCTTCACATCTGTGCTCTCCGGAAGGGCTGGTACATCCATAACTCTTTGTTCTTTCACAATGTGTAGCAGGATGTTAAAATGAAACTTTTCCTAAGAACTTCCAGTAACTTCAAAAGCTGGTATAGTACGTGCCAAAAAAAAGCTAAAATAACATGATAAGCTATTGTTTTGGATACAAATGAATACAAAATGAAAAAAAAAAACCCTTCATCTATGTTAAACGAAGCCTCATTTAAACTCCATCAGTTCAGGAAAATTTTAACAACTCTTCCTTTGCCAGTATTACGCTCCAAAATACAATTATAAAAGATTTTTTGCCTTGAAACAATTATAAGCAAGAAAAACTGGAAGAAAAACTCTAAATTTATTTTTTTCTTTCATTGCTAAATACTAATAAAAACATTTTGCTGTAAAAAACATAATATTGTAAGATTGAGAGTGGGAGGATGTTGGGATGTTTCAGTGTGGCATTGAGGAAATTACGCCATACATGGATGGTATAAAAAGAATGATGCTCTTAGCTCAGCTTGGGTTCCACTCTCAAAATGGCCAACTTTAATTTTAGGACTTAAAAAAAATCTGTTTCTGATATTGTTGCATATACTTTTGGCATTATAACAGACTTCACAGCTTTAAATATTGTAAGATTCTATGGTATAAGATGATCTCATAACAGTACAGCTAGAGATTATACTTTTCTGACTGTTCTTTCAGCTATAATTACATTATGTTTGTATCTGAAATAGGTGCAGAAGTATATGTCTGTCATTTGAGAGTCTGGGCCAGAGAACTTTGAGTTTATAATCCACCAGTCTCTTTTCCCTCCTATTATAGGATCACAGATATGTTAGCCATCAATGTTTGACCTTACAAATGACTACAACGCCTTAGTGGTAGAGGAAGGAGTCTATATCCCTGAATGATCCTGTGGAACAATGTTTCCATACAAACTTACAGTGGAAGGGCTGTAACATGTCTTTAAATAGTCCAACAGCCTCCAAAATGATCTCTATCTCCAGTACTCCCACTTCATTGTCTTTTTCCTTCTCTCAGAGGGATGGATGATGGAATTTACATACAACTCTAAAGCATGTCTGATAACACTCAAGATTTTACCTGCCTCTGTATTAAAGATCATGACCCAGATCCCAAGTGACTTTTCAATCTCTGGGTATAATAAACCTTGGATCATTCCTAGCATTGCTCATAACCATTGTATATTAGTTCATTTCCTTCCTTTGTTTTCAAATGCATTTTGGGTTGCTTGGGTGGCTCAGTCAGTTTAAGTGTCCAACTTTTGATTTTGGCTCAGTTCACGGTCTCAGGGTCATTAGATCAAATCCCAAGACTGGTTTCACGCTGAGTGTGGAGCCTGCTTAAGATTCTCTCTTTCTCCCTCTTCCTCTACCTCTCCCCACTGCTCATGCATGCTCTCTCTCAACAACAACAACAAAAGCATTTTGTCCAGTCTTTCTTTGATGAAATCTGAGTCATTCCTCAAGATCTAAAAGTAATGCCACCTCCTAAGCCCATCTAAAATCCTTCTGAATATAATGAATTGTTGCTGTTGTAGACAACCAACCAGTTCATTTGTAACACTACTTAACACCCACATCTTACTTTATGTTATATTTGCCCCCAAGATCCACCAAGAGTGAGAACTTTGATTTGCTCTTTAAATATGCAATAGCAATGGGTCCTACATTTGAATTATACGTACCAGTAAAATGTACCTCAAGTGAGGAAAAAAAATATTATCATCCAATTTTAATAATATCAAGGAAGGAAAATTTTAAAAGCACATCCAATTTCACCAAGGTCATATAAATATGGGTAAATTTTTGTACAATAATAGGAAGGACAATATATAAGTTTATACTGAAAGATAAATTTCCCATAAATATATGATTGGTTAAAAAGAATATGTTAGCATTACATTACACACGAAAGGAAAAAGGGGGGTTTAAAATTTTCAATATGAAATTTTATTTTCTGATATTTACCAGTTTTGATCGCCATATCAGTGCTATATTTTGATAATTTAACACCATTTTAACTTTTGTTAGTTTAACAAGATTTTTGATATTGTATAAAAAGTGAATGCACAACCATCAGGGCCGTACTTAGCTTTTACCACTGTTTTTGTCAAAGAGCCAATTTCACACAAATACAACGGTGAAGATAGAATTGACACTATTAATGTGTTTTTAAGCCATCCTGAAATTTCTGAAAATGTTTGTAGCATTCATTCGCCATATTTTTAAAATGTGATGTTGGTTATGACTTCTTTGCTTTACTTTTAATGAGAATTCATTGTTGACTTCGTATTTTTCTACTATTTTATTTAGAACAAACCCCAAATTATATAAGCAAAAGGCCCCCACCCCCAATCTACCCATATGGTAGAAAAACAGAGAAAAAACTAACTGCAAGAATTGGAACAAATACTTGTGATTATTTGGGGATGATAGTATTGGGGGATACACACACACACACACACACACACACACACACGCTCACCATACGCGTATTTTTGTTATGAAAAGAATACTTTTTTTTTTTTTAAGAATACTTATAATACTAACAAGAGTAGTTCTTTTAAAGTGGGGGAGGAAGAAAAGAGCACGTAAAAATTAAAGAACAAAACAACAAACAAAGCTGTCCCCTGACAAGGCTCCGCACGGAGAAAAGCTGCCGCGGGGCCGCCACTGCGCCCACATTCCTCCCGCGGAGGCCGGGGAGCCCACTGCGCAGGCGGCGCCTACAGACTTCCAAACGCCGGCGCAGGAACCGCACGCACCTGCCGCGCCTCCCCTCACACGCACGCTCTCCCGCCTCGGCAAAACAAGCGAAGACCCCCGCAGTCAGAACCGGAGGAAAAATGCTTTCGATTTCTGTCCTCCCCATCCCCACCCATGCCTGCATGGCTGTAATATCCGGCGGCTCTCCTGCTTCCAAAGGGAACAGTTTCCTGAGGAACCAGACGCTGGTGGAGCGCGCGAGGGGCGAGTGAGAGCTGCTGAGAACTTGTCCCCTGACCGCAGCGCCAGCGCCACGTAAGTTCGCCCCTAAACCCGGCTTTCCGCGCGCGCTTCGGCTACCAGACTAACAACACAGGCCCACGCGCAGGCTCCGCGCCGCCCGCGGGAAGGCAGCGGGAGGCCGGCGCGGGGCGCTTTGCTCCCGCCACTCGGCGAGTGCGCGTCCACGCGGGCGCCTGGGGGGGGGGGGGGCGACGGCGCGCGCGCGCCGCCGTCGCGGGAGGCGCCGCTCCCCCTCGGGCGTCCGGGGGAGCCCGGCGCGGGAAAAGGACCCGTGCGGGCCGCCGTGTCTGCGGAAGGGGGGGCCGTAGCCTTCCTCCGGCTGGCTGGCGGATAGACCCCCGACCCCTCCTCGCAGGGATGCCGGGTGAGGTCGCTCCCTCCGGGCAGCCCCTCCCTCCTCCGCTGTGTCCTGCCTGCCCCCTGCTGGGCGCCGGGGAAAACAGGCAGGCTGGTCCTTATCTCCCCTACAGCTTCTATCCCAGAAGTTTGTCTCTTGCGCATGTTTGTGCTAGTCATATTTAATACATACCTACAGCAGAGATGTATGGAGTAAATCAGTCTCATTTACGCTAATCAATAGTTAAAAATAATTCTAAGGTTTAACACTGTTTATTGTGCACTGTTTATAAATGTGTGTTCTATGCACAAACTGCATCAGAATATCTTATGGTATTTGTTGAAAATGTAGATTTTGGACATTTTTACCATTATTTCAGATGATTCTTATAGACAGTAACTTTCGGGAGCTATTGACCATCTAACTCCTTCTGATAGAACTATCTCGTTCTATTTATTTAATTTGGATTTAAAATCATGTTAGCTTCGACATCTCAGTCCTGCTTTCTGTCGGTGTCCGCTTCACATTCACATTAACTCCTGGATGAGAGAAGTGTCACTGTGTCTGTCCAAAATGGTCCTTCACATGAATTTGGAATTCTACCTTTCCTGTCTTCTCAGATACTTAGTTTACTTACATAGGAGTTACAATATACCAGCTATGGATTTAGGTTGCCATAAATGTCATGAATTATTTAATACTCCCAATGGCCTGTGATGTAGTCACCATTAGTAGTCCAATCTTAGGAGAATACTAGTAAAAAAGAAATAGGCACAAAGAGAGTAAGTATTTTTTTGGTGGTCCAACAGCTCATAAAGAATGGATCCAATATTTGAACCCAGGCACTCAGGCTCTAAACACAATATATCATGGTGCCTCTCTTCAGTTGTCACTCTTGTTCCTGCTCTAATATTAGTTGTACTAGAGCTAATATTAGTTGTACTTCTCTGTCACCAATGCCTTTAGGCAGCTTTGTTTTATAAGCTAAAAGTCCATGATTATTTGTTGTGCAATTAATAATTTTTTTGTTTACTGCAAGAAATAAATGGACAATGTCTAATTTCACAGAATATAGAGGCAAAATAGAATGTTGAGAAGTATACAAAAAAGTATTCCTTATCCTGAAATTATGCTTAGTTGCTCTTTAATATTTCATTTAGTGTCTCAAATGAGGTAAGAGTTGTTGTTACGTGTTGGCATTAGTCTGTCCCAGATGAGACAGGATTGTGTTTAAGCATTACACGTACTCACAATGATGGTACAGGAGTGGTATGCATACCTCTCTCCTGAGCATGAGAGTGTCTTCTTCATGCGCTCCAGGACAGCCTGAATGACTGTCAGAGAAACCCCACCTTGGACAGAGAGCTGGAAACAGTATGGAACACTATTGTTCAACACTGTCATAACAAAAATAAAGGGACAGTCAAAGCTCCATGACTAATCTCTGTCTCTTTGTCTCATGAAACACTCTACTCACTGAGAGGGAAATATTCAAACTTTCCCACATGTGGGACTCTGTCAGATCTGGACAGAACCTCAAACATCCACACTACTGGCTCATTTCTCTGTAAGCCTATAAACAAAAATAAAACATTATAAAGCCTAGAAATGTCCTTTTCTTCCAGTTAAATAAATCCTGGAACTATATCTTTCTCTAGTCACTATAAAGGTATTTCTGTTCTGCTTTAAGAGAGAGCTCCATTCTTTACTGTTCTCTCATGTCACTCCTCCTTCACTTGGACACCATCCTGTGCAGATGTCTATTATGGCACTTTTCTACTTATGCTGCAATAAGTGATTATTGCCTATATTTTCCAAAATACCATAAGCTCTTGAGATATAATTACAGGAACTGGAATCTGAGCTAAAGTGATGTGTGCATGATCAATTATCCAGGAGATATCCTTGAAAGAAGGTGACCCAGAGTCCTTCCTCTTTTCTTCTTCTGCTGGGTAGAAGGCACATGTGATGGTGAGTCAGCTTATACCATGAGGTGGCATTGTTAAAAGGCAGCTAAGCAGGGGTGCCTGGGTGACTCAGTCGGTTGAGCACCTGACTCTTGATTTCGGCTCAGGTCATGATCTCCTGGTTGCGAGATCGAGCCCCCTGTTGGGTTCCATGCTGGGCATGGAGCCTGCTTGAGATTCTTTCTCTTCCTCTCTCTTTGCCCCTCCCCACCTCTAAAAAAAAAAAAAGAAAGATGTAAAGATTTTTAAGCAAGAAATACAAGGAACCAGTGCCCCTGATGACTTTGTGAAGTATAATCTTAATCTTTGTACACTTGTGAGAAAGAGTAGTACACTTTGAGCTTTTTAAGCAATGGTTTTCTAGGACTTTTCTATCACTCACAGGTGAATGAAAGGCTAGCTGATAAGATTCTAAGACACTTTGAAGGTTGGGACTCTATCTTACTCATTTTTATATCCCCAGCATTGAGCATGGCATCAGGTTTATCAAATATATAATGGATTAGATGTTTAGGTAATGAATTAGGTAATAAATTAGACTGGATATGAGATGAACTGAAGTTTCGTATGAGACACACACCCTGTAAATAGATGAGTTGGTCTGGAAATAGATCAGTGGCTTGATGATGACGCAGGAAAAACAGTATCTGTTTAGATCATGCTATCTGTTCAGAACCCTTACTCTTTCTCCATCAAGAAACTTACATATTTTTTAAATGTATATTTGAGGAAGTTAATTCTGACAGGTAAGTTTTTGGAGTAGGTAGTACGGTGAGATTACTATTTACCTCCTACTTTTGCTACTGACTGACCATAAAGCCTCTACCAATCTTTTAGCTTAAGTATCTGTAGTGTCATTACTTCATCTCATAAGAAAAGATAAAATTCTTTAAATTTCAGGGATTTTGTTTTTTTACCAAGGCTTTTCTTGCAGAGGGATTCATGAATAAGAATATTATTTTTAGAGAACTGAGTCATTGGAGACAAATAGTATGTTTGTGCCATCATTGATTTCACTAGGGATTATGGGTATGCCAGAGGAAGAGGTCTGTGATTTGCCAATTCCAGGCTATATACTTTTCCCTTCGAAATGTACAAAAAGTATGAAGTAAATATGCATGTTCCTTGAATAACCATTAAAGATGACTTTGGAATCTTCCATTCCACTGAGAGGCTCTTCTGGGTTGCAGGTTACCATGGCAACTGAACCCATCATGATGGCACCCATTTGTCTAGTGGAAAACCAGGAAGAGCAGCTGAACCTGAATCCAGAAGCATTACAGATTCTTAATAAGATTTCTCAGCCTGTGGTGGTGGTGGGCATTGTAGGGCTGTATCGGACTGGAAAATCCTACCTGATGAACTGCCTGGCAGGACAGAACCATGGTGAGTGTTGCCTTGGGATGGGGCCCATTTGCTCGGAAGCAGTGAGAGTGCAGGTTGGCCTCTTCTGGTATCATCTTAAGGAAAAGGCTGACTCTGCCCAATGAAGAAAATTTGTAATATTTACCATATAATTAACAACCTTGACCCCATCTGTCCATAAAACCTCTCTTCTCCAATAATGAAGAACCATTTTCCACACCCTATCAAAGACCAACCTCACTAGTCCCCTGGATTCCATCCATTCTTTTGCTCAGAAGTTCAGCCTCTGCTACTACTTTATTTCTTTCCCCTGCATCACTTCTGCCAAAACTATAATGTCATTCCAAGAAGCTTCAAATGTAGTTTAATATTTCCTGCTTTTTAAAGTAGAGGAAAGGAAGGAAGGGAAAAAGGGAAAAATCTTTTTTATTCTGTGTCTCCATAGAGCTACCATTTTATTTTTCTGCTCCATGTCATAACAGATTTTCATATGTTATAATCCCTTCTCTGTCTTTTTTTAGTTTTTACAAATATGTAAACTATAACACATACAAAAGAGTGCCTAAAATACAATGTACAATAAAGTAAATAAAGTGAACACCTGTGTAATTGTGACTTGAGTAAAAAAATAAATCATTGTCAAAGGCACAAGTCATACGCTCTCACATTCTCACTAGCGCTAAACAATATTTTTATTTTCATGATACTTCTTTCTTTACTTTTAAAAAATGGTTTTGTAGTCTATGTTTGCATTTTTAAAATTTTTTTAATGTTTTTATTTATTTTTGAGAGAGAGACAAAGCATGAGTAGGAAAAGGGCAGACAGAGAGGAAGACACAGAACTCGAGGCAGGCTCCAGGCTCTGAACTATCAGCACAGAGCCTGACACAGGGCTCGAGTTCACAAACCACAAGATGATGATCTGAGCCAAAGTCAGACGCTTAACTGACTGAGCCACCCAGGCGCTCTAGTCTATGTTTGCATTTCTAAAGCACACTTTATCTTGGCTTGCTTTTAAAGTTGATATAAATAGAATTAAATTTTATGTATTCTTTGATGGCTTCTTTTGCTCAACAAGAATTTCATAAGATTTATCCATTTTTTAGCATGTAGCTGTATTTCCTTATCTCACTGCATTATGGTATCTTTTATCTTTACGAACAGAGTTGTCTTAGATTTTTTATAATTTTATCCTGATACACATGTACACAGATTTCTTTTAAATAATATATCCTGAAGTGGAATCTCTGTATCAAAGAGTATGTGTTTCTTCAGGATTTCCAGATAATATCAATGGCTTTTTCAACTCTCTATTCAAGCTACATATTTATTAGCAGCAATTAAGAATTCCCACATCCTAAGAAAAATGTTTAACTTTTACTGTTGTGATAACTATTTGATTGTATGGCATGTGCCTCACTATAAATAAGGTTGAGCACCCTTTCACATATTATTTGCCATTTGTATTTCCTATTTTATTAAATGCCTACTCAAGTCTTTTTAAAAATTGTAATTGAGTTGTCTTTTTTAGTTCTTACTGATTTTTAGGAGAATCTTTCTCTGGTCCCATTAGTCATTAGTCATTTCTTTCTATGCAGCCAGTACATTCCAAATATCTTCTTTTTTGCTCAGCTTCACTAGGTGTTGAACCTCAGTCCCTAAACTCTAAGGATCCCCATACATCCATGTTGCTTTCCCCTCTTCTCTTTTAGGCTTCCCCCTGGGTTCCACAGTGAGGTCTACAACCAAGGGTATTTGGATGTGGTGTGTACCCCACCCCTCTAAGCTGAACCACACCCTGGTCCTTCTGGACACTGAGGGTCTAAGTAACTTGGAAAAGGTAAGGAAAAGTCATGAGGGAATCTGCTCTTGACTGTAATTCATTTGCTACCTCAATTCAAATTGTGTTACCTATTCCTACAAGCTATAAATCCAATTATGAATACGAGACTAAATTATTAGTCAGCTCAAATATTTGGGTATATTAGAACAACATCTTCTTACTGTAACAGTTGGATAAACATACAGTTTAATAAATACGTAACCAAACAGCTGAATTTCAGGACTCTGTGCTAAGTACAACAGACACTACAGTAAATAAGGCAAATGGCTAGAGCCTAGCTGGGGAGACAACATGTACACACTGTGACCAGTACAGGGTGCTATGCATAGATGTAGGCAGTAATCCAGTCATATGGCTTGGAGAAAGATTCCTAGAAGTAATGTCTAAACTGTAACCCGTGAGACCAGTGGAAACTACCAGTTCAAGTGTGTGGGAATGATGGAGTTAGAAGTAGGAGCTGTTAAATAGGGTTTTGGTAAAATAATTTATTTAAATCCTCTTCAGACAAAGCTTCAGCTACACCAGAAGCATTGATGAAGGAAGGGTTTTAGTTAAAGTCTCTGGTTTTGGAGATTACCTCTTCTCTAACTTCTATAAAAGAATGACCTTGACCCACTGAAATTATTTTCCCTGAGATAATCTTAGTATTTTGTTTTTAAATATTAAGTGAAACAAATTTTTTCTCCATCTTATTTTACATTATTCTGAGTCTGTATTCAAGTAGCAATGGTAAATACCTGTTTTCCATAATTGTGGGGAGAAAGTATTCAGAGTTTTTGTGCTCAGCTTTAAAGTTCTCGATAACTTCAGTATAAAACCAAAATGAAATATGCAGCCAAGAATTCTTTATCCAGCAAAGCTGTCATTCAGAATAGAAGGAGAGATAAAAGGTTTCCCAGACAAACAAAAACTAAAAAAGGATTTTGTGACCACTGAACCAACCCTGCAAGAAATTTTAAGGGGGACTCTTTGAGGGGAGAAAAAAAGAAAAGAAGACCAAAGCAATAAAGACTACAAAGGACCAAAAGACCAGAAACACCAACTCTATAGGTATAACACAATGACACTAAATTCATATCTTTCAGTAATCACTCTGAATGTAAATGGACTAAATACTCCAATAAAAAGATACACGGTATCAGAATAGATTAAAAAACAAACAAACAAGATCCATCTATATGCTGCCAATAAGAGACTCATTATTAGACCTAAAGACACCTGCAGATTGAAAGTGAGGGGATGGAGAGCCATCTATCATACTACTAGGTGTCAAAAGGAAGCTGGAATAGCCATCCTTATATCAAACAAACTAGATTTTAAAACAGAGACTATAACAAGAGATGAAGGGCATTATATCATAATTAAGGAGTGTATCCATCAAGAACATCTCACAATTGTAAATATTTATGCCCCCAAACTTAAGCACCCATTATATGTAAATCAATTAATTACAAACATAAAGGAAACTCGTTGATAATAATACAATAATAGTAGGGGAATTTAATACCCCACTTAAACAATGGACAGATACCTAAGCAGAAAATCAACAAGAAAACAGTGGCTTTGAATGACACACTGGATTGGACTGGATGACTGGATATATTCAGAACATTCCATCCTAAAGCAGCAGAATACACATTCTTCTCAAGTGCACATGGAACATTCTCCAAAATAGATCACATACTGGGTCACAAATCAGCCCTCAATAGGTACAAAAAGATCAAAATCATACCATGCATATTTTCAGATCACAATGCTATGAAGCTTGAAGTCAACCACAAGTAAAAATTTGGAAAGCCCTTAAATACATGGAAGGTAAAAAACATCCTACTAGAGAATGAATGAGAACATTACAGTCCAAACCCTTTGGGATGCAGCAAAGGCAGTCCTATAAGGAAAGTATACTGCAATTCAGGCCTATCCCAACAAGCAAGAAAGGTACCAAATACACAATTTTAACTTAAACCTAAAGAAGTTAGAAAAGAAACAGCAAATAAAGCCTAAATCCAGCAGAAAAAGGGAAATATTAAAGATTAGAACAGAAATAAATGATACAGAAACAAAAGAATGCAGTATAACAGATCAATGAAACTAAGAGCTGGTTCTTCGAAAGAATAAACAAAATTGATAAACCTCTAGCCAGATTTCTCAACAAGAAAAGAGAGAGGATCCAAATAGATAAAATCACAAATGAAAGAGGAGAGATCACAACCAACACCACAGAAATACAATTATAAGGGAATACTTTGAAAAATTATATGTCAACAAACTGGGCAATCTGGAAGGAATGGACATTCCTAGAAACTCACAAATTACCAAAACTAAAATAGGAAGGAATAGGAAATTTGAACAGACCCATAACCAGAAAAGAAATTGAATCAGTTACCAAAAAGCTTCCAGGGGCTCCTGGATGGCTCAGTCGGTTGAGCGTCTGACTTCGGCCCAGGTCATGATCTCATGGTCCGTGGGTTCGAGCCCTGCATTGGGCTCTGTACTGACAGCTCGGAGCCCGGAGCCTGTTTCAAATTCTGTGTCTCCCTCTCTCTCTGACCCTCCCCTGTTCATGCTCTGTCTCTCTCTGTCTCAAAAATAAATAAACATTTAAAAAAAATTTTTTTAAAAAAAAGCTCCGAAAACACAAGAGTCCTGGGCCAGATGGCTTCCCAGGGGTATTCTATAAGACATTTAAAGAAGAGTTAATACAAAAGGATGTAATGAAAGGAGGGAGGAAGGGAGGGAAAGAGGGAGAAGAGTTAATACCTATTCTTCTCAAACTGTTCCAAAAAGTAGAACTGGAACGGAAACTTCCAGACTCATTCTGTGAAGCAGCATTACCTTAATTCCAAAACCAGACAAAGAGAATTGGAAGAATTACAGGCCAATATCCCTGATGAATATGGATGCAAAAATTCTCAATAAGATACTAGCAAATTGAATTTAACAGTACATTAAAAGAATTATTCACCACAGTCAAGTGGGATTTATTCCTGGGCTGAAGGGCTGGTTCAATATTTGTAAATCAATCAATGTGATACACCACATTAATAAAATAAAGGATAAGAACCATATGGACCTATCAATAAATGTATAAGAAGCATTTGATAAAGCATCAATTCTTGATAAAACAAAAACTCAATAAAGTAGGTTTAGAGGGAACCTCAACATCATAAAGGCCATATATGAAAGAATGATCATCAATGGGGGAAAATTGAGAGCCTTTTACCTATAGTCAGGAACAAGACAAAGATGTCCACTCTCACCATTACTATTTAACATAGTTCTGTAAGTCTTAACCTCAGCAGTCAGAGAACAAAAATAATGAAACACGAATAATGAAACACAGACAAATCAAGGAATCAGTCCCATTTACAATTGTACCAAAAGCAATAAAAAACCTAGGAATAAACCTAACTAAGGAGGTCAAAGTTCTGTACTTTGAAAAGTGTAGAAGACTTATGAAAGATATTGAAGAGGACACAAAGAAATGGAAAAACAATTCCATGCTCATGGATTAGAAGAAAACACATTGTTAAAATGTCTACACAACTCAAAAAAAAGTCTACACTTCTCAAAGCAATCTACAGATTTAATGCAATTCCTATCAAAATAACACCAGCTTTCTTTGCAGAGCTAGATCAAACAGTCCTAAAATTTGTATGGAACCACCAAGACCCTGAATAGCCAAAGTAATACTGAAAAATTAAAAAACTGGAGGCATCACATTTCTGGATTTCAAGCTATATTACAAAGCTGTAGTCAGCAAGACTGTACGATACTGGCACAAAAACAGACACATAGATCAATGGAACAGAATAGAAAATCCAGAAATGGACCCACAGCTATATAGTCAACTCATCTTTGACAAAGCAGAAAAGAATATCCAATGGAAAAAAAGACAGCCTCTTCAACAAATGGTGTTGGGGAAACTGGATGACAACATGCAGAAGAATGAAATTGGACCACTTTCCTACATTGTACACAAAAATAAGTTCAAAATAGATGAAAGATCTAAATGTGAGACAGGAAACCTTCAAAATCCTAGAGGAGAAAACAGACAGCAACTTCTTTGACCTTGGCTGGAGCAACTTCTTACTAGACACATTACTGAAGGCAAGGGAAACAAAAGCAAACATGAACTCTTGGGACTTCATCAAATACAAAAGCTTCTACACAGCAAAGGAAACAATCAGCAAAACTAAAAGGCAACCTACGGGATGGGAGAAAATATTTGCACATGACATATCTGATAAACAGTATCCAAAATATATGAAGAACTTATCAAACTCAACACCCAAGAAACAAACATCCCAGTTAAGAAATGGGCAGAAGACATGAATAGACACTTCTCCAAAGAAAACATCCAGATGGCTAACAGACACATGAAAAGATACACAGCAACACTCATCATTAGGGAAATACAAATCAAAAACAGTGAGATGCCACCTCACACCTGACTGAATGACTAAAATTAACAACACAAGAAACAATGCCAGGTGTTGGTGAGGATGCAGAGAAAGGGGAACCCTCTTGCACTGTTAGTGGGAATGCAAACTGGTGCAGCCATTCTGGAGAACAGTTTGGAGGTTCCTCAAAAAACTAAAAATAGAACTACCTCACAATCTAGCAATTGCACTATTATATGTTTACTGAAAGGATAAAGAAATACAGATTCAAAGGGGTACATGCACCCCACTGTTTATTGCAGCATTATCAACAATAGCCAAACAAGGGGGAAAGCCCACATGTCTACCGAAAGATGAATGGATAAAGAAGATGTGGTGTGTATATACAACAGAATATTACTTGGCCATCAAAAAAGGGAAATCTTCCCATTTGCAATGATGTGAATGGAACTAGAATGTATTATGCTAAGGGAAATAAGTCAGTCCAAGAAAGACAAATATATGATTTCACTCATGTGGAATTTAACAAATAAAACAGATGAAGGGAAGGGTGGGGGAAAAGAAGAAAGGTTAACAAACCAGAAGTCTTTTTTTTTTAAATGTTTATTTATTTTTGAAAGAGAGAGCAACAGAGTGGGAGCTGTGGAGAGACAGAGAGAGAGAGAGAGAAAGAGACAGAATCTGAAGCAGGGTCCAGGATCTAGACAGATCCCAACACTGGGCTCAACCCACAAACTATGAGATCATGACCTGAACCAAAGTCAGGTGCTTAACCAACTGAGCCTCCCAGGTGCCCCACAATCTACAAGAGACTCTTAATAATAGAGAACAAATTGAGGGTTGATGGAAAGAGGTGGATGGGAGATGAGCTAAATGGGTGATGTGCATTAAGAAGGGCACTTGTTGGGATGAGCACTGGGTGTTGTATGTAAGTGATGAATCACTGAATTTTACTTCTGAAACCAAAATTCTACTGTATGTTAACTAAAATATATTTTAAAAAGAAAAAAGAAAATGCAAACAAATAAAAAAGCCAAAATGATTTTCCTGAGATTTAAATAGATTGTTTTTTGGCTCAAGTCCTGCTTTTAAAAAAAAATAAATAAATTTGATTAGTTTTAGGGATAATAAAATCAGGACTTGAAGAAATAATTTTTCTCAAAAATATGAAAAAGTGTTCTAGTCTTCAAGATCAAGTCTGGTAAGCATAGAATGCAGATACTGCATTTGTACAAGGCAACAAAGTATACCATACTGTAAACTCCTGATGGCAGCAGAACCAATGGCTAATGGTAGAATTGTGGAGTGATTTGAGATATCTGACCCTGTTTTCTTGGTCTTCAGAGAACTTCAGGTCTTGCCCTGAATCTTAATTTTAGCTTTGTCTTCCATATCTGCACCCCTACTCATTGTTTCAGTCAAACAGAAGTAACTTTGTAACAATTTTTTAGGATCTGCACTTTCTAATAATTCTGCCTTGGCAAGCTGCATGATCCCTTCAAATCTACATGTCCACTTTCTATCAACTCTTTGAAGTGCACCAGTTTTCATCATATATCCATCATATCCCTGGCAGATATTGTCACTTCTTGCTCTGAAGTTGCACAATACTTGTTTCCATGCGAGAGATTATAATCTCGGTTACATTTATATGTTGACATGTTTATCTGTCCCTTCATAAAGTCATCTTGAGTTCAGGGAATCTCATGTGGATCTTTTCATCCATAGAGCCAAATGCAGTGTCTGGCATTTGTAGGTGCCTAAAGAGTAGTTGTTGAACAACATTTGTGTTGCAAATACAGACAACATGAAGAAAAATTTGTTAGAGGAATAATTGCTCACATTGTATACCTACTATCTTCTAGGCACTGCATTAAACATTCTACACATATTGACCATGTCATTCACTTCTTTTAGTAGCTTAGGATACTGAGGCTCTGAGAGGGGATTGTATTAATACTCAAAATGAGGTTGAATTTATGATGGTCTTCAAAACTTGTATTCTTTGCCATACTGTTCGGCAATATATAGTGACAAAATAATGAATGAAAAGCTGAATGAATGAAAAATGAATTAATGAATAAAGAGCAGCCTTCTAAGTCCCTTGTCCAATGTGCTTTTCAGGAAGACCCTAAGAATGACTCATGGATCTTTGCCCTGACTGTGCTTCTGAGCAGCACCTTGATCTACAACAGCATGGGCACCATCAACAGCCAGGCCCTGGAGCAGCTGCAGTATCCTTCCAGGGACCAAACCACCAAGTTTTATTGAGTTTACAAGAATGGCAACTGAGACTGTCCTCTTTCCTGTGACTTAATTGTCATGGTTGAAGAAGGGGGTGAGGGGACACCAAGAACAAAAATTAGTGTTTATAGAAGGTATTTCTATCTGAGATCTGGAAATTGTGGTGTAAAGTACTTTTTCCTTAGCTGAGTTCCCACAGCTATATGACTGAACTAACGCAGCTGGTCAGGGCAAAGTCCTCCTCAGACTACACTGGGGTAGAGGACTCTGCCAAGTTTGTGAGTTTCTTTCCAGACTTTATTTGGGCTTTACGAGATTTCACATTGGAGATGAAGATAAATGGATACTCCGTAACTGAAGATGAGTACCTGGAGGATGCCTTGAAGCTGCTTCCAGGTCTCAGAGTATGGCTTAAATGGTAGAAGGTTTTTTTACTGGGTGGGATCAGCTGAGTCCTGTCAATCAGCATTTGACATATATGTTTATTTGAATTTGGATTGAAGCCAGTGCTAATGGTGATTGGGTTTTGTGGGTTATTATTACTTTAAAATCTCCAGCAATTGAAGCTTAAGGTCACTAAAGAAATTTAGGGCCCCATTTTGGATCAGATAACTTAATGCTAATTAATGCCATGAAAAAAGATCCCCAGATTGCAATCAGTGCTATAACTTCTTGAGGCCCACATATTTCTGTAGCTTGTTAAGTGTTCTTCCTGTTCTTTCTTTAAAAAAAAAATCAGATTGGGAGTTGCTAGACAAAATCACAATGAAATTAATTACCTTATTTTTGACATATATTATAATAGTAATAGTAATATGGTAATTGGAATAGTAAAATAGTAAGTATATTTTAATAGTAAAATATATTTTACTAGTACCTAGAGAGTTATATTCTTCACAGAAAGGGTATTTTCCACACTAACAGGTCCAGAAAAAAATGTTGACGTACCTTTCCAGTAAAACTGTGAGTCCTTCATGTCACCTTTCTTATAACATCATCCTTTTCATTTTGTAGCCTTACACAATATGCTATTTTAATATTATGAATTTGTCACATTATATTTAGCAGAGTGGATAATAGAAGGCATCTATAGGGAATATCTATTTTTATTTTTTAATTACTTTATTCTTTATTAAACAGCTGATATGTGCCATAGAGTTGCTCTTAATTGTTCTATGAAGTCTAAATTAATCTGATATAGGGAAATGATGAGGTCTCAAATTACATTTAGATTAATGTATACTTTAGAGATTTCAGTTACAGGACTCTCTAAACATATTTGCGGTATGATCTGATTTTGGCTTATGCTTATAAGTTTTCTTGACTGACATGGGTATCATCTGTTTCCTTCCTCACATTTCCCCAGCAAAATGTTATCCGTTTGTTCTGGCATCACTTCAAGGCCCATATTTCTTTTCTTTTCTTTTCTTTTCTTTTCTTTTCTTTTCTTTTCTTTTTTTTCTTTTTTGTTTGGTTTTTTTTTGTTTTGTTTTGTTGGGTTTTTTTTGGTGTTTATTTTTGAGAGTGAGCGAGCAGGGGAGGGGCGGAGAGAGAGGAGGACAGAGAATCTGAACTGGACTCCGCACTGACAGAAGAGAGCCTCCTGCGGGGTTTGAGCTCACGAACTGTGAGATCATGACCTGAGCTGAAGTCAGATGCTCAACCAACCGAGCCACCCAGGTGTCCCAAGGCCTATTATTTCATTTTTGCCATGGAAATAATAAGATCAGAAAAGTACCTCTGACCTTTTTTTTTCTTTTTTCTTTTTTTTAATTGAAGTATAGTTGACACATACTGTTACAGGTGTAGAACATAGTGATGTGACAACTCTATACATTATGCTATGCTCATGACAAGAGTAGCTACCATCTATCACCATACAATACTATTACAGTGCCATTAATTATATTCCCTCTGCTGCGTCTTTCATCCCCATGACTTCTTCATTCCATAACATGAAGCCTGTACCTCCTACTCCCCTTCACCCATTTTGCTCATTCCCCCACCCCCATCCTTTCTGCAACCACCAGTTTGTTCTCTATATTTACGGGTCTCGGACTCTTCTTTTCTTAATCACTAAACATGTATTCAGTATTTAATCCATGGGACTCCATAAAAATGCTAAGGAAACTATCCTAAGGTTCTTCTCTTGGGCTGAATGCCTCTCTTTCCTCTCCTGAAGTACTTCCTTGACTCTTAACTACTCTGTTCAAGGAATTTTCCTTAACTTTGGTATGTTAGCCCAAGATTGATTTGTAAAACACATGATTAGAATAAAGGAGATTTACAGTCATAAGAGCTGCAGTGATGCAAAGATTCCTGGAAATGAAGTCCTCACCCCCTTACCTGGAGATTGCCTTTCAGTGATCAATTTTTTTCCACCTTTGTAGGCACAAATCCCAAAATCCAAAATTCCAACATGTCCAGAGAGTGTATCAGACAGTTCTTTCCAAAACGGAAGTGCTTCATCTTTGACCGGCCTACAAATGACAAAAATCTCTTAGCCCATATTGAGAACGTGCCAGAAGACCAGCTGGACAGTAGTTTCCGGGAGCAATCAAACAAATTCCGTACCTATGTTTTCACTCATACAAAGACCAAGACCCTACGAGAGGGAATCATTGTCACTGGGAACCGTGAGTCACCTTTGTCCTACAGCATGTTTCTGTATCAGTGTGAGTGGTGGAGCTTTGAGTATACTCTGACTTTGGCAGTAATTTTGTTGACATCTGTTTGTCAGATGTCAACTGACTATGGAGAAGCAGATATTCATGCCATGAAAAGTATCCATACATGTTCCTTAATTAGTCTCCCTATGTGAGGGTTTGCTGAGACTTAATATATCTCAGAACCTTAATTCACTAGTTATAAAAAGTGAGTTAAAGAGAGGACATCTGTAGATTGAGAAATCCTATGGGATATCTTCTGGTCTTTAAGGATATAGTAGATATTTTGTAAACTTACATGAGTCATATCATAAATAGGAAGCTATAAATTCCTTTAAGCCTGTTGAGATAGAAGATTATGTATAATCTTATATGCAGGGCATGCATGCTTCATGGGTATGTGACTTATGTAGTCCCATGTGGAGATGGGCTCATACTCTGACTCTGTTTTATTTTGTTTTGTTTAAGTTTATTTATTTATTTTGAGAGAGAGTATTCCAGGCTGTCAGTGCAGAATCTGATGTGGGGCTTCAGCTTAAACCATGAGATCATGATCTGAGTGGAAATCAAGAGTCATTTGCTTAACCAGCTATACCACCCAGACATCTGTCTATTGCTGTTTTGAATTCTTGATCATTTTCAACTAGGAGCCCACATTTTTATTTTGTACTGGGCCACACAAATTATGTATCTGGTCTTGTTTGTATACACTACTTCACCTATATAACCTATTCCTTTTTATTCTCATTGAATGGGAAACTATTTTTTTCCAGTGACCCATGAGCATATTTGTTGTAACTGGTAATTTAACTTATAATATGAAGAAATGGAGAACAATAAAAGAAAGAACAGGAAAACAGTAATGTTGTTAGAAAGGAATAGATTCCCAAAGAAGAAAACAAAGTTTCCTTCTAAATAAGGTGGGGTGTTTTTTTTTTGTGATCTCAGGATGATGCTCCATAAAAACTGGAAGCCAGTGATTAAGACCTCACTATTTATCCTCAAATTTCCTGGCCTATTCAGGGCTGGAGACTCTGTTGAAAGCCTATGTGGTTGCCATCAAGACGGGAGAAGTTCCTTGCTTGGAGAATGTGGTGACAGCTCTTGCCCAGCGTGAGAACTCAGTGGCCGTACAGAAGGCAGCCGACCACTACAGCGAGCAGATGGCCCAACGAGTGAGCTTCCCCACAGACACGCTCCAGGAGCTGCTGGATGTGCATACAGACTGCGAGAGGGAAGCCATTGCAGTCTTCATGGAGCATTCCTTTAAGGATGACAAGCAGGAGTTCCAGAAAAATCTCATGGTAATTGTCTTATAGTAAAAACCTCATGGTAATTTATCACTCCTGATTTCTGCCCTTCTGAAATGATGCTTAGAGCCTATATTTTTTATTAAATAGCTCATCTCTACAATGATAGAAGGAGCCTGGATTGTTGTGAGACAGGGCTTTACAGGGCTACAGTTCACCCTTTTACTGTAATGTAGGCAGTTCATTAATTTTCTATTGCTGCACTAAAAATTGCCATGAATTCACCAGTTCAAAACAACAAATATGAATAAGCTCACCAATCTGTAGGTCAGAAGTCTGGTGTGGAATGGTCCTGTGCTCTGTTCATGGTATCACAGGCTAAGAACAAGGTGTCAACAGGACTGAGTTCTCATCTGCAGGCCTCTGAGGAGCCTCCAGTTCATTAAGGTTGTTGGTGTAACCAATCCCTTGGATTGCAATTTACAAGTTCAAAGAAAAAAGTTCTGTTTTTATATCTTCACATACTAGAATCCTGTTGGAAGAATTCATTAACGATTCCAAACTCTCTTCAGAGTATTCTTCAGTCAGCACTGGGGGGTTGATTTTCTTTGTACACAAAATCCATTTGTAGCAACCCAAATCCTCTGAGGAAGTGCTACTTCTGGCCACAAATCAACTTTCTATTGTTTATTATTGATGGTTGGGTCACTGTTAATCATACTACAGTAGAAGGAAAATTGGAGTTTATGTCTTCCAACACCATCATTTTGTAGATGATAAGCTTGAATCCAAGGGAGTTAAGGGGCTTTCCCCAAGTAACACAGAATTGATAAGAACTAGGACTAAAAGTCTTTTGACTTCTGGTCCGTTCCATGTTTCGGTCTACTTGTAGGTGATCAGAATGCTTTTTCTAAGAGGATGACATTGGACTTCCCCTTCTAACAGCTTCTTTCTATTGGATTTCTCCCCCATTTCTCTGGCAGGACATGATAGAAAAAAAGAAGAAAGATTTCTTGCTGCAGAATGAATACACATCTGTTAAATATTCCCAGGAAAAGCTTCAGCAACTTACAGAGCCCCTGATGAAAAGCATCTCAACAGGAACTTTCTGTGTTCCTGGAGGACACAGTCTCTACTTAGAAGCGAAGAACAAGGTTGAATGGGACTATAACCTAGTGCCCAGGAAAGGGGTTAAGGTAAGGAATAAAGAGGGAGGGATAGCTGTCAGAACCGTAGAGTCAAAGGGTGTTGCTTTTTCTGAAAATCTAAGGTCGTAGCACCATTTTTATGGAGAAAGCAGAGCAGGGCAATATCTCCACATTTTTAGCTTTTATCCACAGTTAGTTATATGTTGTTGAAGGAACTGGAAATATATTTGCAATATTTCGGGAATTCTGGGTTAAAGAGAACAACTTTTCTTTATCAAACAATGTGGCCATTTCTTTGCTAAGTATAGAGGATACAAAGAGTAAACACAACCTTTGTTCTCAAGATGATGATATTACCTGAAATGAAGACAAAAAATTGGGCAAATATATAATTATCATACTTTGATGAGCAGATAGTAAAATAATGGTAATGATTATTGATGATAACAATCATTATGATATTGGCTGATGGGGCCCCTGTGTGGCTCAGTAGGTGAGTGTCCGATTCTTGATTTCAGCTCAGGTCATGATCTCATGGTCATAAAATTGAGCCCTGAATTGGACTCCATGCTGGGCGTGGAGCCTGCATAAGATTCTCTCTCTCTCCCTGTCCATCTGTCCCTCCCCTGCTCATTTGCATTCTCTCTCTCTCTCTCTCTCTCTCTCTCAAAAAAAACTAGTAGACATGTTCAGCACCCCCTTACTATGCCATGCATAAATAACCTATAATCAGGTATTTTGGTTGGATTGTCAATTTAATGCTCAGAATATTATTATAACTTAGATACTATAGTTATGCAGTTGAGAAATGCAATACACAAAGAAGTAAAAAAGTTGCCCAGAGTCATACTACCAGCAAGGGGAGAGCTGGTAGGGCCGCTCAGAGTAATTGGCCATCCTCCAAACTGGAAAGGTAGCTTAGCAAAGCACTCTGAAAGAGCAATAGGAGTTACAGGATGAAGTATCCATAAATGTTATCCTAGTTAAGAAAGGGTAGACGAGCATCCTGGCAGAAAATAGATTGAGCAAATGTTTGAGAAAACAGGAGTCCCTGTTTATATACACACTGAAGTCTGCTGGGCGGCACCTGGGGTGGATAGTGGAAAGCTTCACTGGAAAGAAGGATGGAGGGCTGCAAAGGAGGCTGCAGTGGAAGGTTTCAGGTATCACAGAAGAACTCAGAATTTATATTGGAGGCATAGAAGGAAAGTTAGTGAGGGATATCTAGGCAAGTGAAAAATTTACAAGGCCAGATTTGTGACTTTGTAGAACAATAATTTCCCCCAAAAGACACGATGTGTGCTGCATGTCATGTCTCTTCTCCTTGTTTCCTCAGGCAAATGAAGTTCTCCAGCACTTCTTACAGTCCCAAGTGGCAATAGAGAAATCCATCCTGCAGGGAGACAAAGCCCTCACCTGTCAAGAGAAGGCACTCGCAGGTACAGGTGCAGGGCTGAGCTCATAGCAGAGTGGGTGGGTTGCTGCACTACCTCCAGACAGAAACGAGGGCAAAACCTGCATGAAACAAAGAGCTTCCCCTCCTACTGTGGAACGACACTGCTAAATACACATATAACAGTCAGAGTTGTCTTTTTATATCAGGCAGACAAGGAGGGCCATCTCCATCATATTCTGAAATGTGCTCTTGGTGACCCACATAATTTGGGGGCTTCTCAGCTTCCTTTTCAAAGTCAGTTTGGTATCTGTGCTAAGGAGAGTAGAATCAGACCTGACTGTTGCTTTCTTCTCTAAAACATTCGTGGAACAGTGGAGCGGGCTAAGAAGGAGGCAGCTGAGAAGGAGCAGGAGCTGCTAACTCAGAAACACAAGGAGCAGCTGCAAAAAATGGAGGCTCAAGAGAGAGGCTTCAGGGAAAACATAGCCCAACTGAGAGAGAAGTTGGAGAAGGAAAGAGAAAGCCTTCAGAGAGAACAGGAAAATATGCTGATGCACAAGCTGAAGGTAAGCCTTGGCACAGAGCTGGGCAGTGCTCCATGGACAGTGCCCTGGTTCCTGAGGAAGGGGAGAGCCAAACTATTAAAAATCATGATCCCAGGGAGAATCATAAAAGACATATGATTCATTAAAACCTCAGATCTTTCTGGACCCTGCTGGGACTCTTAAATCCACAAATTCCAAAGGCTTATGTAGTTAGAGAATTTGTAGTATGCAATTAACATCCCTAAGGGTGCTGGGCTGCTGTTTGTGGTGATTGTTAGGATGGTTTCATTGGACCCAAATTAAATAAGGCCCTAGTCTGCTCGTCCTTAGGATTCTTGGTTCAGCCATCAAACAGACCTAAAAGAACTCCAGCTTATCTTAAAAGTATCAGAAAGACTTGAAATACAGGATTCTGAAAGCTCTAAAATTTGCTGCATTTGTTTCCAGATCTGTGTGAGTCGTCCGACAGAGCACAGAGGAAAAGTAATTCTTCAACTCAGTCTGATGCTTGACAGCCAGTGTTCTGGAGGGGATCAGAACTTCCCATTTTTGTTAGACGTGTGTGTTCATGCTACCTTGGTGGAACTGAGAAATAGAATTAATCCTACATCCCCCTGAAGGACATCCTCACTGCTGGAACTAAGAGGATAGTTCTTAGGTCTGATCTAGCCTGACCCCACCCCACTCTTGGTGAGATGGTGCTGAGGGAATTGTGGGAAGGTGTAAACCATGGATACTCCCACTCTCCAGGATCGACTCATCAAAGAGCACTCTCGGGTGATAGTGCAGTAGACATGGTTCTTCCGTGCTGAAACTGTTAGACTCAAAACCCTTGCTTTTGATAATAGAGGATTTTCAGAAGTGAACTCCTTCTTTTTTATAGGTCCAAGAAGAACTTCGTAATGAGGGATTTGAAAAGAAATCTGAGAAGTTGCGTAGAGAGATACAGCTACTAAAAAAAGAGATTGTGGCAAATAAAGATAAATATTTGTTGGATCAATGGATTATTGATGTGACTGATGGAGTATTCAGTAAAGAAACGCCGGATCATAGTGAGTTACCTGGTTTGGGGATGAAGATTCTCAGCTCATAATGACATAGGCTCAGAATTCCTTTTAGGGACTCATAAAATGAGGGTTTTTGTGATGCTCTGACTTATTTTGGAAGCACATGTCATATTAGTTTCTTTTAACAAAAGTTTAAAGATCAACAGTGATTAATGATTACTAAGGCCTGACATACAAAAGACATACTTCATTTTGATCAAATAAAAGAAATGGTAAACAAGATTGTTAAAAGATAAACGTAGGGGGCCTGGGTGGCTCAGTGGGTTGAGAGTCCGACTTTGGCTCAGGTCATGAACTTGTGGTCCGTGAATTCGAGCCCCGCATCGGGCTCTGTGCTGACAGCTCGGATACTGGAGCCCGCTTTGGATTCTGTGTCTCCCTCTCTCTGTTCCTCCCCCACTCATCCTCCCTCTCTCCCTCCCTCCCTCCCTCCCTCTCTCTCTCTCTCTCTCTGTTGAAAATAAATATTAAAAAAATAATAATAATTTTAATAAAAGATAAATGTAAGGAAAAGCTGAATTTGCAATTGCAGCAAAACAGATGAGATACTGCAGAATAAAATCATCAGACCTGACCATTGCTTTCTTCTCTCTCTAAACCATTCGTGGAACAGCTGAGCGGGCTAAGAAGCAGGCAACTGAGAAGGAGCAGGAGCTGCTAACTCAGAAACACAAGGAGCAGCTGCAAAAAATGGAGTCTCAAGAGAGAAGCTTCAGGGAAAACATACCCCAAATGAGAGAGAAGTTGGAGAAGGAAATAGAAAGCCTTCTGAGAGAGCAGGAAAAAGTGCTGATGCACAAGCTGAAGGTAAGCCTTGCACAGAGCTGGGCAGTGCTCCATGGACAGTGCCCTGGTTCCTGAGGAAGGGGAGAGCCAATACTAATAGAAATCAAGATCCCAGGGAGAATCATAAAAAGTATATAATTCATTAGAACCTCAAATCCTTCTGGATCCTGCTGAGGTCCTTAAATCCACACAACTCCAACATTTCTGTAGTGGTAGTCTTTTTTTTTTTTTAATATTTATTTATTTTTAAGAGAGAGACAGAACTCCAGTAGAGTGGGGAAGGGAGGGGAGGCAGAGAGAGACACACACACACAGAATCTGAAGCAGGCTCCAGTCTCTGAGCTGTCAGCCCAGAGTGCAACGCGGGGCTCGAACTAATGAACCACAAGATCATGACCTGAGCCAAAGGTGGATGCTTAACCGACTGAGACACCCAGGTGCCCCTCTAGTGTTCGTCTTTGAAATGAACAAATAACATCCTCAGATTGGTACGTTGCTGTCTGTAGTGACTACAGCATGTTCTCTTAATGCTTGGATTGGGTAGGACCTCAGTACTATAGTCTTTAGGATATTAGTGTAACCATCAAATACATCTAAAATAGATCTACTGGGTTCTGAAAGTATCAGATTATTCCTGATATGAAATATAGAATTCTGAAAGCCCTATAACTTGCTGTATTTGTTTCCAGATCTGTGTGTTACTCTATAAAGCCCAAGGGAATAGTCTTCCTTATTCCAGTATGCAGCTTGATAGCCTGTTTTCTGCACAGTGTTAGCAATTCTCATTTTTTGTAGATGGTTTTGGCCATCATACCTCAAGCAGAACTGAGAATTAGTTGGAACCAAACCTACATTCTCTCCCAAAGGGCATCGTTAGAACTGGAACACATTTCTGTAATAGTTCTCAGTCTTGACTCAGCATCTCCCCACCCTCAGTGAGATGATCCTGAGAAAATTAGGAAGTTACATGCCATAGATACTCTTACCATCAGTTTCAAATACATGGATATATTGAAAAACCCCATCAAGGAACACTATGAAGATAGAGAAGAAGATATGAAGATGGATATGCTTAGCTTAGCTGCTAGTGTTAAAAGTGAAACCCAACTTGATAATTGGGGACTTTCAAAAGTGAACTCTCCCTTTTAGAAACCCAAGAAAAACTGCTTTTGAAGGATTTAAAGTTCTGGGATCACAAATGAAATAAGCTCATAATTCCTGTTAGGAAATTATAGAATGAGACTTGTTATGCTGTGACTCATTTTTGAGGTATATGTGTCATGTTAGTTTCATTTAACAAAAGTTTAAAAAGTAATTATCTAAATATATCAAGGTCTTACCCAGAAAAGATAAACTTCACATTGACAAAATTAATTTGGAGAAATGAGAAGCAAATTAAAAGATACAGTGGAAAAAAAGATCAAATTTCCAGTAACATCAAAACCAATATGATACTACAGAATAAAATCATGAAGTACGTAAAATTTACATGAACAAAATTTTTTAAATGGTATGTAAGACACAATTTATAAAAATGGACAGAAATTAAAATTTCAATATTATTTAAGTTAATATGGACATTTAATGTGATCCAAAAATATGTCAAACATAATTTTTCAAGAAGTAGATAAATTGGGGCGCCTGGGTGGCACAGTCGGTTAAGCGTCCGACTTCAGCCAGGTCACGATCTCGCGGTCCGTGAGTTCGAGCCCCGCGTCGGGCTCTGGGCTGATGGCTCAGAGCCTGGAGCCTGTTTCCGATTCTGTGTCTCCCTCTCTCTCTGCCCCTCCTCCGTTCATGCTCTGTCTCTCTCTGTCCCCAAAATAAATTAAAAAAAACGTTGAAAAAAAAAATTAAAAAAAAAAAAAAGAAGTAGATAAATTAATTCTGAAAGTTTTATGGAAAAGCCACAAACAAAAATATCCAGTGCAATCCTGAAAAAAGACAAATGAAAGGGAACTAGCTTTAGCCACATGTTAAAACATCCCAAGAATTAGCATTGTGGTACTAACATCTGAATATTGAAACAATGACAAAACAGACTTGGAAGTTTAGAAATTGGTGCATGAAGCTCCTGGGTGGTTCAGTTGGTTGAGCATCTGACTCTTGATTTCAGCTCAGGTCATGATCCCATGGTTGTGGGATCAAGCCCCATCTGGGACTCCATCCACATTGAGCATGGAGCCTGCTTGAGATTCTCTTTCATTCTCTTTCTGTCTCTCCCCCTCTACTCGCACCCTCTCTTTCTCTCAAAAATTTAAAAAAGAAAAGAAAAGAAATTTGTGCAAAGTCATGCAGAAATTCAGCAGATGATAATTTGGGCATTTTCTTGTGTGAAGGAATATGGGATATTCAGCCAATGGTGTTTGAACTATAGGCAGCCATCTGAAAAAGAAAAGTTGGGTTCTCCTTTACATGTAAATTTCAAGATGGTCCAAGTAAATTTCGGATGGTTCAAAGATACAAACATGAAAAATTACAGCATAAAATTAAGTAATAGGGGGGAGTTAAAAAAATAATATGGGAGTAGGTAGGACCTTTTTTTAAAAAAAAAATTTTAATGTTTATTTTTGAGAGAGAGAGAGAGGCAGACAGACAGACAGACTGTGGGTGGGGGAGGGGCCAAGAGAGAGGAAGACAGAGTCTGAAGCAGGCTCCAGGCTCTGACCTGTCAGCACAGAGTCCAACGCGGGGCTTGAACTCATGAACGGTGAGATCATAACCTGAGCCAAAGTTGGAAGCTTAACCAACTGAGCCACCCCGGTGCCCCAGTAGGACCTTTCTAAGTATGACATAATGGAAATAGATAAAAAAAGATATATTTAAAATTTTTTTGAATGTCGTTGACGCACAATGTTATATTAGTTTCAGGTGTGCAACATAGTGATTTGACAAGTTTATACATTATGCTATGCTCACAAGTTTAGCCAGCATCTGACACTGTACATTGCTGTTGCAGTATCGTTGACTGTATTCCCTATGCTGTGATTTTTATTCCTGTGACTTCTTCATTCCATAACTGGAAGCCTTTCCCACTCCCTTCATCTATTTTGCCCATTCCGCACACCTCCTTCCCCTCTGGAAACCATCAGTTTGTTCTCTGTCTGGTACTACTTTTTTTTTGTTTATTCATTTGTGGTTTTTCTTAGATTCCACTTATGAGTGAAATCAAATCAAAACTACAGTGAGATAGGGGTGCCTGGGTTGCTCAGTCACTTAAGCATCTGACTTCAGATCATGATCTCACAGCTTGTGAGTTTGAGCCCCACGTCAGGCTCTATGCTGACAGCTCAGAGCCTGGAGTCTGCTTCCGATTCTGTGTCTCCCTCTCTCTCTGCCCCTTTCCCACTCATGCTCTGTCTTTTTCTCTCAAAAATAAATAAATGTTGAAAAAAAAGTTAAAAAAAAAAACTACAGTGAGATACCACCTCACACCAGAATGACTAAAATCAAAAAGACAAGAAATAACAAGTGTTGGCAAGGTTGTGGAGAAAAAGGAACCCTCGTTCACTGTTGATAGGAATGTAAATTGATATAACCACTATGAAAACAGTATGGAGGTTCCTCAAAACATTAAGAATAGAAATACCATATGATCCAGTAATTACACTACAGAGTATATGCCCAAAGAAAACAAAAACACTAATTCAAAAAGTGCTCCCCCATGTTTCTTCTAGCATTATTTACAGTAGCCAAGATATGAAAGCAATTTAAGTGTCCATCGATAAACAGATTAAGATGTGGTGCATATATATATATATGTACACACACACACACAATGGAGTATTACATGGCCATAAAAAAGGATGAGATTGTGTCATTTGGGACAACCTGGATGGAACTAGAGGGTATTATGCTAAGTGAAATAAGTCATACTGAGGTAGATAAAAGAAAATACTGATGAATTCATTTGTCTAAGAAAAAAAAGTTCTTCATAGAAAAACATGAGCAAAGATGGCAAAATGAGGAATTCATTTTAATATGTATCAGAAAAAATAATATAATTTCTTTAAGCCATAATGATCCCTTTAAAGCAGTGGGAAAAAGAACACCCCTGTCCCCCCAAAATGGGCAAATATATTAGAAGAAATGAAATATATTCAACTTTGCTAATAATATGAGATACGCAAAATAAAGTTTTGAGGCTCCTGTTTCATCCCTAAGGTTAGCAAAGAAAAACACATTTGATAGGATACTAAGTTGCCAAGGATTTGGAGAAATCGGAAATTTCCCATATTTTCGAGAAAGTACAAATTGGAAAAATTCTATATCAAGGTATTAAATGCACATACCTTTGATCCAGCAGGTTCAAATTTAGGATTTGAACCTTATAGATTTAGTGTACGTGTGCCAAATGTCATACGTGCTAGGATGTATGTTACAGCACATGTGTATGGCACAAAATCAGAAAACAACTGTCAGGTGCTGGTAATAGAAATCATGGGGCATTTGTACAAGAGTATTCTATGGTCACTACAATGAAAGGGAAAACTCTGTACTAATATGAGAAGATCTCTAGATTTAGCATAAAGTAAAAAAACATCCGGAAAGTATGCATAGTTGCTACTAGTAAATTTAAATATAATGAATATGCACATGTATTTTACATGTCTCAGGAAAAATATGAAATAAACTAGTAACTATGGTTGTGACTGAGGATGGACCTGTGTAGTTGATGTGAGGCTTGAGAGGGTAGCTAACTTTATGTCATATATTCTTCTCCATGCCTCTTACATTTTGTATGGTATTACTGTTACATATTCAGAAATAAAGACTTAAAACTGCTAAAATTAAAACTAAAATAAAAATACATGGAAAGGGAACATTTAGTAATAGGGTGGAAGGAGTTATGCTCCTTGAAACAGCATACCTCAAGCATACCTTGAAACAGTAGGAAGAGTCTGCTGATTACAACAGGGAGCTGAAAACCATAAGATATGCATCCTAATCTTGCTTTAATTATGACCTTTCGATGTTCCAGTCTCTAATTTCTTTTTTTACTGAGGTATAATTGGCGTATAACATTATATTAGTTTCGGGTATACAACATACTGATTCAGCATTTATATACACTGGGAAATGGTCACCCCCAGTCTAGTTGCCGCCCATCACCATGCAGAGTTGCACTTTTTTTCTTGTGATGAGAACTTTTTAAGATTTACTGTCCTGGCAACTTTCAAATACGTACAACACTATTATTAATGATAATCACCATGCTGTACGTGAAATCTAATTTCTTTTGCTATATAGTCACTTGGGAAGTTTGCTAGAATGCCTCTATGTTCCAACGCCATGCTTATAAAGGGAGTGAATTAGAAAAATTGTTCTTCAGTATCAACTAGATTTTTCCGGAATTCCTTTTCCGGCTGCCTTGTGCTGTAGAATGTGATATAGCTAGAATGAACTACTTGTGATTCTGCAAGCTGCACATGTTATCTTTGGATTCTGTGTCTTTGTATATTGTATACAGACATCCTGCCACCATACTACAATCTCATTATTTGCTAGCCCCTATCTGTCCTGACTTCCCCAGGAGGCAGTTGATCTGTTCCTCCTCTGTGTTCCTTATTGTCACCCCTGTCAGAGCACTTTTTACTACTTGTGACATTGAAATAGCCTGTTTATAGGCACCTCTCCTCTTCTCTTGATCTCAGGTGCTCAGACTTTTTCATCATTGTGAATCTAACTCCCACCACATAAACCCCAGATCTTCAAAGGTAGTTCTATTTTTAGCTTTTTGAGGAACCTCCAAACTGTTCTCCAGTGTGGCTATATCAGTTGCATTCCCACCAGCAGTGCAGGAGGGTTCCCCTTTCTTTGCATCCTCACCAATACCTGTTGTTGCCTTAGTTGTTAACTTTAGCTATTCTGACAGGTGTGAGGTGGTATCTGATTATGGTTTTAATTTGTATTTCCCTGATGATGAGTGATGTTGAGTATCTTTTTATGTGTCTATTAGCCATCTGGATGTCTTCTTAGGAAAAATGTCATGTCTTCTGCCCATTTCTTAACTGGGTTATTTGGTTTTTGGGTGTTGAGTTAGATAAGTTGTTTATATATTTTGGATACTAACCGTTTATCAGATATGTCGTTTGCAAATATCTTCCCCCATTCCATAGGCTGCATTTTAGTTTTGTTGATTGTTTCCTTCACTGTGCAGAAGCTTTGTATCTTGAAGTCCCAATAGTTCATGTTTGCTTTTGTTTCCCTTTCCTTCAGTGATGTGTCTAGTAAGAAACTGCTCCAGGGTCAAAGAGGTTGCTGCTTGTGTTCTCCTCTAAGATTTTGATGGTTTCCTGTCTCACATTTAGGTCTTTAATCAATTTTGAATTTATTTGTGTGTGTTTGGTGTAGGAAAGTGGTCCACTTTTATTCTTCTGCATGTTGCTGTCCAGTTTTCCCAACCCCATTTGTTGAAGAGACTCTTTTTTCTTTGGATATTCTTTCCTGCTTTATCAAAGATTAGCTGACCGTATAGTTGGGGTTCATTTCTGGGTTTTCTATTCTGTTGCACTGATCAGTGTGTCTGTTTTTATGCCAGCACCATAGTATCTTGATGACTCAGCTTTGTAATATGGCTCTTAATGGAAAAGCATTCGATGCTCATGGATTAGAAGAACAAACATACTTAAAATGTTTATACTACCAAAGCAGTCTACACATTTTAATGCAATCCCTATCAAAATACCACCAACATTTTTCACAAAGCTAGAACAAACAACCCTAAAATTTGTATGGAACCACAAAATACCCCAGATAGCCAAAGCAGTCGTGAAAAAGAAAAACAAAACTGGAAGTATCATGATTCTGGATTTCATTCTCTCTAAAGCCTTTAGGGCACAGTTCTAGTTTCTTAACGGTTGTGAGTCAAAGTTTAGCCACCTTCTACTTTCCCCAACCAAAGCCATTGGAGTGAAAGTCCAGTAGCTGAATCAGTCCCTAGTGACCCATTGATATCACTCAGAGGACTGCATCTCATACTGTCCATATGCATGTTTTGGTAAAGGAAAGAAGCAGGGATAAGCCCTACTTCCCCATGAAATCTCCCTAACGCATATGGCCAACACACATCATATACATTATCTTCTGTCTGAATGAGCTGCCTCTTTTCAGGACATACTTTTTATCAAGTAACACCTTAAGCCTTAGGAAACATACTAGCTGCAGTGAATGATAACCATAGAGGGAAAAAGAATGAGGAACAGTCAACAAAGCAGTGTTTACAAGAAATGATAACTGGAAAAGATTAAGAGTGAAGTAAAGGACAATAGGGCAGAGTAAAAGGGATCTTCACCACTTCCATGTTTAGTCATAAACTTCCTTTTGTAATAAATTTTGTAAACACCCAAAGATAAGCCTCCCAGTAAAAGGTGTCTTACATAATAGTGAATAGGAAATAATTGTTGAATCATTGAAGTAATCAAAGAATGATTTCAAACACATCTTGGACAATCTTGTAAGAAGACAAGTTCAAGCCATTTGTGTACGTGGTATTTGGATGAAGTAAGATGTAAGTTGCTTGGCCATTTTTATATTACCATCTCTATTTCCTCAAACTTAGTCTACAGCCTGCCTTATTTGTTGCTACCTTCTCACCTCTAAGCTGGAGTTGAATAGCCCTTGGAAATGTATTTATTAAGAAGACTCTTCAGTGTTGGCTGCTGTATAGAAATTCAAAGAAAAAATAGAGCAGTCCTCTCTCCAGGAATATAGGAAATAGGTTAAGGAAGCTTAGGAAAGCTGATATGACCATGCCAGTGGTCTCCTTTGGCCTACCTAGTATCTGCATGGCCAACAGCAGGGGGGAACATACCAGCACAGGAAAATTATATTACATTTTGCTTGACCGCAATACAAATAATATGTGTGATCAAAACAGAATTCACTATGAAGATAATGCCCACAAAATGGCAGACTAGAAGCTCCAAGCCCTTGTTCCCTCATAGAGACATTAAAATAATAATAACAATAATAATAATAATAATAATATGACTAAAATAATCTTATAGAACCTCTAGAAAACAAAGTAAACACAACAGTCAAGTGAACCCCAATCAAGAAAAAGCCACATTGCCTGCTCCCCTAGATTAAGGGATGATCATCGACCAATGTAATTCATGACATTAACAAAATGGAGGGGAGAAAAATGATAGTCTCAATTCTAAGGAAGAAACATCTGACAAAATTCAACACCTTTTCATGTTAACAACCCTCGACAAAGTAGAAGTAGAAGGAAACTACCTCCACGAAACAAAGGCCATAAATAAAAACTCACAGCTAATTTCACACTCAATGGTGAAAGGTTGAAAGCTTTTCTGCTAAGATTGGGAACAAGACAAGGATGCACTCCTTCACCAATTCTATTCAGCATTGTACTGGAAGTCCTAGCCAGAGCAATTAGCAAGAAAAAGAAATAGAAGGCATCCAAACTAGAAAGGAAGAAGTAAAATTATCTCTCTTTGCAGATAACATTATCTTTTTTTCTCCAGATTTATTGAAATCGTTTTGACATATAACATATGTAAGTTTAATGTGTGCAATGTGATGACTAGATACATGTATATTTTGTAAAATTATTTCCACAATAAGATTAGTTAACACCTCCATCCTTTTACATAATTGTGATTACTTTTGTGTGTGTGGTGATAACACTTAAGATCTGTTCTCTTAACAACTTAAAGTATGTAATACAGCATTTTAATTATAGTCACCATGTTGTGCATTAATTAGATCCCATATCTTACTTATCTTATATCTGAGAATTTGTACTCTTTGACCAACATCTCTCCATTTCCCCTACCCCTTAGTCCCTGGCAACCACCATTATACTCTATTTCTATGACCTTACCTTTTTAAGATTCCATATGTAAGTGGGAACATACACTATTCATCTTTCTCTGTCTGACTTATTTCACTTAACAAAATGCCCTCAGTGTTCATCCATGTGGTTGCAAATGACAGGATTCCCTTCTTTTTCATGACTCAGTAATATTCCATTCCATTGTCTATACAATAGTGTACACACACACACACACACACACGCACGCACGCACGCATCGTCTTTGTCTATTAATCCATTGATAAAAATTAGGTTGTTTCCACATTTGGGCTACTGTGAATCATGCTGCAGTGAACATGGTGCATGAACATCATGCAGTGAATATATCTCTTCGAGATAGTGCTTCCATTTCATTCAGAAGTATACCCACAGTGGGATTGCTGGCTCATATGGTAATTCTATTATTAATTTTTTGATAACTGTTTTGATTACTGTAGTTTCATGATAAAGTTTGAAATCAGGAAATGTGATACCTCTAGTTTTGTTCTGCTTTCTTAGGATGACTTTTTTTATTTGGGATCTTTTGTGATTCCATATAAATTTTAGGATTATTTTTTTCTATTTCTGTGAAAAATATCATTGGAATTTTGATGGGGATTGTATTGTTTGCTAATATCTGATTTAGAATTTTTGCCTCCTTATAGTTGTCATAAACTTTTTCTATACAACTGTGGTCATATTTGGTATTAAGGACATTCTTGAATAATGAGTTAGATAGCATACCTTATTTTTTTGTTTATTTATATTATTTTTGAGAGAGAGAGAGAGTGCAGGAAGGGCAGACAGAGAGGGAGACAGAGAATCCCAAGCAGGCTCTGCACTGACAGCCTAGAGCCCACTGTAGAGCTTGAACTCACAAACCATGAGATCATGACTTGACTTGAAACTAAGAGTCACACACCTAACTGATTGAGCCACCCAGGCACCCCAACATGCCTTATTTTTGATGCCCAATAAGAATTTCTTTTTTTTGTTTTTTATTAAAAAAAATTTTTTTATATATGTTTATTCTTGAGACAGAGATAGAGTGTGACCAGGGGAGAGGCCGAAAGAGAGCATGAGCAGGAAAGGGGCAGGGAGAGAGAGGGAGACACAGAATCTGAAGCAGGCTCCAAGCTCTGAGCTGTCAGCACAGAACCCGTCACGAGGCTTGAACCCATGAACTATTAAATCAGGACCGGAGCTGAAGTTGGACGCTTAACCGACTGAGCCACCCAGGCGACCTCTGACAACAATTTATATAAAAAATATTGTTAAATGTTTGTTTGTAGAAATCACAGTTAAATCATCTGAGTCTTGAGGTTTATTGTAAAGAATTCACACTGGGGTGCCTGGGTGGCGCAGTCGGTTAAGCGTCCGACTTCAGCCAGGTCACGATCTCGCGGTCCGTGAGTTCGAGCCCCGCGTCAGGCTCTGGGCTGATGGCTCGGAGACTGGAGCCTGTTTCCGATTCTGTGTCTCCCTCTCTCTCTGCCCCTCCCCCGTTCATGCTCTGTCTCTCTCTGTCCCAAAAATAAATTAAAAAAAAAAAAAAAAAAAAAAAAAAAAAGAATTCACACTGATTTCAATTTCTTTAATAGATACTAGAAGCTTCCGGTTTCCAGCGACAAAAAGCACAGATTCCCTGAGGATATCATTGTGTGTGATGGTAAGTCCACTCATCCTTCCAGCTTTTGTTCCTAAAACCTATGTTTTAACCTTTTGGGGCACAACACTATATAAAGGCTATAGGTTTAAGGTGTATGTGTACTGACCAAAGCAGAGACACTTAGAAATTCACATATTATGTTAGGTCTTCCTTTCTTCTGTAGGGTAGCTTATATGGATAATTAATGCCCCCAAATATTAAAATCTGTCCTCTTTAATTGTGTGAGCTTTCTGATGCCCCCCAAAAATGGTAAAAAGGAAATATTAAGCCAGAAAAATAATGATTTCCCCTTTATAAATCAGACTTGAAGAGGCTTTGAATGTGTACTCCTTAATAATGAGACCGCACATTTAAGTCACAAATTTAACAATTCCTAGACTTAAAATGGATCATTCCTGACAAGTGTTGGAAATGTGTAAAAGGACTATACTTGAGGTAGGGTGCACTTAGGTATGCCTTCAGTATACCACAGCGGAAACCATAGGCTGCAGAGGGGTCACACCAGTTGACTTTTGTTAAGATGTTCTTCTGATTCGGTTTCTGGAAGAAGGGTGGGGGGGTTTTCATATTAGTACATTAGTACATTTAGTTTAACCTTTTATAGGGGAATCAGAGCAATCTGCATCTGTGAAGGGTCCTCCTGAAAAAAGAATGAGCAAAGTGTAAGACTCCACCTATGGTCACCATAGGAGATATGGCACAAGCTGTCTTGCATGTGTAAGGGTGGATGAAAGAAACGGGGCACATGGCCTCAACCTCTTTGGAGAATGGGCACAAAGACACACTTAGAGGGGTGGCTGGGTGACTCCATCGGTTAAACACTGGCTTCGGCTCAGGTCATGATCTCATGGTTCGTGGGTTCGAGCCCCACGTTGGGCTCTGTGCTGACAGCTCGGAGCCTGGAGCCTGCTTCAGATTCTGTGTCTCCCTCTCTCTGCTCCTTCCCCACTCGTGCTCTGTCTCTGTCTGTCTCTCAAAAATAAACAAATATTAAAAATTTTTTTTAAAAAAAGACACAGAGAGTAGCTTGAAAGACGCTTTTGTGAACTCATAAATATGTTATACTAGCACTTTACTGTCCAAGTCTTATTAGAGACTCTTTCCTGAATATCCATCCTGCAAATTAAAATCCTCTGTGATTTCAGTTTTCCCTTTAAGACCTATATTTTCGGTGCAATAAGATTGAACTTAAGTTCAGTTAAGTGAACTGATGCATTTTTCAATCCAACATGTAGGCAAGTTGCCATATTTATCACAGCCAAACCACTAGGCAAGTTCCATTGCCTTACATTTTATGTAGTTCTGGATTTCTCTTCGCTTAGTCTGTGTTTTTCAAAATCCAGCAAATGCAAGGTGATTTTGGTTTTGGATTGTTTTTACTCTTACATCACAGTTGCTAAACTCTCCAGTTCTAAAATTCCCTAAGCATGTGAATTATGTCCCTAAAAGGCTATTATTTTTTAAGACATTTAATTTTTTAACTGGTCAGTTGCACTCACCACATTTCTGAACTGAAATTGTCTCATGTCTGTGCTTTTCTGGAAGGGCTGGTACATTTGCAGCTTTGTGGTTTTTCACCAAACTTTGTGTAACAGGATGTTAAACGAGACTCTTCCTGTCTGAGAATTTCCACCATTCTCTAAAGATGAGTGCACGAGGTGCTAAAGAACCACAATTTCTAAAACAACATGCTACCGCATTTGGGAGGAGTTAAATTGATAAAACATGAAAAAAGTCATTTCTATTAAATTAAATCTCATTAGCTTCCATCAGTTTAAGAATATTTTAACAATTCTTCTTTTACCAGGAGTATAATCTTGGTACTTAGACTTGCAAAATATAAAAAGTTATTTCTCCTGGGGTACCTGGGTGGCCCAGTTAGTTAAACATGTGACTCTTGATTTGGGCTTGGGTCATGATCTCATGTTGTGTGAGATCAAGCCCAATGTTGGGCTCCATGCTGACAGCACAGAACCTACTTGGGATATCCTCTCTCTCTCTCTCACTCTCTCTCTGCTCCTCCCCTGCTCACACATGCACACTCTCTTTCAAAATAAATAAATAAACCTTTAAAAAAGTTATTTTTCTTGTCAGCAAATTTTCTTCCAAATAATGGAATCTGGAAGAGAGATGCCAAATTTATTTATTTTCATTGCTAAATAGTAAAAACATCCTGCTATACATCCAAATAGAACTAGCCTTAGATTCATCATCTCTAGAATCATATCTTTATAGCTTCATAAATAAAATGAAAAATAACAGCAACAAAAAATGAGAGAGACAGAGGGGGATTCCTTGATCCAGTTGGTGAGGAAGGACTCTTTTTATTTGGATGATAGTCATGTGCCCACCCTCTCCTACATCAATATCTGTGTCTCAGAAAGGACAGGACCTCTGTACTTAGTGCAGCTTGGGCCCATCCCTTAAAATGTCCAAGTTTAATTTCAGGACTATTAAAATTATCTGTCTCAGATATTGTTGCATATCTTTTTACAATAATAAAAGAAATGTCAGCTCTAATTATTATAAAGTTCTGTTATCAAAATGAGCTCCTGACAACCTTGCTAGATGTTAGATTTTTCTAGCTGCTCTTAAAGCTAGCAGTGGTCAATGTGATTATGTTTGCTCAGGAGATAGAAACAGAAGTATGTGTATGTCACTTGAGAGTCTAGGCCACAGAAATTTGCTCCTGTACTCCACCAGTTCCATCTTTTCCCTCCTACTGGTTCAACTTTGACAGCAGTGGAGCTTTGACCTTGCAGATAAATAGGCTTTCTTAGTGGGTACAGAACAACTAGATGGAAGGAACCTGAATCCCTGCAGAACCCTGTGGAGGAATGCTTCCACACAAGCCTGGAGTGGTAGAAGCAGAGGTGCTATGGCAGCACCCTCTAAAGGGATCTCTATCTCCAGTGTCCTCCCTGTACTCTTTCTCCTCCTGCCATCAGAATGTGGAACTCTATACGCCTTTGGGATAAATCCCATTACTCAGGTCCCACCTGATCTTTCAGCCTCATCCTTAATGAGCCTGTGGCTATGGTGAACTCCAGTGGATTCCTAGCATTTGCTCACTACCATTGTTTATTTGCTCATTTCATTCTTTTGGTCTAAAATACATTTCCTCTCATTTTTCTTTGATGCAATCTGAGTTATCTTTTGAGATCCAGCAGTAATGGCACCTCTTCTTGTAGCCATCTAAAATCCTGAATATAATTAATTGTTGCTTTTTTAGACAACCAAGCACTTTATTTTTAACATTATGTTAGCAGTTATTACTTCTCATTTAATGGTAAAATATTCATGTTCCTCAAGATACAGGTTAGCCAAAGAACTTTTCTTTGTTTTTAAATACACAAAAACCGTGGAAATGCTAGTTTTGAAGGCCTGAGAGGTATATAATGATGACAAATAGGCAAAACGTAAAGTAATAGCTTTTATCAGCAGCCTTTAGTTGGGCTGATGACAAAGTCTCAATTTTGAAAATTCCTTAACTTTAAATAAACTATCCTGGCAAGGTTTGATGACATGTCTAAAGATACTTTAAAAGTGGAGATTAAAGGGCGCCTGCGTGGCTCGGTCAGTTAAGCATCTGATTCTTGATTTCAGCTCAGGTCATGATCCCAGGATCATGGGATGGAGCTCCGCATCAGACTCCACACCTGCTTGGAATTCTCTCTCTCTCTCTCTCTCTCTCTCTCTCTCTCCCTCTCCCTCTCCCTCTCTCTCTCTCTCTCCCTCTTACTTTTCCTCTCTCTCTCTCTCTCTCTCTCTCTCTCTCTCTCTCTCCCCTTCCCTCCCTCCTCCTCCCCCTCTTCCCTACTTGTGCTCTCTCTTTCTCTCTAAAAAATAAAAATAGAGTGGAGATTAAAAAAATTTACTTGTTCACTATCTTGAACCAGGTATCACAAACAATAAAGGTAGACCAAACTGGCTATCTATTATTTTCATTTCACAGATTGGATCTTTGGGTCAAGGGTGAATATGGTCTTTCCAGTTAGCCTCACTGCAAGACATCGAATCTGTTCCTGGAGTAATAGGGTCAGAGCAAACTGAGGTGTGGCCAAGAAACTAGGATGGGAGATGCCGATAGTACCTATAGTCACCATCAAAGATGTATCATGAAACAAATTATACTAAATTCAGGGTGGAGTGAAGGAAAAGTCACAGTCACCTGAACCTGGGCTGAGGGAAATGAACAGAGGGACACCCTGACCTCTCAGAGAGTGGCATTAGCAAGCCTTTTGTCTTTTCCACATTCGCAAATATTTAATGCTAGCATCTAGAACCCAGGTCACAGAGGAAGCTTCTCCTTCTGATATCCATCAGACAAATATAAAAACCTCCTAAATTTTACATTCTTTTTCCCCACGCTCAAAAATACTAACTGCTGAACTAAGGGCAGCTCTTGTTTCCACTGGCTCAGCCCACACTGTGATTATGAACAAGATGACATATTTATTACAGCTATCTCACTAAGCTGATTCACTGACTCAGATTTGTGCAGTAACAGTTTCTTCTTATTTCTTTTTTTATATATATATAGATTTCCTCAGTCCCACCAATATCAGAGTATTTGTTTTGTGGTGTTTAGCTTTCTGTCACAGTAGCTAGTGCCTCTTGCTCTCATTCAAGAATATTGCAAGGCTATAGATCTTGACTCTAAAACTATTTATTCTTTTATCCCCAGATTTTTATCAGCTGAAGAATTGCATCAAATAGATTGATGGCCTGAAACTGCTTAAAGTCTGCATTTCCAGGAACTCGATGTGGTTTAGGATATCATCAGTTTGGGGCTCCTTCTTCTTATGCTTCAGGATGCTAAATGGGACTCTTCTGTTAGGGGTCCACTAAGTGTCCTGGACTGAAAACACTAGGTGCCAAATAACTAATTCCCAAGCAAGGTGCCACATCAGCTTTTACAGTTAGGTTAAACTCAAGACAGTAGAAGAAAAATAATATGATTATATCAATTAATGAAGAAAAAGCATTTGACAAAAGTCTAACACTCACTCGTGATGAAACCTTTCACAAATTAGGAATAGTGGGGTATTTCCTCAACTTGATAAAGAATAGCTGAAAAAAACCTACAAGCATACTTAATGGTGAAAAGCTAGATGCTTTCCTGTAAGATTAGGAACAAGGCAATGATGTCTGCTTTCACTTCTATTGAACATCATGGAAGTCCTAATGAAATAAGAAAAGAAAAGGAAAGATATATAGATTTTTTTATGTAGAAAGTCTCAAAACATCATCAACAACAACAAAAAATTCCTGGCACTAATAAGTGATTATAGCAAGGTTGCAGGATACAAGGTTTACATACAAAAATCAATTGCTTGCTTATACATCGGCAATGAACACGTGGAATTTGAAATTAATAACACAATATCATTTATGTTAGCACTCCTGAGAAAGAAATACTTAGGTTATACATCTGAAAAAAAAATATGTGTAAGGTCTAATGAAGAAAATAACAACTCTGTTGAAAGAAAACAAAGAAAAATCTAAATAAATGGGAACACTCAGTATTGTCAAGATGTCAGTTCTATAGATTCAATATAATCCCAGTAAAAATGCCAGCAAGTTATTTTGTGGATATTGACAAACTAATTCTGAAGTTCATATGGAGACGCAAAAGACCCAGAATATACAGCAAATACTGACGGAGAAGAAAATGTCAGAAACTGAAACTACCCAGCTTTAAGACTTACTATAAAATTATAGTAATCAAGACTGTGTGGCACTGGAAAAAGAATAGACAAGTAGATCAATGGAACAGAATAGAGGGTCCAGGAATAGACTCACACAACTATAGTTAACTGATCTCTGACGAAGAAGAGCAAATCAGTGGATAAAGCATAATCTTTTCAATAAATGCTGCTGGAACAACTGCACATTCATATACAAAAAAAAAAGGAAGGAAAAGAAAAAGAATCTAGACACAGATCTTACAATTTTGATAAAAATGAATTCAAGTTGGATCATAGATCTAAATGTAAAACATAAAACTCCTAGAAGATAAGATAGAGGAAAAACCTAGGCGACCTTTGGTTTATTGATAACTTTTTAGATACACTACCAAAAATCACAATCAATGAAAAGAAAATTGGTAAGTTGTACTTCACTGAAATTGAAAACTTTTGATGTTCAAAACACAGTATTCAAAGAGTGAAATGACAACGTACACATTAAGAGAAAATATTTACAGAAAACATGTCTGATAAAGAACTGATGTCCAAAATACACAAACAACTCTTAAGACTCAAGAATAAGAAAACAACCCAATTTAAAAATGGGCAAAAGATCTGAACAGACACCTCACAAAGATTCACAGATGTCAAGCAAGCATCTGAAAGGATGCCCCACATCATATGTCTTTAGAGAACCCTACATTAAAACCACAATAAGAGGGGCACCTGGGTGGCATAGTCAGTTAAGCTTCCGACTTTGGCTCAGATCATGATCTTGGCAGTTCGTGAGTTCAAGACCCGCTTTGGGCTCTGTGGTGACAGCTCAGAGCCTGGAGACTGCTTCGGATTCTATGTCCCCCCATCTCTCTGCCCCTCCCCTGCTCTCTTTCAAAAATAAATAAACATTAAAAAGGAAAAATTCTATCTTTTGGGATGTGCACTGGGTGTTGTATGGAAACCAATTTGACAATAAATTTCATATATTAAAAAATAAATAAAAATTAAAAAATAAAAAAATAGATATTTACATATGTCAAAAAAAAGAAAAAATTGTAAAAATAATTTTACAAAAATAAAACCACAAAAGATACCACTAAACACAAACCAAAATGGCTAAAACCTAGAATGCTGATGACACCAAATACTAGTAGAAGATATGAAGTGATAATAACTCCCATTCATTGCTGTGGGACTGCGAAATGGTTTGGCCATTTTGGAAGACATTTTTGTAGTTTCTCCCAGTGCTTAACACTTACATTCCGATCCAGGGATTGTGCTCCAGTATTTACCAAAATGAGTTGAAAACTTAATTTACAAAAAACCTGCATACAGATGTTGAAAGTAGCTTTATGTATAATTGCCAAAACTTAGAAGCAACCAACATATGCTTCAGCAGGTGAATAGATAAACAAATTGTGATATATCTGGTCAATGGAATGTTAATTCAATCCTAAAAAGAAATGGGCTCTCAAGGCACGAAAAGACGTAAGCAGACTTCAGTACAATTTGCTAAGTGAAAATTTCAGAAGCCCATCTGAGAGGCTACATATTGTCATCCAACTATATGACATTCTGAAAAGGTAAAACAGTAAAAATACCAGTGGTTGCTAGAGGCTCAAAGGGAGAAAGTGTGGTATGAATAGCTGGAGGTCTTTTGGGAAATGAAACTATTCTGTATGTACATACATATAAAACATACAAAATGTACCACACTAAGTGAACTCTAATATGGAATTTAGTTAATAATCTTTCAACATTGATTCAGCATTCATAACAAATGTACATGCTAATGTAAGATGGAAATAACTGGGGAAAACTGGGGGATGGAGTGGGCTAAGGGATATATGGAAACTCTTACTTTTTGCTTTATTTATGTAAACCTAAAACTGATCTAAACAAAATAAAGTCTTAATTTAACATAATGCATAGGGCATCAAAGAATGTAATTTCAGGCATCTGGGTGGCTCAATCGGTTAAACATCCAACCCTTGATCTTGGCTCAGGTCATGATCTCACAGTTTGTGAGATCCAGCCCCACGTTGGGTGCTGCACTGACAGCATGGAGCCTGCTTGGGATTCTCTTTCTTCCTCTCTGCTTCTCCCCTGCTCATGCATTCTCGCTCTCGCTCTCTCTCTCTCTCTCTCAAAATAAATGCATAATCTTAAAAAACAAACAATGTAGTTTCAATTCAATCAATTTGACACTATATTACATTAGGTAGGAATTTTTTAAGTTTTATTTTAATTCCAGCTAATTAACATACAGTATTGTATTTGTTTCAAGTGTAAAATATAGTAATATAACACTTCCATATATCACCCTGTGCTCATCACAGCAATTGCACTCCTTAATCCCTGTCATCTATTTAACCCATCCCCACACCCACCTCCTCTCTGGTAACCATCAGTTTGTTCTCTATAGTTAAGGGTCTGTTTCTTGGTTTGTCTCTCTCTCTCTCTCTCTCTCTCTCTCTCTCTCTCTCTCTCTTTTTCTCTCTCTCTCTCTCTTTTAATCCCTTTGCTCATTTGTTTCTTAAATTCCACATATGAGTGAAATCATACACTATATGTCTTTATCTAACTTATTTCACTTAGCATTCACTTAGTTCCATCCATATCATTTTAAATGGCAAGATTTCATTGTATTTTGTTTGTTTTCAGGAGTAGAATTTAGTGATTTATCACTTATATATATCACCTAGTGCTCAACATGACAAGTGCCCTTCTTAATACCCATCACCCATTTAACCCGTCCCCCATTTAACCACTTCCCTCCATCAACCCTCAGTTTGTTCTCTGTTGTAAAGAGTCTCTTATGGTTTCTCTCTCTCTCAATATTTCATTCTTTTTTATGGCTGAGTAATATTCCAGTGTGTGTGTGTGTGTGTAGACATACATACATCCCATATCTTCTTTATCCATTCATCAGTTGATGGACACTTGGGCTATTTCCATAGTTTGGCTATTGTAGGTAATGCTGCTATAGAAACTGTATAAATATTGTATAAATGCTGCTATGTATCTCTTTGAGTTAGTATTTTTATATCCTTTGGGTAAATACCTAGTAGTGCAATTGCTCAGTTGTAGGGTTGTTCTATTTTTAACTTTTCAAAGAAACTCCATACTGTTTTGCACAGTGGCTGCACCAGTTTGCATTCATACCAGCAGTGCAAGAGAATTCCCCTTTCTCCACATCCTTGCCAACACTTGTTTCATGTGTTGTTGATTTTAGCCATTCTGACAGGTGTGAGGTGATATCTCATTTTAGTTTTTATTTGAATTTCCTTGATGAGTGATGTTGAGCATCTTTTCATTTGTCTGTTAGTCATCAGGATGTCTTCTTTGGAAAATGTCTATTCATATCTTCTGTCCACTTCTTAACTGGATAATTTGTTTTTTAGGTGTTCAGTTTGATAAGTTCTTTATATATTTTGGATACTTTATCAGATATGTCTTTTGCAAATATCTTCTCCCATTCCATAGGCTACCTTTTAATTTTGTTGACTGTTTCCTTCACTGTGCAGAAGCTTCTTATTTTGATGAAGTCCCAATAATTTATTTTTGCGTTTGTTTTCCTTGCCTTAGTATACATACCTAGAAAGAAGGTGCTACAACTGATGTCAGAAAGGTTGCCGCTTTGTGTTCTCTACTAGGATTTTTAAGGTTTCAAGTCTCACATAGTCTTTAATCTATTTTGAACTTATTTTTCTGATTGGCGTAAGAAAGTGGTCCGGTTTCCTTCTTTTGCATGTAGGTTTCCAGTTTTCCCAGCACCATTTGTTGAAGAGATAGTCTTTTTCCCATTGGATATTCCTTCTGCTTTGTTGAATATTAACTGACAATATAGTTGTAGGTTCATTTTTGGATTTTCTCTTCTGTTCTATTGATCTGTGTGTCTGTTTTGTGGCAGTTTTGATTACTACAGGTTTGTAATGTAACTTGAAGTCCAGAATTGTGATGCCTCCAACTTTGCTTTTACTTTTCAAGGTTGCTTTGGTATTCTGAGTCTTTTGTGGTTCCATACAAATTTTAGGATTCTTTGTTCTAGTTCAGCGAAAAATGCTGTTGGTATTTCAGTAGGGATTTTATAAAATGTATAAATTGCTTTGGGTAGCATAGACATTTTAACAATATATGCTCTTCCAATCTGTGAGCATGGAATGTCTTTCCATATTATCATGTCATCTTCAGTTTCTTTCATCAGTGTTTTCACAGTATAGGTCTTTCACCTCTTTGGTTAGGTTTATTCCTAGGTATCTTATTGTTTTCAGTGTAGTTGTAAATGGGATCGATTCCTTAATTTCTCTTTTTGCTGCTTCATTATTGGTGTATAGAAATGCAACAGATTTCTGTACATTGATTTTCTATCCTGCTGCTTTCCTGAATTTGGGCGTCAGTTTTAGCAGATTTTTGATGGAGTCTTTCAGGTTTTCTATATAAAGTATCATGTCATCTGCAAACAGTGAAATCTCACTTCTTTCTTGCTGATTTTGGGTGCCTTTTATTTCTTTTTATTGTCTAATTGCTGAGGCTAGGACTTCCAGTACTAGGTTAAATAACAGTGGTGAGAGTGGACATCCCTGTCTTGTCCCTGACTGTAGAGGAAAAGCTCTCAGTTTTTGGCCATTGAGGATGATATTCACTGTTTTTCATATATGGCCTTTATTATGTTGAGGTATGATATTAGCTGTTTTTTGTATATAGCCTTTATTACATTGAGGTATGTTCCCTCTAAACCTACTTTGTTAGAGTTTTTATCATGAATGTATGTTGAACTTTGTCAAATGCTTCTTCTGCATCTACTCAAATTATCTAGTGGCTCTTATCCCTTCTTTTATTAATATGGTGCATCATGTTGATTGATTTGCAAATATTGAACCACCCTTGCAACCCAGGAATAAACCCCACTTGATTATGGTGAATGATTGTTTAAATGTATTGTTGGATTCGGTTTGCTAGTATTTTATTGAGAATTTTTGCATCCATGTTAATCAGGAATATTGGCCTGTAGTTTTCTTTTTTAGCAGAGGCTTTGTCTGCTTTTGGAATGAATGAAGGTAATCCTGACCTCATAAAATGAGTTTGGAAGTTTTCCTTTTCAATTTTCTGGAGTAGTTTGAAAAGAATACGTATTAACTCTTCTTTATTTTTTTTTTTTAACGTTTTATTTATTTTTGAGACAGGGACAGACAGAGAATGAACAGGGGAGGGTCAGAGAGAGGGAGACACAGAATCTGAAACAGGCTTCAGGCTCTGAGCTGTCAGCACAGAGCCCGATGCAGGGCTCGAACCCATGGACTGCGAGATCATGACCTGAGCCAAAGCCGGCCACTTAACCGACTGAGCCACCCAGGCGCCCTTTAACTCTTCTTTAAATGTTTGGTAGAATTCACCTATGAAGCCATTTGGTCCTGGGCTTTTGTTTGTTGGGAGTTTTTTGATTACTGATTCAGTTTCTTTCCTATTATCAGTCTGTTCAAAGTTTCTATTTCTTCCTATTTCAATTTTGGTGGCTTTTATGTTTCTAGGAATTTAATAATTTCTTCCAGGTTGGCATATAGTTTTTCATAATATTCTCTTGTAATTGTGTATATTTCTGTGGTATACCTTGTTATCTCCCCTCTCACATTTGTGAATTTATTTGGGTTCTCTCTCTCTCCCTGTCTTGGTAAGTCTAACTAGGGAATTATCAATTTTAATAATTTTTTCAAAGATCCAGCTCCTGGTTTCATTGATCTGTTCTATTGGGTTTTTGGTGTTTTTTTTTAGTGTCTCTGTCATTTATTTCTGCTCTAATCTTTATTATTTCCTTCCTTCTGCTGACTTTAGGCTTCATTTGTTGTTCTTTTTCTAGCTCCATTAAGCATAAGGTTAGATTGTTTTAGATTTTTCTTGCTTCTTGAAGTCGGCCTGTATTGCTATATACTTCCTTCTTATGACCTCTTTTGCTGCATCCCAAGGGTTTTGGACCATTGTGTTTTCATTCTCATTTGTTTCCATGTGTTTTTTTTATTTCTTCTTTGATTTCCTGGTTGATGCATTCATTCTTTAGTAGCATATTGTTTAACCTCCATGTATTTGTGGTCTTTCTGTATTTCCTCTTGTGGTTGACATCTAGTTTCATAGCGTTGTGGTCACAAAAGGTACATGGTATGATTTTAATCTTTTTGTATTGTTGAGGCCTGTTTTTTGACCTAATATGTGATCTATTCTAGAGAATGTTCCATGTGCTCTTAGAAAGAATGTGTATGCTGCTGTTTTAGGATGGAATATTTTGTATATATCTGTTAAATCAGTCTGTTCCAGTATGTCATTCAAAGCCATTGTTTCCTTGTGGATTTTCTGCTTAGATGCTCTGTCCATTGATGTAAGTGGGGTCCCCTGTTATAATTGTGTTATTATCAATTAGTTCATTTATGTTTGTTATTAGTTGCTTTATATATTTGGGTTCTTTCATGTTGGGTGCATAAATATTTACAATTGTTATATCTTCTTGTTGTATTGTCCCCTTTATGATTATATAATGACCTTTGTCTCCTGTTACAGACTTTGTTTTAAAGTCTAGTTTGTTTTATATAAGTATTGCTACTGTGGCTTTCTTTCGACATCCATTTGTGTGATAAATGTTTCTCCACCCCCTCACTTCTGACCTGCAGGTGTCTTTAAGTCTAAAATAAGTCTCTAGTAAGCAACACATAGATGGGTATTGTTTTTTTATCCATTCAAACACCCTATGTCTTTTGATTGGAACATTTAGTCCATTTAATTCAAAGTAATTATTGATAGATATGTATTGTCATTTAATTAATTGTTTTGTCATTGTTTCTGGAGATTTTCTCTGATCATTTCTTATCTTTGACACTTTTGGTCTCTCCTTTGCATACAAAGAATCCCCTTTAATATTTCTTACAGGGCTGGTTTAATGGTCACAAACTCTTTTAGTTTTTGTTTGTCTGGGAAACTCTTTATCTCTCCTTCTATCTGAATGATAGCCTTACTGGATAGAGTACTCTTGGCTACAGATTTTTCCCAGTTAGCAGTTTGAATATATCATGCCTCTCCCTTCTGGCTTGCCAAGTTTCTGTTGAGAAATCTCCTGCTAGCCTTATGGGTTTTCCCTTATAAGTTCCCAGGACTTCTTTTGTCTTGCTCCTTTTAAGATTTTTTTTCTTTATCACTATATTTTGCAAATTTAATTACAATGTGTCTTGCTGTTGGCCTGCTTTTGTTGATTTTTAATTTTTTTTTAATGTTTATTCATATTTGAGGGACAGAGAGAGACAGAGCAGTAGTGGGGGAGGGGCAGAGAGACAGAGACAGAATCTGAAGCAGGCTCCAGGCTCTGAGCTGCAAGCTGTCAGCTGTCAGCACAGAGCCTGATGTGGGGCTTGAACTCATGAGCGGTGAGATCATGACCTGAGCCAAAGTCAGACGCTTAAGCAACTGAGCCACCCAGGCACCCCTGGATTTGTTGATTTTGATGGGAGTTCTCTGTGCCTCCTGGATCTGGATATCTCTTTTCTTCCTCGGATCAGGGAAACTTTCTGCTATAATTTCTTGAAATAAATTTTCTTCCCCCTTTTTTCTCTCTTCTTCTAGGACTCTATAATATGAATGTTATTACTTTTGATGGAGTCACTGAGTTCCCCAAGTCCATTCTTGTATTGAATAATTCTTTTTTCTCTCTTTTGTTCAGCTTCATTATTTTCTATTATTTTGTCTTCTAGGCCACTGATTTGTTCCTCTGCTTTTTTCAGCCTGCCATTCATTGCATCAAGCCTATTTCCAATCTCCGTTATTGCACTCTTTATCTTTGATTGATTCTTTTAAATTCTTTTTTCTTTGTGGTAAAGGTCTCATGGATGTCTTCTATTCTTTTCTCAAACCCAGTGAGTATCCTTATGATTGTTGCTTTAAATTCTCCCTCAGGTATGTTACTTGTATCTATTTTTCTTAGATATCTGGCCATAGCATTATCTTGTTCTTTCATTTGGGACAAATCCCTTCATCTTGGGATTTTATCTAAGTCTCTGCCTTCTTCTCTATGTTAGAAATGTCAGTTAAGAGATCAAGTAGTGCCCAGGACCTGGGTGTATCTCTGGTGTGTGCTACATGCACTGTGCTGTTGCGTTTTGGCTGCTGTATTGATTAGGCCAGTCACATGCAGAAGTTCTCCTTGCCTGCTGTGAGCAGTATTTGGTCCCTTTCTGAATGTTCCAATTTTTAACTAGATGTACTCTGGTCTGCTTGTGAAAATGAGACCTAACACCAACTCCACCAGAACTGATGCCCTGCAGAACTCTCTGGTTGGAAGACATGGTGTGGACAGGGGTTTGTGCTGGCCTTCTGGGGGAGGGGCCTGACCGCATTGGGAACTGAAGCAAGCTTGACTGAGAAGGGCCATCCTACCATAATATATGGGGGTGGGGCTTGGTGTAAGCAAGTTAGGCAGCCAGTGTCAGTGCACTGCTTCTGTGTTTATGCTGAGAGATGGGGGAGGTAAATGATACCAGTCAGTTCCTTTGTTCTAAAGACACATCTCTGCAAACTCTGCCTTTCAGGGACATACTCAGAGAAGAGTGAACAGTCTCACCACTGTGAGCCCAAGGCATTCCCCAAATAGCCACTTCCATGCTGTCTGCCCTTGGGTTGTTTGCCTGTCTTTTCTCCAGGAGCAGCACAATGCCCTCTGGGCTCCATCCCAGCCATGCTCTCTGACCTTTAAAACTGTAGACTTTAATCCCCACTGGTTACAAGAACTCACATAATTCAGCCCTTTTCATTTTCCAGGCCAATGGCTTTGGGGAAATTGTGAGTTCCCCTGTGTGCTTCTGTCTCTTTCTTGCACTTCTCCATAATCACAGCTCCTTCCCTTCTGCAGCACCTGCAATCCATTTCTCCCCTAAACCACATCTCCACACTTCCTACATTCTTCATTGTGGCCTCTTCTCTCCCTTTAGTTGTGGAGTTTGTGCTGTCAGTCTAGGAAGACATTTTGATTGTAACTCTTCTCTTACCAATGGACTCTTCTGTAATAAGACTTATTGAATGTTGTACTTAAAAACATTACATTCCATGCAATGACACATCATGGGAGCTGGAAGAAAGTTTCTTGATTTATTTTTTTTCTTCTTCTGTTTCATTTCAAGATTCACATGCTTGCATCCTCATGATTAAAGAGGACAAAAAAGAAGGCTCTCTGATCAGAGGATGAATTCTGATAACTCTGATTTGGGTCATATGTTTATTTCTCCTCCTGAATCAGTCTCCGTTCTTCTAAGAAAGCTGAGTGATCTGTGATTAACCCAACTTGGGTTAAATGCCCTCCCCTTGCATCATCTGTAGATGGATAGATAGATAGACAGATTACCTAGATAGATCTATCTATCTGTATCACCTATCTATCTATCTATCTATCATCTCCATAAGGGCAATGCCTTGACAGGTTTACAGCAAGAAAATTGCCTCACAGAAGAAATCTGCCTAGAGAATTAGGTATAGGAATCACTACTCAGCAGAGGAGGAGCACCAGAAAACTGGAGGAGAGGAGAATCAAACAGGAAGTTTCTGTGTGTAGGTGATAGAGATGTCACTTAGCAGGTGTTCAACAGCACAGTGATGAGGTCTCTATGTCAGAGAACTCTGAAGGCCAGCAGTGGTTTGGTGTCTTTATGACCCAGGGTTTATCTATTGCCAGCCAATGTTGGGCAAAATTTCATGGGGTGTATAAAGCAAGCAGGTTTTAGATGGCTAAAAATCTACTTGGGGGAGGAGGCTAAATTAAAACAATTACATGTGTAAAACTTGAGTTTGGTGCCAGTCAGCTTTTGAGCTAACAGATCTCAGCCTGCAGTAAAGAAATAAACAACTTAGGGGCCAATACACAGAAGCTATCTGGGCTCATTTATATAGTATTTTCTTTTTGAATACATGGTAATCCAGGTAGGGAAGTATTCAGATATGTGTGATGAAAAGCTGATCCACAAACTTGGAAAAATTTGTACTGTACCATGAAATAATCCTCCGAATTTTTAAGCTATAGGACTTTGTCTTCTCTTTTAAAGAGAACTTTGAGGTCTCTTTTTATTTTTTTTTTTTTTTTAAATTTTTTTTTTTTCAACATTTTTTATTTATTTTTGGGACAGAGAGAGACAGAGCATGAACGGGGGAGGGGCAGAGAGAGAGGGAGACACAGAATCGGAAACAGGCTCCAGGCTCCGAGCCATCGGTCCAGAGCCTGACGCGGGGCTCGAACTCACGGACCGCGAGATCGTGACCTGGCTGAAGTCGGACGCTTAACCGACTGCGCCACCCAGGCGCCCCTGAGGTCTCTTTTTAAAGTAGCATAGGTATGATCCAGGTTAATACCTAAGACAATTAAAAATAATATGTATTTTAAATTTCCTGTAGAAAACTAAAGAAAGGCATAGAGAGAAAAAAGAAACTTTTTACTGAAATATTAAGAGCACAAAGAACTATCCATTTGGGGAGGAATATAAAGGGACCATTTAAGAAAAGGTTATATATTTATTATATCAGATTTCTAGCCACAGTCACTTCTAGCTATAATGCTGTTTGTTACATGCTCAGATGATAGGTACAGCATCAACTCCTGAGGAGCTCTGCCTATGTCAATTCTAGTGATATTTAAAACATGAAGTAGATTCAGCAGTATGTTTCTGACTTTCCCAGGTTAGAAGACCAAATTTAGAGGCAGATTTGCTCAATTTTCACAATCACTACAACCCAGAGAGCAGAGGACTTCCTATCCAATACCCAACTGCGCATCCTTCTATCTTATAGTGCCTTCCCTCAAAGAGAATTTAATTAGTAAACCCACATTTACGACCAGAATTTGGTATTGTGTATACTCTGCTTAGAATAATCTCCAGTGTCCACCTTCCACAAACTCAACTCTTTCCATCTGTTCTCAGCTTACAAGTCACCTCCAAAGAGAAACTCTGTCTAACTGCCCTGATTTGAGTGTCCACAATCTGGACCCCAAAAATGCCAAAGGTCATATCAAGATATGAATATGACCTACAAGTCTGGAGACAGACACAGGCACAGGGGCAGAGGAGAGAGAAAGTTGTTGAATGGCGTGAAGTCATTTTGTAGAAATTTCTCCTAATCAACAGACATGTAAAAATTTTTTTTAATTTTCTTATGTTTATTTGTTAGAGAGAGACAGAGCATGAGCGGGGGAGGGGCAGAGAGAGAGGGAGACACAGAATCCAAAGCAAGCTCCAGGCTCTGAACTGTCAACACAGAGCCCGATGTGGGGCTTGAACTCATGAACCGTGAGATCATGACCTGAACTGATGTTGGACGCTTAAATGACCGAACCACCCAGGTGTCCCAGACGTGTAAAATTTTTAAAGGATTTGTTGGTTTTCTTTGTTTACCTGTATTTTCTAATTATTATGTTAAAAAAATTGATTACTCATCAAAATAAGTACTTTTTTAAAAAGGACGAATGGTGGGTGGGCGCCTGGGTGACTCAGTTGATTAAACATTGGACTCTTGATTTCAGCTCAGGTCATAATCTCACAGTTTGTGGGATTGAGCCCCACTTTGGGCTCTGTGCTGGCAGCACTGCTTGGGAATCTCTCTCTCTCTCTCTCTCTCTCTCTCTCTCTCAAAAGAAAAGGACAAATGGTTGCACAATAATGTGAATATACATAATATTACTGAACCATATACTTGAAATGGTTAAGGTGGTTAATTTTATGTTTCTTACCACAATTTAAAAAAAAGAGAAAAAAATTGAAAACTTCTTTCCCACTATGGTGCTACCCAAGAAATACATCCTAAGGGACACACTGTTGAAATAAAGTTCATGACTTATCACATGTGCCAAGGACCCTAAAGTCAACGTTCAGAGTAATTTGAAGAAATTTTCAACCCTTCCAGGGAGCTGGCGATGAAATAAGAAAGGAAATGTCTTTGGATTCCTGAGGAAAAGGTGGACCTTCCAAACTCTTCTCTTACACATGTTCTTCACTTTAGTCCACTGACATAGGTATATTTGTCCTAAGTAGTAAAGAACACCAAAAATTACCTTTACTTTTGATTTTGCTCTCTTCCTCAGGTTCATTGAGTGGATGACTATAATATCATATCATCCCTAGTCATGGTCCAAGAAGAGTATTGTGCCCCTGTTGATTTTGTTGAGCAGAGCCTCAATTCCAATTCTGGATTAATTACTTTCAGACTTTACAGACTTTTATTGTGAGAATTAAAAATGAAAACAAGTAAACACACAAAAAAAGCAACTTCTATCACCTTTATGCAACAATTTACTCAGGTTTTTCTGTTACTAACAAATAAAGCTAACTCTTGTTGTTATTGTTCTTAAGGCACTTTGAAGGCAGAAACCATACCTTATTCCTCTCTGTATCCCCAGAAAAGAAAAGAAAAAAGTAACGGCAGTCACAATATAACCCCTATGCCAAATCATGGCACAAGGAATGATCAACTAGAACAGCATTATTGTGGGGGCGGCTGGGTGGCTGAGTCAGTTAAGCATCTGACTTCAGCTCAGGTCATGATCTCACGGTTCATGGGTTTGAGCCCCGCATCGGGTTCTCTGCTGACAGCTGGGAGCCTGGGGCCTGCTTTGGATTCTGTGTCTCCCTCTCTCTCTCTGCCCCTCTCCCACTTGTGCTCTCTCTCTCTCTCTCTCTCTCTCTCTCAAAAATAAGTAAAATGTTAAAAAAAAAAAAAAAGAATGGCATTATTGTGTACACAACAGCCATGATTCATTCAAAGACATACTCCTCATACCTAGCAATTAGAACTTTTCTAGACATCCTTTTGGTTGTCATCTACTGACAATTTCTTCTTTGTCAATACACAGCACCAAGTTTACTCCTTGTGCATCCAACCTACCTTATTATGTACATTCCCCATGATATCCCAGAATTTTGGCAAGGCAAAGAAAGCAGGAATGAGAAATTAGTCACATAGCATGGTTACAACAGTGGGGAAGCTGTATCTAGATTGGGGGAATGGCAGGAATTGCAGCTTTTACTGCAAAATATGACATAACATAATGCCAAAAATGTGAACAATTTATAAAAACAAACATTTCTTGGGATGCCTGCATGGCTCGGTTGGTTGAGCATCCCCCTTCAACTCAGATCATGATCTTATACTTTGTGGGTTCAAACCCTGCATCAGGCTTGCTACTATCAGAGCAGAGCCTGCTTTGGATCCTCAGTAACCCCCTCTCTCTCTCTGCCCCTCCCCCACTCATTCTCTCTCTCTCTCTCTCTCTCTCTCTCTTTCAGAAATAGGCATAAATAAATAAATAAATAAATACATAAATAAATACATAAATAAATAAATAAAATATTTCTTGTTCAGGTAACTCAAATTAGCTGTATAAGTTATCCTCCAGGGTTAGGTTCAACATTATTTCTTGTATCCTTTTTACTTGTGACTTGAAGGGGCAGTTCTTTCTGGGAGCCTGCTGTCCCCATTGTGGAGTGCAAATAGTGCACAACAGGGCTGGTGTGAATCTATAATATCTTTTAAAAACTCTGCCCAGGAGTGACACACTGTCTCTTCTGCCCATGTTTAATTTGCAAAGAAAGTCCCACGGTAAAGCTCATCATAAATAGTGCAGTGGGAAGAGTGAATGCATGTTGAATCAAATCTACTACATGGGGGACTGGCCTTAGCCAGCACTAGTTACAGTTAATGATATAAGCATGCTATTAATCGTAACCAATCCATATTTTAGCTAATCAGGAAACCTATAAAGTAGCAAGTCTGGATGCAGCCTTGTTTATATCAAATGAATGGTAATGTCTCTGACTAAAGACAAGGATATCATACATGTTTCTTTAACATCATTAAAGATGGACACTAAAATAGAAGACAAGAGCAGGGGGTTGGAGGTCAACCTATGCTGGCTTCAGGTTGTTGGTAAAGATACTTACAAGCTATGAATGAATTGAGAGGATAACGGAATCATTGAAACATGTGCCCCTGGACTGGATATACAAATAACATAGTGATTCTAATGGCATTTAACATTTAGTATATCATGCTAATGATAACTATAACCTACACTGAGAACTGACCCGAGGAAGAACTTGGCCTTTGAAAAATTGCAGTCTCAAAAATCCCATTTTACAGTTGGATCAAAAGTAATTAAATACCTTGGAATAAATTTAACCAAAGAAGTGAAGGATCTATATTCTGAAAACTATAAAACATTGATGAAAGAAATTGAAGACAACACAAACAAATGGAAATGGAAATACATTCCATGCTCATGGATTGGAAGAACATATATTGTTAAAATGTCTATACTACCCAAAGCAGTCTACACATTTAATTCAATCCCTATCAAGATACCAATAACATTTCTCACAGAACTAGAACAAACAATTCCTAATTTGTATGGAACCACGAAAGACCCCAAATAGCCAAAACAATCTTGAAAAAAAAAAAGAAAAACAAAGCTGGAGGTATCACAGTTCCAGATTTCAGGTTATTTCGCAGAGCTGTAGTAATCAAAACAGTATAGTACTGGCACAAAAATAGACATATAGATCAATGGAACAGAATAGAGTCCAGAAATAAACCACCATTATATGGTCAATTCATCTTGGACAAAGGAGGCAAGAATATGCAATAGGAAAAAGTCTCTTCAACAAATAGTGTTGGGAAAATTGGAAAGCTACATGCAAAAGAATGAAGCTGGACCACTTTTTTAAATTTACACAAAAATAAATTCAAAATGGATTAAGACCTAAATGTGAGACCTGAAACCATAAAAATCCTAGAAGAGAGCACAGACAGTAATTTCTCTAACACCAGCTGTAACATTTTTCTAGATAATGAGTCCTGAGGCAAGGGAAAAAAAATGCAAAAATAAACTATTGGGACTTTATCAAAATAAGAAGCTTCCGCACAGCAAAGAAAACAACCAAGAAAACTATGACAACCTACTGATGGGAGAAGATATTTGCAAAAGACATATCTGATAAAGGGTTAGTATCCAAAATACATAAAGAACTGATACAACTCAACACCCAAAGAAACAAATAATCCAATTAAAAAGTGGGCAGAAGACATAAGCAGACATTTCTCAAAAAAAAAAAAAAAAAAAAAAAAAAAGACCTACAGATGGCAAACAGACACATGAAAAGATGCTAAACATCACTCACTATCAGAGAAATGCAAATCACAATCACAATGCAATATCACTTCACAGCTGTCAGAATGGCTAAAGTCAAAAATTCAAGAAACAGCAAGTGCTTGCAAAGATGTGGAGAAAAAGAAACCCTCTTGCACTGTTGGCGGGAATGCAAACTGGTGCAGCCACTGTGGAAGACAGTATGGAGATTCCTCAAAAAATTAAAAATAGAACTACCATATGGTCCAGTAATCACACTGCTAGGTATTTACCCAAAGAATACAAAAACACTAACTCAAAAGGATATATGTACCCCTATGTTTCCTGCAGCCTTATTTACAATAGCCAAACTGAAGGAGCACATGTGTCCATCTAGAGATGAAAGGATAAAGAAGAGGTGGTATAGACATACAATGCAATATTATTCAGCCATAAAAAATAATGGCATCTTGTCATTTGCAACAACATGAATGGAAGTAGAGTATAATGCTAAGCAAAATAAGCCAGTCAGAGAAAGACAAATACCATAGGAACTGAAGAACTGAATTCCTCACTTAAAAAGCTACGTAACTCATGATTGGAAAATGTTTGCAGGGAATGGCTTTGGTGCTTTTCACTACAAATCATGTTTTGTATCCACTACTCACATACACTGGTGCTGGAGCCCTTAAGATGTGATCTCATATGTGGCCTCTGTACTGACACCTTTTCATCATGATGCATAATCAGCAGTAGGAAAATTCCTGCAAGCTGTTATTACTACACTGTGACAGGTAGAAAAGAATTAACTATTTATGAGAGTAATTGTAAACCAAAATATATACATATCCCACTAGACCTAAACTAAATGTATCTTAACCTCAACTGTCCTTAGCAATAGCCAAAAATTCCATAGCCAATTTAATGTTATATGACACAGGAAAATGGAACCAAGAGGAGCTGAAGTGCAAAGACGTAGCAGTATACATGATTGCAGGCTATATAACCTTTTTTTCTTTTTAGTTTTTTAAAAAGTAATCTCTCCACCCAGAATGGGGCTCAAACTCACAACCCCAAGATCAAGAGTTACATGTTCTACTGACTGAGCCAGCCAGGCAACCCCATAACCTTCTTTTTAAAAATATAACAACTTTATTGGGATATCAATCACATAAACATAATTCACAAACTCACAAGGTACAACTCAATGGTTTTTAGCATATGCATAGAGTTGTTGCAACCATCACTATAATTACAGAAATTTTCATCACTCAAAAAAGAAACCCAGTATGCATTAGCAGTATTTCTGCTCAATCCCCAGACCCTAGGTAACAAATTAATCTGCTTTCAGTCTCTATGGATTTACCTTCTTTGGACATTTCATATTAATAGAATTTAAAAGGTCTTGTGACTGGCTTCATTTCTTAAGGGTATATACTTGGGGGCAGAATTGCTGGGTCATATGGTAACTCTTATGTTTAAACTTTTGAGAAACTACCAAACTGTTTTCCAAAGTGGCTGTACCATTTTACATCCCCACCAGCAGTGTAGGGGGGTTCTGATTTCTCCATCCTTGACAGCACTTTTTATTAGCTGTTATTTTGTTCACACCAATCTTTGTGGGTGTGAAATGGTGTCTCATGGTGATTTTGATTTACATTTCCCCCTTGAGTAATGATTTTGAGCATATTTTTGTGTGCATTAGCATTTATACATCTTCTTTGGAATACTGTCTAGTCTTTATATATTCTAGATGAAAGTATCAAAGGATATTTGGAAGATGCAAATGGAGACAATGCAGTTATTCTCAGCAGTTGTGGCCTCATACACAGTGGTAGTCAGATAGGATGTTTCGGCAGACCTGTCCAGGATCACATTGACACCAGAGGCTCAGCTATTCAGACTTCTCCACAAACTACAGCTCTTTACCCTCACCAATGCTTCAGGCTTGAGTGGTTAGTAATTATAACTTTATCCTCCCCCAATTCTCCTCTTTCCAGACTTTCAGACCCCAGCATCCCTTTGTCCTTAAAGTTAGTCCTCATTCACATAATTCCTACATAAAACATATTCTCTCTGTAATGCTTGATGGTGGCTCTGTTTTCCTGACTGAATCCAGACTGATCACCCAACATTGTATTAGGATAAAATTCCAATAGGATGATTGCAACATTTAAAGTGTTCACCATCCCGTGCCCCTACACTGATCACGCAGTATGAACATTGGACAAAGCCAGATAAGTCATTTGGTTAGAATATGGTGCCTATAAAGCCATGGGTCTAGTAATATTTACGTAACTCATTTTTATTTCACAGAGAAGTAAAGCTCCACAGTAAGATCATTCTATGTATTTTAATCCTCATTAGACATTTTACAAGAGGGTATGAATTATGAAGAGAGAAATTAAGCAAAGAAGTAATAATAACACATAAATTTATACATTATTATAAATTTTGTATCCTGAAAACTTAACCAGAAGGAGCATATATTTAAATACCAAGTTGAGAAAAATGCCTTTGTTATTTAATTGCTGATTAAAATAACAGCAGAGGAGATGGAGAGAGGGAGACAGAGGATCTGAAGCAGGCTCCACTCTGATAGCCTGATGCAGGGCTTGAACCCACAAACCATGGGGTCATGACCTGAGCTGAAGTCAGATGCTCAACCAACTGAACCACCCAGGTGCCCCAAAAGAGGTACTAATTTTTATTTATTTATTTTTTTAATTTTTCTTAATGTTTTTATTTATTTTTGAGACAGAGATACACAGAGCACGAGCAGGGGAGGGGCAGAGAGAGAGGGAGACACAGAATCTGAAGCAGGCTCCAGGCTCTGAGCTGTCAACACAGAGCCTGACGCGGGGCTCAAACTCATGGAGTGTGAGATCATGACCTGAACTGAAGTCGGATGCTTAACCGACTGAGCCACCCAGGCGCCCCTCGAGGTACTAATTTTTAAGTGCTAATAATGACCATAATGATGTGAAAAGACTTTTATACAGATTATCTCCTTTAATTTTCACAAATCATTATAAATTGGGTATTTATAAAGCCACTAAGAAGATAGTGAAATACTGCATAGAGAATTTGTGAAGCTGATGAGTAGCTGTATAGGTTTGCATACTCAGTGTGCCAGCAGCTCTCTTGTGTTTTTTTCTCCACATTTCCTAATTTGACAAGAGCTGGAAATGAAATAGATTAGATGCCCTTCTTACTCCTCATTTTGACTTCCAAATCATTCATTCTCTTTCTTTCTTTTTTTTCAAATTTTAATGTTTATTTATTTTTGAGAGAGACAGAGTGCGAGTGGGGGAAGGGCAGAGAGAGAGGGAGACACAGAATCTGAAGCAGGTTCCAGGCTCTGAGCTGTCAGCACAGAGCCCGAGGCAGGGCTCAAACCCATGAACCGCAAGATCATGACCTCAGTCGAAATCAGTTACTTAACCGACTGAGTCACCCAAGTGCCTCCATTCTCTTTCTTAAGCCCCTTAATCCTCCCCACCCAAAGAACACAAAACAACAAACAGTAAGAACAAAGCTCCTCTCCGCTCCTCTCAAGACTTCCTCTATGTTGCTTCATCCAATGATCAATTTTATGGCTTCTTTTCTATTATATACTCTGTTTTTCTCTATTTCACCAGACTGTCTTATTAAGTTTTCTTTCTGGATTCACTCTACTTCTCAATCGCCAAATAGCGTGGCTCTTCTGTTTGAAACCTTCTTTTTCTTTAATCTGGTCCTCCATATCCATGGCTGGAGTAAATCAATAAAAATAATCCATGAATTTATATTTCCAGCTCTAACTTTATGTATGTGTTTCAAGCGCATAAACTCAATTCCCTATTTGACATCCCCTTATCTTGTCCTGTAATTATTGTAAGCCTAACATATCCAGACTAAAACTTTTGGTTGTTTTCTGTGGTCCTAAATGTAATCCTTCCAGTCGTCTCCAGCTCGGTGAATTATGAATGACTACTTTAATCCATCCTTGATTCCTATTTTTCTGTCAGGCCTCGAATTCAGCCCAACAGGAACTCCTGTGAACTCTAAATATGACACATATCTAGAGTCAGACAGAATCGCTATTTCTCATCCACTGATACATGTCCATATCACCACTCACCTAGGATACCATAGTAAGCTCTGAACTTGCCAACTATGTTCAGTCTTACTCTCCTAGATCTAATCCAGTCCTAGGTTTTTCGTTGTTTAAAAAAATTAATCAAAATTTCACATACATAAGGAATAATAACCAAATTATAATATTATGGATAATTTTCAAAAAGTAGACATATCTTTGTACAATTATGTAAGTCAAGGACTAGGATTTTACAGATACACCCAGAAGCTTAGTCATAGCACTTTCCAAATTTCCATCCCTCCCTTTTCCCACAAAGAAACTATAGAAAGCAATTTCTGACCCTGGCTTTCAATGTTCCTGCCTCATATTATTCACACTCTTGTGCAGTGCCTCTGCCTTGAGTGCGAGCTGAACCTGGTGAATTGCTTCTAATGAATAGATTATCCTAAACATGAGATGTAACTTCCATGACTAAGTAACAAAAGATTGATTTCCATCTTGATAGCACTTTCTCTTGTTACCTCTCGCTTTCTCTCTGCCCCATTCTCTTTTTATTCTCTCTCCCTCCTCCCACCTCTCTCATTTTCTCTTTCTTGGCCTACTCCCATGGATGAAGCAAGTTACCATGGTAGAGAGGCCCAGTGGTAATGAATTAAAGATGGCCTTCAGACAACAATCTTCAAGGAGTTGAGGCCTTTAGTCTAGCAACTCATAATGAAATGAACCCTGCCAAAAACCACATCAATGATCTTGCAAAGTGGATCCTTTTCCAGTTGTGCCTTGAGATGACTCCCATCCCCAGTCAACACTGTAATTACAGACTGTAGGAGACACTGAAGCAGAGGATGCAGCTAAACCATAGCCAGATTACTGTGACCTACAGAAGCTTTGAGATTATAAATATTGTTATTGCAAGCTGCTAAATTTGGGAGAACTTTGTTATGCAATAACAGATTACTAACACAGAAACTTTTATGTAAATTCTAACAACATAACAAACTGAGGGTTGATGGGGGGTGGGAGGGAGGGGAGGGTGGGTGATGGGTATTGAGGAGGGCACCTTTTGGGATGAGCACTGGGTGTTGTATGGAAACCAATTTGACAATAAATTTCATATATTAAAAAAAAAATTCTAACAACATAGATTGCTATTGTCTCATTTTTGTCTTTATATAAATTGAATTATATAGATGATTCACCTCATTTTGGCTTCTTTTGCTCAACAGTATATTTTTAAATTCATACAAATTGTTAGATTCAGTAACAGTATTTCTTCATATAACCAGGAGTGAAATTATTTGGTCATAAAGTATGTGCTCATTTTATGGTAGACAATATCAGTTTTTCAATGTGATTGTCCAAATTTATACAGTCATAAGTAATGTGTAAAATTCCCAGTATTCTGTGTTCTCATCATAGTTAGTAATGCTAGAGTTATAAAATTTTGTCATTCTGGTAAGTAAATAGTTATAATTTCAGGTTTAATTTTTTCTTTAAATCTTTTCTTTATTTCATGGCTATTGCCTTTTGCATATCTTCCTATTCAATATTCTTACCTATATTTTTAATGGGCTGTCTGTCCTTTTTTTTTCGTTCTTGATTTGGAGACTGCTTTATATACCCCATATCCTATAAATTTTTCTGTTAGTATTTTAGTTTGCTTTTTATTTCTCTTAGTGGTGTCTTTGAATGAACATGACTTTTTAATATTAATATAGTTAAATTTATCAATTATTTGTTTGCAAGTTATTGATTTATTTATCCTATTTCCTGAACCAAAGGACATGAAAATAATCTTTAACTTATTCTAAACATTTTATTATTTTGTCTTCCACGTTTATCCTATTTTCTGAACTGACGGACATCAAAATAATGTCTTTGACTTTCTTCTAAACACTTTATGCTTTACATTGGGATTTACAATCCATATAGAATCAACTTTTATAATGTCAGAAGGTAAGAATCAAGTTTTTTTTTCACACGTACGTAACATAGACTTAGCAGCATTTATTGAGAAGACTATCGTTTTGCTATAGTTGTCATGAATCAATTTTCCTTACGTGTATGAAACTAAGAATTGTAGCAAATCTATAGATAAATATGTGAATAAATGACACTCAAAAAATATGTCTCCAATTCATCATTACACGTCCCACAATTTGTTAGTCTTTTATAATCTTTCGGTAATATTTTATATTTCAGAGCATATACTCTTTGTACATTTTGTTAGATTTATTCCTGAATCTTTTTAAATAACTTTTTGAAGCATAAGTATACATATTAAATATATAAATAGACATATTAAATTTATGTACATGTAATATAAATTATTAAATATAAATATAAATAGTTTAAAAATTAATCAAATTAAACCAAGAAGGCAAAAGACTTATATGCTGAAAGCTATAAAATTTGGCTGAAAGAAATTAAAGAAGACACAAATACATGAAAAGACATCCCATGTTTCCAGATTACAGGACTTAATATTGTTAAAATGTTCATTCTATGCTACACAATCTACAGATTCAATGCAATTCCTATTAAAATCCCAGTAACATTTTTTTGCAGAAACATAAAACGCATCCTAAAATTCATATAGACTTTCAAGGGACTCTGGATAGTCCCATCAGTCTTGAAAAAGAAGAATAAAGTTGGAAGCCTCACACTTCCTGACTTCAAAACATATTACAAAGCTACAGGTAATAAAAACAGTCAGGTACTGGCATAAAGATAGCCAAATAGACAGTTCAGAAATAAACCCTCACATATGTGCTCAAATGATCTTTAACAAGCTTATTGAGACCACACAATGGGGAGAGAGCAGTATCTTCAATAAATGGTGTTAGAAAAACTGAACATCCACATATAAAAGAATGAATTCAGATTCTTAAAACATATAAAAATTAATTCAAAGTATATTAGAGTACTAAACATAAAATATAAGACTTTTACAAGAAAACATAGGGTAAACCTTCATGACGTTGGATTTGGCAATGATTTCTTGGAAATGACACCAAAGCATGGAAACAAAAGCGAAAACAGACAAGCAGAACTACATCAAACTTTAAAACTCTTGTGCATTAAAGAAAACAACCATCAGAGTGAAAAAGCAACCTATAGAATGGGAGAAAATATCTGAAAATCATATATCTGATAGGGAACAAATATCCAGAATATGTAAAGACCTACAATTCACAGTAACAAAAAACAACTCAGTCTAAAAAAATGACCAAAGGAATTGAATAGACATTTCATCAAAGAATATACAAATAACCAAAAAGCATATGAGAAGGTGTTCAATATCACTAATCATTAGAGAAATGCAAATAAAAAATATGAGATATTATCTCACATATATTAGGATGACCACTATCAAAAAAATAGAAAATAGGAAATATTGGTGAGAATATGGAGAAATTGGAATTCCTGTGTAATGTGAGTGGAAATAAAAAATGATGCAGTTGCTATGGAAAACTGTAAGATGGCCCCTCAGAAAAATAAAAAATAGAGTTACCATATGGTCCAGAAATTTTACTACTGAGTATCTATATCTAAAAGCACTGAAAGCAAGATCTTGAAGAGATATTTGCATACCCACATTTATTACATTATTCACAATAATCAAGAGGTAGAAACAACCCATATGTCCTTATAGACAGATGAGTGGATAAAGAAAATGTTGTGTACATATACAATGGAATGTTACTCAGTCTTAAAAATGAAATCTGTCACATGCCACAGCAAGGACTAACTATGAAAGCATTAAGAGAAATAATAAGTTACAAAAGACAAGTACTTTATTATTTCATTTATATGAGGTATCTAAGGTAGTCAAACTCATAAGCACAGAAAGTAGAATGGTGGTTGTTAAGGGGTGGAGTGAGAGAAGAATGGGAAATACATATGCTCTCTCTCTCTCTCTCTCTCTCTCTCTCTCCACCCCTACCCCCCCTACACACACACACACTGCAAGTTGTTTTTCTAACTTGCTGGTCTTGCCTCCTATTGTATATGAGACTCAGGGACCCCAACTGAATAAATGAATTCCTGCTGTTGAGTACCCTAAAATGTTCTGCATGGAATTCTCCATGTGAAAAGCAGCTAATATAAAAACATTTCAGACGTGTAATTCTGGATAACAATTGAAACCATTAAGCATATATACATAAATTTTTAATGTAATAATTCTATCGTGCAAATTAATTTGAGGTGTATCTTTTAGAGTAAGTATTCTAGAGACCACAACTCCAAGTGCACTGGAAAGCAAGGAAATACAGCTTCTTCATACCCAGTGTTTAAAAGAAGTCCCGGGGCGCCTGGGTGGCTCAGTCGGTTAGACGTCCGACTTCAGCTCGGGTCACGATCTCGCGGTCCGTGAGTTCGAGCCCCGCGTCGGGCTCTGGGCTGATGGCTCAGAGCCTGGAGCCTGTTTCCGATTCTGTGTCTCCCTCTCTCTCTGCCCCTCCCCTGTTCATGCTCTGTCCCTCTCTCAAAAATAAATAAACGTTAAAAAAATAAATAAAATTAAAAAAAATAAAAGAAGAAGTCCCTCGAAAAATTCTCAAGTCTGACATTAAAAAAAAAAAATGCACAAAAACGGTACACAACTCATTTTACTACACAGGAAGGAGCTTTTTCTTAACATCTGGCCTGTTTCTGAGAAACTAAGAGCCTGTTCCTGCTTTCATTTTCAACCGACATGTGTTCAGTAAAAATAGGTTCAAGTTGTCTTTAACTGAGACAAGAAATTCCTTACTAATAAGAAAAAGTAGAGAAGAACCAGACTTTTAATTTATAAAAGAACTAATCAGACTGTCATATTTAGCGCGGATATGGGAGAGACATACATCACCAGAGTCTTCTAGTCCACTTTTGCAGGTACAGAGCCATGAATGAACTTAATTTGACCTTCCCCTTTTAATACACTGACTTATCATTCAAGGAAATCTCAACTGTCAGTCTTGTGGCCCAGTGAACTGCCATTTAAAAAACATCTTTAAATTCCAGTTAGTTAACATATGGTATAATATTAGTTTCACGTGTACAAATAAAAAATTAAAATAAAGAATTCCAGATATATAAAAACTGAGAATTTTTTTTTACATGTTTATTTATTTTGGAGTGGGGAGGGTCAGAGACAGAGAGGGAGACAGAGGATCTGAAGCAGGCTCTATGCTGATAGTAGAAAGCCCGATACAAGGCTCAAACCCACAAAATATGAGATCATGACCTAAGCTGAAGTTGGATGCTTAACTGACTGAGCCACCCAGGTACCCCAAAACAGAATTTTTTGCTAGCAGACCCATCTCATGAGAAATAGTAAAAGAAATTCTTCAGACTGAAAGTGAACCCAGATAATAAATGCATGCATATAAAAAGAGAAAGAAAACTAGTAAATTATGTAATTATAAGACAGTATAAATACATATTTGTTTCCTTATCTTAACTGATTTTTAAAATAAGTAAATAAATAAATAAAATAAAAAATATCTTTAACCTGTATTAACTGGTCTGTAAAATGCAGATAATAATATCTACCTCATAAGCATGTACTGAGGGTAAATTCAATTTAGTTAGTAATACCTGTAAGGAATTAGCACAATGTCTACCATACAGCAGGCACCAGATGCATTTTACTTATTATAATATGAACTTAAGCTTCAATGCCTCAACAAAGCTTATATACTGTGAGATAACAATGTGATAAAAATAATTATATAAATATGTTCTTTTTCAATAGTAATAAGTTTTTTTTTCACGTTTATTTATTCTGAGAGAGAGAGCATGCAAGAAGGGGAGGGACAGAGAGAGAGGGGGAGACACAGAATCTGATGCAGGCTCCAGGCTCTGAGCTGTCAGCATGGAACCCAACACCGGGCTGGCACTCACAAGCTGTGAGATCATGACTTGAGTCAAAGTCGGATGCTCAATCAACTGAGCCACCCAGGTTCCCCAGTATTAATACAAAATTGTCTATTAAAACAGCACAGTATTTTCTACCTCTCAGCGTAGGTCAGATTTTAAACAGCATGATTCCACCTGTTCAGGGCGATGTCAAAGTACAGGTGCTTTTATATGCACTTGGAGAGTAGGAGAGTGCAAACATTTCCAGAAGCAAATTTTATAGTATGTCTCAAAAGTCTCCAAAAAGAACATAACCTTTAACCAACATGTTCACTTTCCCAATTTGATCCACTTAATCGCGAATACTTACTAAAGGCCTATCATGTGTCATGCACTGTTTTTGAGGGATTCAAAAGTCAAAAAGAAACAGAAATCTCTGCCTTCGTGGAAGTAACATTTTAGTAGGCAATAAAAACATAAACTATCCAGAATATCAGATGACAGTTTCTATGCAGGAAAGTGAAGCAGGAATAGGGGAGAACAAGTGCTGGCAATTTGAAGAAGAGCAATTTTATATAAGGGATCAGAAACAGCACCGATGAAGTGACATTTCAGTAAGGATCGAAAACTGTAAGGGAGAAGGTCATTGGATATCTAGGGAAACAGCATAAGTTGCAGGGGAAACAGCAAGTGCAAAGGCCCTAGGGAAGGAGCATGACCAGCGTGTTTCAGAGAGGCCAGGAGAGGGAAGTTATAGGGAAGAAATCCCAATCCTATAGCCCCTGTAATCTCTTGTGAGAACACGGCTTTTACATTACTAAAGCAAGATGCTAACCACCTGAGATGAGTTCAGGCCTTCTCTGAACTGTCCACTACAGCCAGAGCTGGAACTGGAAGTGAGATTGAGAGGATTCAAGTTAGCGCACCAGAAACATCTAAAATGGTCCACCCCTTGCATCATTCTGATCACTGTGCCCTATATTAAATGCAATCCATCATCGTATCTTCAAATTGGTGAGTAGCTACAATTCTATAAAGGACTTAATACACATGACTTGGTTTATGCCACAGACTTTAACTCCTACAACTTGTCACAGGTCATAGTTGATGTTCATCATCTCCCTCCTCCACCATCCATTCTAGATTTTCCTTGTCATAAACAAAAGCAGGCATCCCACTTAAAAAAAATTTTTTTTAACGTTTATTTATTTTTGAGACAGAGAGAGACAGAGCATGAACAGGGGAGGGTCAGAGAGAGGGAGACACAGAATCTGAAACAGGCTCCAGGCTCTGAGCTGTCAGCACAGAGCCTGACGCGGGGCTCGAACTCACAGACCACGAGATCACAACCTGAGCCGAAGTCGGCCGCTTAACCGACTGAGCCACCCAGGCGCCCCAAGCATCCCACTTTAGCTTTTCAACCGTGTGCCTAAAATACTCCTTCTACAAAACCAGACTAACCCAAAGAGAAAATATAACTGGAAAGACACTTAAAGGTTTGATAACTTCAGGTACTAGAAGGTCAGCATATCATCTGATGAAAAAGGTAATGAGCTCCTATGGGGACAGCACATTCTACTTATTAATGTTTATAAAAAGTGCACGCAGCCCTAAGCATGCCTGGCTGGCTCAGTTAGCCACGCATGTGACTTTTGGTCTCAGGGTTGTGAGTGTGAGCCCCATATTGGGTGAAAAATTACTTAAAAATAAAATCTTTTTTTAAAAAAGAGTGCATGCAGCCCTTTGTCTTTGTTTTTTGTATGGCTGCATTGGCATATGACAAACTCACAGTAATGTCCACAAATACTGTCCCATGGCAAGTTACAATCACCCAGACCATATTTCACATTGTTGAATAAAGTCACCGATAAGAAGGGGTGCTTGGGTGGCTCAGTCGGTTAAGGGTCCAACTCCAGATGAGGTCATGATCTCATGGTTTGTGAGTTTGAACCCTGCATCGGGCTCTGTGCTGACAGCTCAGAGCCCGGAGCCTGCTTCAGATTCTTTGTCCCTCTCTCTGCTCCTCCCTGCTTGCACTCTGTCTCTTGCTCTCTGTCAAAATAAATAAATAAATAAATAAATAAATAAATAAATAAATAAAAATAAAAACAATTTAAAGGTACAGATAAGTTATTGCAATTGGAAAAAACCCACAACTTTCTCATGGTTTTCTGTAATAACTTAAATACACAATATTGCCAATTGATCAGTATTTGTTGAAATCGTGGAAAACGTATAGTAATGGAGTAACATTTGGACTCTACTTAACACTTGACTTTATGTTTTCCTTATATTTTGACTAATTCATCATAATCTGGGACACAGATATGATATTTTGTTGTTGTTGTTGTTGTTGTTTTTAATTTTAGCATTTTTCCAAGTAGCCATGCAAAAGTGGATTAAGTCTAGCAAATAGTTTGATGATTCCCATGACATTTTCATTATTGGAAGAACATCATTTTTCATCATGATGTTCAGTAGAGCAAACCTCAGTTTAAAATATAATAATCGCAGGGGCACCTGGGTGGTTCAGTCAGGTAAGCATCCGACTTCAGCTCAGGTCATGATCTTGTGGTCCATGAGTTTTAGCCCTGCATCTGGCTCTGGGCTGACAGCTCAGCGCCTGAAGCCTGTTTTGGATCCTGTGTCTCCCTTTCTCTCTGTGCCCCTCCCCCAGTGGTGCTCTCTCTCTGCCTCTCAAAAATGAATAAACGTTAAAAAAATTTCTTTAAGCATGTTATAATTGCAGTGTTCCTGGTTGACTCAGTCGATTGAGTGTCTGACTCTTGATTTCAGCTCAGGTCATGATCACAGGGTCATGGGATCAAGCCCCATGTCAGGCTTCATGCTGAACATGGAGGCTGTTAGGATTCTCTCTCTCCCTCTGCCCCTGTCCCCTACTGACGCTGTATCTCCCACTCTCTCTCTAAAATAAAAAAAATTGAGTGCCCAGGTGGCTCATTTGGTTAAGCATCCAACTCTTGATTTTGGCTCAGGTCATGATCTCATGGTTTGTGAGTTCAAGCCTTGCATCTGATCTGAGCTCCCAGTGTGGTGCCTGGTTGGAATTCTTTCTCTCTTCTCGCTTTGCCCCTCCCCTGCTCTCTCTCTCTCTCTCTCTCTCTCTCGCTCTCTCTGTTTCTCAAAATAAATAAATAAATAAGTAAACATTTTTTAAAATAAATAAATTAAATTAAATTAAAAATTTTTAATGTAATAATTGCAGCAATCCCTTCAAAATAATGGTCAAGTTTCTTCAAGACATTAGTAAATACTTTTATATTTTATTTACATTGAATTCAAGTAAATTCAAGGTTTTTTATGCTCTGTGGAGTCTTCAACAAATTTTGAAGATTCTTTTTTTTCACTCACTTTGAAAACTACATGTCATATGTAACATCTGTACTGTTGTAAACATTTCACTAACTGAACAATATATACAAACTTTTAGTTCTGGAATAGACTAGCTAGGATCTCATAATAGTTTGAACAACTCTTACAATTTGAATATTGTTTATTAGGTCAGAGACAAATGCAGGCCTGAGTAGTCCCAACAGAATGACTCCAATCCCTCACCGTAAAAGCTTAAAGAATGGCACCAAAGGATATCACAAGTCTTGATTCAAACTTCCATCATTTCATGATAAAGTGGATAGACACATGGAAAAGACATTAACTACTCATTTGGACACCTGAATGGCTCAGTCAGTTAAGCATCCAACTCTTGGTTTCATCTCAGGTCATGATCTCACAGTTCATGGGTTTGAGCCCTGTGGGTTCAGGCTCTGCACTGACAGCTTGGAGCCTGCTTGAGGTTCTCTCTCCCTTCTCTCTCTCTCTCTCTGCCCCTACCCCGCTTGCACTCTCTCTCTAAATAAATAAACTTAAAAAATTTTTTTAAGTTTACATATTCAAATTGCCAAAAGTGTGGGGTTTCTTGCATAGTTGGGGTCATTTTATACTTAGTCACATAATATCCATTGAACTTCTACTCTATGCCAAGTCCTATTGTAAGTGCTGTGAATACATTAGTTAACTGCTTTTATGAATTTGAATTTCAGGTATCATAAGGGGGAAAAATCAAGGTGATGTGAAGGAGATTTGCAAAGGATTCACAGGAGACCAACAGAATAAAAAGGGATCTTGCCAAGATCAAGGGTAAGAAAGTTTCAGATCTGTAAAGTTGTGCCTCAAGGATCAAGGCAGGAAGGAACTGGGTGTGTCCCAGCAACAGAAAGTCCAAGCTAACTCATTTTTCAAAGCAAATTTCAAAAAGGAAAAAGAAAAGAGAGTATTCAGTTCTATTTGTTAAGTTTCTCACACTGGCTTCTGGGTATAGAGATCTGGGATCAGCAGAAAACCTAATCAATCTCTCCCTTTCTCCTCATTTCCCTATTCCTTCCTTTCAGAAGCAATGTGAAAGAGGAGAAAAAGCAGAGAATTTAAAGGTAAAATGAGTTTAGGGGCACCAGGGTGGCTCAGTCAGTTGAGCATCCAACTCTTGATTTCAGCTCAGGTCATGATCCCAGATTGTGAGACCAAGCCCCATCTTGGCCTCCATGCTGAGCATACAGCCTGCTTAGGATTCTCTTTTTCTCTTTCTCTCTCCCTCTGCCCCTCTCCCAGCTTGAATTCTCTAAAACAAAACAAAACAAAAGGTAAAAAGAGCTTAAAATTTGATTCCCACCCCTGTGACTTGCTCAATGAATATGGACCGGCATACTTACCCTCCCTCAAGCCTCCTTGTTTTCACTGTAAGATGAAGACATTGTTGCTTATTTTGCATTATTGTAATCAAAAATGAATTAGACTTGAAACACACATAGTTCTTTGCAAACAATCAAGAAATAAACCCATTACTTCTTTTGCTATTCACTCAGAAAGCCTAGAAAGGCAGTGTAGTGAAGTAGCTTCACAAGAGTGTTTGGGATCAAGAATGGTTCAGTTCAGATTACTTATATATACTACTGTGATTTGGGTTGAGACATTCAACTTTTCTGTTCCTGTTTCTATAAAAACATGGGGAAATGTTTAGCATATGATATGTTATAAAACCCACATAAAGCAGTCAGCATAGAGCCTCAAACATGTGTGCAATTCTTGGAGCCCCTTCCTGACTGTGCACTGGGTATTAGTGCCAGGTGCTGGGTGTTTGTGACTGTGTGTGTGGCATATTCTTCTCCTCACTTGCTGTATGTATAAAGCCAGGTCCGCTGTATGTTCATCACGTGAGGAAATTAGACCTAAAAATTCACATGATGCTTCCTCACTCTAGGTTTCTCAACCTGAACCCCAACTCTGAGCTCCATTTCATTGTATTTGCATATCTGATAGACATTCTTTAAAATCAGCGAGCGTTCTCTGAAATCTCTTTCAAAAAAATGTGAAGGTTCTGGTTGAGAAATTGTGTTAAACCCATATACCCTCCCACTAGCACAGCCTCCAGAAATTCCTTTTATGGTCTTTGAATAATTGTTTTGTGTCCCAATGCTTTCAGTTTCAGATAAAGTCTGTTACAGTGGTTGCTTTGCTTCTAGTTTGTCTTTAAAGGAAATCTGGAAAGTCCAATGACATTACACAAGTAAAATAAAAGATCCATGATCCAGTGAGAGAGGGAGAAGTAACAGAAACCGCTCCACCTAACTGAAGAGGAAAAAATAAAAGGTAAGAACTCCACTTCATTATCAAAGCAGCTTTTTCTTCAGCTTTAAAGGAGCTCTGTTCCAGGAAATGGGGCTCATGACAAGGTTGGGGCAGGGATGGGAAAGGATTTTATAAAGGTCAGTTTTCTTAAAAAGTGACCAGCCTAAGGGCACCTGGGTGCCTCAGTTGGTTGAACATCCGACTTCAGCTCAGGTCATGATCTCACAATTCATTAGTTTCAGCCCCACATCGGGCTCTCTGCTGTCAGCACAGAGCCTGCTTTGGATCCTCTGTCCCCCTCTGTCTCTGTCCCTCCCCCTGCACTCTCTCTCAAAAATAAATACACATTAAAAAAAAAAGTGATCAGCATCAAGACGGGCTGCAGTTGAGCCTGCTGTGGGATACTAGGTCGGATAATGAAATACTGGGGTCATCAAATGGTAGCATGTTCCTACCTGTTACTACTGTGCTTGTGTGAAATTAGGCACCAGCAGACATGGGGATAAATGAAGTTTGAAGTGCATTAGGATTGTCTTTCTTTTTGCTGACTTTGTCTGTGTTGACTGGGGACACAGTTAAATTCCCATTATCTTTGATAGAACTTGCTCAGTACAGATCCGACTGCAGCTAAGAAACTGAAAGGCTGCAAATATGTTATATTCATGAGAAGGAAAGAATAGTAAATGAGGTGTGGTGTGGTGAACAGCCACGCGACACTGATTTTTTTAATGTTTATTTATTTTGAGAGAGAGAGAGAGAGAGAGTGCATGAACAGGGAAGGGGCAGGGAGAAGGAGAGAGAGAATCCCAAGTAGGCTCTGAGATGCCAGTGAAGAGCCCAACACAGTGCGCAAACTCACGAAACCATGAGATCGTGAGCTGAGCCAAGATAGAGTCTTGAGCCACTGAGGTATCCCCACCTGATACTGTTAAAGACAGAGAAAGAAAAATCTGAAACCCAGAGCTAAAGGTGAAGATTTATGAAAACATCATTCTTTTTAATCACACACTTGAACTTTGACTCAAAGTGTATTTCTTCCTTCAGAAATAGTCCAGGTTCAGTAGATCCAATTACTTAGTGCCAACTTACTCCTTACCCCTTACAAGTAGAATCTGGAGCCCATTTGACTAGAAAGCTTCCTTTTTAAAGAATCTACCGTGATGCATCACTAAGGGCTACATCTTTGTTTGCCTTGACCTCTCTGTGCTCTCAATCAGTTCCAATCTTGCCTTCTGGAAACTCCTGCCCTGAATTCCTTGGCTTGGCACGAGCTTTATTTATCTTGCCTGACGACTCTCTCTCCTTTCCAGTTTCACTTTCCCTTCATCTCTCATCCCTCTTCCCCACCGTCTATTCTCCTCTTCCTGCTTCTCCTTCTCTACAAAATGGAAGAGCAGAACAAAACAGAAAACCTAGAAATGTATGCTGAAAATACAAATATTTTCCTTGAACAACTTGCCCTTTACCTCTCCTGATCTGCCTCCTCATTTTTTTTTTTTTTTTAGTTTCAGGTGTACAGTATAATGATTCAACAATTCTATACATTACTCAGTGCTCATCACAATAAGTACACTCTTAATCCCCTCACCTGTTTCACCCCAAACCCTACCCACCTTGCCTCCAGCAGCTTCCAATTTCTTTTCTATATTTAAGAGTCTGGGTGCTGTTTTTTTGCATTTTTTCCCCTCTTTTTTGCTTTGTTTGCTTTGTTTCTTAAATTAATTTCATATATGAGTGAAATCATATGGTATTTGTCTTTCTCTAACTGACTTATTTCAGTTAGGATTATACCCTCTATATCCACCCATGTTGTTGAAAATAGCAAGATCTCATTCTTTTTTATGGCTGAGTAGTATTACATTGTGTATATACACCATTTCCTCTTTATCCATTCATCTATAGATGGACGTTTGGATTGCTTCCATAGTTTGGCTATTGTAAATAATGATGCAGTAAACAAAAGGATGCATATATCCTTTCAAATTACTGTTTTTGTTTTATTTGGGTAAATACCCAGTAGTGCAATTACTGGATCACATGGTAGTTCTATTTTTGAGGAACCTCCATACTGTTTTCCAGAGTGACTGTACCAGTTTGTATTCCACCCCCCAGCAGTTCGCCAGAATCCTTTTCTCCACATCCTCGGTAACTTTCTTGAGTTTTTTATTTTGGACATTCTGATAGGTATAAGATGATACTCATTGTGATTTTGATTTGCATGTCTCTGATGAGTAGTAATGTCAAGCATCTTTTAATGTGTCTATTGACCATCTGTATGTCTTCTTTGGAAAAATGTCTATTCACGTCTTCTGCCCATTTTTAATTTTGGATTATTGGTTTTTGGGTGTTGAGTTGTATAAGTTCTTTATAGATTTTGGATATTAACCCCTTATCAAATATATCATTTGCAAATATCTTCTCCAATTCAGTAGATTGTCTTTTTGTTTTGTTGATGGTTTCCTTTTCTGTGCAAAAGCTTCTTATTTTAATGGAGTCTCAATAGTTTATCTTTGCTTATGTTTCACTTGCCTCAGGAGACATATCTAGAAATCTGTTTCTATAGCTGATGTCAAAGAAATTACTGCCTGTGTTTACTCCTAGGAATTTTGTGGTTTCATGTCTCATATTAAAGTCTTTAATCCATTTTGAGTTTATTTTTGTATATGGCTAAGAAAATGGTCCAATTTCATTATTTTGCATAGAGCTGTCCAGTTTTCCAACACCATTTGTTGAAGAGACTGTCTTTTTCCTATTATTGTATATTCTTACTTCCTTTATTGTAGGTCATTTGACCATAAAAGCATGAATTTATTTCTGGACTCTCTATTCTATACTATTGATCTATGTGTCTCTTTTTGTGCCAGTACCATACTGTTTTGATTACTACAGCTTTTTTGTATATCTTGAATTCTGAGATTGTGATACCTCCAGTTTTGTTCTTCTTTTTCAAAATTGTTTTGGCTATTTGTAGTTCCATACAAATTTTAGGATTGTTTGTTCTACTTCTATGAAAAAGGCTATTGGTGTTTTGATAGAAATTGCACTGGGGTGCCTGGAAGTCTCAGTCAGTTGAGCGACTGACCAGCTCAGGTCATGATCTCATGGTCTGTGAGTTCAAACCCCAAGTCGGGCTCTGTGCTGACAGCTCGGTGCCTGGAGCCTGCTTCATATTCTGTGTCTCCCTCTCTCTCTGCACTTCCCCTGCTCTCACTCTATCTCTCTCTCAAAAATAAATATTTAAAAAATAAAAAATAAAAAAATTGCATTAACTCTGTAGATTTCTTTAGGTAGTATGGACATTTTAACACTACTCATTCTCCCAATCAGTGAGCACAAAGTATCTTTCCATTTGTTTGTCTCACTAAGATCCTCCACTCTTTTCTCGAGTCCAGTAAATATCTTTATGATCATTACTTTGAATTCTCTGTCAGGCATATTTCTTATCTCCATTTCATTTAGCTCTTGTACTGTGATTTTTGTCTTGTTCTTTCATCTGGAACATATTCCTCTGTTTCTTCATTTTGTATAACATTCTGCACTTGTTTCTGTGTGTTAGGAAAGTTAGCTATGTCTCCTGATCTTGAAAATAGTGGCCTTATGAAGAAGAGGTTTTATAGTGTCCTCTAGTGCAATGTCCCCCCTTCACCAGAACATGGCACTTTCAGGGGTGTCTCGTATGTGTGTTGTGTTAGTTTATTTTTGTGGCTGAGCCATGTTTGCCTTCAGTGAATTGTCTGAAATGGCCCTCTTTCCCTATTATGAGCAGGGTTTGGTCTCTGTGCTCTTACAGGGCCAGTCTGGGGCAGCCTTGGGCTTGTAGCTAGGTCAAACCAGATGCCTGCTCTCAACCCATTTGCCAGAACTGTGGTCACACTGAACTGCATGGTGCTCTTCCTGCATTGTTCCCTTAGATGCTTTCATTGGTGGACAAAGCCTACAGTTAGACCCCAGTCTGATCCCAGTCTGTCTTTCAGGGTTGCAGGTAACCCAAACTACAGGGCTCTTCCTTTGTGCTGCCCCTTGTGAGGTTGGTTGGTAGAGCTAGCAGTCTGATCGGATGTCTGCCCCAGCCCACCATTGAGCCTGCAGTTAAATTGGTGTGTGTGCTTTTCTTCCCCCTCCCAGTCAATGTGGAGTGGTGCTGGCCACTGTTGGTGCTGCTTGAAGGACGAGACCTGGCCAGAGCATTTTGAAGGAACTTCTCTTGAGTGGGGTGTGTTGGATGGAGGGGATCTGCAGGAGAACAGGGCACATGGTGTTAGCAAACTAGATGATGTGTGGTCGTGCTAGTTCCCACAAGTGTCCATGTAGCTAATCTGGGGTTAGGAGAGAGAAATGGCACCTACCAGTTATTTAGTTCTTGGAGAAGTCTCCTAAAGATCCTTGCCCCTACTGCACACATTCTTTTTTTTTTTTTTTTTTTAAATGCAAACTCATAAACATTCACTTTATTGTTACTGATGCTTAAGTGTGAATTTATTTGTGATCTCAGACCTTGGATCAACGTAGGTAGCAGGGTCATCCCAGAACAATGTTATCAAACTAGAAAACTTGTCGATGGCATGTAAATGAATTTTCCAGAATCCCAGAGAGCTAGGGGCAGGGATATTGCTGGAGACAGCTAATCCTTTCTGTCTTCCAATTGACAACGTAACTCTAATGCTGAGGTTTGCTCAAGAACCAGTAGTAACTAATGCTTCTAAAACATTCCCATGAGCAAAAGTACATAGAAGTTCTTCAACAGGTCACCTACTGCACACATTCTGAGATTAGTAAATAAATCTCCTCATACACCCGAGGTGCCTCTCAAATTACTGCTTCTATGCTGTATCTCAGTGGGATTGTTTGTTCTGCTGGATCTATAGGGGTAGGGACTCCGTTTTCTATTACCCTCCATGCTCTCTAATATTTTTCTTAAGATGTTAAGCCCTACTGATGGTAAAAACCTGAAAGTTTAAGCCCTCTGATTTTCAAAGCCAAATGTAATGGGGACTTTAATTCCCCACTACATGTGCAGGTACCCCATGTCTCAAGTGCCCAGTGTGGGGTCTGCTCCTCTCCCTTCTCTGTACTTAGGGTATCCACAAGCAGTTAGTCTTGCAGATTAGCTTAGTTTCCAACCAGACTTCACCTTTGCTACTGTTTTTGATGTGGCCTCCTCTCTACGATTAACTGTAGACAGTCTGTTCTGCCAGTCTTTGGTTCATTTTCTGGGTTAATTACACTGGTGTGGCTGTTATTTAGGTGGGACAAGGTGAGCTTAGGATCCTCCTACTCTGCCATCTTCCCAGGGTCCTCTGACTCCTGACCTTTTAATCCTTATTTCATAGTCTTTTGTTTCCTTATCACATATATATAAACATGATTTTTAGCCATGGTAAGTATTTCCAGTAGTGCACTTGTACCCCCATGTAGCTGGAGGCTAACTTACTGTGAAGTTAATGAAGTTTAAAGGCCCCTTGCTTATAAAAGCCCATGCCAAGGCTTTCGAAGGGTCCCTGGTCATGTGTTCCAGATGGTCATATGTTTTTATAAAATTTGCAAAAGTAAGTTATATTGGTTTCACTTTTGGAATGGCAATTTGAGAAGTTCTGTGGACCCTCATTCTAGCAAAACAAGCATATCTATCAGGGGAGAAACACATTTAAAATCTATGGGAACTGTTCAAAGGGCATGCATGAAATAATGTACAAAAGTATTCATAGTAAGAATTAATGAATAAATAAATCAACATTGAATTTTTACATATAACCGGAATGTAAAATAAATACCTCTAAATTCTATTCTATTTTCCATTTAACATTTACTCTAAATTTTTTTAAGTTTTTCTATTATATTGAGAGAGAGCATGCACACATGCATATGTGCATGTGAGCAGGGGAGAGGCAGAGAGAGAAAGGAAGAGAGAGAATGCCAAGCAGGCTCTGTGCTATAAGCGTGGCCCAATGCAGGGCTCAATCCCACAAACTGTGAGATCATTACCTGAGCCAAAATCAAAGATGTGGATTCTTAACCAACTAAGCCACACAAGCACCCCTGCTTTACTCTAAATTTTAAATTTTTTAAAACATTTATTCATTTTTGAGAGACAGAGAGAGATGGAATGTGAATCAGGGAGGCGCAGAGAGAGGAGACACAAAATCTGAAGCAGGCTCCAGGCTCTGAACTGTCAGCACAGAGCCCGATGCGGGGCTCGAAATCACGGACCACAAGATCATGACCTGAGCTGAAGTCGGACGCTTAGCCGACTGAACCACCCAGGCACCCCTCTAAATTTTTTAATGAGAATACAAAAGGAAAGTTTTCCATGGTGAATTTAATGACCGATTTTGTTCATGAGAGTGTCTGAACATTCATAAGATATGGTCATACCAATATTTTTTCAATGGACTACTTTGATAATACTTCTGTAACTTTCTAAAATGATACAGATCTTACCCTCATCTATCTCAATGTTGACACAAAACTTATGTCCATGTTGTGGAAACTGAGGACTCCAGCTTCTGAATGTAAAATAACCTGGTGAGGTTCTTGATCTAATTGGACTGGAAATTTTATTTCATCCCATCTCTTCCCTTGCAGACCAGGGAACACTCTGAACATGGCCTCAGAGATCCACATGCCGGCCCCAGTGTGCCTCATTGAGAACACTGAAGGGCAACTGGTGGCTAATCAGGAAGCTTTGGAGATCCTGTCAGGCACCAAGAATCCTCTCGTGGTGGTGGCTATTGTGGGCCTCTACCGCACAGGCAAATCCTACCTGATGAACAAGCTGGCTGGGAAGAACAAAGGTGAGTGGCATCAAAAAGCTCCTCGGAGTCCCTTCTGTCCACTGACACTGCCTGTATTGAACGTGGTGATGCAAGGACAGAAAGTTAGAGAACGTGGAGGAATATTGAAAGTTATCTTTTAATCCACGATTATGCTCTTATCTTCACTATAATCTGAAAGAGTCAGTTCATCACTCTTCCCACTTTGCCTTAGTTTCCTCTTTTAAAAGCATAAATTGTTCCTTTCCTAGAAAGACTAGTGCAGTAATAAAAATAATTAATGTACATAATAAGACATTTACTAAAATGTTCATGTAGCAAAAGCAAGTTTCCACTGGTTATTAAGATGCAAAGAATGTTTAAGTCTGTATTGGCTTTTTTTTTCATTGTTGTAAAATATATATAACATAAAACTTACCATTGGAATCATTTTTAAGTGTACGTATAGTTCTATGGCATTAAGTAAATTCACACTGTTATGCAGCCATCACCATCATGCATCTCCCTAATTTTTTCATCTTCTTCAACAGAAACTCTGTACCCATTAAACAATAACTCCCCAGCCCTTGGCAACCACCATTCTACATACTATCTCTATGAATTGGACTGTTCTAGGAATCTCGTTTGAGAGGAATCAGACATTATTTGTCCTTTGTGATTTGCTTAATGTGATTTGGCACAATGTCTTCGGTGTTGTACCCTGTGTCAGAATTCTCTCCCTTTTTAAGGCTGACTAACTAATATGTGCATACTGATTTGTTTATCCCTTCATCTATTGAAGGACTCTTGGGTTGCCTCCACCTTTTGGCTATTATGGATAATGTTGCTAAAAACACGAGGGTACAAATATCTGTTCAAATCCCTACTTTCATTTTGTGAGGGTTATATATCTCCAAATCATAGGGTAATTCTATTTTAATTTTTTTTTAAGAAGCCATCATATTGTTTTCCACAGCAAGTGTACCATTTTACATTCTCACCAGAAATACACAAGGTTTCTAATATCCCCACATCCTCCCCAACACTTCCTATTTTCTGGGTTTTTGATAGTGGCCATCCCAATGAGTGTGAAGTAGTATCTCATTGTGGTTTTAATTTGTTTTTTCCCTAATGACTAATGATGATGAGCATCTTTTCATTTGATTATTGGTCGTTTGTATATTTGCTTTGGAGAAATTTCTATTCAAGTCCTTTGCTCTTGTTTTAATCAGGTTGTTTTTTTTGTGCGTTGCATTGTAGGATTTCTAGTTCCATCTGCTATTAAAACACCACCTTCTCTTATCCCCACTCTCCCTCACAGGCTTCTCTCTGGGCTCCACGGTGCAGTCTCACACCAAAGGAATCTGGATGTGGTGTGTGCCTCATCCCAAGAAGCCAGACCACACCCTAGTTCTTCTTGACACGGAGGGCCTGGGAGATGTAGAGAAGGTAAGGATTGAGGATTCAGTTTTGAAATAAGACCCTCATCCCTGAATATTCTCTACACAATTTAATTTTTCTTTAAATAAGAACTTACACTTAACCATAATATGCTTTTGTTTTTGTTTTTGTTTTATTTCTGTTTATGTGCCCTCCGACCAAGTTTAGCAACCAGGGATCAGGAAAATGTTTATAAGGCAGAATTCTAGAAGAAGATCATAGTGGTCAGTAGTAATTAGTAATATTCCAATGATTAACAATAGGCTGTGTGTGGGCCACCTGTGTGGCTCAGCCCGTTAGGTGTCCAACTTCGCCTCAGGTCATGATCTCAGGGTTCGTGAGTTCGAGCCCTGCGTTGGGCTCTGTGCTGACAGCTCAGAGCCTGGAGCTTGCTTCAGATTCTGGGTCTCCTTCTTTCTCTGCCCCGCCCCCACTTGTACTCTGTCTTTCTCTTTCTCAAAAATAATAAATAAACATTAAAACTATTTTTTAAAAAAGATTGTATGCTAAACCAGTTAACCCAGAAGCTTAAAGGTAGAACAAATAAAATCAATGTCACGAGTTGAATCCTGCAGAGAATTTTAGTTAAAATTTTAGGTTCTGAAGTTCTATACCCTTGTGTTTAAATGTAAACCCTGTCACTAACTCAGTGGCCTTAGCAAATTATTTGACCTCTTTTAACCTCAGCTTTCTGAATTTGTAAAACAGATGTAGTAGATCTTTATTTGACTCATAGTGTTGTTTTGGATAAGATAAGTAATGGAAAATGTTAGGTGCCTAATAATTGCTCAGTAAAATAGCTACAGGTATTATTACTCTCACATAAGTCAATTTTGCTGTAAAAAGGAAGAGAAAATTCTAAATTTATTATTTTTTTAAATGTTTATTTATTTTTGAGAGAGACAGTGAGACAGAGTGCAAACAGCGGAGGGGGAGAGAGAGAGGGAGACACAGAATCTGAAGCAAGCTGCAGGCTCTGAGCTGTCAGCACAAGCCTGACGCAGGGCTTGAATTCACGAGCCGCGACATCATGACCTGAACTGAAGTCAGATACTCAACTGACTGAGCCACGCAGGCGCCCTGAAAATTCTAAATTTAAATTATATTTAAAGCCTTAGAAAGCCTACCAACCTTTACTATTGGTTTTGTAATTATCTGCCAATAATCATAAGAAGACCTAGTGAGAATCAGTGTAAATTAAAAATACTAATCATAAAATGATCCAAAATCCAAATCCCACTAATATTTTCATTTGAATTTGGTTTTCTCATATAGGTCATTAATCTTAAAAAGCAAAAAAAAAAAACCAAAAACCTCTAGTTAAATAAGCATCTTTTTAGTGCTGCTGATCTAGAAAGTCAGGATCTAGATATCAGGAGAGTGAAACCTAACAGGCTTGCACATGTTCTGATTCACAGGGTGACAACCAGAACGATTCCTGGATCTTTGCCTTAGCAATACTCCTGAGCAGCACCTTTGTGTACAATAGCATGGGAACCATCAACCAGCAGGCCATGGACCAACTGCAGTATCCTTTTTGTAGTTCAAAATAGCCTCAAAGTAAGAGGGAAGAATTGTATTTAAAAACCAGCTGCTTGGTTGTGAATCCTGGTGAATCAAGCACAAAAAGAGAAAACATGAAAAATAATTCAAGGGCAGGGGAAAGATTCTATGTACCCACTAGAAAATTGATGCTTGGGTTAAAAACAAAGGTGAAGTGAAGGTTTTAATATGTGGAACCAATATGGGATGGGGACACTATTCTTTGATGCCAGTTTTCCTTAGTTTGCTACTCAGCTATGTGACAGAGCTGTCAGATCGGATCAGGGCGAAATCCTCCCCTAATTCCAATGGGATTGAAGATTCAGCAGACTTTGTGAGCTTCTTTCCAGATTTTGTGTGGACGCTGAGGGATTTCTCCTTAGAACTGGAAGCAGACGGACTACCCATCACAGCTGATGAGTACCTGGAGAATTCACTCAAGCTTAAACAAGGTAAAAGGGACTTAGAAATAAATGGAGATAATAAAACATAAAAAACTATTATTTTGTCCGTGTTCCATTTACAGTTTTCTTACATTTATAGTTTTCTATTTCTTCTTAGCTGGCCATCAGTAAGAATTAATGCTTGTTTAATACATGAATTAATAGATTTGATTTTAAATTATATTCTCCTCTCTTCTAAGAATAGTTTCTTTCTCTTTTATTTTTCCCTGTGCTATTATCAGATTGATTTTATCTCCCTGAATAGGGCTTGTGATTAGCCAAAGAATATGGAGAAGAATAGGCATTGTCTGGAAGAAAATAGGTAAAAGCATGAATAGTGCTCTAGTTCAGGGGTTGGCAAATTATGGCTCACAGGCAAATGATGGCCAACCCAGACCACCAGCTGTCTTTGTAGATAAGGTTTTATTGGAATAATGCTATGCCCACTCATTTATAGATTGTCTATGGCTGCTTTCTTGCTGCAATAGCAGAATTGAGTACTTGGAGAAGAGACCACCTGGTTTGCAAAACCTAAAATATTTACTGTTTGGTCCTTTACAGAAAAAGTTTGCAAGCCTTTTTTATCTTCCTGCAGGTACCACTCAAAGTGATCAAAATTTTAATCTGCCCCGACTCTGTATCCGGAAGTTCTTTCCGAAGAAGAAATGCTTTATCTTTGATCGACCCACTCATCGGAAGAAGCTAGGCCAGCTTGAGACACTGCATGATAATGACCTGGATCCTGAATTTGTGCAACAAGCTTCAGCCTTCTGTTCCTACATCTTTAAGAATTCCAAAACTAAAACTCTCTCAGGAGACATCAAAGTCAATGGACCTCGTGAGTCCTCTTCCCAGTCTTTTTCTTCCATTGTTAAGACTAAAGGAGAGTAGAATTACATCCACCTAGTTTCAGCTTTAAAAAATGTGAATCTAGGGGCGCCTGGGTGGCTCAGTTGGTTAAGCGGCCGACTTCGGCTCAGGTCATGATCTCGCAGTCTGTGAGTTCAAGCCCCACGTCAGGCTCTGTGCTGACAGCTCAGAGCCTGGAGCCTGTTTCAGATTCTGTGTCTCCCTCTCTCTGACCCTCCCCTGTTCATGCTCTGTCTCTCTCTGTCTCAAAAATAAATAAACATTAAAAAAAATGTGAATCTACTGCTATTTCCATGTTAAGTTCTTGATGACATCAACATTTCTAATAGATTTTACTAGTCAAATTTCTTGGGTGAGAAAAGATAGGAAAGGCTAAAGAAATCAAGTTCTATTTCTTAAAATTGACCTATTTATTAGGACCTGCATTGTCCAATATGGTAGCCACTTACACAAGTGTAGCTATCTAAATTTAAGTGTGAGCTAATTAAAATTACAGAAAATTTAAAATTCTGGGATGCTTGGGTAGCTCAGTGGGTTAAACGTCTGACTTTGGCTCGGGTCATGATCTCACAGTTCATGGGTTCAAGCTCCGGGCTCTGTGCTGACAACTCAGAGCCTGGAGACTGCTTTGGATTCTGTGTCTCCCTGTCTCTCTGCCCCTCCCCGACTTGTGCTCTGTCTCTCTCTCTCTCTCCCTCAAAATTAAATAAACATTTAAAAAAAATTTTTTTTAAAAACTTAAAATTCCAATTACACAGATTTATTTATTTGTTTGTTTATTTATATCTTAATATGAAATTTATTGTCAAATTGGTTTCCATACAACACCCAATGCTCATCCCACCAGTGCCCTCCTCAATGCCCACCACCCACTTTCCCCTCCCTGCCACCCCCATCAACCCTCAGTTTATCCTGTTTTTAAGAGTCTCTTGTGGTTATATATTTCAAAAGCCTATACCTACATGTGGCTAATAGCTGGATGACATAGAATATTTCCATCATAACAGAAAGTTGTCTTGGACCATGCTTTGCTAGAATAAACAAAATCGAGTATCCTTTTGATTTTTTCCACAACAATGATCAAATGCTTGCCACAGACCAGGGCTGATGATAGAGATGTAAATTAGAGAGGTATGGTTCCTGTCCTAATGGTGCTTAAGGGTAAAGTGAATGAAAACACTCAGTAAACATAGGCCTATGCTATCTAGAACAGATTCTCAACCTTTGATGTGTAAACATATCACCTGGACATCTTGCCAGAGAGGAGGGTCTAATTCACTTGATCTGGGTCAGAGGCTGAGAATCGACATTTCTAGCAAGGCTCCAGGTGATGTTGAGGACATTGATGCTTTGAGGCAAATGGGTGGTAGTAGACATGATCAGAATCACACAGAATGGAATGTTTCCTCATCCCACCTACAACAAGCAACATTATTTGTTCTCTGTTTGTAGGTCTAGAGAAACTGGTGCAGACCTATGTCGATGCCATCAGCCGTGGAGATCTGCCCTGCATGGAGAATGCAATCCTGGCCTTGGCCCAGATTGAGAATGCAGCCGCAGTGCAAAAGGCCATTGCCCACTATGACCAGCAGATGGGCCAGATGCTGCAGCTGCCCACAGAAACCCTCCAGGAGCTACTGAACCTGCACAGGGCCTGTGAGAAAGAGGCCATTGAACTCTTCATGAGGAATTCCTTCAAAGACAGAGACCATTTATGTCAAAAGGACTTAGCGGTAATTTTTTCTCAAGTTCTTATGGATTAGGGTCTTGGAAAGCAGAGTACTACCGGAAAATGAAATGGGTATTTATTTTGAAAGAGGCAATTCCTACTAGACTTTAAAATGGTGATAACCACTCTTTGTTTTTATCATAAAAAGAAGAACAAATTTTATTACAATGAACTCAAAGGGTTTTTTTCCTATTGTTTTTAATATATGAAATTTATTGTCAAATTGGTTTCCATACAACACCCAGTGCTCATCCCAAAAGATGCCCTCTTCAATACCCATCACCCACCCCCCCTCCCTCCCACCCCCGATCAACCCTCAGTTTGTACTCAGTTTTTAAGAGTCTCTTATGCTTTGGCTCTCTCCCACTCTAACCTCTTTTTTTTTTTTCTCCTTCCCCTCTCCCATGGGTTTCTGTTAAGTTTCTCAGGATCCACATAAGAGTGAAAACATATGGTATCTGTCTTTCTGTGTATGGCTTATTTCACTTAGCATCACACTCTCCAGTTCCATCCACGTTGCTACAAAGGGCCATATTTCGTTCTTTCTCATTGCCACGTAGTACTCCATTGTGTATATAAACCACAATTTCTTTATCCATTCATCAGTTGATGGACATTTAAGCTCTTTCCATAATTCGGCTATTGTTGAGAGTGCTGCTATAAACATTGGGGTACAAGTACCCCTATGCATCAGTACTCCTGTATCCCTTGGGTAAATTCCTAGCAGTGCTACTGCTGGGTCATAGGGTAGGTCTATTTTTAATTTTTTGAGGAACCTCCACACTGTTTTGCAGAGTGGCTGCACCAATTTGCATTCCCACCAACAGTGCAAGAGGGTTCCCGTCTCTCCACATCCTCGCCAACATCTATAGTCTCCTGATGTGTTCATTTTGGCCACTCTGACTGGCGTGAGGTGATATCTGAGTGTGGTTTTGATTTGTATTTCCCTGATGAGGAGCGACGTTGAGCATCTTTTCATGTGCCTGTTGGCCATCCGGATGTCTTCTTTAGAGAAGTGTCTATTCATGTTTTCTGCCCATTTCTGCACTGGATTATTTGTTTTTGGGTGTGGAGTTTGATGAGTTCTTTATAGATTTTGGATTGAACTCAAAGTTTTAAAACATTTTTTTCATGAATAATATTCTTCCTCTTAATTTACCTAAATTCACATAAGTCACAATCAGAGCTTCTAAATCAAATGCCCACTATTACCTGACTGATTTGATATCCTAATCAATCAGGATATTTCCCTGATTATCCATATGCAGGCTTATGTTGAGCCACATTTATTCCATACGCAATCACTGGCCTAATTTGAAAAGCGGAAGTTTATCTCTAAAGGTATAGCAAGAAAGCTAGCAATCTCTGCTCTGAACTTCACCTCTAAGGAGAAAGGGACTTCAGTAAAAGTCAGGAGCAGGAGGAAGGATATGGTCCTGTTGGGGTGCCTGTGACTTTTTCTAGGGTCATAGGCTTATTTCTGAGAAGCCCTTCCAGATATTCTAAGGTCATGCTAACATCTTTTCCCTGTTATTCTTTTTACCTCCTATTTTTACATCAAAGGCCCAGCTGGAAAAAAAGCGAGATGACTTTTGTAAACAGAATGTGCAGGCATCAACAGATCGTTGCTCAGATTTACTTAAGGATATTTTCAGTCCTCTTGAAGAAGCTGTGAAGCAGGGGGTTTATTCTAAACCAGGAGGGTACCGTCTCCTCATCCAGAAAATACAAGAGCTGAAGACAAAATATCTTCAGCAACCTAATAAAGGGATACAGGTAAGCGGGGCGCCTGGGTGGCGCAGTCGGTTAAGCGTCTGACTTCAGCCAGGTCACGATCTCGCGGTCTGTGAGTTCGAGCCCCGCGTCAGGCTCTGGGCTGATGGCTCGGAGCCTGGAGCCTGTTTCCGATTCTGTGTCTCCCTCTCTCTCTGCCCCTCCCCCGTTCATGCTCTGTCTCTCTCTGTCCCAAAAATAAATAAAAAACGTTGAAAAAAAAAAATTTAAAAAAAAAAAAAAAAAGGGATACAGGTAACCAAGATTTATGTTCTGATTCTGGAAAGCTGCTGACATGCCTCCTTGAAAGACTAAAATAACCACGTGTAATTGCACACCTTGTGAGAACAACAGCATTCATACTTTCATTCAGTAAACATGTATAAGGAGCCAATTACACCAGATACGTCCTATGTGCTCATCCAAGAGTGCACTCAATTAATAATTGAGTTATTAATTGGGTTTTCAGATCAACCACAAAGTTGTTATTGCAATTCACTACTGTGGCTGGATCTTTATGCTGCAAGGAACAGAAACCCATTTTCTTAAACAAAAATGGGAATTCATCAGTTTAGGCTTTAAACTGGCTTTAAGGACAACTGGATCCAAGATTTCAAATAATGTCATCATCTGTCTGTCTGTCTGTTACTCCCCTCAACCCTACACTTCCTTCTTTCCTATTCTCCCTCCACCTTTTCTCTGATCTGCTTTCTCCATAATGACTTCTTTTTTCAACAACTCACTCCTTAGGGGGCCAGAGCACCAACACCTCCAAAATTAGAGCCCTCATTCTAAAAAAACAAAGAATGTCTGTTTCCCAGTGTCTATCTCAGTCTCTTATAAAGGATTTTGCTTAGTAGGCTGCCATTATTGGCCAGCTCAGAGCATGTGTCCATGCCTGTGGCAAGGAGTCTTGACCACCAGGCACACTAAGGCCAAGAGGAGCAATTCCTAGAGGAAAAGATGATAGGAAGACAAACAGGAATGAGTGCTTATATCCATTTCCTATTACCAACTCCATGCTCTCTGGGTCCTAAGGCTGAAGAGGTTCTTCAGGAATACTTGAAGTCCAAGGAGTCTGTGACTGATGCGATTCTACAGACAGACCAGACTCTCACAGAAAAGGAAAAGGAGATTGAAGGTGAGGAGCCAGTCAAGAGATTAGATAGCCTCAAGAGTTCTTAAAGCTTAAATAATTTGGCCGGGTAAGCCTGGGATCCTTAAACTAGGGCAAGGTGAACAACAATGCCCCTTACTTGCTGAAGTCATTTCTGAGTAGGGCATATGTAGTCAACAGCAGCAATGACCGGTAAGTGTGCAAGGAAGAAAGGGACAACATGCTTACTCACATACATTTGTCTTCTTTTTCCTCCTCTAAGTGGAACGTGTGAAAGCTGAATCTGCACAGGCTGCAGCAAAAGTACTAGAAGAAATGCAAATAAAGAATCAGCAATTGATGGAACAGAAAGAAAGGAGTCATCAGGAACATGTGAGACAATTAACTGAGAAGATGGAAAGGGATAGAGTCCAGTGGCTGGATGAACAAGAGAGAATTCTAGCTTTCAAACTTCAGGTATTTAATTGTACTACCCTAAGGTTTCTGTTTTCTGTTTTCTCTCCACTCTCCCTCATCATATCTTAGTGTGGCAGTGATAATATGATGCCTACAAGAAGGACCTTGCTTGCCACTTGCCACTTGTACTTTTCAATTTCTGTCTGCCTGCCTGACCTGGCCCCTGCCTCTATCTGGTTATTAAAAGATTTATTTGTGGTTAGGTCACATCCAGTCCTCTATCTGTACATCCTTTCATCCATGGTAGCTGTTCTCTGCTAGGCATTCTGAAAAATCTCTTATATGGATCTCTTGCTTAATACTATACGAAGCAAGAACTGCTGTGTCTCTATTACTTACGAAAAGAAACAGAAGTTCAGAAAGGATTAAGTAACTTTTATAGGGTCACACAACTTGGTAAGATATCTGAACTGTCTTCACCACTTAGTGGAAATGTAATCACAGAGCTAAGACACCCAAGAGAACATATAATGAAACTTAAGGGTAGAGAAAATGTCAAGAAGAAATTTAATACTAAAAAAAATGAATGCGGAAACTAGCTATAAATTAGAGATTTACTTCAGTCCTACACTTTATTCAGTCTCCAATTGTCCCTTTTTAGGAACAGGCTCGTCTACTAAAGGAAGGATTCCAAAATGAGAGCAAACGACTTCACACTGAGATACAAAATATCCAGAAGAGCATGGAAAAACCAAGGAAAACATGTTTCTTAAGCTGAAGACCTAAAGAATAGAGCTCCTGATCATTCTTATCCAAGGCATAACTTAAGTAACCTTTGAATTTGGAAAAATATCATTACACTCGAAAGTAACTGGATTTTGCATTTTTATAACACTAGAAATTTGCAAAGATGTGCAGTACTGTAATTAAAAATCATATCCATCTTCCAAAAAAATATTATAAATTGTATGACAAAGGTCAGTTTTACCTCTCTAACACAAAAAGTATATGAGCTGGTACCATTCAGGAAAAATTTATTCCTCTAGGTGACTACTAGTAGACAAAGGGAAACTGAACAAAGTCTTAGGTAAAAGTTTAGGAACATAGTTGGGCTTCAGTCTGGCCAAGTGTACAATGGATTTCAGTGTCAGGAGGACCATCCTAGCTTCTTAGTGAAAGCAAAGTGCGGTTTTCCATTATACCACAGCTGCACCATCTGTGAGCAATGATGTGATCACTAGGCCCTAGGAATAGACAATCCTCCCTGATGGATTCTAAGCAGAAGCAAACCACCTTATATAGAGATCTAGAATCTACAGAATTTTCATAAGAAGGTAGAAGAAACCATTAGCATGAATAGGGATTGGATCACAAACAAATGGGCCAAAAAAGGAAACTCCTTTTTTACTTAATTCACCCAGGTTGTAACTTTAATGGTACATTTTAGAGGTTTAGATAATTGACACTGGACTGAACATAGTAACATGATGACAATTATGCATTATGTGTTTGTAACAATATATAATTCACAAAGATGGACTTTAAATGATGACAGATAACATACTAGAAAACTGAGCTAAGTTAATTAATAGATCATTTAAGATCCTATAAATTAGGCAACCTTTTTCCACTTCTCAACAGTCTATACTTGAAAGTTTGCTGATTTTCCCCAAAGTGATTATAGATTGTTTTTTATATTTTTTGAATAACAAAACAATGCTCTTGGTATTAGTATGCACAGACTTTCTCCTAATTTTCTAAACTCCTAGGTAAATGGTTGATATTTTTCAAAATGATTAAAAATTATTTTTAAGCTGAAAATAAAATATGCTTCACTGGGTTTTTTTTTTTTTTTTTTTTTTTTTTCAGTTTTCACCCAAAAATAAGACTTTACTCTTCACACCAATGGTTGGCTAACTTATCTGCAAAAGACCGGGTAGTGGCTATTCATGACTTTGTAGGCCCTACAGTCTCTGTCTCAACTGCTCAATTCTGCCATGTAGTGTGAGAGCAGTCATAGACAATACATAAATGGTTGGACATGGCTGTGTTCCAATAAAACTTTATTTTAAAAAATAAGTAGCACTCATAAGCCATAGTTTCCAGATTATTGCTCTATAAAAACATTGGTCAAAGTCTATGTATCCGCCTTATGTTGCTTACATTTGTAAGGGAATGTGTATTAAATTGTATGTTAAGATCTTGAAAATATTATACAATGTTTCAAGATATTAGAAGATGAGAGAAATGCAGAGACGTAGCTAATGCCATTAAATCCACATTAATAAGCCTGATTTCCTGATTGCATAGGGACATTTTCTTCCAATGAACCCCCTTACCTCCTATTACATGGTGAATACCTCTTTCCACAGTTAAACACATGCTACTAAGCAGTATTTTTTCATTTGACTGCCTTCACTGGAGATCAGGGAGATCTACGGCATGTATGTAGGTATGCACACAGACCCACAATGCTTATATAAATAGGCTTTGTCTTTTCTTATCCAAGCTGCATTGCAATAAAGGAGTAAATAAAATACATTTTTATTAACTAAAGAAACTTCATGGTAGAAAGAACACATATGCCTTCAAAACCAAGTAGTGGTCTCTTTAATAACCATTTAAAAATACTAACATTAAGGGGCGCCTGGGTGGCTCAGTCAGTTAAGTGTCTGACTCTAGACTTTGGCTCAGATCATGATCTCATGATTTGTGAGTTTGATTCCTGCATCAGGCTCCATGCTGGCAATGTGGAGCCTGCTTGGGATCCTATCTCTATCTCCTTTGCCCCTCCCCAGCTCTTTCTCAAAATAAGTTTTTAAAAAACCTTAAAAATAATAACACTGAAACTAAGCAAAATTACATAACTTCCTTTCTAGCTTGATAGCATGAGTCTATACCAGATTTCAAATCATCTGACGCCTGGTTTAATGCTTTTTCTATACTATCTCCAGGAACAAAATGAAGCTGTCTCCAGGGAGGCATGTTGCTTTCACCAGTAGTCTTCAACCCCACCGTGCATTAAAACCAATTTATTAAATATAAAGATTCTCTGGGCCCTAGCCTTCCCTTGACTTTCTGATATAGTAAATTTGAGATGGGTCATCGGGTGATATCTGCCAAAGCTAGCATATGTTAGGACCTATATTTGCTGACCCTTATGATGTTCTTGTGTCAAAATTCTTTTTAACTTGGGCAGGTATATTTTCTACTGTTTAAGTGACAGTCTGTTACTTTTCCTTCTATGGGTTTAATGAAAGGATATATAAGGTCCATTGATATAGTGGGAGGGGCTGAAAACTATCTTCCACATATTCAGGTCAAGGGTCAATTAGGCCACACAAGCTCAGAGCCTGGAGCCTGCTTCAGATTCTGTGTCTCTCTCTCAGCCCCTCCCCACTTATACTCTGTCTCTCAAAACTAAATAAACATTAGAAAAATGTTTTAAAGATTTAAAAAAAGAATCAATTAGGCCAATTAAGGTATTGACTGAAAAATAAACACAAAGATAAAAATTTAAGAAACCTTTTAAATATTTGATAGACAGATAAACTAAAACTCAATACTGTTACCACTCTGCATGCATAATTTCAACAAATTAGATGAAATGGACTAATTTCTAAAAAAACCCCCACAAACTACTAAAACCCACCTTAGGTGAAATAGATGATCTGAATTGTACTGTAACTTCTAAATTGAATTCTAATTGAATTTGTAGTTTAAAAAGAATCTGAACTGAAATCCATAAGATAATGGAATAGGAAATCCTGGCTCTCATCTACACCAATAAAAGAATGCTATTTCACTTTGCTGGTATCAGTCCCTGCCACAAGTTGAAACAGCTTAGCATCTAGAGAAAAATTTTGCTCAGCCCACGACTTTTCCCTCAGGGGCAAAATATAAGGGAAGCAACCATCTGATATCATCCTCACTTTTCCGGATGCTGCCCAAAAGACCTACTCGAGAGTGATGAGGCAAGCAGCAAAGTTAGAATGCCTGGGGGCGACTTTGAACAAAGAAAAGGGCAGGACCTCTCAGCTGACTGCATAGCTCTATGGGATTAAGAGAAGTTACATGATTGTGAGAGTTAGAGGAAGGGAGACAAGTAGAGCTTGCACCCAGTGCCATTCCAGTACATCCTGGCATTTTAGTTTATTGTCCTAGGGAAAAGAAGCAGGCAGCTCTCAACAGCTGGCATGGCTCTATGGGATAGGAAGAGACACACAATCCAGAATCTTCTCCAGAAGGGAGGGAGAAAAATGGAACTCAACAACTTCTCATTTCAGTACTGTGACCCAGAAAAAATGTGGCAGGAGGTTTGTGGTGGCCGGCATAGCTCTGTGAAATTGGAAGACGGCCCATAACCCTGAGATTTCTCCCCTGGAAGAGAGGGAGAGGACTGGAATATGTTTCTAATACACCACCCTATCAATGCACTGCTCTAAGGAAAAAGAAAGCAGCCTTACAGCAGCCAACATGACTCTGTGAAATTGAAAGAAGGTATACCACCCTGAAATCTCTTCCCTAGAAGGAAGGGAGATTGGGAGGTCCACATCCACAGAAAACATTTGACAGGCCCCCAGGATCTCCAGCTGGGCTGACCAATAAATGTCTTTTCCTGCCAAAACCAGTCTGTAAAGACTGGAAGAGGTGAATGCTTCATCCTGTGCACAGAAACCAGTGCAAAGTTATAAGGAACATGAAGAGTCAGGGAAATATGATGCAACCAAATAAACAAAATAAATCTTCAATAACCAACCCTAAAGAAATGGAGAACTGTAAATTGCCTGACAAAGAATTCAAAATAATACTCTTAAAGCTCAATGAACTACAAGAGAACACAGACAACTAAAAAAAATCAAGAAAATACATGAACAAAATGAGAATGTGAAGAAAGGAATAGAAACCATAAAAAATAATCAAGCAGAAAATCTGGAGTTGAAGGATACAACTGACCGGCACCCCCCCCCCCAAAAAAAATCAAAAGCTTCAACAGCAGACTTAATTATTCAGAAATAATCAATGACCTTTTTGTGGAAATGAAAGGTAAAGCATAGGATATATAGTCAATGGCCTTTTAACAGCATTCTATGAGGACAGATGGTACCTACACTTGCAGCGAGCACAGCATAATATAGACACAGTTGTGGAATCACTATGTTGTACACCTGAAACTGACGTGACATTGTATGCCAACTATACACAAATACAAAAATAAATACCCTCAGGAGGTTGGTATTCGAAGAAGTTATGAGTGGGGTGCCTGGGTGGGTGGCTCAGTCGGTGAAGCGTCCAACCTCAGCTCAGGTCATGATCTTGTGGTTCGCGAGTTTGAGCCCTGTCTAGACCTGGAGCCTGCTTCGGATTCTGTGTCTTCCTCTCTGCCCCTCCCCCATTCACCCTCTGTCTCTTTCTTTCTCAAAAAGAAATAAACATTTTAAAAATTTAAAATAAATAAATAAGAAGTTATGAGTGAAGTTTTATATAAAGTGAAAAACTAATGGCTGAATTTATCTGTGTTAAAATTTTGAATTTCATAGTCTACACTTATTTTTCAATTTGCAACCCTATATATAGTTGTCCTCAATTTGCTTTGCCAAATTGTAATCTTTTTTCCTCTGTGTTATATGTATAGTATAAATTCCCCAAAGGCAGAATAAAATCCAAAAAATGTTCGTTAAAATATTTGCAAAGTCTGAGGATAGGAAAAGTGTTGAACATGTAAGAGATTTATTGGAATCTCAGCTTGAATTCTAACTGCAAGTACTTATGAAAATGTAAATATTAACATGAAATATCTGGCAGTTCTTATAATAAGTGTAAATTGAATTAGAAAAAAAATCAATGGCCTTGAAAACAGGTCATTTGAAATTAGCCAGTTAGAGGAATAAAAAGAAAAAGAGTAAGGAAAGCATATGGGACCTATCGGATATCATCAAGCAAAGAAATATATGCATTATGGGAGTAAAAGAGGAGAAAACAGATAAGGACAGAAACTTTATTTACAGAAATAATGGCTGAAAATTCCCCAAATCTTGGGAGGGATGTGGACATCCACATTCATGAAACTAAAGGACCCTAAGCAAAATCAACCAAAGAAGATTGTCTCAAGAAACATTATAGTCAAATTCTCAAAATTCAAAGACAAAAGAGCTTTGAATGCAGCAAGGGAAAAGTGATTTGTCACATACAAGGGAATCCCCAGAAGGCTATCAGTGAATTTTTTTTTCTTTTTATTTAAAAAAAAATTTTAGGGGTGCCTGGGTGGCTCAGTTGGTTAAGCATCCAACTTTGGCTCAGGTCATGATCTCACAGTTCATGGGTTTAAACCCCACATCAGGCTCTGTGCTGACAGCTCAGAGCCTGGAGCCTGTTTCAGGATTCTGTGTCTCCCTCTGTCTCTGCTCCTTCTTAATTCATGCTGTTTCTCTCTCTCTCTCTCTCAAATGTTTTAATAAACACTAAAAAAAAAAATAAATAAACATAAGAATATTTATGAGGTAATACATTAAGACTCCCCAGTGGTTTTTTTGTTTTGCTTGATTTACCTGCTAGCACTGGTTTGATGATAACAAGTAAGTTTTTGTCTTAATGATTGCAGACCGGTGTAGAAACAAGGGGCCTAGTCCAAGTCCGTCGTTGGGAGGAGACCATAAGGAGAGGGAGTGGGAACAGGATGAAGGTGTAGGCTGAGCAAGGTGGCCCGAGTGATGCCTCTTAGAGGACTGGGAGGTCCATGTACAGCCTGACTGCAGAGAGGACACAGCTATAATTTACCTCCAGGGCCTTTTTAGGACTGCTGCACCCCCACCCCTCCTCTCTCACAAGGGGGTCGGAACTGATAGGTTCCATAGCAATCATTTCTTCTGCCCTCTCCTTTCATACCAACAGCTACCCTGGGTAACAGTATTATAACAGGACAGTGACATACAGGTATGCCTTTGTCCTGAGAAGAAGTAAGACATTTAAACTTTATTATAACTGAACAAATAAAACCTGAGTTTTAATATCTTTATTAAATGTCTGAATTACTTGTCTAAATCTTATTACCATAATAGCTTAGATATAAAATAAAATACCAATATTTTTCTCCACTAATAATAGACACATAGGAAAAAGCAAACATCAAGAAGCAAGAGAGGTCCATTTTCTCCTCTCTTTGGGGAAAACATTTTATAATTGTTTTTAAACTTCACCTTTGTTTGGAAGAATACTATGCAGGCCTGTACTTGAAAATGAATTTTTTTATGTTAAAACAACTTGTAGTAAGTATAACAATGTTTGGCGAAACAGTGTTTAATCCTGGTTACAGGTGGTTTTTGCTGAAATGAGCATAAGTCCAAAAGAAAATAGAAAGTGCTTATAAGAACTATGATAGTTTTTGGCTCCTAGCATGTATATGTTAAATCCACGTATACTTTTTATATACTTTATAATGAATTTCATACTCTACCAGTAAGGTCTTCAGAGGACATTTACTATTACTGCACAAAATGCCCAAGCATTTCTATTAGGTAAAATTGCAAGTAAAACAGCTTACAATAAAAATTTCTTTGGCGTTCTTTCACTAGCAATTTTATCATTACCTGATGAAATAAAAATATTTCAGTAAAACCAATTGATGTAAGCGATACATATACTAGAATTCATATTTTAAAAAATTTTTATATTTATTTTTGAGAGAGAAAGAGAGAATGCAAGCAGGGGAGGGGCAGAGAGAGAGACACACACAGAATCCGAAGCAGGCTGCAGGCTCCAGGCTTACAAGGTGTCAGCAGAGAACTCGACATGAGGCTTAAACTCAAGAACCATGAGATCATGACCTGAACTGAAGTTGGACGCTTAACCGACTAAGCCACTCAAGTGCCCTTCAGGGAATTTCTTAACAGAACCTTTGCAGGGAGATGATATATTCAAAGTGCAAAAAAAAAAAAAAAAAAAAAAAAAAAAAATGCCAACCAAGAACACTATGCCTGGCAAAGTTGTCCTTCAGAAATGAAGAAGAGATAAAGACATTCTCAAACAAAAGCTGAGGGACTTCACAAATCCTGCCTTACAAGGAATGTTCAAGGGACTTCTACAAGTCAAAACAAAAAGAGTACTAAGTAACAAAATGAAAACGTATGAAAGTGTAGAGCTCACTGATAAAGGTAAATATATGATCAAATTTAGAATATGCTAATATGGTAATGATGGTGCATAAATCACATTTAACTCTAGTATAAAAGTTAAATTACAAAATTATTAAAATAACTAAAACAATAATTTGTTGATGGATACACAATATTAAAAGATGTAAAGTATGGCATAAGTAGTATAAAATGTGGGAGAGAGACAAGATGTAAGAGTGTAGTTTTGGTATGTGATTGAAGTTAAGTTGTTACCAGCTTAAAATAGACTATAATAAATATAATTTTATGTATGCTTTATGGTAATCACAAAGAAAAATTCTCTAGTAGATACATAATACATAGAAAGAAAAGAATCAAAACATGCATTTTTTGTAAAAAATCAACAAATCACAAAGGAAGACAGCATGAGAGGAAAAAAGGAACAAAGAAACTACAAAACAGTCAGAAAACAACAAAATGGCAGGTATAAGTCCTTACCTATCTTAATTATTTTCAAAGTAAACTAATTAAATTCTCTAAGACAGAGTAGCTGAATGGATTTTAAAAAACAGGAGTTAAAATCCTTTAAAATTAAAAAGAACAGACTCCAACAGTATGCTGCCTACTAGAGATTCCATTTAGCTTTAAGGACACACACAGACTAAACTTTGTTTATGAGTTATAAGAATTTTTATGAAGCTTTGGTACATGATTGAAGTTGTTACCAGCTTAAAATAGGCTGTAATAAATGTGTTTTATGTACGCTTCATGTGAAGTTTTATGAAGTTTCTACATACAGGATCTTGTTATCTGCAAACACAGATAATTTTCTTCATGCTTTCTGATTTGGATTTCTTTCTTTCTTTCTTTCTTTTTTTTAAGGAAAACATGATTTAAATGCGTTTGGAAAGTGTTTTTTATTTTATTTTATTATTTTTTTTTTTTTAAAGAGAGAGAGTGCAAGTCAGGGAAGTATACAGGGAGACAGAGGGAGAGAATCTTAAGCAGACTCCACACTCAGCACACAGCCCAATGCAGGGCTCGATCTCACAACATGAGCCAAACTCAAGAGATCATGACATGAGCCAAACTCAAGAATTGGGCACTTCACTGACTGAGCCACCCAGGCGCCCCTGATGTGGATTACTTTTATTTATTTCTATTGCCTAATTGTTTTGGCTAGGGCTCCAGTACTATGTTGAATAGAGGTGGTGAGAATGGGTATCCTTGTCTTGTTCCTGATCATCACTGAGTATAATGTTAACTGTGGGCTGTTATATATGGTCTATACTCTGTTGAGGTACATTCTTGTATACCTAGTTTATGAGTATTATTTTATCATAAAAAGATGTTGAATTTTGTCAAATGTTTTATATGCATATATCGAGATGATCATATGATTTTTATCCTTAATTATATTAACGTGGTGTATCATGTTTATGGATTTCCTTATGCTGAGCCATCCTTGCATCACAGAGAAAAATCAACTAATATTTGACAAGGATGCCAAGAATACACAGTGGGGGAAATTATAGTCTTTTCCACAAATGCTGTTGGGGAAAAATAGATATCATATGCAAAAAAATTAAATTGCACCCTTCCTTTACACCATCCACAAAAATCAACTCAAAATGAATTAAAGACTTCAACACAAGACCTGAAATGGTAAAATTCTTAGAGAAAAACAGAGCAGATCTTTTTGACATTGGTCTTGATGATGTTTTCTTAGATAGGACACCAAAAATACAGGCCACAAAATCAAAAATAGACAGATAAGACTACACCAAGCTTCTGCAAAGCAAAGGAAACAAGAGAATGAAAAGGCAACCTATGGAATGAAAGAAAATATTTGCAAATCATATATCTGATTTGGGCTATATGCCCTTGATCAACTGAGGTTTATTAATTAATGTAATTCACCATACTAAAAGTCTGAGGAATAAAGACCACTTAATTATATAAATAAATGCAGATAAACCTCAACAAAATAATATAGCCGTTCGTGATAAAACTCTAAGCAAACTCGGAGTAAAAATTAACTTCTTTGAGCTGATAAAGGCATCTACAAAAGCCCTACAGATAACATCATATTTAATGATGAAAAACTGCTTTGCCACTAACTCAGAACAAAGCAAGTAAGTCTAGTCTCACCACTCCTGTTCAACACCACCCATCCAGAAAATCCCAGGGAATCTACCAAAACAACCTCTTTGAACTAATAGGTCATAAGATATAAGATCAACACACAAATCAATCTTCAGGACTCCATCTCCTGTTCTATTGATCTATGTGCTCATTTTTGTGCCAATACTATACTGTTTTGATTAATTACAGTTTGTAATATACCTTGAAATCTGGGATTGTGATACTTCCAGGTTTGTTGTATAATATTGTAATATGTTGTATAGTGCCAGATGGTGGTGACCGCAGTTATGGTAAACATTGGGTAATGTGGAGAATTGTCGAATCAATATTTTTGAAACAGTGCTGACAATACTGACCCCATCATTGACTGTGTGTTCCAGGCCCCTTGGTGATTAGCTTACATACCTTGGAAATGCCCATCAAGGTAGGGATTTGGGGGGAGGGGGGCTTGCTTTGGCCTCCCAGGAATCTGTTAGAGATAACGTATTTCTTTCCTCTTCCTGATGCATAGGTAGTACCACAAGCACTAACTGAAGTAGCCGTCAGTTAGGTGCTCGCAAGCCCTTTGAGGAACACGCAGACCCTTTGAGCTCACTACAGTGCCCCTTTTGTGTGGCCCCTCGCTCTATAAAATCTGTGGACTAAGGTCTGAATTTTGTGGAGCGTAACTATGCAGGTGACATGGATCATCCTCCACCGGATCCTTCCTGTCAGTAAGTTTCCCTGAGTAAAACTGTGCAAACTGTATGGAGTGGCCTGCTTTATTTTCCAGTCTCAAAGTGGCTTCTCAGTTTGGGGGACACTTTCCTGTCTCTTCTCTACCTTCTAACAATGTTATATGATGTGGGAATAATGGGGTTCAGAGCCCATGGCCAAGAAAGAATTCTTGAGACATCTTCAGTGCAAAAAGGTGGTTTTATTAAAGCACAGAGACAGGACCCATGGGCAGAGAGAGCTACACTAGGGTTGTGAGCAGTGGCTGATTATATATTTTCAGATTGGGAGGGGGTTAGGGATAGCGTAAGTCTATAAGGAATTTTGCAAGCAAGGTTTCCAGGACTTGAAGGGGGCTAGCTGTTGTTAGGAAAAGGTCATTTATTACTGTCTAGGGAAACCTCAGTCACAAGACCCTCCAGATGTATATCAGTGGGCCATATCCTTGGAGGATGATTGCTAACATCTATCTTGAGGGGAGGGGACAGAGATAAAGGATGTTTCCAAAGGAATTTTTATATGTTAAAGTAGACTTACAGGATCCTGGGGGGTCAAGATGATGTTAAGCTAAGATTGCCTTTTGCCTTTATCAAAGTGTTAGCATCAAGGCAGCTGAGCTCCCAAAGGAAGGTCACTCTGCCTGTTTCAAAGATTTGTCAGTGAGTTGTAGATAGTAGGGAAATTTAACTTGTTCTTATTGCCTTTGTTTCCCACATCATTGTACACTTGAAATTAACATAACATTGAATGTCAATTTTACTTCAGTAATAATAAAAAATGTATCTTCAACTGCATTTTTATATACAAGTAATGAACAACTGGAAGCCAGAATTTAAAAAAACAATGCCATTTACAACAACACAAGAAATACTTAGGTATAAATCTAACAAAACATTCAACAGAATCTCTATGCTGAAAATTATTCTAAGACCAAGAGATTTTAGGATAGACCATGACCCATGAACCTCCTTAGATTCTCTCCCCTAGCAGTTTTTACAATGTTCCTTCTACTGGCTGTAGAGAAGGTTCAAGACCCTTTTTTATCTAGTATTAGCCCTGACAAAAGTATATGCCTAACATTGGTTAAGTTCCATTGAGCACTAAAAATATGTCCATTGTGTGTGTTAGGATTTCTCCAAGTAGAAAGAGGAAAAAATATGACCCTGAACTCAGAATGACAAAAAATATTTCTACTCGATTTGCACACACACACACACACACACACACACAACCTTCCCATCCACTGGGAGTTCTTTGACAAAAAGGAATTCATAGAACACAAGAAAAGGAAAACTCACCCAAGTTTTTATTATGGAGATTTTTTTCACCAGCCAAACATCAAAATAGAGTCCCTAGGGAGTTAGATGAGACCACCTGGAAAACAGCAATTGCTTGGGCTAAAGGGATCCTTTCATTCAAAAGGTACTTGTTGAGTACCTATCAGGTACTCTGTCAAGGACTGGGAAGCATTGTTGTACTTCTTATTCAAGAAACTAATAGTCTAGTGGTGAATACAGATATTAAACAAATATCTGTATTCAGATTGGGATTCTTCCTCTCTCTCTCTCTTTCTCTCTCTGCCCATCCCCTGCTCGTGCTCTCTCTCTTAAAATCAATAAGTAAATATTTTTTAAAAGATACATTCAGATATTAAGTAAATAAATAAATAAATAAGGGTAAATACCCAGGAAATTGAGGGGAGAGGATTTCTATGATTTAGGAAGGAGCTGATCTAATTCACCTACTCCAAGATACCTCTTGTTGGCTCTGTAGTACATCTTAACTATATTTCCCCCTTTCTGTAAGCTGGTAGAAAAAGAAAATCTGAATAAGGAGGGAGAGATAAGAAAAGAGAGATAGCCTATCACCTGGCCCCCAAACACAACTTTAACAGCATATCAGGCACTCAGCATCATTCTTTTTGAGAGGATTGGTGAGACATAAAAAAAAGTAATGAGCTGTATCTAGTGGCCAACAGTTTAATTTTCCTTCACAGTATTTTATCACTGACATATTGCCTGTCTCCCCCATTAGAATAGAAGCTCCATGTGGGCAGAACTGTTTTGTCCATAAGGGTGCCTGGCATAGTAAGTAGCTCATACCATGATTATTTTTAAACATGTGAGTATCAGCGCAACTCCATTCTCAATGCTTCTCCCTGAAAGTTTACCTTTTGGTTATTTAACATCATATTGAATATTTCAGGAATTTGATAGCTGTTTATATTCTTATAGTATTTATTTTTAATTTTTTTTATTTTTATGTATTTTTGAGAGAGAGAGAGAGACAGAGTGTGAGCAAGGGAGGAGCAGAGAGAGAGGGCGACACAGAATCTGAAGCAGGCTCCAGGCTCCTAGCTGTTAGCACAGAGCCCAATGAGGGACTCAAACCCATGAACTACAAGATCATGACCTGAGCCAAAGTAGTATGCTCAACCAGGCATCCAGGCCCCCCTATGGTGATGGACTTTTGATCCCTCACTTTGTCATAGTGTCAATGTCTTTTTGGCACTGCTGCCTGTCCAGTCAGTACTACATGCCTTATGCTGGGTGGATTTCCAGAGCAATGGCAGGAAAGTAACACCAGATTCTCTAGGTCTGTAAGTAAGAAATAATAATGAAATCCTATGTGGGAAGGGAGAGGGAGAAGATTCTCCTTTAAACAGTACAAGAATAGGGGTGCCTGGGTGGCTCAATCAGCTCAGCGTCCAACTTCGGCTCAGATCATGATCTCGTGGTTCGTGGGTTTGAGCCCTGCATCAGGCTCTGTGCTGAGAGCTTGAAGCCGGGAGCCTGATTCGGAATCTGTGTCTCCATCTCTCTTTGCTCCTCCCCTGCTCACACTCTGTCTCTGTCTCTGTCTCTGTCTCTGTCTCTGTCTCTGAAAAATAAATAAACATTAAAAAAAATTTTTTAATTAAAAGAAAAGTCCAGGGGCGCCTGGGTGGCGCAGTCGGTTAAGCGTCCGACTTCAGCCAGGTCACGATCTCGCGGTCCGTGAGTCCGAGCCCCGCGTCAGGCTCTGGGCTGATGGCTCGGAGCCTGGAGCCTGTTTCCGATTCTGTGTCTCCCTCTCTGTCTGCCCCTCCCCCGTTCATGCTCTGTCTCTCTCTGTCCCAAAAAAAAAAAAAAAAAAAAAAAGTCCATCACCATAGAAACCCTTCAGCAGCTGAGAATCTGCATATAGCCTTAAAGAGAGAGGCCTCTATGGGGCGCCTGGGTGGCGCAGTCGGTTAAGCGTCCGACTTCAGCCAGGTCACGATCTCACGGTCCGTGAGTTCGAGCCCCGCGTCGGGCTCTGGGCTGATGGCTCGGAGCCTGTTTCCGATTCTGTGTCTCCCTCTCTCTGTCCCTCCCCCGTTCATGCTCTGTCTCTCTCTGTCCCAAAAATAAAATAAACGTTGAAAAAAAAAAAAAGAGAGAGAGGCTTCTGAAAGATTAAGAGCTTCATTCTGAATGTGAGTCAAGAATTCCAGAGGCAAAGTCAGACTGAGAAAGAATGCATAATACCTCACTAAGCAGAGCAATTTCTACCAGTTTCTAATGTAATGATACTTGTGTGAGGACATTTTCTAACGCTATTTAGCTGGAAACCACACACCTAGCCTGTCATAATGGGCACAGTACTTGCAAAAGCTTTCACAAGGATAATTTTTATTATTATATTTTACATTTGGACCCCATGTTTTGAACTATTTTTCCCTACCAAATTGACTTTTAAAGTCAACATTTATTCTTTTTAAAAACTGTTCAAAGATTATGAAGATTATAGAAGTAACCAATGCTAAAGGCTAAATTGCTATAAATCCAGCCAAATGTATATGCGGAAAGACGGCTGGACAGACAGATAAATAGATACATAGGCAGGCTTTCTATGGGTAAATGTTCAATTTCCATTACGGTTTTTGAAATACTTAAACTGTTTGTACAGCTATTATTTATCTGGCTGGAAAGCATTAATTTACTATAATAATACCTACACACATGCACGCACACACACACACACACAGAGAACATTGGATTTAAAATAGCTCCATGAGGCTGAACACTGAACATAACTTTTTGTGACATATGTATGTATATTATATATACACACATACCTTATAGAATGATTATTAAGATCAATTTAATTACCATGTTCATCATCTCACATAGTTTGCATAGTTAACTGTGTGTGTATGTGTGTGTGTATGTGTGTTGAGAATGTTGAAGATCTACTCTCATCAGCTTTCAAGAACATAACTCTTTTTTTTTAAGATTTTTTCTTTTTTTGAGAAAGAGAGAGAGGAGCAGAGGACAGGCAGAGAGAGGTAGAGAGAGAATCTTAGCCCAGTGCAGAGCCCAATACAGGGCTCAATCTCATGACCGTGAGGTCATGACCCGAGCCAAAATTAAGAGTTGGATACTTAAGCGACTGAGCCACCTAGGTGCCACTTAAAGATTTTCTTTTTAAGTAATCCCTACACCCAACATGGGGTTTGAATTTACAACCCTGAGATCAAGAGTCTCATGCTTTGCTGACTGAAACATCTAGGTGCCCCTCAAGAACATAACTCTTGGGGCGCTTGGTGCTGTCAGCGAGGGGTCTGCTTCGGATCCTCTGTCCCCCTCCCTCTCTACCCCTCCCCTGCTCACGTTCTCTGAAAATTAATTTAAAAAATTTTAAAAATAAAAAAGAATGTAACTTTTAAAAAAATAATTAATCTTAATAGCAGGAATGTCAGGTAGCAAAAAAAGCTTTAGGAATTTACAAACCCAGATTTCACTTTCTCTCCTAGAGCAGGTCCTTTTTAGTATCTCCCTAGGGTCATGAGGTAAAAGAAGAATGCTCTGTTTGCCTGCCTCTTAGCACCTACAGGTGACAGACACCTTTTGAGAAGCATTGCCAGGTAATGAGGCTTAGCTTCCACCTTGTTCTCCTCCCTGTCACTCCTCTATTGTCACCTGGAAAGTAAAGTGGCATGCTTTTGGTAAGTAAATTAGAAGAGTCAGTAAACCATTACAGCCATAGTACAACATGTCAGAAAATCCATATAAAAAAGTTAAGGGGCACCTGGGTGGCTCAGTCGGTTGAGCATCCGACTTCGGCTCAGGTCATGATCTCGCGGTTTCTGAGTTCAAGCCCTGCGTCGGGCTCTGTGCTGACAGCTCAGAGCCTGGAGCCTGCTTCAGATTCTGTGTCCCCTTCTCTTTCCACCCCATGCCTGCTTGTGCTCTGTCTCTCTCTGTCTTTCAAAAATGAATAAACATTAAAAAAAATTTCTTTAAAGAGTTAAAATTGAAGTTGACTTATCTCTTATTTAAATATAGTAGGTCTGGGCCTGGAGTAGTGGCTCCATCATGTCAGGGCCCAGGCTCCTTCTCTCCCATTCTATTGCTCTGCCATCTTCAATGTGCAGATTCCACGTGCTGGTCCAAGCAATCGTGTCTGCACTCAAACTGTCAGGGAAACTGCAAAACAAGGGAGCAATAAGGGCATGCTAGCCCTTTAAGACTTTTCCTGAATGAAGCACACATAGTTTCCCTTATACCCCAGTGGCCAGAATTTAGTCTTATGGCCAACCTAGCTACGACAGAGGCCGGAAATATAATCTCTATCCCAGTAGCCACAAACTCTGCTGAAATTTGAAATTTCTGTCATCAGCTAGACTCCAAGAGCTGACCTTTACTGCTCACCTGCTTGTACCCACTGAGACATTTGTCCCACATTTTTCCTTAAACTTTTTTTCCAGCTTATCTCTTAACTCAGGCAAATGATCCTACAGGCGTAGCACCCCATTATGGAAACTGAAACTGCCCCTCAAGCAATAATGACTGCCCAGAGGAGGAGCTCCTGGGGCCCAGACCACCCAGACCCAGTTTGAGTTATAAACCCCCTACTCACACCTCCCCAGGTGAACAATGGAATGACCTCTGGAATGATGGAGATATACCTTTACCTCATTATAATACTAAAATCTCTGCCCAAGGAGGGCACAAGCCTCCTTTATATAACATACAGGTCATGTACAGGCATGTTTCCTCAAGGCGCAGGTGTGACCTAACGCCCTCCTCTACGAACGGTGCCAAGGCTTCCCTTTCTAAATGTTCATCCTAACCCTAGATAAAAGGAACCCATTCACCCCTACTCAGGGAGTCAGAACTTTGGAAGTTATTCCCTGGGATCTTACTTGCTTATTTGCTGCAAATAAAGTTTCCTTTGTGTGACAATTCACCTGGTGTAGTTTCTATCTGTGAGTCACCGAGAACAAATTCGCATTAGTTCAGTTCTATTACTAGAGTGTGGTAGGGTCCCCTCCCTAAGGAAAGAAGAAAAAAAAAAAAAAAACTCAAGGCAACTTGGCTATACCCATACGTGACAACATCCCTCACGATCTTGTAACATGAAACACTCAATCAGACTACATGTTTGTGTGTTACCATATATGGGAGACAAAGAAGTGAAAAATATGTTTAAAAAAACCCTTGCCACGTGGCATTCGGGGTTGAGTTCTCTGAGTACGAACCCACCTGCGTGGTGCCGGCAGGACTAAAGTTGCTTCCCGGAAAGAAAAGTCTCAGTGTCATGACTCTGCCAGAATCCTGCTACATGACTTGTGGGCTCTCCTCCGGGATTCGGAGACAGTGCGTTTCCACCCCGTTTGCCACCAGGGATGAGAACCTCAGGGCAAGAGGCGGCTCACCTGGCGCCAGCAGACCCCTGGATCCGCAGGGGACTAGCCCTTCCCGCGATCTGGGGCGAGGACCGCCTGTGCGCTAACGGAATCCCGTGAGGGCCAGGAACCAGCTCGGGGAGCGCCGTCAGACGTTCGTTTTGGCAGACCTGCCCGTAAGAGGCAGAAGGGGAGCCTGATCATCTCCCAGAGTTGCCCTAGTAGTTGCATAAGGGGCGAGGAACGAAGCTGCAACTCTAAGGTGTTGGGCGCTGGACAATGGGTGGCAGGTTGGAGTCGCCGTGTGACTGTGTATGGGGACTTGTCTGTCCTTCACTTCCTGGGTAAATGACTATGATCATTAGAGCCAACTGTCTTGGTTATTCTACCTCAGAATGGGGACTTTAAGGAATAGTCCCAAGCGGCTGCTGAAACTCCTTTTCTTTCACGGAAATTCCCTGTCTTCTCCGACTGACATGGACTAATTTCACTGGTGGAAAACAAAACAAAAGAAACTTGGAGTCTGCCCCTCTGTCTGAGCTGACAAGATTTAAAACTGGGAATTCTCTTTCTCTGCCTTCTGCTGGCACCTGGTCTCTTCTGCCTTCCCTTCCCCTCCTCCTATTTCTACACCACCTGGGGCGCAGCCGGCAGAACGGCCTCCTCAATGCCTCAGGCACCATCAGCTCCTCCCACCCTAGATGTCAAGGAGCAAAGACCATCACCGATGTCAGATTTCCCCACCAACATTCCAGGTAAAAATTAACCATGCCTTACCTGGACTCATCAAATAGCCTTATGTGGACTCAAGTAAAACGTATTCAGTGTTTAAGCTAATTTAAGTTTGTTGGTTTGAGATAGACAATGTTTATCAACATCAAAAAAATTAAAACAAAAACTTTTATTCTACCTACATTTGCTGAAGATCAAATAAGCTCATGTTATCTCTGTTCCAATTTGTTAACAAAAGGATGACTTAAAGTGATGTCTAATTTTGTCCCTCTCAAAGCTTTCATGGGTAGGGGCGCCCGGGTGGCTCAGTCAGTTAAGCATCCGACTTCAGCTCAGGTCATGATCTCGCGGTCCGTGAGTTCGAGCCCCGCGTCGGGCTCTGGGCTGATGGCTCAGAGCCTGGAGCCTGCTTCCGATTCTGTGTCTCCCTCTCTCTCTGCCCCTCCCCCGTTCATGCTCTGTCTCTCTCTGTCTCAAAAATAAATAAACGTTAAAAAAAAAAAATTAAAAAAAAAAAAGCTTTCATGGGTAATTGTTAAGATAGCTTTCAAAGTCCTTGGTAACCTAAAACATTAAATTTTTGCTTGCATGATAAGTTGAGATTAAATTCAATGGATACCTAACAAGATAAGAGGCTAAAGCACTAATTACTAGATGTGGGTCTGTGCTTTTGACTTGTTGCAAAAAACTAAGGATATTTGGAACTGTTGAAAAATATGCTTTGTGCTTAATGGATTCATAAGTTTGCCATTTAAAAAATTCTGATGTTGGGAATGCAAACTGGTGCAGCCACTCTAGAAAACATTATGGAGGTTCCTCAAAAAAACAAAAATAGAACTACCCTATGACCCAGCAATTGCACTACTGGTATTTATCCAAGGGATACAGGTGTACACTTTCGAAGGGACACATGCACCTCCATGTTTATAGCAGCACTATCAACAATAGCCAAAGTATGGAGAGAGCCCGAATGTCCATCAGTGGATGAATGGATAAAGAAGATGTAATATATATGTATACAATGGAGTATTACTCGGCAGTCAAAACGAATGAAATCTTGCCGTTTGCAACCACGTGGTTGGAACTGGAGGGTATTATGCTAAGTGAAATTAGTCAGTCAGAGAAAGACAAACATCATATGACTTCACTCATATGAGGACTTTAAGAGACAAAACAGATGAACATAAGGGAAGGGAAACAAAAATAATATACAAACAGGGAGGGGGACAAAACATAAGAGACTCATAAATATGGAGAACAAACTGAGTGTTACTGGAGGAGGTGTGGGAGGGGGGATGGGCTAAAAGGGGAAGGGGCATTAAGGAATCTACTCCTGAAATCATTGTTGGACCATATGCTAACTAATTTGGATGTATATTGTAAAAAATTAAATTAAAAAAATAATAAATAAATAAATAATAACCTCTTAAAAATAAATAAAAAAAATAAAAAATTCTAATGTAACAGAGTTCACAATTGGTTACTACTTAGTTTTCACAGGAGACTAAGGTTTCTAAGGGTTAAAATTCTGCTAAATATAGATAAAACTGATAAAAATAAGAAAAACAACTCTGTATGTAAAAAAGTAGGAGATATGAAAGAAAGATATAAGAAATGTAAATGTATTTTTGTTGATGGTAAAAGAAAGTAATTTTATCCTAAATGAGACTAGTTATTTGGAGAGAAATGGCTTGGGACAAAATCTAAATGCAAAGAAAAGTTGTAGAAGGTTCGTGAAGGAAAATCTTTAAAAAGAAATTTTATGTGTGGTCAGGACGGACTAAGGTTAAAGATGAATGGATTTTAAAAGTACACAGGGTTAAGATTAAACTTCCTCCTCCTTTGATCCAAAGGCTGGGAAAATGATGGCAATACTGTTGGTGCCAGCCTCCAAACCCTTCACATTTGTGTTGTTCTTGTTTAGCAGAGGAATGGATGCCTCTGCCATATGAAGGATGAATGATATATAAAGGGCTTTTACTAAGATGTATGGGAGCTATTTTACTAAACTTAGCCTATTGTATGCCAAAAATGGATATCCACATGACTGAAACATATTTATGTGGGCATTGTTGAAAAAGGCAGGGGAAAAGACCTTGACTTTGGCTCTTTAACCCTCTCCCTCAATGACCAATGATCAATATGTAAGTTACTACTGAACCAAAATAAAATTAGTACATCCTACGACAACCAGGAAAATCTTGCTAGGTCACAGTCCATACCCCCAAGATGCTACTGGCCAGAAATGGAGGGATAAGAAAAAAAAAAAAAAAAATGAAAGTCCAGGTCAGCTCTCAGAGGTAGAGTCAAGCCTGGGTAAGAATGACTACTCCCAGCACCTCGAGAGACTGACGGGGCTCTTGGCTGCCAGTTGCATAGCCAGCCAAAACAAAGGGCCAGGAAATGAGGTTTCTCCTGGTTAGCTATAGGAAATTGAGATAAGGGGCAACTTTTTTCCTTTTTCCTATAGATGGGTAATTCCCCAACCAAGGCCATTACTCCTTTGGAATTCTAATTATGATTCATTTGCTTTTGCCCAAAGCCTTGGCCCCAGTACAAATTGGGAAAAGAGGGAACCTGGGTGCCAGAGGAAATTATCAATGAAAATATTGTCCTACAGTTGTGAAGGGAAATGGGGAGAATTTCCCTATGCTCATTGTTTTGGGGCTTTAAAAAAAATCGAGATATATGTAAGCAATATAAGGTGGATGGTAATTTAATGGCAGCCCTTTCTAAACTCCAGCAATCAGGAGGGGAACAATTAAGGGCACCTTACCTGTATCCAAAACAGACCTAGAGAAGGAGGAAGGGAAGTCTTCCACCTCAACCTCCTCCTCCTCAGGTCCTCAACTATATATTAAAAAAACAAAAAAACAAACAAACAAAAAAAAAAAACCAAACAAACAACTCAGGAAATCTAAGTTTTAGCCCTTCAATTATGCTAAATTGGCCACTATTTTTTTTTAATGTTTATTTATTTTTGAGAGAGAGAGACACAGCGTGAGTGGGGGGAGGAGCAGAGAGAGAGTGGGACACAGAATCCAAAGCAGGCTCCAGGCTCTGGGCTGTCAGCACAGAGCCAGACGCGGGGCTTGAACCCACAAACCATGAGATCGTGATCTGAGCTGAAGTCAGATGCTTAACCGACTGAGCCACCCAGGCGCCCCTAAATTGGCCACTATTTTACAAACACAAAATGGGAGTTCAATAGCCTTCCTGGAGAAGTTGGGGGAGGCTCTCATTAAATATATGGCTATCCCCCATGACACTCCTAAGGCTGAGATAACCTTAAAGGACAAATTTGTCACTCAATCAGCCCTAGATATTCAGAGAAAATGCAATAATTGGCTGTTGGCCTTGAAAGGACCCTGGAGGAGCCCTTATGAGCTACCAGTTGGGCATATTACAAACAAAACAGAAAAGGAAACTTAAAAAAAAAAAAAATCTGAGGCCTTAGTTATGGCCTTACGTACTATGTCAGACCAGACTTCCTGAGGTCCTGGCACCAAGTGCCATTTATATGGCCATTCAGAGCTCGAAAATGAAAACGTCCTCAGAGGGGACAACCAAAATGAAAACCACATAAGCCTTGCCTCTTATATGGAGACAATCACTGGAGATCTGAATGCCCTTGGGGACCTCTATCTGTGAGGGCTCAGATAACCAATGTCCCTGGAAGGGACTAACTGGGGCCTGGGACTCTTCACAGTTGCTCCCCTAAACCAACTGTCTATCAGAAACCCAGAGCCTCAGATAACTCTAAATATGGAAGGAAAACTGGTTGATTTCCTTCCTAACACCAGAGCTACCTTTTCTGTCCTCTTTTCCACTCCAGGCCAACCACCCAAACGCAGCATGACGATTAGAGGCATCTTCGAAAAACTTGTAACTAAATTTTTCTCTCAGTCCCTGGGATGTATATGGGGAATCCTAATTTTTTCTTATTCTTTACTGAGAATGCCAGAGAGCCTTACTCCTTTGCTACAAAGGAACATTATAACTAAATTAGAGACTATGGTGCCACTAACTCCAGGACAGATAAACAATTATGTAAGTTTTTGAAAATTACTGGATGTTGTAGGCTATAGATACCAGGGTTCAGGAGAATAGTTTGCTGCTCTATCAATTATTAAAGGAGACTCAATCCCACCTACTCTCCCCCGAAAAATAAACTGGGGTCTTACTTCTAGACACTGTCTCCAGCCCTTGGAATGGTTACAAACACAGCAGGGCAATTACTATCACCAAGCTCACAAAGCTAAAAGATTATTAAAACACAGCATCAGGCTTCTCCTTTAGGGGGGGATACTTATCAAAGGGCCCAAAGGATGTTTACTAAAAAAATTTGTCAAGGACAGTTCTGTAAGTAGTATCAGGCGATGAAGTGTATCTTAAAAACAATCCTTTCAACCACAAACTTGCTCTCCCAGACAATCAAGGAACTGGAGACTATGTAGGAAAGACTAACAATTAGGTCTCACTCAGATGCCAAGGTTAAAAAAAAAAAAAAATTCCAACATCTGTTTATATGGGTTAATGCTTTTACGTATTGGGTAAATGCCTTCCCCTACAAGACAGAAAAGGCACAAAAAGTAATAAAAATTCTCCTTTATAAAATATTACCCAGGTTTTGCTTGCCTAAAAATTTACCTAAAAGTTTTACACATCAAAATAAAGCAGAATGTCTGCTTATATTCAAGAAAACTCTACATAACACCGCACAAGCATTAGATGCTTTAAAAACTTTTTTTTTTAAATTAAGTTAGGGCCAAACTGTTGGAAATACAGCCACCATTGATTATTTACTGCTCCTGCTTCTCCATCACCTGAGTTATGAGAGATTCCCTGGCATATGTTGTTTACAAAGTCAGGGTCTCCTAGATTATTTGACAGGCTTGGAAACTGTAGACATTATCTTAAGATGCCATCTTCTTGGTCAGTATAATCTTTACTTTGTGTTTTTCTCTTTGTGTCTGCTAATGTTTATGCCACCTCCTGCCTGCCAGCCTTCCTGTAAAACCATACTGTGGGCCACTTGACCGACCTCGGGTATGTAATGCCCGAAGTTCAGAAATCTCCCACAAAAGACCACCAGAGTCGTGAGCCAAAGCCAAGTGGCAGGGATCGTTTATTGCAGGTTCGAACCTGGTTCCCCACACACTCGTCGCCAGTGTTAAAAAGGGGGCCTCGAACAAGGTTGGTACAGCGTTTTTATAGACAGAGACAAATAGTATAGGGGAGGTTTTAAATTATGAGGGGCCTGATTGGCTGATTTTAAAGTAAGGGCATTCGTTGTTTTCTGATTGGGCGTCCTTTGTCTGTCCTTTAGGCGGGAAGGCTTTGTCTGTTACTTGTGGCGGGAGAAAGAAAAAGGGGAAGGGGGAAAGGGGTAGGGTAGGTGAGGAAAGCGTTAAGCAAGCAGGTTTACAGAAGCGAGAAATGCCGGTTAGTTTACGTATAATTGCTTATTTCATCACATATCAGACTTTACCTAAGGAGGTTTATAACCCATTTACCACACACGGCGGGTTACATTCAGGAAAGGTTTTACAATACTTGTAGCAAACAGCAAGCAAAACGGACTTTTCAGCAATTATATATAATTTTTTTATCAAAGATCTATAATGAGCAGAAAAGAGAACTTTAGCTTTAAACTGAGGCAGGGCAGTCATTTGGAATAAGAGCCGTTCTTTTCATTCCCCCCTGTCTCAAGTACCTGGGGACCCAATCTTGGGCCCTCTGGTGTTATTTAATTGAGCTCGTTATTTACATTTAGTAGTTGATATTGTGGTCTAAGGACCATAACCTGAATGGCGTTTAGCCTATCTCTGATAAAGTTCATTATCTTGTTGAATATAATGGGGCCGATGGCAAGGAGAAGGAGAAGACCTAGTAGGGGGCCTAGAAGAGGGAGAAGGTAGGGTAGATAACCATGGAGTGCTGACCACAGTGGATTTTCGGCCATCTCCTTCTGTCGGCGTGCGAGGTCCTCTTGGAGCTGTTTGAATTTAGTTCGAACTATTCCTGATTTGTTGGCATAGAAACAACATTTTTCCTGCAAGGCTAAGCAAATGCCACCTTGTTCTGCGGTTAGATCTAATCCCCTTCGGTTCTGCAACACTACTTCTGCCAGGGAATCTAACTGATCTTGTAAATCTTGGATTGTCCCTGACAAGGCCCCGACGTCGTTGATTAGCTGTTGGGAGAGTTGTTGATAGGAGTGGATGGAGACTCCTAATCCTGCTGTCCCTGTAGCTAGGGCGCCTGTAATTCCTAGTCCTGCCAGGAGGGGGATAATAGTTACAGCTCGTTTGGATCTGCCAGCTATAAAATCCAGGCTAGGAATGGGCATGGGGGCTTCTCCCGCAACCAGGTCGATATCGGGTAGTAAGGTGGCTAGGACACATATTCCAGTCCAATTATGGGGAAGATAAGTGTACGCTAAGTTGTTTCCACAGACGAATACAGTAGTATTAGTACTGCATAGGGAGGAGTTAATAGTGATGTACTGGAGGCATCAGACAAGGGACGTGATTCCCACATCTATGGTGCTATTCTGAGAGGTAAAGTTGTTTATGTAGCAAGAAGTATTGAACGGACTGATAAACTGAACAGGGAAAGGTGGAGGTAGGGAGGAAGGGAAGCAGTTGTCGGTTGTGTTGATATTAAGTATGGTGGGGATGGCGATGGGTCGGGGAGTTTGCTGAGGTAGACACAGCCAGCAATTTTGGGCTAAAATTGGGTTAGTGGTGTTTAAGAGCGAGAAAGTGGTTTCTAGGACAGACATTGTCTGAGGGTCTAACTTGTAAGGGCTGTGTTTAGGAAGAATTAGGGGGTGGTAGTTAAGCTGTGGATACATATGTTTTACGATGTCTTTAAGTCTTGTTTGTGTTTCAGTCTGTCTGACGGTATCTTGGGGTCCCCCTCCGTCGGATACATGAATGGGGGCCCGAGGGCTCCAGCAGACTGCAGCTCCAATTATGCCAGAGCAGCCGACTTGAAGTTGCATATTATTATCGCTAACTTTTGCGGCCCTGACACTCTGTAAGATAGCTGTGAAGTAGGTTGTGGGGTTGTCTGGTCCTATACATTGTTGGTACGAGTCATAACAAGAGCTGTGTATGGACTCTTGGAAAGTGGAGCAAGGGCTTATTGCCATGGGGGGCAGCGGCTTGGGTTTGTTAACACACAACCATTGCTGTTTTTCGAGTCCTGTGCTGCCATAAGTCTGGGTGAAGTAAGCAATTGTGGTTCCACAGTCTTGTAGTTGAGTGTAGCTTCGCTGCAGACCCCCTTTGTTTACAGAGCCGGCCACTATCTTTTTACTGCGTGGTAGGGCAATGGTGTTAACCACGCCACCTCTGCAATCACAGGGCCTTCCATACAGAGCTTGTAACAATCTCTGTTTGTCAATGGGGGCATTTAGTCCTCCCTCCAGGAGTTTGAGGTTGAGGGCTAGTAGGACGAGGGTCACTATCCTGAACATGTTTAGGGAGAGTATGGCGTGAGATTAGGTTGGGGGGCTAAGGTTATGGGTTTGGTCTCTGGGGTTGTTTTTGACATAGGGTCAGTTTTAAAGGGTGGGTCTTACTCCAGTCTACCGTCCAGGCGGTGTTGGCTTTTGGCACGAAGTTTTCTTGAATCGTAGAGGGGTCAGCCGGTCAGGCGTGGGTGTAATGGATCCAGGTAGCAACCCCGTCGACTTTGAGAGCGGTGGGTGTAGTCAGGATCACAATATAGGGTCCCTTCCACCGTGGTTGGAGGATCTCCCGCTTGTGTCTCCGCACGTATACCCAATCTCCAGGTCGGTAGTGATGTGGCTCAGAAGGGGGCCCGTTTTCATAAATGGCTCTCAATCTGGGCCAAACTTCCTGGTGGGTGCGCTGGAGTTCCCTCAGGGAAATAAGTTTATGATCATCAAATTCAGTTAACACATTAGACTGTAGGTTGGGAATTATAGGGGGGGGGCACTCCATACATGATTTCAAAGGGGGTTAATCCCAGTTTGTAAGGGGAGTTCCGCACCCTGAACAGAGCGTAGGGGAGTAAGACTACCCAGTTAGCGCCAGTCTCCATGGTCAATTTGGTTAGGGTCTCTTTTAGGGTTCTATTCATTCTTTCTACCTGTCCTGAGCTTTGGGGTCTATATGCACTGAATACACTTTTGCCAAATTAGTGGGCTTACGTGCAGCAGCCCGGAGACCCGCCATTAGAGTCTGGCGATAAATGCGCCGCCGTCCCCTACCTTCTGCTGTGTTGTAGTCCCAGCCATCCTGTGGGGGGTCGGGTTAAGGGAAAAGCTGCATTAATGAGATCAAGGTTAGCAGTGGGTTGGCCATCATCTCTAGGAACCAACTTTCTTGCTTCCACTTGAATTCTTTCTTGCTCCTCGGTGGTGAACAGGATTCGGAGGAGCTGCTGACAATCATCCCAGGTGGGTTGATGGGTAAACATTACACTGTCTAAGAGACTTATTAAATCTTTCGGAAAATCGGGCATTTTGGGTTTTCCAATTATACAGATCACTGGTAGAGAAGGGCCAGTACTGAAGTCGGGGATTCCCCGTGTCGTCAGGAGGCCCTATTTCTCGTAGGGGTAGAGCTATGGTAGAGTCAGGAAGGTGGGGCCCTGACTCGTGTAGGGCTCGTCTACGGGTACGTCCAGCTGGCCCTTGGATTTCGCTTTCACTAGATATAGGAGCGGGCTGGGCCTCCCTGTCTTCTAATCTTTCTGTGGGCTGGGCTACGGGAGGCTCTGCCGGCGCGGCGGGAATAGGAGCAGCTTGCGGAATCAGAGGGGGAACCTGGTAAGGGGGTGGGTCAAGGGAAAGTAAGTCTTGGCTGTCAGGGAGGACAGAGGGTGCAGTTGGAGTTGGTGGCTTAGGAGGGTGGTTGATAGGTTTAGCTGCCAGAATGTTACATGGTCCTGTTATTATAAAGAGGGCCATCCAGGGGGGTGGGTTTTCTATGAGATCTTGCCATACTAAGATATAGGGAGCCTGATCCGGGTGGCCTTCTTTCCCTGGTAGGAAAATCTGTGATTTTACTTTAAGGACCACAGAGAGGCAGAAGGTTCCCTCTGGTGGCCAATCGACCTCAAAGGTAGGCCATTCAGAGCGACAATAGGTGATCAGCCTCCTTCTGCGAATGTCCAGGCTTAGGTTGTGTCCTCTAGCTTTTACATCCCTGAAGTTAGCGAGAAGGAGGGAGAGGGGGGTGCTCTGCGTCTGGCCCATTTTAGGATTTAGAGAAAAGGGGAGGAGAGGAGTGGGGTGCGAGCAGCCTGGACGTGGGGGAGGGGACGTCGCCGGCCAAACCGCAGGGAGCTGAGGAAGGAGGAGAGAGGAACAAAGGATGGAATAATTAATTCTGATCAGCCGAGAAAACACTTAATCCCAATAAAACATCCGACCCATGAAAGAAAAACAAGAACTAACAAGAATCTTTCGCAGCAGTTCCAACTTTCTGGTGCCGTTTCGGCCAGCCCAACAGAAAGGGTTATGGCTAAGACGGCGGTAATTACAAGGGCCCAGGGGTGACAATACATTTAGACCGACATAGAAGCACTCGCGTACTCGCCCGTCCGCGTCCCTCGCGGGAACTTAGGTGCCTCTTAGCATGGGCGGGCAGGTATAAACCCCCTGCTTGGATCAAAATAAATTTTGACCGCCTTAAGCCGTATGAGGATCACCGCGGAAGTCGGGTTAGAGCCCACTCGAATCCCGTAGCTTATGCCGTGGGACTACACATAGGGGAAGTCAGGCGCGTGCCCCTGACTCCCGACAATCATTCCAGTCATTTTTAACAAACAGACACACAGACACACATCACACCGAAATACGAGTAGCAATTGGCATGCCTAAACGGTTTTATTATTTTTTTTATTTTTAGCACTCTGGAAGTTTATAGAGAAAATGAAGTATTTAGTTCGCAGGCGCGTTGGGCGTAAGCAGCCCACAGAAAAGAATCCTGATGGGCCAAAAAGGCCCCCCGATGGACCAAGAAGGTCCCCTGATGGGCCAAGAAGGCCCCCAGATGTCAGTGGACGTCTCCAACTGACCCCGGCCGGGTGCCCTATAGCGCGTCCGCCAGGGTCACACCAGCTTCCAGACAGAACCGGTTCTCAGGAAAAAGAGGAACGTAACGTAAGAGGAACGTTACAGCCGGCACACTTACCGATCGGAATTTACATACGACCCGTTGACCTGAAGTCTGGTGGGCTCGGGGGAGATCTCGGTGGGACCTCCAAATGTAATGCCCGAAGTTCAGAAATCTCCCACAAAAGACCACCAGAGTCGTGAGCCAAAGCCAAGTGGCAGGGATCGTTTATTGCAGGTTCGAACCTGGTTCCCCACACACTCGTCGCCGGTGTTAAAAAGGGGGCCTCGAACAAGGTTGGTACAGCGTTTTTATAGACAGAGACAAATAGTATAGGGGAGGTTTTAAATTATGAGGGGCCTGATTGGCTGATTTTAAAGTAAGGGCATTCGTTGTTTTCTGATTGGGCGTCCTTTGTCTGTCCTTTAGGCGGGAAGGCTTTGTTACTTGTGGCGGGAGAAAGAAAAAGGGGAAGGGGGAAAGGGGTAGGGTAGGTGAGGAAAGCGTTAAGCAAGCAGGTTTACAGAAGCGAGAAATGCCGGTTAGTTTACGTATAATTGCTTATTTCATCACATATCAGACTTTACCTAAGGAGGTTTATAACCCATTTACCACACACGGCGGGTTACATTCAGGAAAGGTTTTACAATACTTGTAGCAAACAGCAAGCAAAACGGACTTTTCAGCAATTATATATAATTTTTTTATCAAAGATCTATAATGAGCAGAAAAGAGAACTTTAGCTTTAAACTGAGGCAGGGCAGTCATTTGGAATAAGAGCCGTTCTTTTCAGGTAGACTCTGACTGCTGTCCCCCTACACCGTCCCTTATCAGCTTGAAGAAGCCAGAGCAGTCATTGTCCCTGTTCCCTAACAGCAGTTATAGGCTCTATTCCAGGGAGAAATAGATAGGGAAAAGGATAACATTAGGCAGGGAGAGATAAGGGGCCTTCGGAGAAAGACTGCAGCTGCCAGTGGGAGGCTAAAGAAGCAAATGGGGTTCTCCCTTATAAAGTCCTTTATAGGCACCCTTCCCCCATTATCAAGGGCATAAGCAGGGAGGGGGGATCTAAATGAGATAAACAATAAGACAACAGATGTGGGCTCTTGGCTTTACCCTAACCACCTTCTACCCCCGGGTCAGGGAGCGATTAGCTGTAAATCTGACCACAGACACTCACCCCTTTAAACCAGGAGATGCAATATAAATAAAGGAATGAAATGTCCAACCCCTAAAACCCCTCTGGAGGGGCCCATTCACTGTCATTTTGTCCACCTCTACTGCAATAAAGATAGCAAGTGGGTCCCTGGATTCACTACAGCAGAGTGAAGCCAGCATCTCGAAACTGGGAATGCATCCCTGATCCATCAACGCTGTGCAAACTGACCATACGGAAGAAGCAATCTGCAACTCCAGAGGCTCCAGGAGACTGCAGCCCTGCTTTAGTCACGAGGGGAAGCTGACTATTCTATGTATGACAGAAGCTTGAGGAATCCACGGTCAGGTGAAACAAAAGACTGTCCTTATTTTTATAGGTTTCCTTACTTCAGTGATGCACTGTCACGCTTTGTTTCTCACTGTAATTGTGATTCTTCCTCTACTCTTTGCCATAGGATTGGCCATGACCACCCTGGCTGCTTGGAAATGTGTTAAGAGGTTTCTGTTAACACTCACCTTCCTTTTGTGGATAGGATACTTCGTCGGTACCAACGTGGGAAAACAATGGCCATAAGAGTCTAGAAAATTAGATCCCCACAAACCTTATAGTAAAACAAAATACCCCAGTCCTACTACTGGGGTTTGGCTCCTCGGAAGTTCAATTATTGGGAAAAAAATGCCTTGCCTGGTGGGGAGAAAGTTCATCATCGTCTCTGTTAAAAATTTAACATGTCTAGGCCAAAGATTTTATAATTCAACTGCCCAGAAAACTCAATGGTGGGGGACCCCAGATCACTTTGAGCCAGATCCCCCTTGTCTAACTTCTCTCATCTTTGACAGGCCTGAGACAGTGTCAGCGCAGCCATCAAATGGCGGGCCCCAGGTGGACTGTACTAGATATGTGGAAGGACAGCTTATACAGTACTTTCCTTAGTCTGGTCAGGGTCATATGTGCTGGAAGCTATTCGTCTTTCTTCCTGCTCCCACTTGCCAGAGGGAAACATTTGGGAGTCCAAGTGTATGGGGACAGGGTAACTCAAAGGAAGCAGCATGCCTCACAAATGAACGATTAAAAAGATAATAAATGGCCTCCATGCATTGAATCCAATATTATGGCCCTGCCACCTGGTTGGAGGATGGGTATTGGGGCTACTACGTACCCATTTACATGCTAAACCGCATAATTAGACTGCAAGCAGTTACAGAAATTATAACCACTGAAACTGCCAGAGCTCTTAACTTACTAGCCAAGCAACAAACCAAAATGTACAATGCCATCTATCAAAATTGCTTGGCTTTGGGTTACATGCTTGCTTCTGAGAGAGGTGTTTGTGAAAAATTTAACCTGAGCAACTGCTGCCTACAGATAGATGATGAGGAAAAAGTCATGGAGGAGATCACAGATCAAATAAAAAATGTTGCTCATGTCCCAGTCCAGACCTGAACGGTTAAAACCCCAGGGAGTTATTTGGAGGATGGTTTTCAACTCTCGGGGGGATACAAAACCCTCATGGAAATTATCCTTCTAATTTTGGGAGGGTGCTTTATCTTACCCTGCTTAGCTCCCCCAGTTGTATGGTCTGCCTTCAGTCTCATTGAGGCCATAATTTAAAAAAGAGACGGCCATTCATGTAATTATGTTATAAAAATATAAACCTCTATGGGGCGCCTGGGTGGCGCAGTCGGTTAAGCGTCCGACTTCAGCCAGGTCACGATCTCGCGGTCTGTGAGTTCGAGCCCCGCGTCAGGCTCTGGGCTGATGGCTCGGAGCCTGGAGCCTGTTTCCGATTCTGTGTCTCCCTCTCTCTCTGCCCCTCCCCCGTTCATGCTATGTCTCTCTCTGTCCCAAAAATAAATAAAAACCGTTGAAAAAAAAAAAAATTAAAAATATAAACCTCTAAACCAAGATGATGCTCTTTGACCTAAATAGAGGGGTCCGAGCATCACAGGGGGGAATGTGGTAGGGTCCCCTCCCTAAGGAAAGAAAAAAAAAAAAATACCTCAAGGCAACCTGGCTATATGCACATACATACGTGACAACATCCCAGACCTTGTAACATGAGACACTTAATCAGACTACATGTTTGTGTGTTACCATACATGGGAGACAAAGAAGTAAAAAATATATTAAAAAAGACTATGCCACATGGCATTCAGGGCTCAGTTCTTTGGATACGAACCTAACTGAGCGGTGCCTGCAGGAATAAAGTTGCTTCCTGGGAAGAGAGCCTTGGTGTCACGACTCTATGTGAGAATCCTGCTACAATAGAAGAGAATGCTAAATATTAGGGAGTAATCAGCAGTCCCCTCCTAAGTTTTCTCTTTCCTTTTTTCTTCAGGAACAATTTTATAGGACTTACTAAGAACCAAGTAATGTTCTAAGTTTTTTTAGGTCTATAAAGTCATCGAATCCTCATAGCAGCACTCTAAGTAAGGTGCTCACGTTTTACAGAGGAGGAAATTGGAAGTCAAGAGAAATAAAGTAACTTGCCCAAGTTTGCACAGCTAGATAATTGCAGAGCTAGGATTTGAACCAGACAGTTTGGCTTAGCCTCTGTGATATACTGCCTTCTCTCCGCTATATTTCAGAATATTTTTAGTCCTCTATGATGAGGGGGCATAAGAGGCAAGCTGACAATCTCACAAACACCCTTTCCCTCCCCACCCCCTCAAGGTGGGATATGTGTGACATTCCTCAGGCATTCCTGGCTGCCCAGGAACAAAGGAAAGGACAGAAAATAAATGGTTAACTAATAGAGATCAGAGTCATGCAGGTCATGAGTCCTCATCAGTTTAGGTATGTCTTAGTAAATTACAAGAAAAAGGCAATTTTTTTTTAAGTTTGTTTATTTATTTTGAGAGAGAGAGAGAGAGAGAGAGGAAGAGAGACAGTGGGGGAGGGCAGAGAGAGGTGGGGAGAGAATCTCAAGCAGGGCCCAAACCCACCAACCGTGAGATCATGACCTGAGCTGAGTCAAGAGTCAGACACTTAGGGGCGCCTGGGTGGCGCAGTCGGTTAAGCATCCGACTTCAGCCAGGTCACGATCTCACGGTCCCTGAGTTTGAGCCCCGCGTCAGGCTCTGGGCTGATGGCTCGGAGCCTGGAGCCTGTTTCCGATTCTGTGTCTCCCTCTCTCTCTGCCCCTCCCCCGTTCATGCTCTGTCTCTCTCTGTCCCAAAAATAAATAAAAAGCGTTGAAAAAAAAAAAAAATTAAGAGTCAGACACTTAACTGACTGAGCCACTTAGGTGCCCAAGAAAAAAGCAATCTTATCAATAGCCTAATCTCCGGAAACTATAAACTTAGTTTCCTGGAGCCCCAACATCACCCTCTCTTCCATAGTGATGTGGGGAACAAAGTCAAGAAGGAAATGGTAGATAAATTTCTTTATAAACTGCAGTCCATTGACAGTATAACATTTTTCCAGGAGCTCCCTACTGTCTTAATGTTAATGCCTTACTAGAGGGAAAACCACCTGAGCTTGACAATAGCAAGGCCTCAGGCATCTTAGGAGTCCTCTTTAGCACATCAAAGTCCCTCTGGAGGCCTCCATTTTGACTTTACCTCCCCCAACTCCATAGTGTCTAACCAGTCACTCTTCACAATCCCAGTGCTGCTCTTTCTGCCTACGGATCTCCATGCTTTAATAAAATCACCTTTTTGCACCAAAAATGTCTCAAGAATTCTTTCTTGGCCATCAGCTCCAAACCCCCCCAATCCAAAACCCCCTCACTCTATATGAAGCAATAGAAGGGCTTTAGCTACATATGGAAGATACTGTCTTTATATTCACAAAACAAATAAGCAGAAGGAATATGAGCTATTAAATAAGGAAAATGAGCTATTAATTCCAGGTAGTCACATATATTTCTCTTTTAAACACCAACATGAGTATAAAGAATAACATGAGGCTTAACATAGGAACAAAGTATTTGAATGCCCAGCATTTGATCATTTAGTCATTTAGTGAATATGTATGTAAGCCAATAACAACAGCAAGAGAAGTCAAATCAAAGATACACTTTGTCTCTACTTAAGCCCCACTAAAATAACAGTAAGGAAATTCTTTTAAGCCATAAACCCATGAGAACAAAAACAAGGGGAAAGCGAGTAGCAACAAAAATTATAGAAGTTAGAATGCAAATGGACAGGTAGTAACTGACAGCAGATTCAGATAAGCTGAGTCCTAGATCAGTCATGGAGAAAGCCAAAAAAGCAACTAGAATTACCCCCACAAGACTCAGGACTTGGTTCAGGACTAAATACAGGAGGATCATTCACTTAAAGGTCTTAATGAGAAACAACTAGATCCCCAGATCCCTACCCCCGGTCCACATAGCCCTGCCAATTGGTCTCTCTTCATTTTAGCAAGAGATTAGAGTTTATACTCTGAAGAGGGTGAGCAAAGAGTGTCTGAATTAGGAGAAACCAGGCACAGCTGAAGTGGAGGGGCAGTGCTGAAATAGAAACAAAAACTGACTATCAGCAGAATGAACGTTGGGATCCTTAGCCCTTTTTCCCTCCTCTGCCACTGCCCTAGCCCAACAGCTATCACTCCTTACTTTAGCAACCTCCTAACTGAAGGATCTTCCTGCTTCAAATCTTGCCTGTCCACAACTTTCTTCTCCAAAGCAGCTAGAGTACATTTTAAAAATGTAATTAAGATTACATTATTCCTCAACTAAAGGTTTTCCAATGGCTGCTCCAGAATAAAATCTAAATCCTTTTCTGTGGTCTACAAGGTTCTGCATGATATGTTCCCAGTCTTCTCCATCTTAATCTGGAAGCACATTCCCTCTGGATCACTATGGTTTAACCACCCCGGTCTCTTTTATTCCTTGAACATGCCAAGTTTGTTCCCATATCAGGGCCTTTTTCTTTTCCAGATTCATTTTTTTGCAAGGTTGCTTCTTCATCATTTGCCGGAGTCCAGCTCCAGCAGGCCCAGGGGTTCCCGAAGGATGGAGGGCATCGGTGAAAATAAAACAAAACTAAAATAAAAAACTAAAAAATAAAAAACTAAAACTAAAATAAAAATGGACACAGATAACAGCAATGTGTTGAACTGGCCGATTTATTGTAGTAAACGTGGCATTATACTTGCTAGTGATTTCCTTGTAGCATACGTCATCTATGTTTTTGTAACATTACCTAACTTTGAAAATGTTCCTATGTGTAATCAACCTTTAAGAAATAACATGGCGATTTTCCCCTAGTTTTCCCGCATACCCTTTGATTATTGATTAATTTCTTACATTATTCCATTATGCATCTGCGTTTATCTATAATCTACAAAGCATTTGCTTTGGTGTTCTCGTGAAAGGCCCTCCATTTCTCAACACCGCAAGTGGAACAGTTACAGGGACATGACCTCCTAACCACATGAGGCCAGAAGAACAATGTGCTTGCCTTGGTCCCAGGTGCCAGGAAGGGGCTGAAAAAGCCTTAGAAACCCATGCCTCATACATTCTCAGAGAGACAATGCACCTAGGAACCAATGAACCGACTAGGTTCAGTCATCATCTGGAATGCCTTGGTGGGGGGGGGTGGCGCTCCAGGTGGGCCTAAGGGTTGAAGTCACCTGTGCCCAGAGATACACTCCTTAGTTGCCAGAGTGAAGCTTTCAAATCCATTTGTCTCTCCTTTACAGGCCCTCTTTGCTGACAAAGGTATGAGGCTATCCTTCCTGTAAGTAGAAGTCTCCATAGGGGATGACAAGGGCTAAACGTAAGGCCGCTCAGTTTCTTGCGGAACCTTATTTTCTTCCCTAATGGTTCTTTTCCCAGGGGGCCTGCCGAGGGCAATTCCCCAACAGACAATACCCCAGGTAGTTTTAAGGCCAAATTACCTAAAAGTGGGAGTACAAGAAGCTTCACTGTCATTGGGCCGCCCTACAGTCACCAATCCGTCCACAGGCCGGGCCCTGCTACTCAGGCTTGGATAGCTCGGCTTCCAGCAATCATTCAATTCTGGGATCTAATGTTACCTCAAAACAAACAAACAAAAACAAACAAAAAACAAAAAAAACCCTTCCTGGGGCACCTGGGTGGTTCAGTCGGTTGAGTGTCTAACTCTTGATTTTGGTTCTGGTTGTGATCCCAGGGGTGCTTGAGATTCTCTCTATCTGTGTGTCTGTATCTCTCTGGGGAAAAAAAAAAATCCTTTCCTGACCATCCAATTTAAACCATCTGATGTCTCCACCCATCATTTCTTCTTTTATAGCAATTACCCTCTGAAGTCATTGTATGCATTAACTCCTCTATTGTCTGTTTCTGCCTCTGTAAGGTTCAGGACACTCACTTCCTCTGCTTCAGTTTTTCAAGCAGCCTCAGCACCCAAGTACTCCATTCATAGTTGTGACATGTGAGAAAAAGAAAAGCAGCACCGAACATTGGGACCTGAACCGACACTCTTAAGGCTTTGGCTTCAGTGTTGTTAGGAACCCACTGCAATGTTCCTCCCCCTACAAAACATAACAATCTGACCGAACACTAACATGAGACAAAATCACTCTGTGGTCATGATGAAGTAAGACAACAGACAAGATCACTTAATAGTCTTGCCTAAACACAGATTAAAAATAAGGTCATTGTAGGGGCGCCTGGGTGGCTCAGTCGGTTAAGCATCTGACTTCAGCTTAGGTCACGATCTTGTGGTCCGTGAGTTTGAGCCCCGCGTCGGGCTCTGGGCTGATGGCTCAGAGCCTGGAGCCTGCTTCCGATTCTGTGTCTCCCTCTCTCTCTGACCCTCCCCCGTTCATGCTCTGTCTCTCTCTGTCTCAAAAATAAATAAACGTTAAAAAAATAATTAAAAAAAATAAGGCCATTATATACATTTCATTAGATTGCCAGAGGGGCTAGAGCACAAAAAACGGTTAGGAGGCCCTGAGTTAGCCCTTTTGTGTTACTACACCCTGAATCCAGTTCTTTGCCTCCATGAACCTCAGTCTGCCCATCTGTCAACCAAGAACATTAATGGCTATGTTACAAGATTATTGTAATGTTTAAATGAAATAAACAATGTCTAGCCTGCTGCTTAACACATTAAAAAAAAAACCCACCAAGATTATTGTGAAAACTACAAAAATACCAAATTTCCTCCTCTCCCATCTAGTCAAATTGTTGCCTCTTTTCCAATTATGGATTTAGCCTTGCAATTATCCTCCCCTCCTTCTATGTAAGAATACAATACCTCATTTTACAATTACCCCTACTTCCTGACAACACCCAAAACAGAATGAACCTCCCTTTCTTTGAACCCTCCTCCAAAATCACGGAATACAAGCCCAGGTTTTATAAGTCATTTCTAACATCCTGTTACTGAATGATCCATGCTTCCCCAAGGTGTGTGTGTTCTCCCTCATTGCAACGAATAGTATACCTAACTTTCTGACTACAGTTGTGTTTTCTGTGGTCTTTGGGACCACCAATATTCTCCATATTTGCTGGAAAATACTGACAGATGAATGGGCTCACAATAGTTCACAATATAAAGGTAGTCCTCTGAAGTACCCAGCAATTTCTTCATTCACTTAATCATATTTTTTTTAATTAAAAAAAATGTTTATTTATTTTTGAGAGAAAGAGATAAAGAGAGAGTGCAAGCAGGGAAGGGGCAGAGAGAGAGGGAGACACAGAATCTGAAGCAGGCTCCAGGCTCTGAGCTGTCAGCACAGAGCCAGACTGGGAGGTTGAACCCACCGGGAACTGTGAGATCATGACCTGAGCCGAAGTCAGACTTAACCGACTGAACCACACAGGCGCCCCTCACCTAATCATCTTATGACCCTCCTTGTACCTAGTTTAAGAGTGTATTCCTTTGGGGCGCCTGGGTGGCTCAGTAGGTTAAGCGTCAAGCTCAGGTCATGATCTCACCCATGGTGAGTTCAAGCCCCACATCGGGCTCTTGACAGCTCCGAGCCTGGAGCCTGCTTCAGATTCTGTCTCTCTTTCTCTCTCTCTGCCCCTCCCCTACTCACGTTCTGTCTCTCAAAAATAAAATAAGCATTTAAAAAAAAAAGTATATTCCTTCAACCAAAGATTATCTTTGTTCTTTCCTCTAGGCCTGAGTACGATGCTACTGCCACACTCACTCCATCTACCCTCTCATCTTCTTAAAATAGGAGAGGAAGAAAATCCAATTGTGAAATTCGATTTTTAACAGAAACTGTGCTTTCGCTAGCATCGCCTCCCCCAAAGACATGTGGTGTCCATTACTCTCCAGCGATTTTTTTGTTCACTTTTAAAATCTCCTGTATTTTCCTTGGTGGCACATTCCCTTCTCAGTTCTTTAATCAAACCCATTTTACTGTTCAGAAATGTAAATTCCTGCTTTTTTTCCCTCACCCCTGTCCCAGATGACGAATTACATCTACAAACCCCTTTTCACACTCTGTTTAGTGTCGCCCTCTCTCAAAAAACCTTAGCATTATTCTCACTACAACTTTTCTCTGGCCTAAACCCAGGGCCCCGCGGTTTACCGTTTCTTCCAAATCAGCCCTCTTCCTCTAACATCCAATTAGGGCCCAGGGCCCAAATTTCATAGCCAATCCGCGGCCACATCCAAGGCCCCTCCTCGACCCCACCCCCCTGCCCAGCCCAGCCTCTGTTCCTCTGACCTAACACCGCCCCCGCACCTCCACCTGCCCGGAGCAGTTCGCGATCTTCTCAGGCCCTCCAGCCCCTTTCAGCGCCTTCTGTCCCACCCCGCATCCCTTGGCATCCAGTCCTCGCTCGCGGCCGACGCCTCAGCCAATCCGCGTGCTGCATCCCGACCCCGCGGGCACCCGCGCCCAGACTCCGCCCCCACGCCCGAATCCTGACCCACCCGGCCCTGAAGCGCAGGCGTGACCCGAGCCGGGGGAGGCGAGACTGGCTCTCGCGTAGGAGGTGAGTGGGGTGTCAGGGGGGCGCTCCGGGTCCCGGCGCGCGGAGTCGTGTGGAGCGAGGCCGGGAGGGAGGCGGCCGGAGTTGGGCTCCCGGCGAGCCGGAGAGGCCGACTGGATCTCCTTCAGGACCGGGACTAGCGTTTGGGAGCAGGCGGCGTGACCCGGGGCTGGGTCCCTTGACCCGCACTCTGGCGCTGCGGGGCGCCCGCGCTGGCGTTGTTTCCTCTGGAGAGGTGGCTGGCTTGGCAGGTGGGGCCCCAGCACCCCGGTCACCCCCCCCCCCCCAAAAAAAAAGCCTTTTTGCCCCTTTTGCTCTTGATTTTACAACTTTGGCATTTTGAAAACACCGACAACAGTTCATCCAAAACCGGGATTCCTAACTGGAAAGGAAACGAAGGCTGTTCACTTGCCGGGTAAGTGAAGTGTGGAGTCTGAAGTGTGTGGTTAGAAAAGCAGCCCAATCTGCCGCTCCACGAGTGCGACCCCCCGCCCTTGGGCTGCCTCCCGGGCACGGGGGCGCCTGTCCCCCTCTGCGGCCTGAGGCCAGAATTGGGCAGCCCGCCCACTTCCACGGCAGGCGCCAACCGAGCACAAAGTCACTTCGTGTTGTGCTAGAACCTCATTCCTTCTCATGGAAACAAGGCAGCCACACTTCTTCCCCCAATCAGATTTATATTCGCCGAAGATCGGCTTTTTAACAGTTTCAGGATCCTGCCTCCTTAAGTGTGGTGCGGGCTAAATATGGTTCGGGTTTCCCGTTCTTGCTCCAGTGACAGGGCTTTGAGGCCTGTTATTCCCACTGTACTTCCATGTCCAGTACCTGTTCACCTAGATGCCCTCTGTTGCACCAGGGAACTTTGCAAACAAAAGTTTGGAAGAAGTGGGCCGACAGGGAGAGCGTAAGGTAGAAATAATCTTTGTTCAAACTGCTAACGTGGGCTGTGCATTGGCGTCAGCCTTTTTTGGAGTCACCTCACCTTGAGGCTTGCAGTTAACCTGAGCGATCTGAACATCGTCAGATTAAACCTTTTCGTCCCCACAAGCAAAGCAGTTATATGTAAATTGATCATTTGGGTTTAAGGCCAGAGTTTCAAACTGATAAGATTAATTTTGACTGCTTTACTTACATTGTAGCTCTGGGTTCTGCTCCCCGCCCCCACCAACAATTCTCGACCCTTCTCAGCTTGTGGCACACACACCTTCTGTATCTTGGTTTTAAATACTCTACTCCAATGATGAGAAATAGTTTAATTTTATATTGATCATGATTATTTCAATATGGAGCTGACCTTATGTATAATATGCTGTAATCAGGTTTACCAGATCGCCTTGCTATACAATTGCCTGGTTTTCTTCTCAGAGCATTGTTTTTAAGGAGAAGCTAGTAAAATATAGTGAAAATGTTGTTTAGGGTTAAAAACCATATACCTTTGATTTTTTTTCTGACTTTTCAATGACATCCAAATTTGTTCATTTATTTTTATTATTTGTAAATATACATATGGAATGTTAATTGCATTAGAAAGTGCTGGTCAAAATGTGTTTATGTAAACTGCAGAAGAAAAACAGCTTCAGAGGTTCTGAATCTATATCTGTCAGCCTACTTAGATTTCTTTGGAGCCTTTTTTTTTCTTTCCCCCCACGGATACCCCACAATTTCTCCCACAAACAGATTACCTAGTGAGAGAGTAATGGTTGAGGAGAGAGCCCAGATCTGGGTATTGAGAAATTCTATCATTTAGTGGCGGGTTGGAGGAGAGGTAGGAGGGAAATGAGGGATCCTACTACGTCAAAAGCCAAAAGAACACGGGTGTTTCTGGGAGGAGACAGGACTTACCCAGTAGTATCTGAAGCTGCAGAGAGCTCAAGGGTCAGAACTGACTTGAGCAAGATCTGCCTCTGTGGAGTAATGGGTACAAAAGTCAGATTGCATACAAGAAGAATGAAATCTTGCCATTTGCAACTAACTACGTGGATGGAACTGGAGAGGATTATGCTAAGCGAAATTAGTCAGAAAAAGACAAATACCATATGACTTCACTCATATGAGGAATTTAAGATACAAAACAGATGAATAAAAGGGAAGGGAAGCAAAAATAATATAAAAACAGGGAGGGGGCAAAACATAAGAGACTCTTAAGTATGGAGGAAAAACAGGGTTGCTGGAGGGGTTGTGGGAAGGGGATGGGCTAAATGGGTAAGGGGCATTAAGGAATCTACTCCTGAAATCAATATTGGACCATATGCTAACTTGGGTGTAAAATAAACAATAGATAAATTAAAAAAAAAAAAAGACTACATCAGGTTGAAGAGTATGTAGATTGAGGAAAAGGAGACAACTAATCTGTCTTTTTAAAAGTTTTGCTCTTAAGAGAAAGTAACAGGAAGGTTTTGATTTGAAGAGGAAATGTACGATAGGGAGGAGAAGGTAGAGTCAAGAGTTTAATTCTTGGTTGGTGTTTTGTATTTGCTGTTTTTTGTAACTGGAAGAGATGTGAGCAAGGAAAGTTGCATTTACAAGAGAAAGGGTAATAATCACTGGAGAAAGGTCTCTGTAGTGCTAGGAGTGAATGAGATCTAAGCCATGGGAGGAAGAATTATCCTTTTGTGGGAGGGTGAGTTCCTGTAGTATAGAGAGGAAGGAAAAAGTATTCTTTGGGCTTGGTGTTTTCTATTTGGGTAAACTGAGATGGTAAATCTGATGGCTTCTATTTTCTCTATGATAGGAAGCAAGGGCATCTATTTAGAACAAAGAGCTTTTAGGTTAGAGGAGTGTGGGAAAAATTAAAATCTGGACTGTAGGAGAGAAGTGTGGCCTGCCCTCTTAGGGTTTCCAGCTGGGCCTTAGAATTATACTGACATAAGGCAGATAGTAGGAGAAGCGTACAAAGAAGCGGCCAAAACAACTTCTTTTATACTAGGTTGAACGTGGAGAGGCAATTGTGGGAAAGTAACTAAAATATTTAGGTAAGCTAAAGGAAGATAAGGATTATTTTAACAAGGCCTCTTTTTACAAAATTCTCTCAGCTTCAGTTTACCATCTAAGAGTGTTCCTTTTCTCCTGTATAGGGAAGGCACCTTTCACATGGAAATTTTATCTCCTGTTTTCAGGAAGAAAAGGAAGGATCAGATTGCTCTTTTTGGCATTTGCTATTTTTCAAGTGCCTTTAGCTCAAAATAATTCTTATTCCAAAGTGGCGTATTTTGGGGTGGCATATCCTGCCATCCTTCCCCTACAAAATAGAGTATAACGCTGCAGAGTGTTGGGGGTCAATTCGAAGTTAATGGCCATGTATTTATGGTGAAACCACGCATCCTGTATGACCTTCCCCAGCTTGGGAAAATCAAACACTGTAGATGAGTTGATCCAGGGCTAGAGTGTTACAGACAGGTGAGAGGCTAGACAGGGTGGGGTAGGGCATTGTCTAGAAGATTACTGAAGTGATGAACTGGCATCTATATTGGAAAATAAAGGAAAGTGCAGGCTGATTGGGAAAAGGAAAGGCAGCCTCCTAGAGATCTTGATAATACTGAAGAATAGAATAATTAATTGAAAGGAAAGATAGTTTATGGTCAAAGAGCAGAATGTTTCAATCAGTTATTTTGCAATTAGACCCGACTGAGGTAATGGCAAGGTGCAGTGTATGGTAGCAGGAGAGAGTCTAAGGTGGAATGGAGCAGAAGAGCAGTGGACATGGGGATGTCACCTGTTGGGTGGATCATCTCTGAAGCCATTGAAATTACCTGGGATGGTCACAGTATTGAGTTGAGAATACTGTGCGTACTGACAAAGTCCTTAATAAGGACAGGGAGTTACCAGCAGGACAGAAAATAATGTCAGTGAGGCAGATGAGGGAAGTAATAGTCTGGCAGTGGTAAAATGGATGGCAAGAAAGAGTTAGGTGGGGCATATATGAGCAGAAGCCAACACTGAGGAACATAGAAGTGATATGTTCAGGAAACGGTTAAGATTTGTGTTAAAACAAGGAGAATACTCTGAGAACATAAAGATATATTGGAATTTGCTGATTATGGTCCACCTGTTCTAAAAGACACAATGGAAGGTTTGGAACGTGGAAGAGAAATGGAGAACTGGGTCAGTTGCCTGCAAGTACATTGTATTATGGAGGTAATATGCTGTTGAAGGTAGATAGAGAGGAGGCGAGATTTAGGCTTTGTGATTTCCAGATGAAAACAGGTAGATTGAGTGTCAACTTCCTAAGGAGAATGGGCACTGAGGCCTGGTGGCCAGAGATTTCCCAAGAGCTGGAGTCTAAGCTCCACTCGTGATCAGTCAGTGACTTACCAGCACCTTCTGGATTTACCTTCAAACCAAGGACTGATGTATTCACCTGTTTTGAAAAATGAGGGAACTGACGTTCAGCAAGAGTCAGCAACTTCCCCAAGGATAGAAAACTTTTTAAAATATCAGAATAAGGACTCGAATCCAGGTATCCTGATTCCTAGTACTGTCCCCGCACCCCTGCCCAGTTCTTCTCCAGAAGGTGGAACAGGTCTCTCTCATTTGTCCACTTAGAAGAAAATATTTTGCTTATACTTAGTCTAAATACCTAAGGAATTAGGCTGAACTGAAATAAATGAACATTGATTTGCTGGGGGGGAGAGGGGGGAGCAACTAATTATCCTAAATCAAATAGCTCCATGATACTCAATAAAGATTTTTTTATATTGTTCCCTTTGTTTGGTAATACCTTTTCTTAAAACTATCCACGTTGCCTAAACTAGTTAATAATTTATTCCTGAATAGAACAGTTAATGATGCAAGAATAAGCATTCCTTAATTTAAGAAAACCTGTTCTTCAACTTGAAAGACTTAAAACATAAGGGGTAATTATTTACTTTACAAAAGGAATCAATATTTCATAAAAAGATTCATAAATAGCCACTGATACCATTAATTTGTAATGTGATTTGATGTATTTATTCAGTAATTTAACATTTTATTTATCAAGTATGCCAGAGAATGCAGTAGGAAACTAAATACACCAGGCCCTGCACATGAAGCATCAAATGAGTGAATGAATGACCAACCAAACAACAACAACAAAAGTGCTTTGCAGAAAATTAAAATAGGCTGATGTGATAGAATGGCTGAGAGGCTGTTGTTGTTTTTTAATTTTTTAATGTTTATTATTTATTTTTGAGAGAGACAGAGACAGAGACGGAGTGCAAGCAGGGGAGGGGCAGAGAGAGGAAGACACAGAACCTGAAGCAGGTTCCAGGCTCCAAGCTGTCAGCACAGATCCGGATGCAGGGCTTGAACTCTCAAACTGCGAGATCATGACCTGAGCCAAAGTCAGATGTTTAACCAACTGAGCCACCCAGGCACCCCTAAGAGGCTGTTGTTTTAAGCTCAGATATTGCTGACAAGGTCAGGATTTTATATTTAACTTCTTAAGAAACTTCAATATATTATTTCTCACATTTAAAGCTTTCTGTAGCCTTAACATTTTGGTAACTCAAAGAGAGTCCTAGCTAGCTTTGGTGGATTCCTTTAAATCTGTAGAGTATGTCTCTTCTAAAGTTTAATTAACCACTGGAGATAGAGGAAATGACACCCACTGATACAAGATTCTCAGACTAAAACTTCTTCTAAGTAAGAAGTTTCTGTTTACCTGAGTGCTCTTAGAAAGTTGAGTTGTCTTCTAATTCCAGGTGACAGTATAATAATAGAATTTCATATTGCTTTGGTAACAGTTTTCCTTATAGGTAGAGATGTAATTCAGAATGCATGCCTGTTATGTGACTAGAATCTATTGAAATAGCTTGCTACCTTTCTATGGGATTGTTGAGGAAAGTGCCGTCTGAAAATAACCTAAAATTCATTCGTATATTCTTTATGTTTGTCAAGGACCTGCTATAATGCTTTTCAAACAACTTGCTAAATTCTAACCACTTTAATTTACTGTCACCAATTGTGCTTTTTTATATGACTTTATCCGGACGATTCTGAAATTTGAGTAGTTCCTAGGTTGAAATATCCTGGTTTTTATAGCTGCTATAAATGAAACTTCTACTTACTGTAATTTTATGCTCTTGACTAAATTAGAGCTTTTTATTTTTTGAATTCACAATATGCTTACACACCTCTAGTTTAAAATGACATATCCATAAATTTTTATAAGATAAAGAGGGTTCTAGTGATGAGAGGTTATATGTAGAAAGAGAACTGTGAAAAATTTTTACTTATATTTTGTGTAAGCTTATGGTCTATTAGCTAGCTGTAAGTGTCTGATAGTGATGTGTCATATATTTTCTTCTTGTTAACGTATTTCTTTTATCCTGCAGCATGTTTTTGGCCCAGAGGAGACTTTGCTCCCTTGAAAGTAGAGCAAAATTCCTGAAGACAATTTATTCTTCAAAAATCCTCGGACTCCCTACTTCTGCTGTAGGTATTGCTTAATCGCTTATACAGATACGTATTGTACTTATCCTGCCATGTCAAAAAAGGATACAATTTTCTGGGTACTTTAGAAGCATTTTATTGGAATGAGTATTTCTATGATGTGTAAGCTGAAGGTATCGCTGGTCATTGCTGGAACTGACATTCACTGAGCTGCTTGCTGTTTAAGTATCATAGTGCTGGCTGTTGCATACTCATTGTCTCCTTTTATCTTTGCGTAACTCTTCAAGTTATGAATTGTTATATTCTTGCGTTACAAGTGAGAAACTGGAGACTTAGACAGGTGTAGTAACTTCCCCAAGGTCACAGCCTTTAAATGGCATAATCAAAATGCCCACTCACCCCTGTCTAGCTCTGGCACTCTCAAGGGCACTCCCTGCCCACTCGAGATAGGAAGTTATAGTGAATGTGAGTGCTGGCCCTGTGACTTCCAGTTTATTAGAAAATATGGCAGATTGAGGAACAGATGATGTGAGAGCATGGAAAAGCAAACAATCCAAAATGTGGGTCATAACAAGATAGATTAAGTGACCCAGTCAGTGGCATGGGAAAAAAGTTGGGGGAGGGATATTTCAGAAGGACTGCTCTAGGGGCGCCTGGGTGGCGCAGTCGGTTAAGCGTCCGACTTCAGCCAGGTCACGATCTCGCGGTCCGTGAGTTCGAGCCCCGCGTCGGGCTCTGGGCCGATGGCTCGGAGCCTGGAGCCTGTTTCCGATTCTGTGTCTCCCTCTCTCTCTGCCCCTCCCCCGTTCATGCTCTGTCTCTCTCTGTCCCAAAAATAAATAAAAAACGTTGAAAAAAAAAAATTTAAAAAAAAAAAAAAAAAAAAAAAAAAAAGGACTGCTCTAGGATGAAAAGAGGCTTCAGAACTTCATCCAGCAAATACAGCATGTAGACCTTGTTTAGGAACTTGATTGCAATCAACTGAAATGCAAAAAAGGTATTTTTAAAGACAGAAAAATATGGATATGAATTGGGTATTAGATGGTTACAAAAACAAAGTCCAACTGAGAAAATTTGCAGATCTAACTGGCTTTATTAAATGATTCATGAACCGGCACCCTCCCATCCAGTGAGCAGAGAGGAGCCCCAAGGAGTTGTACAAAATGGAAGGCTTTTGTGGAAAGGAGGGTGGGGAAAGGAAGTTATTAGCAAAATGAAAGGATTGCTCCATGCCAGGAGCAATTACTCCATCTTTCTTTGAGGGATAGGGTGACCCATGTGGTAGACTCATTGGCAACTAATTGAAAAATTCCTGGCTGACTGATTAAGACTACATTTCTGAGGGAAGTTGATGGTGTAGTTAGATTAGGTATTAAGCCCCAGTTTGGTAACTTGGTCTAAGTGACATCATTTTGGGCCTGTGGTTTTGTTTTTAACAATTCTCTCGATTCTCCAAGTAACTGAGAGATGTGATCAAAATTTAAGGCATTAGTGCCATTCTCAGTTACCACTCTGAAGTTCACAATTTTGTTCTTTTAGGTGGTACCTATAGGTTACGATATTCCTGCTTAACCTCTTGATATTCACAGGTCATAACTTCCAGTTTACACTCATTAAGTTGGTCACTTTCGTCATTCCTTAAACAGCCCAGTCATTTGCTTCGTAATTAGTAGAGGAAGATATGATTACTATAAGGAGGATAATTCCCAGTGTTTGGAGTGTACTCTGAAGCCATTGTCCCAAGACTCAAACCAATCAAAATCCACAAAGTCAAAGAAAGACTCCAAGGAAGGAATCACCTTTTCACCTTTTTCCTTTGGTCTTATGTAATTGAGTTCTTCCCCAGAGATACTAACCCTGGTATAGCAGGTGGTGTTGGCCTCAGCACAAACACCTCCTTGTTCAGGTAAAAGATAATCAAGAGTTATTCTAATATCAAGGACAACTTTTGCCAGAGAGGCTAAAGATCTTTGTAGGACAACTATCCCATTAGCAACCGATTCTTCATTATCTTCAAGAGTTTGGGAGAGGTTTCTGATCACATCCTCCTTTTCATTAACTCCTAACCCGGGAATCATGACCCTGCCAAAGGAAGCAAATCCCGAATCCTGAATGCCTCCTGGTAGGTCTTTTTTAACTCAACGGTATAAATTCAGGGGAGTCGACCAATGAGATGTCTTAGTTTGCTTGTGAAAAGTTAGGGGTACGGTTAGATAACTTAAGAGGCCTTGCCCAGCTTGTGCCAACAAGGCATTCACAGGCCCAAAGAGAATGATAATTGCCATAAAGACACACAAACCATTCCCATTAGGATGGGATTATTGCATTTGCCCTCTCACCTGTCACCCCAGCCTGGGGTCAGTTAGATTTTCAGCACAATGGGAAGAACATTTCTAAACTGAAAGAATGAGTCCTTACAATACCCTGCAAAGATGGGTGTTGCTGGTGAGATGTCTTAGAGAATGGGAGCAGATGTGAGCTAGATGATCAGGAGAACGAGGATGTTCAAATAACAAGATTTATAGAAGTGATTGTATCTAATTGGGTGCTACACTTACAATTGAAGAAAGAAAAAAAAGCACAGTTTGTTCTATCTATAAAAGTTGAAATCAGTGGGAGACTTCAGGGGGTGCAGAGTTAATTGTAGTTTTCAGTGACATTAGGAAAAGAAGAGAAATAAGTCACAGGGAGGACCAGGGCTCTCTAACATCCTGGACAGATTGGAATCTTTGATGACAGATCCAGCAGTCTGAAAGATTACTCCCCTTTCCCTCTTAGCAATGGCCTGGGAGATACAGATGAAGGTCTTGTCTTTCCAGGCTAATGCCAAAGGAAAGAAAGAGGAGAAAAAATTTCATGTTAAAGTATGAAGTCTTGATCTGGTGTCTTGGGAAGAAGCAGTTCACTTCGATGTCAGCTACTTGTCTTGTCAATTTCATTTATATGTCTCCAGCATCTTACAGGAGCAGAGGTCAAGTGAGGCTGTCTTGTCTTTAGCTGTATGATATGTATGCAAGGCTTAATGCCCTCTAGTTTTTCTTTTTTTTTTTTTTCAACATTTTTAATTTATTTTTGGGACAGAGAGAGACAGAGCATGAACGGGGGAGGGGCAGAGAGAGAGGGAGACACAGAATCGGAAACAGGCTCCAGGCTCCGAGCCATCAGCCCAGAGCCTGACGCGGGGCTCGAACTCGCGGACCGCGAGATCGTGACCTGGCTGAAGTTGGACGCTTAACCGACTGCGCCACCCAGGCGCCCCTGCCCTCTAGTTTTTCAACAGTGTCAGTGGTCAGGAATACTTGGTAAGGTCCTTTCCAATGTGGCTCTAGAGCTGCTTTTTTTTTTTTCCCCTTCTCAGTGGTGTTTCCAAAATACCCAGTCCCCAGGCTCCAGAGTGACCAACAGGATCCTTGGAACTAGGGTCAGAGAAAGCTTCTTTAACCTGTTGATGGTAGGCCTTAGCATTAGACATTAAAGACTCACAGTAGGGGCGCCTGGGTGGCTTGGTTGAGCAACCAACTTCAGCTTGGGTCACAATCTCACAGGTCGTGAGTTCAAGCCCTGCGTCGGGCTCTGTGCTTACAGCTAAGAGCCTGGACCCTGCTTCAGATTCTGTGTCTCCCTCTCTCTATGCCCCGCCCCCACTCACATTCTGTGTCTCTCTCAAAAATAAATAAACATTAAAAAAAAAAAAAAAAGACTCAAAGTAGCTAGTCATACTGGCATGAGGTGACAAGCAGAAAGTTGCATGCCAATAGAAGTTGGCCTGCAGGTGACTATCTCATGTAGAGTGAGTTTATGTTTCCCAAGGGGGACATTGTGAATTATCAGCAGAGCCAGTGGCAGAACCTTAGACCAAGGGAGTCCAGCAGTTTCAGTAAGCTCAGAGATTTTAAGTTGGAAAATTGCATTAGTTCTTTCAACCTTGCCCAATGAATTGAGGCAATAGGAAAAGTGATATGTCCGAGATGTTTGTAAGGCCTTTATTAAAGCTTGTATGATTCTCCCAATGAAGTGGATGCCTTGATCACTAGAAATTATGGAAAGTATACCCCAATTGGGAAACATGTTTTCTACCAGTTTCTTTGTCACTTGAGGGAGTAAGCCTTGCAGCCGGGGAAAGCTTCAGCCCATCTGGAAAATATACAAACAATAACAAGAACATATTGATAACCCCAGAATGGTGGCAGTTGAATGAAGTCCAGCTGTAGGTGTTCAAAGGGTCCATAGGAGGCTGGGAACAAAAATAGGTTTTCTAGAACTGTGGTCCTGACAGGTTAGACACTGATGGTAAACTGTGGTTTGTTTGTTTGTTTGTTTGTTTGTTTGTTTTTGGCAGTCTTGTAGAAGTTTGTCCACCAATGTTTGTTTATAATTTGAGTTATGTTAAACCTATGGTGGGTGAAGGAATGTAAAAATCAAAAAATGGGATTTGCCAAGGAGCCGGAAAGAACCAAGCAGCCATCATGGGCTTCCCGTATCCTTGACTGTTCATTGAATTTACAAGCGTTATTTGCACATCCTAATTTTTCTGATTCAGGAGCAAACTGTTACCATGTCGCAAGGACATCAGGATGGCAAAGGTCTGGCAACAAAGGGACGTTTTTTTGTAGAAGCAGAATGGACTTTATCCACATGTGCCACATCCTTTACAGATTCTCTTGCTGCTGCCTCTGCATGAAAGTCAGCTGGGGCATGTCCCTGATGTTCAGGTTTAATCCTTTTAGTATGTGTCTCTACTTGAGGACAGGAACTTCAGAAGATAGAGTAAGGTCGTGTATGCGTCCATTTTTTCTTGGGGTCCCAGTGGACATGAAAAAACCCCTTTGTTTCCATAACATTCCAAACTCATGGATTACCCCAGTGGCATATCCTTCAGCAGTGTAAATATTAACAATGTGCCCTTTTGAAAACTGACCTGCGCTGGTGAGGGTCTGGTGCTCTGCTTGTTGGGCTGATTTAGCTTTTGGCACATTTCCCTTTCCGGGTAGTTCATATTGGGTGGTAACAGCATAATCAGCCTGGAACTTCCATTTTCATTTTTACAGTATGACCCATCAAAAAACAAGATTAGATCAGAATTAGTCAAAGGGGTGTCCTTTAGATCAGGACACAGTGTCCTGAAATGGGACATTAGTACCTCACAGTAGTGAGGCTCACCTTCATTAGGCAGGGGGGCCCTAATGTGTCAGGTCTAAGAATGTTGCAACATTTAAGATGAAGATTGGTGGTGAAAACAGAAGGACTTTGAGTTTAGTGGGTCAATTCAGAGTTAGGAAGGCTTTGGACAGCATGTGGGGTTTGTAAGTAGACATCCCTTCCAGAATGTTAGATCAGCTGAGGCTTCTGACTGAAGCTGCATCTTGCCTTAAAGCAGCTGGGATAGACTGAAGCACCTGAATCAAGCTGCATACTATAATGGGCAACAAGCCTTTGTCACCATCTTGTGTGAGCATCTCCAGGACTTGGTTATTTTTCATGTATAAATTAGGCGAACGATTTTTTTTTTTTTTTTTAAATTTTTTTTTTAACATTTATTTATTTTTGAGACAGAGAGAGACAGAGCATGAACGGGGGAGGGTCAGAGAGAGGGGGAGACACAGAATCAGAAGCAGGCTCCAGGCTCTGAGCTGTCAGCACAGAGCCCGACGCGGGGCTCGAACCCACAGACTGTGAGATCATGACCTGAGCCGAAGTCAGCCGCTTAACCGACTGAGCCACCCAGGTGCCCCTAGGCGAACGATTTTTGAATAGTTCAGCTTCCCTGGGGCAGGTGGCTCTTGTAAGGCTTGTTTTGGTTTTAGAAAGGCCTGTTTATGTAGATCATCCCGGGGAAAGGGGTCCAGGAACCAAAATGGTAATAAGTTCATAAGATGGGGAAGCACATAAAAATTAGCAACCCATAGTCTGTGACATCAGCTAGACCTAGAACTCCATGAAGCTGTCACTTTGTTGTAGGCCTAGGAAAGTCCTGGATTAGTCTAATTCTTTTTGGAGATAGCCAGATCCCACCAGTACTTACATCATGATCTAAGTAATAAACAGTGTCTGAGGATGATTGCGATTCTTCAGATACCTTATGTCCTTTTCAACTAACTGTTGTAGCAAATAAATGGGATCTTGTATGGATGCCTTCTTAGTAACAGAGCACAGCAAGAGACTGTCCACATGCTATAAAAGAGTTCATTACCTGGGGAACTGGAGGGTATTTCTGTCTTTGTGGAGCAGCTGGGAGAAATAAGAAGGGGACTCAATGAGCCTTGGCCTCTGTACCCAACTGTTCGGGTGTATTGTTGATCATTCTGAGTAAAGGCAAATAGATCTTGTCTGTCAGGATCTGCAGGGATGCTGAAAGAGGCTGAATGGAGGTCTGCCACAGCGAACAATTTTGAGTCAGGTGGAACTTGGGACAAAAGGCATGTTTGGAAAAAAGGGGAATAACTGTCTTGTTAATAGATCTGAAGTCCTGGACAAATTGCTATTCCCTCCCATTAGGTTTCTGGACTGGCAAGCCCCTTGAGTGTTAGAAGGCCTCCTACAGAATTGATTAACTCCTGGCTGATTAGGTCTTCTCGTATTGGTTGGAGGCCTTGCATGGATGCTGAGGAAATTCGGGAGGAAGTTTAGTCACATCTATACGTATTTTTATACGCACTGCGCTTTTTATCCTTCCATTGTCTATACTGGAAGCAGCTCATCGAATTTCAGGCATCTTGATTAAATTAAGGAACTTCTGTTAGAATTCTTCTATTTCGGGACACCTGGGTGGCTCAGTCAGTTGGGCATCTGACTTTGGCTCGGGTCATGATCTCACAGCTTGTGGGTTCGAGCCCCGTGTCAGTCTCTGTGCTGACAGCTCAGAGCCTGGAGCCTGCTTCAGATTCTGTGTCTCCCTCTCTGTCTCTGCCCCTCCCCCGCTCTCTCTCTCTCTCTCTCTCTCTCTCTCTCTCTCTCTCTCTCAAATAAATAAGCATTAAAAAAAAAATCTTCTATTTCAAGGACAGAATGGAAAGAACATGAAAGATCAGGTTTAGGTTGGTCAGGGAGCTCCAAAGTGAGGTCTTCCTTGGAGGCAACCCATATTAACCCTTTGAGTTTGGACGGGGATGGTTACCTGATAGAATGACTAGGGCTATGTCACACAGCAAAAAGGAATGTTTTTCAGTAAAAGGTTCCAAAGTCATTGGTACTGGTTGAGGTAGAATTTCTCTCTGAATTTTGTTAGCCACCCCCACAGTGGCAACTTCTTTTTCTCTCTGAGGGAACTGTTGCCCTATGAGAGTGAACTTTAAAGTACAAAGTGTGGTGGGGTGGCTGGGTAGCTCACTCGGTTAAAAATCTGATTTTGGCTCAGGTTGTGATCTTGTGGTTGGGCTCTGTGCTGACAGCTCAGAGCCTGGAGCCTGCTTGGGATTGTGTCTCCCTCTTTATCTGCCCCACTGCTTGCACTCTGTCTCTGTCTCTGTCTCTCAAAAATAAATAAACATTAAAAAGAAAAAAAAAGAAGATAGAAAGTGTAGCTGCAACTTCAGGCAGCTTAATTTCAAAAGGTAGTTCTTGAACAGTCTCTTCAGAGTATAAAGGCAGTTCAGACACAGAATTAGTAAAACCTAGCACCCAGGTAAAGAAGGATAGAGTGGAGCAGTAGGGGTCACATCAGTCTTAATGTCTTTTGTTTCAGGTACCTCTGCTGTTTTTACTTTTTCATTAGCCTTTTGTAATGAATCTTTTAATGAAGCTATTTTAGAACCTTGAAGTCTTTTGGAAACTTTTGTATACCAATTAAAATAGGTATCCTATTCTGTTCCTTTAATTTGGGAACCTTTCTTTTCTTTTATTTTAAAGTTTATTTATTTATTTTTAGGGAGGGAAAGCACAAGTCAGGGAGGGGCAGAGAAGGGGGGTGGGGGGAGAGAGAGAAAGAAAAAGAATCCCAAGCAGGCTCTGCACTATCATCACAGAGCCCCAAGCAGGGCTTGAACCCATGAACTGTGAGATCATGCTCTGAGCTGAAGTTGGACAGTTAACCTACTGGCACCTAGGCACCCGTGGGAATCTTTATTTTTAAGTGTACTTTGCAAATAAATGATCTTGTCTAACTGGAATGTTCCCCTTAATGGCCATTCCAATTCTAGGTGTTCTTAGTAATATTTTGCCATTTCTATAGATATTGCAGCTCCCAGCACTATAGTTTTTAGACCTAACATAAGCATGCTTGACTCTAGAATTCAAGGATCCATCCCATTAGCCTTTGAGTCTCTCAGAGCTGAACTAACACCTAAAATGATGTGCCTTGGGGTTGAGAATTGTGTATTTTACAGTGCACCTTGTTGAATGGAAGTTTTCTTGAGGTTGGCGGGTGACCTAGTGTTAATCCAACTTGTCCATGACCAACTTCTCATAGGAATCTTCTTAAGGTGGCAAGCACTCCAACAGCTCTTAAATGCCCCACCTATGGTCACCAATTTTTGCAGCGTTTTGGTCTCCAAGATCCCTGCTAGCAGTAACCTTTTTTTTTTTTTTTTAATTTTTTTTTTCAACGTTTTTAATTTATTTTTGGGACAGAGAGAGACAGAGCATGAACGGGGGAGGGGCAGAGAGAGAGGGAGACACAGAATCGGAAACAGGCTCCAGGCTCCGAGCCATCAGCCCAGAGCCTGACGCGGGGCTCGAACTCACGGACCGCGAGATCGTGACCTGGCTGAAGTCGGACGCTTAACCGACTGCGCCACCCAGGCGCCCCTAAAAATGATTTTAAAAGAAGTGGAGAGATGAAGCAAATGAGGTAAAATCGTGATGTGTGTATGAGTATTTTATATTAGGTTGCATCATATGACACTGTCGTTTTCATAGGTCAAAATGGATGAATAGTGGCACTTTCACGTTCAACCTAATTCTAATCTCTCAACTTTTCTGTAGGTTTGAAATTTCACAAAAACCATCACTAGCTTCTCCCTCTACTTGTGAATACTATGATTTCTACCTCATAAACGTCTTGAATTCTAGCTCTCCTCTTTATTACCACTGTAACTATCAGGAAAATGCCTACAGTTCACTGGAGCCTTTGCAGTGAACATAGTCAACACAGATAAGTAAGCATTCTTCCTGCCTTAGGCAGATGAAAATAAGCAGGCTCATCAGTGTTATCAAGGGTAGCACTGACAAGTTTAAATCAAGAGATAGTGGACCTAGCTAGACTCCTTCCTGTAGACCTGTTTTCTCTAGAAATCCTCATCCACACCATCATTAATATCATTGGAAAGTTACATAAAAGTCATCTCTGAGGAAAGGACTGTAATGGACGTTGGGCTGCACTTTATCTGTATCACTTGCTTTATTTTTTTATTTTTTAATTAAAATTTTTTTTTAACGTTTAGCCCAATGCGGGGCTTGAGCTCACAATCCTGAAATCAAGACCTGAGCTGAGGTCAATAGTCGGACACTTAACCCACTGAGCCACCCAGGTGCCCCTCTTTTCTGCTTTCTAAGTAGACACTAGGTTTTAAGTATGTGGTGTGTACTAAGAACTTTTTCACTATGGATTTAACTTATTTAATTATCACAACAGCGGCACAGGACAGGCATTCATTTTCCTTATAAACAGATGAGGAAATTGAGTTTCAGAGAAGAACCTGCTACTTTGCATAGCCAGTAGGTTTTGTTTTGTTTTAATTTTTTATTTGAGAGAGAGAGAGAGAGAGAGAGTGTGTGTGTGTGAGCGAGCATGCTTATACGTGAGCTGGGGACAGGGAGAGAAGGAAAGAGGAAAATCTTAACCAAGCTCCATGCTGAGCATGGGGCCTGACTCGGGGCCAATTCTTTTACCTCAGGATCGTGACCTGAGCAGAAATCAAGAGTCAAACAATCAACCGACTGAGCCACCCAGGTGCCCCTACTAGTAGTTTTGATGTTTAATTTCAAAGTAAGATCTACCTGGCTTGAAAGTTCATTGTGTTAAACAAGTTTGGAAATTTTAATTGGCATGTAGGCGTATATTCCAGGACACAGATTGGTGGGACCCCAATCTGCTTTACATATCTTCCTGGTGTTAGTGCCCAGTAGAAACCTGAGACCTGTTGTACAGTCTTAAATCCAAATTCACAAGAGTTGTCCTGATTGGTTTAGCCTGACTCAGTCGATTCCTAATCTAATAAACTGTGGGGGAGTGGGGGGGGGGGTGAGATTATATAGTCCAGACAGGCAGAGGTTTCACCCCTGTGAATATAGGTGGGGACAATAAACTCACTTATACTCAGTCTTGGCTTGGACCCAATTTTCAAAGAGAATAAATCAGGCTTTTTTTTTTTTTCCTTGACCTGAGTCCATTTTTTTTGGTATTTCCATCCTGTATTTACCTACTCTGCCAGCTCCCAGGTTTGAAGACTCTTATTTCCAATAAGCTTGTTTTTCTATAGGTATTGTTAAAAGATAATTTTCAGAAAAAAGGCAGAATCATGACTTATACAAATGTAAAGATGCATATGTATTAAAGATTTTTATTTTATTCATATGAGAGAACAAACAAGTTATGACCAGTTCAAAGGAAAGTAAAAAAGCATAAATTTGTATGTGATAAAGGAATTGAATTGCAAATGAAGGTAAAACTCATTTTTCCACTGGATGGAGGGAAGTCAATCAAAACTCTGGAACCATTTTGCCTGTCAGTTACAGTTACCTTCAGTCTACAAAGGTATAAAATATGTCAAAGACCAATTTTAGCTCTGCTGGACTCAGCCCTGGAAGGGTGTGTTCATGTAGCCACTGCATAGTTCTCCCTTAAAGAACACATTTTTCCTCTTACATATTATCTCTCAGAGGGGATCCAAATTCCTTCCCTTTCACTCACTTATTTAGTCAACAAATATCAAATAGCTACAGCATATTAGACACAAGTAATTATAATTTGAAACAACTGTATATGTTGCTTAAAAATTCCAGTTAAATATATGTGCCTTTGAGTTATAAATTGGATTTTTATGTAATTAGTTTTTCTCCTTGTATATCTTAAGTCATCAATCCCTGCTCTACATTTGCACTTCTGAGTTTTAACTTTGTTCTTCTACCATTACAGGAACAGGAACATTCTATGCCATCTAGTGGCAAAAGAGTGTGATTTGTCTGTGTTTTGTTTTGTTTTGTTTTTGCAGAGGTGGGGGAGTTGGAATATATAAATCATCATACCTTGGAAAACATCTAAAATCTATGAGATAATTCTGTTATTATCTGCTTGCTTGAGAAGTATTTTGTCCAAAGGGAGAAAGAAGACATTTCAGCATACCCTGGAAGCTTTTTTTTTTTTTAATTAAAAAAACTTATTTTCCATTTATTAATAGACTATTTTTTAGAGTATTATATGTTCAGAGCGAAACTGAGCAGAAACTAGAGAATTCCCATCTATCCCCTGCCCTCCCACATGCACAGCCTCCCCTATTATCAGTATCCGCTACCACAGTGGTACATTTATTACAATTGATGAACCCATAGTGATGCATCATTGTTACCCAATGTTCATAGTTTTTATTAGTGTTCATTCATATTGTTGTACATTCTGGGGATTTTGACAAAGGTATGAGGGAATGCACCTTCATAGTATTATGCAGAATAGTTTCACTGCCCTAAAAATCCTGTTTTCTACCTATTCATACCTTCTTCTGCCCAAGCCCTGGCATACACTGATCTTTTTACTGTCTTCATGATTTTGCCCTTAAGGTTCCCTCTTGTCATCTTTGCCTGATGCCTCATTTCTTTTTAGCACTGAATAACATTCTGTCATCTGGTTCTACCACAGTTTATCCATTTGCCTACTGAATGGTATCTTGGTTGCTTCTAAGTTTTGGCAATTACAAATTGCCAAACATCACACACGGGATTTTTTTATGAACATAATTCTTCAACTGCTTTGTGTGAAATACCAATGAGAGTGATTGCTGGATTGTATAGAATTTTAGTTTTATAAGAAACTACCCTGGCAGCTTTTTAAAATCAGCTTTATCAAAATACAATTAATGGTATCCACTTAGGCTGTAAAATTCTATGATGATTTGAAGAAGTATCATAAAACCACTGCTAAAATCAACATATAGAATGTGGTCAAGATTCCTCCTATTCCTTTGCAGTTCATCCCTCACTGTTGATTGGCTCTGGCTCCATACGTTAGTTTTCTTTGTAAAAAAATATTATTTTGTATTAATTGGATTATAATAGTATGTACTATGTCATCTTTTTTTTTCACATGCATAATGATTTTTACATTTACTCATGTTGTGATGTATCATTAGTTCATTCCTTTTTTTAAAAACAATTTTTAATGTTTATTTTTAAGAGAGAGGAGGGGTACAGAGAGAGGGAGACACAGAATCCAAAGCAGGCTCCAGGCTCTGAGCTGTCAGCACAGAGCCTGATGCAGGGCTCAGACTCACAAACCACGAGATCGTGACCTGAGCTGAAGTTGGACGCCTAACGGGCTGAGCCACCAAAGTGCCCCAGTAGTTCATTCCTTTTTATTACTGACTAGTATCACATTATATGGATATACCATCATTTATTTATCCATTTACCTGTTAATGGGCTTTTAGATTGTTTCCAGGTTTTGCTATTGTGAGTAAAACTGTTGTGAACATCTGTATACAAGCCATTGTGTAGACATATGCTTTCATTTCTTTTAGGTAAACACCTAACAGTGGAATGGTTGGGTTGTACTATACATTTACATTCAATTTTTAAGTAACTGCTAAGTAGCTTCCAAAGTGGTTGTACCATTTTACATGCCCACCAGGTTCCTGTGAGTTCCAGGCTGCCCCACATCCTTACCAACACTCACTATCAACATTTTTAGCCATTCTCATGGGTATTTAGTAGCACCTCATTATGGTTTTAATTTGCATTTTCCCAATGACTAATGACATTGAGCATCTTTTATGTGCTTCTGGCCATTCATATATTTTCTACAAAGTGGCTGTCAAATCTTGTTTACCTTCTCTTGAGTTGTAAAAGTTCTTTATATATTCCAAATAGTTTTTTGTAAGATATATGTTGTAATTCTTTCCCCCTTCTGTGGCTTACCTGGCAACTATTTAAGATTTGTGAGCCCATTGAATGATATTTAGGGAGAGGGAAAAATAATTCTGTTGTCTACCCTCCTAGGTTTTCTGGCTGAGACCCTGCAAATTAGACTTACAAAGACAGAGTAACAAGAGTAAAAGAAACATACTTAATTAACATGTAACATGTGCATTGTACATACAAACGGGAGAGCTCAGTAATGAGTAACTCAAAGGGGTGCTTTCGGTTTGAATAGCATCTTAAGAAAGAACAGTAAAGGGACGCCTGGGTGGCTCAGTCACTTAAGCGGCCAACTTCTGCTCAGGTCATGATCTCATGGTTCTTGGGTTCGAGCCCCATGTTGGGCTCTGTGCTGGCAGTTCAGAACCTGGAGCCTGTTTCAGATTCTCCTTCTCTCTCTGTCCCTCCCCCACTTGCTCATGCTTTCTCTCTCTCTCTCTCTCTCTCAAAAATAAATAAACATTAAAAAAATTTTTTTAACTAAAAAAAATAAAAGCATGGGAAACAGAAACACCATGAATGCAATTAGTTAAAGGCAAGTGGTCTTATACTGTTGATTCACTGTATGTGAGGGGATGGCATGGTGGGAGAGAAGACTGGAAATAAATTAAGGGCCTTGAATGCCAGGTTTGAATTTGAACTTTGTTCCATAGTTTGAGGAAAGTCATTAAAGATTTTAGAGCAAAGTGGTAGCATCCCCTAATCTATTTTATAGCTTTGTAGTGATGGGTGATGGGTTAGAGGGAGGATGTCATTGAGGTATTTAAAAATAAGGATAGTTAAAAAGAAGTAGGATTTCATTGGGTTCAGAAAATACTTGTGAATGCAACCTGCCAAAAACCATTTTAGATACCAGAGATACAGCACTGAACAACACAAGTCCTTATTATCTGAAGTTTTCATTTTAGTGAGCAAGATAGATAATTAAGGAGTAATAATTTCAAGTAGTGGTAAATGTCATAAGAAAATAAAATAGAAATAAGCTAAAATTATTGGTGGGGCTAGTGGGAGAGAGGCAATAATATTAGGGCATATAGTTTTGGAAGCCCTCTCTGAGGTTATATTTCAGTATTGTGTACATGTGTGTATTTAACCACACAAATATTTATTTCTATAGTAAGGAAAAAACCTCATTTTCGTCTTCTCCAAGATACCATGAGGTCTGACTACACGGGCGCACACACACAGCTTCCTTGCTATGCGCCGTTGCTTATCCAGCATTTACCCCAAGGAAACAAGCAGGGTGAAGAGGGGTGGGGTGCGGAGTCATATTGAATAGAGTGACATAAAGAGGCAGGCACATGAAGATCTAAGAGAAGGGCATTCCAGGCAGAGCACACAGCAATTACAAAGTTTTTTTTTTTAATAAATTTTTTTTTTAACATTTATTTGTTATTGAGAGACAGAGACAGAACGTGAGCAGGGGAGGGGCAGAGAGAGAGGGAGACACAGAATCCGAAGCAGGCTCCAGGCTCCGAGCTGTCAACACAGAAGGGGCTCGAACTCAGAAACCGTGAGATCATGACCTGAGCCGAAGTCGGTTGCCCAACCAACTGAGCCACTCAGGCACCCCCAAAGTTGTTTTTTTTTGTTTTTTTTTTTTTAGAGAGAGAGAGCAAGTGGGAGAGGGCAGAGAAAGAGGGAGAGAGAAAGAATCCCAATTAGTAAGCTCTGAGCTGTCAGCGTGGGGCCCAAACTCAGAAACTGTGAGATCATGACCTGAGCTGAAACCAAGAGTTGGACATTTAACCAACTGAGCCACCCAGGCGCCCCACAAAGGCTTTTATGTCATCAACTTTGCTACAGTAACAAAACCCACCAAATCTTACCTTCTTAGGTCACTAAACACTGCATTCTCACCCATAAGACATACAGGCTACAAATAAGTACTGGCTTTGCTCCAGTTTGCAACTCCACTCTGTCTTTTTAATCTAGGATTGAGGCTAAAGGAGTAGCCCCTGTCTGAGACATGGTCTTCTCATAGTAAAGGACAGAAGAAATTAAGGCTGAGCCAAAACCATGCAAAAGTACTTACAACTTCTTGAACATAGTATATGTCACATCCACTTGCACTCAATTGACCAGAGCAAATCACATGGCCAATCTCAAAGTCATTCCTTCCGAAAAGGAGAGGTGAATATATAGGGTAATAATATATGATAGATAGGAGCAAACTGGGTGTGTTTAAGATATGGAAAGATTGAAAGGCTCAATGGGAATAGGGAATCTTGGTTTGTTTTGCTTACTGGTATATCCCAAGCCAAAGAGTGCCTTGTACACAATAGGTATTCAATAAATATTTGTTGTGTGAATGAACGAAAGCCAATGTGGTTAGAATGTAAAGAAGACATGAGCTTGCAGTTAGCAGCAATGGGGGAGATTGGGTAGAAATGTAGATGAAGTGGATGAGGTACAGGTGTCTGGCTTCACTTACCCTTGAGCCTGGGTACACTTCTCTCCTTCTCATGGTGACATGAGCTTTCTTTTTATTTATTTTTATTTTTATTAATGTTTATTTATTCTTGAGAGAGATAGAAAGATAGAGTGCCAGTGGAGGAGGGGCCAAGAGAGATGGGGACACAGAATCTGAAGCAGGCTCCAGGCTGTCAGCATAGAGCCTGACACTGGGCTTGAACTCATGAACCGTGAGATCTCAGCCCGAGCTGAAGTCAGACACTTAACTGAATGCGCCACCCAGGAGCCCCCCTAATAAATTCCCCTTTTTGCCAAAACTGTTTCAGATGGAGTTTCTGTGCAACAAGAGAGCTGATTAACAGAGCCTGGGAGCTTCAAAGGCATCTATGCACTGGTCTGTTTCTCACTCTTAAAGCTAGGAAAGAGTATATAGCAAAGTTTCTTTTTAGTCAGGTTAGGGAACATTCAAATTTCTAGCAAATTCAAACTGGTAAAATGTCAATAAATTATGCAGTTTATTATACAGTAAATTATGTGGTTATGCACATTTTCTTTTTAAAATAGATCCATATTTTTAAAAAATATGGATCTTCTACTCTTAGGAAGCAAGTGTTAAGGAATGAAGGGAAACGATACTACGTGTCATCATGGTGGTTGTTGGAACATCAAATTTTATACCTTATATTTTCTATAAAAGTAATCAAAAGTTGTGTGGTTAGGTAGTTTAGCTGGAACTAGATGACTATAATATTGATGACATTTCATTTTTTCTTGTGGTAATGAATACTTTACAATGTTACAATAGGGCATTCACCTTCCACATCAGACTTTAAAGGAAACAGAGCAGGAACCCTATAATTAAATGCACAGTGGAAACACACTGGAAATAACAAATGCTCAAACAATGAATGACTAAAATGTATGGATACTTATGTATCCATAAGTAACCTGAAATAATGTCTGCTAATTAAAAGTGAAAGTTTTATGATGACTAAGAAAAACTTAAAAAAAATTTTTTTTTTACGTTTTATTGTATTTTTGAGAGACAGAGTGTGGGTGGGGGACGGACAGAGAGAGAGGGAGACACAGAATGTGAAGCAGGCTTCAGGCTTCAAGTCGTCAGCACAGGGCCCGACGCTGGGCTCAAACTCACGAACCATGAGATCATGACCTGAATCGAAGTCAGACGCTTAACCAACTGAGCTACCCAGGTGCCCCGATGACTAAGAAAATTAGTAAAATGTTTAAGGTACTCTGCTAAAAGACAAGGCAAATGTTTAAAAAATCACATGTGATTGCAACTATACCGAATTCATAGATCTGAAAGATAATAGATGTTTTGGCTGCCCAGCAGCTGGGCACCACATCAAGGGGGTGCCCACTACAAGCTTGTTTACTTCCTTCTCCAGCCTGGTCTTGACGCACAGGGTCTGTCTGCTTCTCATGTCTGATTATTGTCTTCACCTCTCTAACCACTAGCTTTGTTTTTTTCTGTTTCTGACCGTTTCTTGCACTCTTTATCTTTGTTACACTTGACTCAGTCCATGCTTCATATATGTTAACAGCCTCAGCTTCCCCAGCTTCAACCCACCTTTCGGGGAAACTTTTTCTACACCTATTCTATCCCACCTATATGCAGCATGTCTTACAGACAGAGTCTTCACAATATATGCAGTTGAAACTTTAGTATTCTAGAGTCTTAGGATAATGGGTAATATTTTCTTTTCTTTCCAAAGTTTCCTTGTTCCAACACCATTGCAATAAACATTTTAAAGACAATAACAATAGGCCTTTTTCTCATTTCTGCCAAGAGTGGCACCTAGTGGTGATTCTTTAGAACTGCACTTTTCAGCCACAAGTTGATTTAAAAAAAAAAAAAGAAATCAAAGAAGCAGATGCTACTATTACTACTATTCACTAGCAGTTTTGTGTTTATAATATAACAGTATAATATATGTATGCCAGGAATTAATCTACCTGGGAGCAGAAACCACCTCATGGAGTTAGCTGGCTCAGAAATTATACAAGCCTTGCAGATTTCCCAACATACATGTAAGGCAATTCCCCATAGGAATCCAGTTTTCTTCACATTTTAAAAAATTTATTTATTGTTTAATTTACTACATCCAAGTTAGTTAGCATATAGTGCAACAATGATTTCAGGAGTAGATTCCTTAATGCCCCTTACTCATTTATGCCATCCCCCCTCCCATAACCTCTCCAGCAATGCTGTTTGTTCTCTATATTTAAGAGTCTTATGTTTTGGCCCTCTCCTGTTTTATATTATTTTTGCTTCCCTTCCCTTATGTTCATATGTTTTATACCTTAAATTCCTCATCTAAGTGAAGTCATGATATTTGTCTTTTTCTGAGTAATTTCGCTTAATATAATATCCGCCAGTTCCATCCACAGAGTTGCAAATGGATTGCCTTTTTGATTGCCGAGTAATACTCCATTATATATATATATATATATATATATATATATATATATATATCACATCTTCTTTATCCATTCATTCATCGATGGACACTTGGGTTCTTTCCATACATTGGCTATTGTCGATAGTGCTGCTATAAACATTGGGGTGCACGTGCCCCTTCAAAACAGCATACCTGTATCCCCTGGATAAATTACTAGTAGTGCGATTGCTGGATTGTAGGGTGGTTCTGTTTTTTATTTGAGGAACCTCTATACTGTTTTCAAGAGTGGCTGCACCAGTTTGATTCCCACCAGTAGTGTAAAAGGGTTCTTCTTTATCTGCATCCTGGCAACATCCATTGTTTCCTGAGTTGTTAATGTCAGCCATTCTGACATGTGTGAGTTGGTATCTCATTGTGGTTTTGATTTGTATTTCCCTGAGGATGAGTGATGTTGAGCATTTTTCATGTGTCGGTTAGCCATCTAGATGTCTTCCTTGGAGAAGTGTCTATTCGTGTCTTTTGCCCATTTGTCCACTGGATTATTTGTTTTTTGGGTGTTGAGTTTGATAAGTTCCTCACAGATTTTAGATACTAACCCTTTATCTGATATGTCATTTGCAAATATCTTCTCCCATTCCATCGGTTGCCTTTTAGTTTTGCCGATTGTTTCTTTCGTTGTGCAGAAGCTTTTTATCTTGATGAGGTCCCAATAGTTTCATTTTTGCTTTTGTTTCCCTTGGCTCTGGAGATCTGTTGAGTAAGAAGTTGTTGCAGCCGAGGTCAAAGAGGTTTTTGCCTGCTTTCTCCTTGAAGATTTTGATGGCTTCCTGTCTTACATTTAGGTCTTTCATACATTCTGAGTTGAATTTTGTGTATGGTGTAAGAAAGTGATCCAGGTTCTTTGTTTTTTTGTTGTTTTTTTTTTTTTGCATGTCACTGTCCACTTTTCCCAGCACCATTTGCTAAAGAGACTGTCTTTATTCCATTAGATATTCTTTCCTGCTTTGTCAAAGATTAGTTGGCCGTACACTTGGGGGTCCATTTCTGGGTTCTCTATTCTGTTCCATTGATATGAGTGTCTGTTCTTGTGCCAGTATCATATTGTCTTGATTACAGCTTTGTAGTACGTCTTGAAGTCCGGGATTTTGAGATGCCTCCAGCTTCAGTTTTCTCTTTCAAGATTACTTTGGCTATTCGGCTATTTTATGGTCCCATACAAATTTTAGGATTGTCTGTTCTAGCTCTGTGAAGAATGCTGTTGTTATTTTGATAGGGATTGCATTGAATATGTAGATTGCTTTGGGTAGTATTGACATTTTTTTTTTTTAATTTTTTTTTTTTTTCCCAACGTTTTTTATTTATTTTTGGGACAGAGAGAGACAGAGCATGAACGGGGGAGGGGCAAAGAGAGAGGGAGACACAGAATCGGAAACAGGCTCCAGGCTCTGAGCCATCGGCCCAGAGCCCGACGCGGGGCTCGAACTCACGGACCGCGAGATCGTGACCTGGCTGAAGTCGGACGCTCAACCGACTGCGCCACCCAGGCGCCCCAGTATTGACATTTTAACAATGTTTGTTCTTCTGATTCAGAAGCATGGAATATATTTCCATTTTTTTGTGTCTTCTGTTTTTTCATAAGCTTCTGTAGTTTTCAGTGTATAGATTTTTCCCTCTTTGGTTAGGTTTATTCCTAGGTATTTTATTGTTTTTTTTGTGTGTGTGCAGTTGTAAATGGGATCAATTCCTTGATTTCTCTTTCTGTTGCTTCATTGTTTGTGTATAGGAATGCAACTGATTTCTGTGCATTTATTTTATATCCTGTGACTTTGCTGAACTCATGGATCAGTTCTTAGCAGTTTTTTGGTGGAATCTTTTGGGTTTTCCATGTAGAGTATCATGTCATCTGCAAAAAGTGAAAGTTTGACTTCCTCCTTGCCGATTTGGATGCCTTTTATTCCTTTGTGTTGTCTGATTGCTAAGGCTAAAACTTCCAATACTATGTTAACAGTGGCAAGAGTGGACATCCCTGTTGTGTTCGTGACCTTAGGGAGAAAGCTCTGTTTCCCCCATTGAGGATGATATTGGCAGTGGGTCTTTCATATATGGCTTTTATGATCTTGAGGTATGATCCTTCTGTCTCTATTTTCTTGAGGGTTTTTATCAAGAAAGGATGCTGTATTTTGTCAAATGCTTTCTCTGCATCTATTGAGAGGATCATGTGGTTCTTGTCCTTTCTTTTATTGATGTGATGTGTCACATTGATTATTTTGCTGATATTGAACCTGCCCTGCATCCCAGGTATAAATCCCACTTGGTCGTGGTGAATAATTTTTTTAATGTATTGTTGGATCTGGTTGGCTAGTATCTTGTTGAGGATTTTTGCATCCATGTTCATCAAAGAAATTGGTCTGTAGTTTTAGTGGGGTCTTTGTCTGGTTTTGGAATCAAGGTGATGCTGGCTTCATAGAAAGAGTTTGGAAGTTTTCCTTCCATTTCTATATTTTGGAATGGTTTCAAGAGAATAGGTGTTAACTCTTCTTTAAATGTTTGGTAGAATTCCCCCTGGAAAGCTCTCTGGCCCTGGACTCTTGTTTTTTTGGGAGATTTTTGATTACTACTTCAATTTCTTTACTGGTTATGGGTCTGTTCAAATTTTCTATTTCTTCCTGTTTCCGTTTTGGTAGTTTATATGTTTCTAGGAATTTGTCCACTTCTTCCAAATTGCCCATTTTATTGGGATATAATTGCTCATAAGATTCTCTTGTTACTGTTTGTATTTCTGCAGTGTTTGGTTGTGATCTCTACTCTTTCATTCTTGATTTTATTTATTTAGGTCCTTTTTCTTTTTGCTCAAACTGGCTAGGGGCTTATCAATTTTGTTAATTCTTTTCTTTTTTTAAAATTTATTTATTTTTGAGAGAGAGACAGAAACAGTGTGAGTGGGGGAGGGGCAGAGAGAGAGAGACACACACACAGAATCTGAAGCAGGCTCCAGGCTCTGAGCTGTCAGCACAGAGCCCGATGCGGGACTCGAACCCATGAACCGTGAGATCATGACTTGAGCTGAAGTCGAACGCTCAACCAACTGAGCCACCCAGGTGCCCCCCCCCCCCCCCCCCCGCCCCACAGTTTTAGTAATTCTTTCAAGGAACCAGCTTCTGGTTTCATTGATCTGTTCTACTGTTTTTTTGGTTTTGATAGCATTGGTTTCTGCTCTAATCTTTATTATTTCCTGCTTTCAGCTGGTTTTCGGTTTTATTTGCTGTTCTTTTTCCAGGTCTTTGAGCTGTGAGGTTAGGTTGTGTAACAGACCTTTCTTCCTAATATAGGAAGGTCTGAATTGCTATATACTTCCCTCTTATGACCACCTTTGCTGCATCCCAGAGGTTTTAGGCTGTGGTATTACCATTTCCATGGCTTCCATGTGCTTTTTAATTTCCTCTTTAATGTCTTGGTTAGCCTATTCATTCTTTCAAAAAAAATTTTTTTAATGTTTATTTATTATTGGAAGACAGACACAGAGTGTAAGCAGGGGAGGGGTAGGCAGAGGGGCAGACACAGAATCTGAAGTAGGCTCCAGGCTCTGAGCTGTCAGCACAGAGCTTGACACGGGACTCGAGCCCACAAACTGTGAGATCATGACCTGAGCTGAAGTCGGTCGTCCAACCAACTGAGCCACCCAGGCACCCCACCTATACTCCAAGTATTTGTTATCTTTCCAAATTTTTTCTTATGGTTGATTTTGAGTTTCATAACGTTGTGGTCTGAAAATATGCATGGTATGATCTCAATCTTTTTGTACTTGAGGGCTGATTTGTGTTCCAGTTTGTGATCTATTCTGTGATCTATTCTGGAGTTCCATGTGCACTCAAGAAGAATGCATATACTTCGGCTTTTGGATGAAATGTTCTGAATATATCTGTTAAGTCCATCTGGCCCAGTGTGTCATTCAAAGCCCTTGTTTCCTTGTTGATTTTCTGTTTAGATGATCTCCTTTGCTGTAAGTGGAGTGTTGAAGTCCCCTACTATTATGATGTTATTGTCAATGAGTTTCTTTGACACAATGTTTGTGATTAATTGGTTTATATATTTGGGTGCTTGCACGTTGGGGGCATAAATGTTTACATTTGTTGAGGCTTCTTGATTATGATATAATACAATTCTTCACCTCTTGTTACAATCTTTATCTTAAAATCTAGATTGTCTGATATAAGTATGGTTACCACGGCTTTCTTTTGGCGACTATTAGCATGATAGATGGTTCTCCATCCCCTTATTTTCAATCTGAAGGTGTCTTTAGGCTTAATATGGGTCTCTTGTAAACAGCATATAGATGGATCTTGTTTTCTTATCCGTTCTGTTATATTCTGTCTGTTGATTGGAGCGTTTAGACCATTGACATTTAGAGTGAGTACTGAAAGATATGATTTATTGCCTTTCTGTCACCTATAGAGTTGGAGTTTCTGGTAATGTTCTCTGGTGCTTTCTAGTCTTTGTTGCTTTTGGTCTTTTTTTTTTTTCCCCCTCATCTTTTCTCTCCTCAGAGAGAAGTTAAAATTTCTTGCACGGCTGGTTCACTAGTCACAAACTCCTTTGATTTTTGTTTGTCTCGGAAACTTTTTATCTCTCCTTCTATTTTGAATGACAGCCTTGCTGCATAGAGAATTCTTGGCTGCATATTCTTCCCATTCAGCACATTGACTATATCCTACCACTCCTTTCTGGCCTGCCAAGTTTCTTTGGATAGGTCTGCTGTGGACCTGATATGTCTTCCCTTGTAGGTTAGGGACTTCTTTTTTTCCCTTGCTGCTTTCATAATTCTTTCCTTGCCTGAGTATTTTGTGAATTTGACTATGGTATGGTCGGTTTTTGTTGAATCTAATGGGAGTCCTCTGTACTTACTGGATTTTGATGACTGTCTTTCCCCTGGTTAGGAAAGTTTTCTGCTATGATGTGCTCACATAAATTTTCTACCCCTTTTTCTCTCTCTTCATCTTCTGGGAACCCTGTGATTCTTATTTCTTTTTAAAGAGTCACTGAGTTCTCCAATTTTTATTTCATACTCTTTTGCCATAGTCTCCTTCTTTTTATCTGTTTCATTATTCTCCATAAGTTTGTCCTCTGTATCGCTGATTTGCTACTCTGCCTCATCCATCCTTGCCGCCATGGCATCCACTTGAGATTGCAGCTCAGTTGTAGCATTTCTTATTTCATCCTGACTAGTTTTTACTTCTTTTATCTCTGCAGAAAGGGATTCTAATCTATTTTCCACCTCAGCTAGTATTCTTAGTATCATGATTCTAAAGTCTGGTTCAGACATCTTGCTTGTATCTGTGTTGATTAAGTCCCTGGCTCTCATTTCTTCCTGTTCTTTCTTTTGGGGTGAATTCCTTTGTTTCATCATTTTGGAGAAGAAAAGGAATTAATAAAGTAAAAAAAAAATAATAAAATTAAAAACAACTCAAAGACATCAAATAAAGTTTGCTAGATCCTAGGTGTGTTTTGGTGTGGTTGTTGAAAGAAGCTTGATAGATTAGAGAAAAAAGGGAAAGGAGAAAAAAAGGAAAACTTCTGGAAATTTGAAAAAATGAATACAATAAAATAGAATAAAATGAAATGATAAAAGTAAAACAATTTAAAAAATTTACAAAAAAGTAAAAAAAATGTAGAAAAAATTTAAAGAAAAATTTTTTAATATAAATGGAAAATACAAGTAGATTTTTTTCTCTTTTCTGTATTCAAGAGTAAGAAAAGAAAAAGGAAAAAATTGAGTAAAAGAACCAGCGAACAGAATGCAGTATGATTGAAATCATATCTGTTTTCCCAGAGAAGTCAAGCTATGAAGTACTTTATAGTCTGCAAACTAAGCAGGCAGAGAGACTTGTGTTTGTCAAGAGCACTGTTGGCCCAGTTGGGCAGGGCTTAGTGTAACAGGTCCATTCTCCACTTGATGGCCCTGCTTAGCTTACTGGGCTGGAGTGCTGTGGCTCATGTAGACATGTATGCTTATCCGCAGGAAGGGTGAAAATGGCATCACCCAGCTACCCAATCTCTTGTATTGGAACTCTGTGCTCTCCACAACCAGCACCCTCCTTTGTCTCTGGCTTCCGTCCACTCCCCACTTCTAAACTGCCCGAGATAAAGCCGTCAGGCTGCCAAGCAGCACCTCCCTCCTGAGTTTTATCTCAAATGGGGCTGTGTTTCCCAACCCCTCACTTCTATGGGACTGCAGCTTTGACTCACTCAGATCTTCTGGGGGAGGGTCTTACTGAGCAATGGCCAAGTGCCAGCCATCCCTCAAAACGTTCAGGAGACTGCACTGCTGCCAATGCCCAGAGCCTGTGTCTGGGTGCCAGCCTGCCCTGGAAGAAGTTCACGCGATTGTGTAGCAGCAGTGTTTCAGGGTTTATGGAAAATCACAACACACATCTGGCACCAGGCTTCCCCTGTAACGTCTTTGTTCCAGCACCAGTGAATGTGGTTGTTCTCCAGAGTCCACTGGGACCTTTTCCTGTGGGGTGACTGCACAGTCTCTACCAGATGTCCTACTAGCAGGGGAACCGCCTCTCCCCATGTGGCCTGAGGACCTCTCCAACCTTGCTCTCTGCTCCTGGGGATTCTCCCTTTCTACCAGAGCACCTCCAGATATTGAGTTGTGAAGTTTCAGACTCCGCTCCCCCTGTTTATAGAGTCTTAATGGAATTTAAACACTCTTCTTTCTCCTTTCTCCCTTTTGTGTTCAGTCTCTGCGGCTATTTCCACTTTTCCACTTTCTTTCCAGCTGCTTTTTTGGGGGGGGGGGTGCTTTTCTTGTACTCTTCCCCCATCTCCATCCTCTCTCTGCAAGGAAAAACAGCTCCCTGCCCTCCACAGCTTCTCTCTCCCCCAGTTCTCCTCTCCGTGCTGCGTACCTGCCAAGTTCTGTGGTTTAGATTGTGCAGATTGTTGTGTTAATCCTCAAATCAGTTTTCTAGGTGTGCAGGATGGTTTAGTGTTGATCTGCCTGTATTTCAGGGTTGAGAGACGCAATAAAAAATCAGTTTTATTTTCATTTCCTAAGACTGGATCTCCTCTGAACAGTAATTCTTATATAGTGAGAATTTGCATCTTCTGCTGAATCCTGATGTTTTTGGACACTATAGGGTGTCTTGTAAATGTTCACCACTGTTTTAATTTCCTCGGGCTGCCTTAACCGTACTACAAACTGAGTGGCATAAGCAACAAAACTGTATCAGCTCACAGTTCTGTAGGCTTAAATTCCAAGAGCAAAGTGTACCAGGGTTGGTTTCTCTCGTATGATGTCAGAAAGAGTCTGTTGATGCTTTTCCCCTAGTTTCTGGTGGTTTGCTGTCAATCTTTGGCATTCCCTGACTCTCTTCTTTCATCGTCATGTGGCATTCTCCCTGTATACCAGACTGTCTCTAAATTTACCCTTTTTATAAGGCCACTGTCATATTGGATTAGCGCCTCCCCTCCCCCCACCAACCCGTGACCTTAATTTAACCAATTATGGCTGCAGTGAACTTATTTCCAAATAAGATCACATTCTGAGGTACTGGGTGGTAGGGCCTCAACATGAATTTGGAGGGGACACAGTCCAACCCACGGCAATCCTTGTACTTTCAGACTTTCATTTCTGCTATGTTGGTATCAGGCTTAGCCATGAAATTGCTTTGGCCAATATAATGTGAGGAGAAGTGGTGTGTGCAGTTTAAGCAGAGACTAAAAATTTGTTTCCCTCTGCTATGAATCTGACAGTATTCCAAATAGAGACTATTTCACCAGCTTATGTCTCAGAGTGACTGTGACATGGAGCAGAGTAGCAGCTGACATTGAGTGGATCTGTTGTATGAAAAAGAAATAAACCTTCATGATTTTAAGCCACGAAGACTTTGAGGTCATTTGTTACTGAAGCATACATTAACTTAAGCTGACTGACACAGTAAATACCTAACTTAAGCTGATACCGTAAATTCACTTCTAATGTGGAGGTTTTCTTCATTCATCAGATATTTGTTGAAAAATTACTATGTGATAGGCCTAGTTTTATGTGTTGGACACTGTGATAGTTAATTTTATATCAATTTGACGAGGTCAAGGAACCCAGGTGTTTGTTCAAACATCAGTCTGGATGTCTCTGAAGGTGTTTATCAAGTGAGATTAACATTTAAATCAGTGGACTTTAAGTAAATTGTCCTCTATATAATGTGAATGGGCCTGATCCAATCAGTTGAAGGCCTTAGGAGAAAAAAAGACTAACACTCCCCTAGGAAAAGGGAATTCTGCCGCCAGACTGCTTTCAGACTCTGAGCTGTAAAATCAACTCTTCTTGGGTCTCCAGTCTCCTGGACTGCTCTGCAGATTTCAAACTTGCTGACCCCCACAAGTCACATGAGCCAATTCTTTAAATAAATCACTGTATATATGCACATCCTATTGGTTCTGTTTCTTTGCAGAAACTTGATTAATACACATATCAGCAAACAAGCTAGAAATAATCCTCAGAGATTATAGTCTAAGGAAGGATGTACATAAATAAAGAGGAAAATTACAGTGTTATGTAGTAAATGCTGGAAAATACTCCATGTAATAGGAGTACATAGAAAGAGCATATAACCTTGACTTACGGAGTCAGAAAACAGTCTCTGGAGGAAATGAAGTCTAACATGAGAACTGAAAGTGGCAAGTGGATTAGGAGTTAGCCAAATGCAGAAGCAGGGTGGTGGGGACCAGGGATTGAATTGAGTATAGGACATGCATTCTCAGTGGAGGAATTATTGCCCTTAAGGGGATAAAACTGGTATTTGGCAGGTGAAATCAACCATAACTATTACAACTTCTTGTGACCTTGTAAAACTGAATCCTTACTGACAAATTCATACTCCTTCATTTATGGGGAGATGAATAGAAGAAACATCTAAAAGGTCTTCTTAAGGGGGCAGTGACGAAAAAGGTTGAGAACATTGGTGTAGAAAGACCATTAAGGTAGAGGAATGATCACATGGAAGCTACAGAAGTAAACTAGTATATAATAACTAGTATATACTAACTAATTTACTAAATAGTATACTTAGGTCTATCCTTAATCTTTGGGGACTTTTGAAAGTAGAATATATTATTATGTAAAGGAACTATTCATGTTTATGTTACCTTCCTGCATTTAACCTCTTCCATAGGGACCTATTTCACCTGTAAACATCTGTTTCTATTTGCAAAGTCTTTCAGTAGCCATGATGACTGATCCTATCTGTGCTTTGCTAGTTATGTCATGTATCAGATCCAAGAGTTACTAATTTCTATAGTATGACTGATTTATATACTATGACTATTTCTATACCATTAGAATGGTTGGGGTATAGGGGTGGGACAAAGCAGAAACAGGGAGGTGGTGAGAGAAGAGGCTGTTCTGAACACAAATTTTAAAATTAAATCTGGAAATGTGATTTGCCTTCAGTTACCTAAATAAGGAAAATTGGACTTTATGTCTAAATTATCTGCTGCAGACTTTGCTCACTTTTTTAATATATGAATCTGTCCTTTGTGTGTGTAGACACATGCTGAATGAATCATTAAGTTTTAAACATTTTCTTAGAAATGTTGTTTCTAAGGACAGTTGTTAAAATATCTTTTTCTGTCTATCATGCCAGGACTTTTTAGTTTTATAATTGTAGTTTCTAGAATAGCATCATGTTCAGGTGGGTACTTAATCATAAAGCTATTCTGGAAGGTGCATTAGCCTCTGGAGAATTTGCATGTGATTTACGTCACTGGAGTTTCAAAGATTAAAAAATAGAAGAGTAAAAAGATATTCTTCTGGGCTCCATTGTTGGAATGCACAATGGTCTATTTAGTAACCGTTATCATTATCTTCCTCCCAGATTGAATTAAAATTACTTTAATTTTCTATTAGGAAAATCTTTGTAAAAATGCTGCCAATCATTTTTATTTTTCCCCCAGCAGCTTGTTAACAGTGAATTCAAGGCTAATTCAGTGCTTTGGGAATATAGTATAAACTTAATTTTAAAATCTAGAGAACTAAGAAATTGTATGTTATACCATCAATTTTAACTTTTAATATTTTTCTACCATATCCCTAGCTTGCTTGATGTAAGTAGACTTGATCTAAATTAAAAAAAAATTTTTTTGAATGTTTATTTTTGGGAGAGAGAGAGAGAGAGAGACAGACAGACAGACAAAATCTAAAGCAGGCTCCAGGCCTCATGCTGTCAGCACAGAACCAAACATGGGGCTTGAACCCACGAACCGCGAAATCATGACCTGAGCTGAAGTTGGACTCTTAACCAACTGAGCCACCCAGGCGCCTCCGACTTGATCTAAATTTATAATATACTTTTCTTAGGAGGCAGCATTCTTGTACTATTTTTTGTAAGGTCTTTTTACATAAAAGACAGTATATAGAAATAGGTCTGAGTATGTAGTCTGGAGTCAAACTGCCTGGGTTCAAATCCTGAGTTGAATCTGTTTGGGTTTTGGAGCGCCTGGGTGACTGAGTGGGTTAAGCCTCCAACTCTTGATTTCAGCTCAGGTCATGATCTCACAGTTTTATGAGTTCAAGCCTCGCATCGGGCTCTGTGCTGACTGTGCAGAGTCTGCTTGGAATTTTCTCCTCTCTCTCTGCCTCTACCCACTTGCACTCTCTCAGTCTCTCTCAAAACAAATATGTAAAATAAATTAAAAAAAAAAAAGAATCTGTGTGGGTTAAAATGTTACACAAGCTTTTATAAACTTGGGCAGATGAGTAAAGTTCCGTAACTTTATCATCTGTACCTCACTTTACTCCAATGTAAATGATGGCTGATAAGAGAACTACCACATAGAGTTGTTGTGAATTGTAAATGAGTTAATTATGTAAAACACTTAGAACAGTACCTGGTATGTACTCAGTACTCAATAATGTGAACTATTGGGGCACCTGGGTGGCTCAGTCAGTTAGGCGGCCGACTTTGGCTCAGGTCGTGATCTCGCAGTCTGGGAGTTGGAGCCCTGCATCAGGCTCTATGCTGACAGCTCAGAGCCTGGAGCCTGCATCAGATTCTGTGTCTCCTTCTCTCTCTGCCCCTCTCCCATTCATGCTCTGTCTCTCTCACTCTCAAAAATAGATAAACATAAAAAAATTTTAAAAAAAGTAATGTGACTATCAACAATAGCCAAAGTATGGAAAGAGCCCAAATGTCCATCGATGGATGAATGGATAAAGAAAATGTGGTGTGTGTGTGTGTGTGTGTGTGTGTGTATACATACACACACACACACACACACACACACACACACACACAATTGAGTATTACTCGGCAATCAAAAAGAATGAAATCTTGCCATTTGCAACTACGTGGATGGAACTGGAGGGTATTATGCTAAGTGAAATTAGTCAGAGAAAGACAAAAATCATATGATTTCACTCATATGAGCACTTTAAGAAACAAAACAGATGAACATAAGGGAAGGGAAACAAAAATAATATAAAAACAGGGAGGGGGACAAAATAGAAGAGACTTAACAAATATGGAGAACAAACTGAGGGTTACTGGAGGGGTTGTGTGTGGCGGGGGCGGGTGGTGGGCTAAATGGGTAAGGGGCATTAAGGAATCTACTCCTGAAATCATTGTTTACTATATGCTAACTAATTTGGATGTAAATTTTAAAAAATAGAAGATAAAATTAAAAAAAAATGATGTGAGCTATTACTATTTGGAGCCCTGTATTGAGTTTTAAAACCATTTGTTGAGTGCTTCTTGTATGCAATACAAGGAACTTACTTGTGGAGCTGTTCATATATCTTACCTAAAATGATCTTCAGAGAATGACTCAAGGTATTTTTTTAAACTGACTTTTTTTTTCTAGTATCATTATTGTTCTCTTCAGTACATTTCAGGCCTTCATATTAGTTTATGTTTTTTAGGCTAGGATGATATTTTTGTTCTTATGTGAGAAGATAAACATCTATGGTTCCTTAGAAAAAGCATTTCTTGGGGCAGTTGGTGGGAGAGGACTTCCTCTTCAGAATTTTGTATTGACAAATGCTACACATAGCATTTGTCATTGTGGCACTGCTTTTTCTGTGGTGACGATAGGAAAAAGGTAGTTACCCATGATTTTCTGACTTTTTGAAAACATTTTAAATGTTTTACTTATTTTTGAGAGAGAGAGAGAGAGAGAGAGAGAGAGAGAGAGCATGCGCAGGTGGGAAAGAGAAAGAGGGAGACAGAGGATCCCAAGCAGACTCTGCGATGATAGCAGAGAGCCCATTGTGGAGCTCGAACTCAGGAACCATGAGATCATGACTGGAGCTGAAGTCGGATGCTCAACCGACTGAACCACCCAGGCGCCCCTTGAATTTTTATTAAAGAAATTTAAAAACTTTCAATATTTATATCTTTCAGAAAATGTCTTTGAAAATCACCAATGCAAAACGAATTGAAGGCCTTGATAGTAATGTGTGGTGAGTACCTCAGAGTAAACAATAATAATTTGGTGAAGTTTTTTTTCCTATACATTTTATATACACACCTATATTGGGAATTTTTAGCCTTATCTACAGTCTACAAATAAAAGCACTTATTTTAATTTATTCATTAAGTGGAATTGTAAGGAAGTTAAGGATCCATACACTGATTTATTCATTTAGCACATGTGTTAAGCCTGCAAATAGAGAAAAGGACAAATTTGGATGATGCCCACATGGCACTTAATTTGTAGTCCATTAGCTAGCAGCCGCTGGTGTGGTTGAGGAAAAAAAATAGATGATGGAACTGTCGGTGTCATGGAATTGAGATTTGTAAGAAATTTTTAAGTTAATTAATTCAGCTATCATCTTATTAGGTAAAGTCATTTTGTAGGTGGTAAAATTTTGGGGGGGAACTCATTTTTTTTTTTTTTTTATTTGTAAGACTAAAGTAGGTCTTAGTTTTTCAGTTTTAATGTTAAGATTATGAGGTATAAGGGATGCCTGGGTGGCTCATTCGGTTAAGCATCCAACACTGGGTTTCAGCTCAGGTCATGATCTCATAGTTTCATGAGTTTGAGCCACATGTCGGGCTCTGTGCTGACAGTGCTGAGCCTGCTTTGGATTTTCTATCTCCCTCTTTCTTTCCTCCTCCTCCACTCATGCTGTCTCTCTTTCTCTCTCAAAGTAAATAAATAACATTTTATAAAAAGTAAAAAGATTATGAGGCATAAAAATCTAACTTTGTAATTATGGTACTTATTAGTATTTTTTAATTTTAGGATTGAATTTACCAAGTTGGCCGCAGACCCCTCTGTTGTGAATCTTGGCCAAGGCCTTCCAGATATATCCCCTCCTATATATGTAAAGGAAGAATTATCAAAGATTGCAGCAATCGATAGCCTGAACCAGTATACACGAGGCTTTGTAAGTATATTAAGACCATGTGTGACATGAACTTGTATTTTATGTTGTATTGTGTGTGAAATGTGAAGTGAACTTCTATCACTTCTCTGTAATTGGCTTTCTGGGGCCAACTGTCCCAAACAGATAATCAGAGAAACCCCCATCCTTGCCCTGATCTCCTAGAAGGAGCCATCCCCAACTTCTAACGCCTCCATAGTCCTTTACCATTGTTCCAGCATAGGGTCTAATGGCAACAAGGAAGAGAGAATATTCTCTTTTTTCCTCCAGTTTTTTTTTCTTAATTGCAGTGGAGTTAACATTCAGTGTTATGTTAGTTTCAGGTATACAGTATAGTGATTCAGCAATTCTGTACATTACTCAGTGCTCATCATGGTACATGTACTTTTAGTCTCTATAACCTATTCACTCATCCTCCTACTCATCTCCCCTCTGCTAACAGATTAGTTTGTTCTCTATAGTTAAGAGTCTGCTTTTTGGCTTGTCTCTGTCCCTCTCTCTTTTTTTCCCTTTGTTTTGTTTCTTAAATTCCACATCTTAGTGCAATCATAAGATATTTGTCTTTCTCTAGCTGTCTTCTTTTGTTTAGCATTATACTCTAGCTCCATCCATGTTGTTGCAAATAACAAGATTTCATTCTTTGTTATGGCTGAGTAATATTCCATTGTATATATTTATACCAACTCTTCTTTTCCATTCATTCTATTGATGGACACTTGGGCTGCTTCCATAGTTTGGCTATTGTAAATAGTGCTGCTATTAATATAGGGGTGCATATATATTTTCAAATTAGTGTTTTCAAATTTATTGGGTAAGTATCTAGTGGAATTACTGGATCCTATGGTAACTCTGTTTAATTTTCTGAGGAAGCTCTGTACTGTTCCACAGTGGCTGTACCAATTGGCATTCACACCGCTAGTGCTAGAACTTCCTTTCTTCACCTCCTTGCCAACACTTGTTGTTTCTTGAGTTTTTTATTTTTGCCATTCTGACAGCTATAAGGTGATATTTCATTGCGGTTTTGATTTGCATTTACAATTCTATTTTTAATTTTTTGAGGAACCTCTATGCTGTCTTCCACAGTGACTATACCAATTTGCAGAGTATTCTCTCAATGCACATATTTTCTCTGCCGTTAACACATGCAGTTATTAGGCCATCAGCACTGGCCTCTTAATTAATAACCTCTTTTTCCAATTAGTTACTTTCTTCCTCTTTACCTGTCTATCAATCCCTATCCTTCTGTGATGAAATACTTAGGATATCCAAAGTTTCCTAGATTCTACAAAAAAAGTGCCACAACGTAGTAAGTGAATTGAGCAAGGTTTCAGGGTGTAAGGCCAATAGATAAAAATCAATTGTATTTCTGTATACTAAAAATGAGCAGCTGGTTAAGATTTTTTGAAATATCATTTATAATAGCATCCCAAAGCATTAAATATTTGAACTGATGTTTTAAAATATACACAAGATCTGTGTGCTGAAAACTACAAAACATTGCTGAGAGACATTAAAGAAGACCTATATAAATGGAGTCATAATGTGATATCCAACAGACTTGGAGATGGAATATTGTTGTCAGTTCTCTCTAAGCTGATCCATAGTAGAGTTTGGCAGCCTATGGCCTTGATCCATATCTGACTCACTCCTGATTTTGTATAAATAAAGTTTTATTAGATCATAACCATGCCCATTCTTTAAATATTTTTCAGGCTTTATAAATATATGTGAGTATGTATGTATATGTGTTTGTATGTTAGTATAAGCACAGAGAATGGTGTTGCACTGTCACCAGGCCGTGGACGACATTGGTCACCTCAGGGAGATGAGATGGAAGGTTGTTGAGGAGAGAACATAATTTTTTTTTTTTTTTTTTACACATCTCTGCCTAGTTTTAAATATTATATGAAGCATACTTTATTTTTATAAGTAAAAATTTCTTTAAGATACAGACCGTTATAATTCTGAGGTAAGATGTGTAGTGTTTATAGTTGCTTTCAGATCACCCTTTGCTAGAGTTTGTTAGACCTGTCATTAAAATGAAATTCAAAGGGAATTTTGGATTTCTGGAAGTAGTGACAATTTCCTGCTCTTTCCACAAATCATGTATATTTTTTTGAGCTTGAATTTAAGTAGTTTTTTCTCTTGCTATTATTTTTTAGTTTAGTGGCTTTGTTCTATCACCTCCCCTATTATTAATTATACTTAATTTCTCTCATATTGTAATATCTCTCATCTCAAAATATGAGAAATGTGCTATAGCTTTGTTTTTATTGGTTTTAACTGTGTGGGGGTCTGTGACATACTAGCTAACATTCTGACAAAGGTGACAAATAAAAGTATCTTTGAAAAAAGAGCCTCCTTTTCACATGAACTGGGATGGATAACTTACTTCATAAACATGGGGTATATCCTGCCAACCTCCATCTTGTCCTGTGTCCTGACCAGTTTATTCAGAGCTTTAGGTGCTTTGCAAACAAGGGCACTTGCCCTGCACTTAGACTCTTATTTGGAACTGACAGAAAATCAAGGTCATTCTCCAAAAGCAAAAACAAGAGGTACATGCTAGACAAGAAAAAATAAGTAATATTGACTTTGATACCAGATAGACAAAGAAGGGGGATGGGAAGGGAAATAAAAGAGAAGGAGGGAAGAACAGGGAACATAGAAGGAAAGAATTGAGGAAGCACTAATCAAGGAGTTAAGACTCCCCGCATGTCTCAGACTTTGTGCATTTATAGTCCCTTCGTTCCTCTGGTGAAGGTTGTCCTCTTAGATGACTCCTCCCCTCTTGGCTGTCATGAAGAATGTCCTGCTTCCTCCTAACATTAGCTCTCACGTCAGCACTAATGGGTGTTTCTTTGGGGAATGTGTGTTTGCCCTCACTCTGTCATCCATTGATTGGCATAATAACTTACTCTTTGGTAACCTGGAAGAACAGATTCAGGGTATATACCATCAATGCAGGCTTTTTAATTTTAATTGCAAAAAAGTCCAACTCTATTCAGTATAATTTAATTACTATCAAAAATAAAGTAGTTCAATATGATTTCATGGCTGTCCAAAATGTACTGTCAAAGGTATATTTGGTACTGATGTCAATTTTTATCAAAGCAAACATGTTGGAATTTTGAATTCCAAATCAATCATTTAATGGGGATTTTTTAGTCATTAGCAAGTTTTCATGACCATTCGTGTAGGAACTGTCTGTGAGTAGGGAAAAAATGTTTTTTATTTTCATCAAAAAAATAAAAATTTTATTTGGATAATTATAAACAAAAAACCCAAATTTTAAAAATTCTTTCATTTTAAATCCAGATTGCTTCCAAGAAGTAGATCCCATAATCAAATTCAAGGTTTTTTTCTTTTTTATTCAACAGGGTCATCCATCGCTTGTGAAAGCTCTATCCTGCTTATATGAAAAAATTTATCAAAAGCAAATCAATCCAAATAAAGAAATCCTTGTGACAGTAGGAGCATATGGATCTCTTTTTAATACCATTCAAGGATTAATTGATGAGGGAGATGAAGTAAGTATATTAAGATTATCATCTTACCCATAGCAATCATTATTATCATTTGTATTGCCTTTGAATCTGTTACTTATTTTACACTATTTTTAATTATTTTTGAAGTGTAATGCATATGAGTAAAATTCACAGATCTTAAGTGTACAGCTTGATAAATTTTTTACCTGTGTGTATATTTACATATATACATATATCCATGTAACCCCAGCCAGATGAAGATATAATACATTCCCAGCACCCAGAAGGCTCCCTTATGCCTCTTCCTAGTTAATATTCTCCCAGAGGTAACCACTTTTCTGTCTTCTATCACCATAGGCTCATTTTACCTGCTCTTTAATGTAATATAAATGGAATCACACAGTATGTTCTTGAATTGGTTTCTCTCATTTATCATTATGTCTGTGAGATTCATCTGTTTTGCTGCATGTGACTCATTCTTATTTCTATAGCCTATCTAGAGAAGGGTAAGTGGAAGGGGCCAACCATGATGGGGAAAATGAATCTTTAGTTTGCACTACTAAAATTACCCTTATCTGAACTCAGTCAGCCAGTATTTGGTCAGTGTGTTTTTGTGCCCGGCACTGTTAGCAGCAGCATGTGAGGGATGTGTAACAAGAAGGTTGTGTGATTTCTGCTTTAGTACTGGGACTCTTTCCCTATTATCATTCCAATACCCCTGCTTCAGTATTTCCTGACCTCTTTCATTCATTCATTCAGAAATCACTGAGGATCTCCCATAATAGGCACTGTGGGAGATTTTTAAAAGACAGTTTCTGGGGCGCCTGGGTGGCTCAGTCGGTTAAGCGGCCGACTTCGGCTCAGGTCATGATTTCGCGGTCCGTGAGTTCGAGCGTCGCGTCGGGCTCTGTGCTGACAGCTCAGAGCCTGGAGCTTGTTTCAGATTCTGTGTCTCCCTCTCTCTGACCCTCACCCGTTCATGCTCTGTCTCTCTCTGTTTCAAAAATAAATAAACGTTAAAAAAAAAAAATTAAAAGACAGTTTCTGTGTGGAAGGAGTTCCCCATCTAGTAGAGGAGATAGACTCGCAAGCAGGTGAATAGGAATGTGTGTGTATGTTACAGTAGTGACAGAAAGAAGTGATTGACTCTGCTAATGTAGGCCTGGGAAACTCCAGAGAGGCACTGCTGAATATTTACCATGATCTATGTTGTTAATTCCTTTCTTTGAACTCTCATGGCACTCTCTGTACCTCTTACATACAAGATACTGCTACTACATTGTATTATGTTCCTCTTTTACATCTCTAATTCTCTCTACTATGCCAGACAATAAGCTACTTAAGGAAACATCTTAAGGAAGTACAGTTACACTTTCATATACATAATCTCCTTTAATCCTGTAAAATAGTTGAAAGTTTTATCTCATTCTTTGATGTTGTTAATCCTTTGTTGCTTCCTCTTTTTGCATCCCAGAGGCTCAGCCCTTGACCTTCTTTATTCTTTCTTCCCTGATCACTGTATCTGATATTTTGAAATCACACACGTGTCACTTTCTGTCACATTGACCTGTTTTATTTTCTTTATAGTATTTGTTATTATCTGAAATTATCTAATTTACTTCTGTTTTTTTCTTGTTTATGGTCTCTCACAGTAGAAAGTTTATTGCTATATTGCCAGTCCCTAAAATACTGAGTGCTCAATAAATACTCTTCAGAAAGTGAGGGGAATTATTCCCATCATAAAAATAAAGAAATTACAGCAAAGAATATCAAGTATATTCTTTGAATTTTACCTCGCTTCCTCCCAGTTTTCTTTTATATCTCACTTCAAATCAGGTACTAGGTTTCTCACTAGGGTTCAAAGATAGGTCATCTTGGTCCCTGAGAATTTCACAGACTAATTAAGAGCTTACAGTTCCCTTGAGGGAAAGATCCATTCCCAGAGGGAACGAACAAAGTTCATTTCTTTGTCCTTCCCATTACCTAACACCTAACATAGCAGATTTTATAGTAGGTACTCAATGTGAGTTGAATGACTAGTAGAAATGAAGGGGCTTTAGAATGTAACAGCCTTGTATGACTTTAGTGAGAAAGGCCTTGAAGAGTTACTTCACATCATATGAAATACACATTAAATGTGCAAATGTAGAACAAGAGTTAGTGGTGTGCCTGGGTGGTTCAGTTGGTTAAGCGTCCGACTTCGGCTCAGGTCATTGTCTCACAGTTTGTGGGTTCGAGCCCCACATCAAGCTCTGTGCTGACAGCTCAGAGCCTGGAGCCTGCTTTGAATTCTGTGTCTCCCTCTCTCTTTTCCCCTCCCCCCATTCACGCTCTGTCTCTGGCTCTGGCTCTTTCTCAAAAATAAATAAACATTAAAAAAAAATTTGGAGCAACAGTTAGATATCACTAATTTAGCCAACAAAAGTTAAGTGAGACAACTTAGTGTTGACTTAGGAAATTATAGTTATCCAATTTCCTAAAGCAATTTGACTGTATGTATGTATAATGTGCCCTAAAAATGTTTATACTCTTTAATCTAGCAAAATAACAATCATGTGAATTTATTCAACTGTTTAAAAATAGAGAAACTACAGGGGCACCTGAGTGGCTCTGTCAATTAAGCATCTGACTTTTGATTTCGGTGCAGGTCGTGGTCTCACGGTTGTGGGATTGAGCCCCACATTGCACTGAGTGTGGAGCCTGCTTGGGATTCTCTCTCTCCCTCTCTCTGCCTCTCTCCGCACTTTTTCTCTCTCTCTCTCTCAAAATAAATAAACATTTTTAAAAATAGAGAAACTACACATACTCACAAATAAATATAGCATTGTTATGTATATAAGCAAATGATTAAAACTTATTTTAGAATTCAGTAGACTCCCAAATAGCCATTAAGATAATAAATATTAAAAAGAAAAAACCAAACAGCGGGGGGTGGGGGTTGGTGCCTGGGTGGCTCAGTCAGTTAAGTGTCCAACTTCGGCTCAGGTCATGATCTCCTGGTCCCTGAGTTCAAGCCCCACATCAGGCTCTGTGCTGACAGCTCAGACCCTGGAGCCTGCTTCAGATTCTGTGTCTCCCTCTCCCTCCGGCCCTGGCTCTTCCCCTCTCGCACTGCCTCTATCTCTCTCAAAAATAAATAAACATCAAAAAAAATTCCTTAAAAGATAATAAACATTAAAACTGTAATAATATGAAGTTTTCATGTAATATTGTTAGGTTTAAAAAGATAATAAAAATTGAATATACATGAAAGATATAAATTATGTGTTCAGACTTTCCTTACAGAAAAGTAAAAAATCAGGGATGCTTACTTAGATCCAAGCTGGTGGACTCTGGGTGGAATACCAAAGGGACTGGTTGGATTGGCCCACTGACCTAAAAGCCAGCCCATGGGTAACTGAGAGAGAGCATGTAGGGGCAAAGGAACAAGGAATATATCTCAAGAGATTGGGAAAAAAGACTGAATCTAGCTAGGTATAAGTCACCAGAGGGAAACTGAGGGTATCAGACAATAACAGTAGCATCTTAACTAGTCTCCCTGCGTCCACTGTTTGTTTTGGAGTGCTTTTGACCAAAGAGAAACATCTTTATTCTCAGGATAATACTTATAAGTTAGTTCTCCATAATGGAGAGCATTGCTGTTATCTTTCCTCAGAGTCTTTTGCTTCTGCCCCTCTCTGATTTTTTTGTTTGTTTGTCATCTAAAATTTAAAGAAATTCTTCATGTTTTTGGCTGGAACATTCTTTGGAGGATGTGATGGGAATTATGGCCTCTTTCCCCAGAAAAATCTACCTAGGCACATGTAAAGTTTTGCATATAATTTCAAGAATCCCCACTGTAAGCCCTTCTGTGGATCTCATTAAGAGAGCCAGAACTCCCTGGACACATCTGTCTCTAACGTCTCTTCCATGTCTTCTCCCACGAAGAGGCAGGCATGAAGGCAAGGAAGGCCAGTTCTTTCATTGCTGCATTTCAGCATGTAGGACAGCACCTCACACATAGGAGGTACACAATGTATTTTAAATGAATGAATGATTGATATGTTACATTCTTATTTGGTTTTTATTTTAGGTCATAGTAATAGTACCTTTCTATGACTGCTATGAGCCCATGGTGAGAATGGCTGGAGCAACACCTGTTTTTATTCCCCTAAGACCTGTAAGTTTGCCAATGCGATACATATACTTTAAGATGCTTTGAAAATATACATAATTGCTTTGTCACTGATGAAGTTTCTACTTTTATTACATTTTGGGATTTACTGTGTATCTCTACAATGGCTGAAGGTAATCAACATCTTTAAGAGGGCAGCTGTTATTGCTTTATCCTGTGTTTGCCATGTGTCTCTGTTGTATCAATATCCACACTATATGTAACATTCTTTTGTGGTTATGTGTCTCCCCCATAAACTATGAACACCACCAGATCAGAGACCAATTCTTTTTTTTTCCTCATTTTTAATGTTTATTTATTTTGAGAGAGAGCATGCAGGAGTAGGGGAGGGGCAGAGAGAGAGAGAGAGAGAGAGAGAGAGAGAGAGAGACTCCCAAGCAGGCTCCACACTGTCAGCACAGAATCCGATGTGGGGCTCGAACCCATGAACCGTTGAGATCAAGACCTGAGCTGAAATCAAGAGTAAAATAGATGCTCAACCATCTCAGCCACCCAGGCGCCCCTCTTTTTTCTTAAGATTTTATTTTTAAGTAATATGCACCCAACATGGGGCTCGAACCTGCAACTCTGAGATGAAGAATTGCACACTCCACCCGACTGAGCCAGCCAGGCACCCCAGAGACTATTTCTAACTCACTTTTATAGCCCTGCTCCCTAGTGACTAACAGTGTAGGGTATATGCTGGGTGCTTTATAAATGCTTGTTGAATTATGAATGAATTTCCTAAGGACAAACCACCCTGAATGTGCCCGATCTCGTCTGATCTCGGAATTATGAATGAATTATTTTTTTTAATTTTGCTACTAAGGAATTTAATAAAGTATGCTACTATTGTCTTTTTTAAACATCTTACTATAATAAGTAATACACTAAGGTGAATCACAGAATCTTGTATTAGCCTTACAGTCTCAGACATGTTAACCATAGTTATAGCTGGCTCCTTTGAAGGCATGTACATACTTTAACAGCTGTTTGTGTTGACAGAGTTTATTTTCCCATTTACTAGGTGTGAGCATGAGACTTAAGTCCTCTTGGGCACTTAAGGCAGAATGAAAGCTTAGTTATTTCTATTTTCTTTGTTAGTCATTTATTCAGTTACCTTTGCCATGCCTTTCTCTACTCTGCCCCGCCACCCTGTGCCATTAGGTTATTTATTTGTAAGACAGCAAACATGAATTAATTGGATTAAATCACATCTTGATTCTTCATATGTAGAAACCTGTCGATGGGAAAAAATGGTCTAGTTCTGACTGGACATTGGATCCTCAAGAACTGGCAAGTAAGTTTAACTCCAAAACCAAAGCGATTATACTGAATACTCCACATAACCCCATTGGCAAGGTGAGTCTTTGATCTCTTTATACAGTCTTCTGACCTATCATTGTCTCACATGTTGAATCATAATTGGCTCTGCTCTTTTGTTTTCTTTAATACATATAGGTATATACCAAAGAAGAACTCCAAGTAATTGCTGACCTTTGCATCAAATATGACACACTCTGCATCAGTGATGAGGTTTATGAATGGCTTGTATATACTGGAAATAAACATGTAAAAATAGGTACTGATTATTACATAGAGTCACAAATCTAAATGTGTTTGGGCACATGTGGAACAACTGATTGGAAGGGATCCCAAAACAGCTTTAAAATAGTCCTTGCAATGGGTATTGGTCTGTGTGAGCACTTAAATGGGATTTGGATAAATGATGCTTGAGTGAACTAATAAACAGACTGAAAGACAAGCAGTACAAACTTTGGGGAAGAGATTTTTGGATCATACTATAAGGCTATGAAACCAGAGAAGTTATACTTTTGCCCATATCCTTGGCTTTTTATCAAGAATTTATCTTTTACGTGGTACATAAGATACAGGGAGCTTACTTGTTCCCAAGTTGGACTGTCTCTGCTGAGCAAGTTGCCAAAATGCCAAGTCGACAGGAGAAAATTGCAGGGCGAGTAAGCTATTGCTGCTTGGCTCTTGCCTGAGGTTTCATCATTACTACCCTGCCATCTCCCAAGACACCCTGCCTCGGTGTCTTCTGGAGTTATCTAAACTGATATCAACCATAAGACTATATGCCGGGTTGCAAACTTTGGGTCTGTACATTTGCCCTTTCTATGCCTGGAAACACTTTCCCCCCAAATATCCACATGGCTCAATCTCCCCCAGGGCTTTATTCAGATACCAGTTTTTATGGCCACATTTAAGATAGTTATAAGTCTTTCTTCCAGAATTTCCTTTGCTTTATTTTTTTTTGTTCTGTTCTGTTTTTTCTATTATGATAATATATATATATATATAGTTTATTTCTATATAGTTTACTTCTAACCTGCTGGAACATAGGATATTTGTTTGTTTTAGTGACTTCTGAATGTGCAGTTTCTAGGATAGGATCTTGCACGTGTTAGGTAATCAGAAAGTAATTGATGAAGAAATGAATAGGAAATATGAAGGAGATAAGGGAAGAAAAACTGAAATCACTGTGGCAGATATCAATAAATAAATTAATGCACTTGTATATAAATAGTTGTTTCATATATCATAATTATCCCTGTGGTACGTTTTAAAGTGTAGAAATATGGAGGACAAAGCAGCTGCTTGAGAAGATCAACAGAGGAGTGGGCAAAAGATGGAATTTGTTAAGCAGAGAGGTACAAATAAAATTCCTATCAGGGGGCACCTGGGTGGCTCAGCCAGTTAAGCGTCTGACTTCAGCTCATGTCATGATCTCACAGTTTGTGAGTTCAAGCCCCGCATCAGGCTCTGTGCTGACAGCTTAGAGCCTGGAGCCTGCTTCAAATTCTGTGTCTCCCTCTCGCTCTGCTCCTCCCCCCCTCATGCTCTGTCTCTCTCTCCTTCAAAAAATAAAAATTAAAAACATTAAAATTCCTATCAGATAAACTAATGTGGACTGAGGCAAGAAGGCATAACAGATCAAGATATACTTAAGATTAGGGCAAGTGGTTTATAAGGATATGTTATAATAGTCACACATGATAATGGAAAAGTAGAGTAATTCTGACAGTCTTGATTATGAGAACAAAGTTTAAACTTGTTGAGGAGGTAAGTGGTTCTGAAACTCAATGTTAGTATAGAGCACCTTGAAGCCACAATGTTCACATTGTAGAATAGGGATACGTTGCCTTCCATCCTGAAGCTAGAAGCAATTTTCTTAATAGAAACTTAATAATTAGAAGGAGTCAATATAAAAATCCTGGTTGTGTGCATATTTGTACAAAGAGCCATTGATACAGACATATCAGAGTTTTTCTGATTTTGCCTCTCACTAAATGTTCATTTGTTTCACTGTTGGTAGCATACACTATCAGATAATGGTAGTACTTTAGGTGCTTGAGAAAATTCCATGGAGGAAAACTTAAAACTGATTAAAAAAAAATTCTACACATTAATTTGATCACCAAAGTTCCAGTGAAGCATAATTTGAGAACTACTGCAGGAGGTGTGCCAAGACAAGGGAATGGGTTCCTTGATTGGATTTGTTTTATAAGGTAAGAACCAGTTACAGGCGAGAACCTGAAGTGAGTTAGATGCCCTAGCAGTGGAGTTGACACAAGTGGGCTATTTAGAAGTCAACAATAGGGCAGAGTATAGCATCTGAAGGTTGGAAGGGAACCAGCCAGTGGGATTCTGAAATCTCTGGCCCAGCCCCTTCAGCAGTGGTGAGGCCTGTAAGCAGAGGTGGATGTGTACAGAGGAGGGGCAGCTCTGTGGGGAGTAAGGAATATTCCTGCCTCTCATGCTTTCTTTAGTCTTGCTAAGTTTCAGTCTCTATGAGGCCTAGAAGAGAAGATGTCTGGAGACAAGTAGAATTATAGGCCTGACAGTTAGGATCAAATTATGAGGGGAAAGGGTTTTGGCAGTCGTCAAAATTTTGTTGGTGGTGGAACCCATGGAAGAGAATTTTCTCAGGGAGAATTGATAAACAGAGAAGGCAGCCAGAGATGTGCAAGGCATGGTGCTTCAACACAGCAAACTGCTGTTTCATGTCAAAATTGCATCACAGTTCACCTTCGTCCACCCTTCTTGTTGATGACCTCTGTTTCAGATCATTGAACCATTCCCAGTCGAAAATCAGGTCAACATAGACAAATAATTATTTTTTGTAATTAAAAAAAATGTTTAAGTTCATTTATTCTGAGAGAGATTGGGGGAGAGGCGGAGAGAGAGAGCGAAAAAGAGAGAATCCCAAGCAGGCTCCGTGTTGTCAGTGCAGAGCCTGATGCAGGGCTTGAACTCACAAACCATGAGATCATCACTTGAGCTGAAGTTGGACACTTAACCAACTGAACTACCCAGGCACCCCTTTTTTGTAATTTTTAACAATTAAACAGAGGAATAGGCATCTAGCTAATTAATAAATATAATTTTGTACTAAACACATATGTTCATTTCTAAGTGATAATGTCTCAAATCCTTAGAGTTTTAGTTAACTAAGTTCAGCAATATTTTTCCAATAGATAACTTTAAATGATCTTGAGTTATTTTTTAAACCTTTATTATATTGTTTAAACCTCATATAAGCCCTTCATAGTAAAAGTGTAACACATATTACTTGCTAAAGATATCAAGACCTATATATTTAAAAAAATATATATGTTTAATCTTTATTTTTGAGAGAGAGAGAGAGAGAGAGAGATACAGAGTGTGAGTGGGAGAGGAACAGAGAAGGAGACACAGAATCTGAAGTTGGACACTTAACTGACTGAGCCACCCAGGTGCCCCAAGACCTATATTTTTAACTCAGATATTTTAGTTGTTATAACAGCCCATAAAGTTAAAACAAGAAAAAAAATGAATTCACTATTTCATTATTTAGGGAGTGGTTTGGTTCCATGAAAACTTAGGTATTCTATCAAATATGAATACACGAAAGATGCAAAGTGACTATTCCATTAATCTGCAGAGTGTGATAGTAGTTCTTTAATATAACACAATAAAGCTTTCCAGCCATACATCGTGAATTAGCATCACCCTCATGCTTTCACTGAGGCCATTTTCCCTGGGGTAGCACTCTTCCTTCTGTCTATAATCTTTATCTGACTTCTGTTGAAGCCTAAGCCACCTGTAAATAACTGTATTGCTGCTGCAGCTGATTTAAAGACCACGGGTCATAAATGAGAAGTGCAATGACCACTTGCCTTTCAGATACAAATGCAACCTAAGCTTAATACTAGATATCAGTTTTCCTTTTTACTTTTATTTATGCCTGTAAGTAATCTCTACGACCACCATGGGGCTTGAACTCAACCCCGAGACCAAGACTCACATGCCAGCCAGCCAGCCAGCCAGGTGCCCCTAGGTTGTGTTTTGTAAGTAATCACTATGTCCAGCATGGAGCTTGAACTCACAACCCTGAGATCAAGAGTGGCATGCTCTACCACCTGAACCAGCCAGGCACTCCTAGGTACCATTTTTTAAAAATGATCAGACATGCAAAGATTTTTTTTTCTTCTAGATTCACACACAGTGTTGTGGTCTTCTGTTCTATCTGTTTGCTTTAATTTCTGTGGCTCCCCAAGTCTCGGAGAGGATATGAACATCCAGATGTTTTAAAAAAATTCCTTAGGGCCCTTTTTAATGAAGTAGTAGAATTTGTTCTTGGATCAGATTCTTGATTCAAATGATGTCTCTGCATTTCTGTAAAATGACATGTCAGTCAACAGAGAAACCTCTCTTCTATAAAAAAGATATTAATACATTTATATTGATATACTAATCTTTTGGCATTTAGACAAATAATATAAAATTCCTTGTAAGTTATTCAGTTGATTAGCTTACTGCTTGAAAAAAGACATCCATTTTTTAAAATGGCTAAAATAGCCATCAAAATTGCTTAGCTCTTTTCAAAAAAATATTATACCAAAACTATTACATTGATGTTTTGTGAATGAAACCTACATTTGACATGTGGGTAGTTTTGATTTCCTTTGGATATAACTTAAGAAAACATGTTAGGATTGTATTCGTTTCTCTGGGTAATTCTTAATTTCAAAGAATTTATTTCTGATTTTAATGTTTATTTATTTGTGAGAGAGAGAGACAGAGCACAAGCAGGGGAGGAGCAGAGAAAGAGAGGGAAACACAGAATCTGAAATAGGCTCTAGGCTCTGAGCTTTCAGCATAGAGCCTGACGCAGGGCTGGAACTCGGGAATGGCGAGATCATGATCTGAGCAGAAGACGGATGCTTAACCGACAGAGCCACTCAGGTGCCCCTTAAAGAACTTATTTCTAAATATTGTGTTTACTAATAGACTTTCCGGGTTTTGGATACATATTATTACTTTAAAGGAGGTGATACTCTGCATTATACATAGTTTAGATTTTCTCTGGTCAAATAAGAAAGTGGGACATGTGTCATGGTATTCTTTTGGAATACTAGAACTGTTTCAAAACTTGAAATGATAGGATATTTATATCAAATGTTAGAATATTCTTTCTTTGAATTGATTCTCTAAATATTTTCTTTATTTATTATTTTTGGGTTTTGTTTTACTCCACAGAGAATACAATTATAACATCCTGATTTATGTAGTTTTCCTACCTTTACAGATATTGGCAAGTATTTCATAATGGACTGATTACGTATGAATCCATTTTGGAAATTTCTTTAGCTACCTTACATTTTAGTAGCCACATGACTTGTATATGAGAAGATTAAGAAAACAGTAGCTTAGATCACACTGAAATGGCTATTTGTTTTCTCTTTATGTATACCAACACTCTTAGAACAATATAAGAGTATCTACTGTACCTCTGAAAAACAAGTGAAAAACTCATGGGATTGCATGTGAAGAACTTAACATCTAAACTACTCGAGCAATCCAAAGAGCAGCATAGGGGGACGCCTGGGTGGCTCAGTTGGTCAAGCGCCGACTTTGGCTCAGGTCATGATCTCATGGTTCATGAGTTCGAGCCCCACGTCAGGCTCTGTGCTGACAGCTCAGATCCTGGAGCCTGCTTCCGATTCTGTGTCTCCCTCTCTCCCCCTTCTCCGCTCGTGCACTCTTTCTAAAAATAAATAAACATTGGGGCGCCTGGGTGGCGCAGTCGGTTAAGCGTCCGACTTCATCCAGGTCACGATCTCGCGGTCCGTGAGTTCGAGCCCCGCGTCAGGCTCTGGGCTGATGGCTCGGAGCCTGGAGCCTGTTTCCGATTCTGTGTCTCCCTCTCTCTCTGCCCCTCCCCCGTTCATGCTCTGTCTCTCTCTGTCCCAAAAATAAATAAAAAACGTTGAAAAAAAAATTAAAAATAAATAAATAAATAAATAAATAAATAAATAAATAAACAAACATTAAAAAAAGGGAACAAAGAGCAGCATAGGTAGCACTCTCCGAAGATTAACAAGGGAATAATTTACCAATTTTGGGCAGAATTCACAAGCTCCTGCATTTTATACCTGTATGATTTTACCTGCATTCTCTTTGCCCCAAATACCTTTCCTCCCCTTCTCTGACTGGCAGAATTCCACATGGTCTTCCAGGTCTCAGCTTAAGCTTTACTGGCTGCAGAAAGCTACCCCTAACACCTTCTGTCCTTGCATGATACTCCATGCTGCTTACTATTACAGCACTTACCACACTGTATATGACTGTTGTTTTACTTTTCTCCTATCCCCACTAGACCATAAGCTCTTCAAAGATAGGATGTGCTTTTTTCTCATCTTTGTTTCTTTTAGACATGGCTTAGTCCCTGGGACCTGGTCATTGGTAATCAATGTTTGCTAAGCAAATGAGTATGTGAATGAATGATTTTATTAAAGATGTCAATCACTTGAAAACGTTTACACTGTCATTTCTCATTATTTGTGGAATCCATATTTGTGAATCACCTACTCGCAGAAATCTATTTGTAACTTCAAAGTCAATACTCACAGCGCTTCATTCACAGACGTGCCAAGAGGGGCAAAAAATTTGAGTCACCTCATATGTGTATTCTCAGTTGAGGTCAACAAGGCAACACTCTGCCTTCTTATTTCAGCTTATACTATAAACAAGTGCCCTTTTCATGGTGATTTTGTTGTTTAAAATAGACCCCGTAGCATAGTGCTGAAGTGCTGGCTGATGTTTTGAAGTATAAGAAGACTGTGGTGTGCATTATGGAGAGAATAAGTATGCCAAATAAACTCCATTCAGACAAGTTCTAGGGCTATTGGCCACGGAGATATTAAGGGGTGATACCTAAAAGGTATGGGCTTTTGGGGTGAAAAAATGTTCTAAAACTGGTTGCCCAGCTCTGCAGATATGCTAAAAACCATTGAATTAGACAATTTAAATAAGTAAATTTTATGGTGTGGGATATATATCTTAAAATTGTTAGCAAAACACTCATGCACACATGCATCGCGGGGCCCTACCCCCAGAGTTTCTGATTGAGGAGATCTGAGGTATGGGCCAATAGTTTGCCTTCCTTATAAGTTCCCCATTGATATATTGCTAGTACTGGTGTGAGAACCACATTTTAAGAAACATTGTCTTAGGAAACCTGTAGAGGTAGACTCGGAAAATGGGCAGAGTAGAGGCAAGTCAACAATGGCCAGGACCACAATCAAAATGGTGCCACAGGAAGAGTGCAGTATTAGTGAATGCACAGCTACCACTGACACTGAGTGCCAGGTGCCACGCCACGGCTGTGCTACCACTGCCTGGAACGCTGCCTACTGACACCTTTGCCACTTCTGACCCTTGAAGTGATTTTGCTACTTAACATTATTTAATCTATCACATATTATACAGTATTTTTAAGCACTGTGACATTTTCAACTATGTTTGGCTTAAAGTTACATTATATTTTAAAAACCTGCTGAAATAGGGGTGTCTAGGTGGCTCAGTTGGTTAAGCGTCCAACTTTGGCTCAGGTCATGGTCTCACAGTTCATGAGTTCGAGCCCTGCATTGGGCTCTGTGCTGATAGCTCGGAGCCTGGAGCCTACTTCAGATTCTGTGTCTCCCTCTCTCTCTGGCCCTTTCCCTCTCGAGCTCTGTCTTCTCTCTCTCTCAAAAATAAATAAACATACATAAATAAATAAACATTAAAAAATTTAAAAAAAAGCTACTGAAATATACCGACTGCATTATACTACATTTAAGTTTTTAAGTTATACTGAATGTAGATTGATTGGAAAGCAATTATTTAACTTTTTTTCTTCTTTTTCTGGTTTAGCTACTTTTCCAGGTATGTGGGAGAGAACAATAACGATAGGAAGTGCCGGAAAGACTTTCAGTGTAACTGGCTGGAAGGTAAGATGCAAAAGAATAATTGCTTAAAAACAGACATGTATTTTATTTCTTGGAGAGAGAGAGACAGAGAGAGAGAGAGAGAGAGTGTGTGTGTGTGTGTGTTAAATGCATATATATTCAGTTTACCCAGGTTTTTGTACTTACTGACCTTTTGTTTACTCATTCAGCTTTCCTGTTGTCCTTTCTCCTTTTTGAGACCTAATCATTTCTTTCTTTTTTTTTAAAGTTTTTTTAAACTTTATTTAAAGTCTAGTTAGTTAATATACAGTGTAATATTAGTTTCAGGTATAGAATTTAGTGATTCATCACTTCATTACCATACCCAGCGCTCATCACAGGTGCCCTCTTAAATCCCCATCACCTATTTAACCCATCCCCCCACACCTCCACTCCCATCCACTAACACTCGGTTTGTTCTCTCTAGCTACACATCCATTTCTTGGGTGTGTGTGTGTGTGTGTGTGTGTGTGTCTCTCTCTCTCTCGTTTTTTCCTTTGCTCATTTGTTTCTTAAATTCCACATATGAGTGAGATCACATGGTATTTGCCTTTCTCTGACTTATTTCACTTAGCACAATACTCTGTAGCTCCATCCATGTCATTGCAAATGGCAGAAAAATAGTCATTTTTCATTTTATAAGTAACCAACCAATGGCACTCTTCTTTGCAAAGAATGTTCAGATTATTGCATATTAATAAAAAAGGAGGAAAAATATAATACATAATAATAGCTAATATTTTGGCACTTACTATGTGCCAGGTTCTAAGTGCTTTACACATACTCATTCTCATAATGGCATTATGAAGTGAGTATAATTTATTATCCCCATTTTATAGATAATAAAACTAGTAAGAGAAGTTAAGTAAGTTGCCTGAGGTTATACTGCTAACAAACTCAAGCCAGCCAGGCAATCCAGCTTCAGAATTTATGTACTTAAGCACTGCACTATGTAATACATTAACAATTTACCCAATCGAAGCTTGATTATCTTCCAACCAGCCCTGTCCTGAACATGGCCAAGAAGCAAGGAGTATCAAAAATGGGGCCTGCAGAACCAAATTATGGAAGAGCTCCTTAGGCCCTCATTCAGAGTTACTTTTATCTAATTCAAATAAGCTTTGTTATGAGTTTTTAGACGTTCAAAAGTAGCGAATTAGAAAAGAAAAGGGTTATAATGATTGTGGGCACTATTTACCTTCTGAAGACAGAGTTTAGTGACTCCAGTGGGACACTTTCCCACAGAACAGTGTTGAAATGATGAGCAAATACTAATTACTACACTACTTTCATAGAGTGAACATTTTAGAATTACATATGTTTAATAATTACATTAAGCTGAGCTACTCTATCAGATTTAATACATACAGTTAGATTCACTTTCTGAAATCTGCTTTTCTTTTTTCAGCTTGGCTGGTCCATTGGTCCTAATCATTTGATAAAACATTTACAGACAGTTCAACAAAACACTGTTTATACTTGTGCTACACCTTTACAGGTGGGTGTTAGAGTAACTTGGGGTTGAAGCATGGTCTTTTGGTGAAGGTGTTACTAGAATGGTTTTTTGGTTTGTTTGTTTAAAGTCATTGAGTTTTAGCTTTGAACACTGGTGGGATTGCAAAGTAGAACAGACTCTGTGAAGGACAGTGACAACACCAAGCAAAATTATAGATGTGCATGTGCTCCAAAGCAGGAATCCATCTTCTGGGAGTTTACTCTGTTGCTATTATCTGTATACATGAGAAGCAAGAAGCTCTGTATGTGCGTGGCCATTCATTGCAAAAGATAGGGGATGCACATTATCCATCCACTGGCAATTAAATAAACCATGGTCTAACCAAACATTTAAATATTATCTGAGTTTTGCATTAGTTTCCCATTTCTCTGTGACAAATTACCACAAACTTAGTGGCTTAAAACAAAAATTTTTAATCTTACAGTTCTGGAGGTCAACAGTCTGAAATGGGTCTTACAGGGCTAAAAACAAGGTGTCTCCATACTGGTGTTCCTTCTGCAGGTTGTAAGGGAGTGTTCGTTGCTTGTCTTTTCCATCTTCTAGGGGCTGCTCACATTCCTTGGCTTGAGGTCACATAACTCTAACATGATTCTGACTCTCTTGCTACCTTCTTTCCCATACGAGGATCCTTATGATTGTATTAGGCCCATGAATAATCCAAGATAATCTCTTCGTTTGGAGATCCTTAATTTAAACCTCATTTGCAAAGTTTATTTTACTATGTAGAGTAACATATTTATAGGTTCTGGGTTTTAAGACCTAGACACCTTTGGGGTCCATTATTCTGTCTGTCACCATGACTATTTAAAAATGAAAAGAAAGGAAAGAGAGAGGGAAAGGAGGGAGCTCTATAATTATCGATATGGAAAGATTTCCAGAATATACTATAAGGTTAAAAGAGCAACATACAGAGTAGTGTGTATTTGTGCTATATCCTGTATAAGAAAGGGAGAAACCATACACTTTTATTTTCTTAAAGGATATCTGGAAGGATCTGTAAGAGGCTACTAAAAGTGGCTATTTGGGTATGAGGAATAGGCGATATGAATAGATAGGGATAGGGGTGGGTACAAGACTTTTTAATGTATATCTTTTTTATATTGTTTCTGTGTTTTTTTTTTTAATAAATTTATAAAACAGGGATATGTGTACCATCATTCCGTGAATAATCAGATCACTGAAAAAAATCTTTTTCTGGAAGGCTGTTAGAAGGCTGAAAGATTGAAATGTGTTGGCTATAGTAAGTTTACTTTTTTTGCTTCCTGCCAAAAATATCTACTGAATGAGACAAAATTTTGTTTTAAAATTCTCTTTCCTGTGACTCTCTAAAGCAGTGTCATAATAAAGGTTAGTTTTGACTTCTGGTTTTATATATATTAAACTCATTTCATCCACTCAAAATCAATCCATTCACTTATTCAACAAATATTTGCTAGTAGAAGAAATACAGCATAAAGAAATTCTTCCCTTATTGAGCTTACAGCCTATTGGGAGTATGCAGATAATAAAGAAGAAAATATTTTATTAAAAAAATTTTTAGATATAATTTATTGTCAAATTGGTTTCCATACAACACCCAGTGCTCATCCCAACAGGTGCCCTCCTCAATGCCCATCATCCACTTTCCCCTCTCCCCCACCCCCTATCAACCCTCGGTTTGTTCTCAGTATTTAAGAGTCCCTTACAGTTTGCCTCCTTCCCTCTCTGTAACTTTTTTTCGCCCTTCCCCTCCCCTCTGGTCTTCTATTAAGTTTCTCAGGATCCACGTATAAGTGAAAACATATGATATCTGTCTTTCTCTGCCTGAATTATTTCACTTAGCATAATACTCTCCAGTTCCATCCATGTTGCTACAAATGGCCAGATTTCATTCTTTCTCAATGCCAAGTAGTATTCCATTGTATATATAAACCACATCTTCTTTATCCATTCGTCAGCTGATGGACATTTAGGCTCTTTCCATAATTTGGCTATTGTTGAAAGTGCTGCTATAAACATTGGGGTACAAGTGCCCCTATGCATCAGTACTCCTATATCCCTTGGGTAAATTCCTAGCAGTGCTACTGCTGGGTCATAGGGTAGATCTATTTTTAATTTTTTGAGGAACCTCCACACTGTTTTCCAGAGTGGCTGCACAAATTTGCATTCCCACCAACAGTGCAAGAGGGTTCCTGTTTCTCCACATCCTCTCCAGCATCTGTAGTCTCCTGATTTGTTCATTTTAGCCACTCTGACCGGTGTGAGGTAGTATCTCAGTGTGATTTTGATTTGTATTTCCCTGATGATGAGTGATGTTGAGCATCTTTTCATGTGCCTGTTGGCCATCTGGATGTCTTCTTTAGAAAAATGTCTGTCCTGTCTTCTGCCCATTTCTTCACTGGATTATTTGTTTTTTGGGTGTGGAGTTTGGTGAATTCTTTATAGGTTTTGGATACCAGCCCTTTATCTGATACGTCACTTGCAAATATCTTTTCCCATTCCATCGGTTGCCTTTTAGTTTTGCTGATTGTTTCCTTTGCAGTGCAGAAGCTTTTTATCTTGATGAGGTGCCAATAGTTCATTTTTGCTTTTAATTCCCTTGCCCTTGGAGATGTGTCAAGTAAGAAATTGCAGCAGCTGAGGTCAGAGGGGGTTTTTCCTGCTTTCTCCTCTAGGGTTTTGATGGTTTCCTGTCTCACATTCAGGTTCTTCATCCATTTTGAGTTTATTTTTGTGAATGGTGTAAGAAATTGGTCTAGTTTCTTTCTTCTGCATGTTGCCTACTCAGAGTATGCAGATGATAAAGAAGAAAAAAATTTATTAAAAAAATTTTTTTTAATGTTTATTTACTTTTGAGTGAGAGACAGACAGATAGACAGAGGTGGGAGCACGGTAGGGGCAGAGAGAGAGGAAGTTGCAGAATCTCAAGTAGGCTCCAGGCTCTGAGCTGTCAGCACAGAGCCCGATGCGAGGCTCAGACTCAGGGACTGCGAGATCATGGCCTGGGCCAAAGTCGGACACTTAACCAACTGAGCCACCCAGGTGCCCCAAGAAGTAAATATTTTAATAATATGTCAGATGTTGATAGATACAACAGAGAAAATTAAAGCAAGTAAGAGGAAGGATATAAAGTGCTAAGGGGAAAATATACAGTGTTAAATGGAGTAATCTTTGAAAGTCTCACTGAGAAGGGGTCATTTGAGCTACAAACTGAAGGTTAAGTAGCCAAATCGTTACCTAGAGAAGAACCTTCCAGACTATGAGAACAAGTGCAAAGGCCCTGGGGTAGGTATTCTGGCTGTCATATTTATATCAGTGAAAAACATGAGACTGGGATGAGATGATCAAAGGACAAGAGTAGGAGGAACAAAAGGAGCCAGATCAAGTAAGGCCATGTTTATCACTGTCAAGGCTGAGTGAGATAGGAAGCCACTGGAGAGTTTGAGCACAAGGATTACATCATCTAACTTGTGTCATCAAAGGGACTCTGGCTGCTTTATTGAATCAGAGGACTGTTGAAGTGAACCAAGAGAGAGACAGTAGTTGACTGAACCAATATAGGGATGGTGAAGTGGTGGAAGGTGATTGGGTTCTGAATATATTTTGAAGGTAGAGCTGACTGTATTTGCCATTGGGTCACATGGTGGGGTAAGAGACAGAAAGAGTCCAGTATAATACTACAGTTAGGATCGATGTTTATGTCTCTTGAGCTTTGAATTTTCTAGGGCAATATCTCCTACTATAGGGAGTGAATAAGTTGCTGAGGAAAAAGCAAGATTCAGCTAAGGATCTGGAACTTCTTTTTCTGAACCATCTGACCCTCCCTGTAAGCTAAGTGCCTGGTTTTTTTCCGTGTAGTCAGATAGCCATGTTTGGAAACTGGTCCATGCTTCCAGGGGGACCACAGATTCCTAGGCTGAAGCAGCTGATCCTCATTTATCCAAGATTTTTTTAGTACTGTGAATTATCAATTCTTTTTTCCTGGTGGATTCTTTTGGCATGCAGTCTTCTCTGTCTCTCCATGTCATCTCTTGCCATGGATTCTTTTGGCATGCAGTCTTCTCTGTCTCTCCATGTCATCTCCTGCCATGCTGTCTCTCTTGGTACTCTGCAGTCACACCAGATTCTGTTCTTCCAACAGAACAAATTATAGCCTGCCTTTTTCATGTATGGGTTTCCTCATCCCTTCTACATGCCTCCTCCAATAGATACTAACTAGAGTCTCCATAAAGGCAAGGACCATATTTATTTTGTTTATCATTATATCCCCAGTGTTTTATCACAATGCCAATATTTAACATTGGTATTCAGTATATGATTACTGAGTGAATGAATTTATCCTTTAATTCTTTGAAAAAAAAATGTTTAATGTTTATTTATTTTGAGAGAGAGAGTGAGTGCATGTATGAGGGGAAGAGTGGCAGAGACAGGGAGAGAGAGAATCCCAAGCAGGCTTCTCACTGGCAGTGCAGAGATCAATTTGGGGCTCCATCCCATGAACCAGGAGATCATAACCTCAGCTGAACTCAAGAGGTGAACGCTTAACTGACTGAGCCACCCAGGCACGCCATCCTTTAATTCTTAATACCTCTCGGTTCTGATTAATTTTTTTTTTAATTTAGCGACTTTGCTCTGCCCCTCTATCTCTTAATTATTCCCAGAGTCTTGATTATTTGCTTAGATGTCCTTGTTTGCTCTGAGAACTGATATTTCTTTTCTTTGTTCCTTTTTAAAGTTTATTTATTTATTTATTTATTTATTTATTTAAATTTTTTTTTTCAACGTTTTTTATTTATTTTTGGGACAGAGAGAGACAGAGCATGAACGGGGGAGGGGCAGAGAGAGAGGGAGACACAGAATCGGAAACAGGCTCCAGGCTCCGAGCCATCAGCCCAGAGCCTGACGCGGGGCTCGAACTCACGGACCGCAAGATCGTGACCTGGCTGAAGTCGGACGCTTAACCGACTGCGCCACCCAGGCGCCCCAAAGTTTATTTATTTTGAGAGAGAGAGAGAACATGTGAGCAAGTAGGGAAGGGAAGAGAGGGGGAAAGAGAGAATCCAAAGCAGGCTCCATGTAGGGGGCTCAGTCTTGCAAACTGTGAGATCATGACCTGAGACGAAATCAAGTTGGACTCTTAACCGACTGAGCCACCCAGGCAGCCCTGAGAACTGGTATTTCTAAGGGGTTTCAGTTCACACTCACCTACCAAGCTTCTGTCCTCCTGCTTGTACAGATCCTTGTTCTTTATGTGTGTCCAGATTCAGATTTGTTTACCTTTTCCTGACTTGTTTCCTTCTCAGACACCTACCTGGTCGTCTTTAACAACATTGTTTCTTTCCTCTTGGACCAATTTCTCTCCTGTCACTTCTGAGTTTGCTGAGGAATGGTACAGAAGTGACTCCACATGCCCCAGAAATTCTTTTCTAATCCCTGTGACACTTAGACACTTCTGGGATATGGATGATTAGAACAGGGATTACAATTTAGATGAGAATGATTGCATACCTATGGGGAGTGATAGTGGGTCAGCTTTCATTTCCACTGCATCCTCCAAGGTAATGGGAAAGGCTGTCTAGTCCATCATCTTTCACACTTAGATCTAACAAGTCATTCTATAGCTGACCTCAGTGGAAAATAACTTAATGTCTTTTCATTTCCAAGTAAGCCATCTTTATACAGTACCTCTTTTTAATTTGGATCGTCATGCCTAATTCTCAGTTCTTCACATTAGATTTGATCATTTGCATGTAACCGATTCCTCCATTAATGCAGTCTGACATAGGTTCACAGGAATTTAACTGTAATTCCCTGAATGACTTTTTTTCCCCCCAATAATGTCACTTAGGGCAGTCTCTATTACACCAGTAAACTCAGCAATAAATAACATTACTGTATTTCCTTTCCACATGTTTCAATCTTAACATGCAGGAAGCCTTGGCTCAAGCTTTTTGGATTGACATCAAGCGCATGGATGACCCAGAGTGTTACTTTAATTCTTTGCCAAAAGAGTTAGAAGTAAAAAGAGATCGGATGATACATTTACTTGAAAGTCTTGGCCTAAAACCCATAGTTCCTGATGGGGGATACTTCATCATTGCTGATGTGTCTTTGCTAGGTTTGTAAGGGTTTTTATTATTTCAAATATATGGAAACTTTGTGTGAAATTACATCAGAATTAGGGAGTAAAGATTGCTGTCAAAGCCATATCAGCATTTTGTCTATGGAAAAATGGCTTTTCGTTATGTCAGTGTTTTTGTTTTGTTTTGTTTTATATAATCATTTTGACTTTAGGTCCCTGACCTTAAATGCAACTGTTATTAACATGGTTACAGGTATTCCATTAAACACCGAATTTGCTATCATCTTGTTCTAGTGTGTAGTTTGAAATACAGGTACGTGAAATAATATACATACCCTGTGTTCCTTTGAGTAAAATTTTCATTTCCTTTTTACTGAAGAAAAAGGTGGTTTCTAAAAGGTTGATGCTATTGGGGAATATTAAAATGCTATTTTAGAATTTACTGAAATGAAGTAAAGAAGAAAAATAATATTTATTGAGAGGCTACTACATGCCTAGCACTTCCACACACCTTTTGAAGAAAGTGTTGTTAGCTCCATTTTTAAAGATGTGAACACTTAGAAAGCTTTAAGTAACTTGCTGAAATCACATAGCTACATTCCACGTAGTTTTGTCTCCAAAAAGCAATGGTTTTTATATTACCTGAAGCTGTTGTATGTAGTTCTGACATGCCATACAAATCTAAAATTAGAAGCATGGTAACATTTTGTATATAACTTATTTTCCTTAAAAAAAATTATGATGTTAATGATGGTACATTTAAAAGTATAATTTATTCTGACAGAAATTATAGCCAAATTGTTTGTTTCAAGGTTCTATTACAATGAAGTGATATTCTACTGAACTTGAAAAGCCTTTTATAGATACCAAATTTTATAAGGCTGGAAACTTGATTTTATAATGAAACAGTGATTATTATTTCTTCATTTGTTGTGAGAGAAGGAGAGACCATGGTGCCCAGAGGTTTTTGCTGTCCTTTTGCCTGAGAGCTGGATATGTTTGGCTCCCAAGCTCTGTTCTTATTTAAAACCCCTTAAGATGTCTTATACTCTGAGGTTTGGAAATCACTTTTCCTGTGTTATGTCTAAATGTACAGCTCATTTTGTGAAATGATAAAAAGAAATGGCACAGTTTTCATCACGTACTTGCTATTGAGTTGGAACTCCGTAAGATTTTCAACATGAATTATTTTTAAAGTAATTGATTAAGTACTTGATCTACTTCTAAAGAGCATTTAAGCTAACTCATAGTAAAAAGTTTTCCATGTATAATATATAAGTAGAAATTTATGTAACAGAGAATCAGTGTCACACAAGACGAGGAGGAAGCAAATGTTTTAGTTGCCTAGGTTCAATATAGTGTTGTAATTAACATTAACTTGGGACTGAACTTTGTGGCTGCATGAGCAAATAGAAAATGAAATTAGTTGCCAGTTTCTTGGATAAAAGGACACTTAAATTTTTATATAAGGATAATTCTCCCCTGGAACCAAATTGTTCGAGATGGTAAATTCTGAAAGGAATTTATTGCATTGTAACATGAAACATCAAAAAGACAGTAATGCAACCTTTGTGTGGAACGTTGCCCTAAGCTCTTAAATAGTTTCCCATATTATCTTCAGTCAATCCACCTTGCTTGCAATACCAGTTTAGGTCTCAGATCTTGAGCTAGTGTGGTTGTAATGGAACAGAAAGGATTTTGGTTAGAAAACCATTTGTGATGATGTGGGGAGCAAAAGATGTCACTTCCTTATAGTCCTTTTTCACCTGTGGGGGAAAAATATTAATGTCTATAAGACCTTCCTACATATGAGGACAAGTTCATTCTCTTGTACCCTTTTATCTACTCAGATTAATTTAAATGTGGACATTCTTCCAGGTATTAGATTTTGGTCCCACCATTTGCTAAAGACAAAAGCAAAATCCAACATTTTCATTTGATGGTAGCTTGAAAATAAAAATAGACCATAAGATTGATGAACATAGTAATTAACACCCTTTACAACTCATAACAATGGCTAACTGGTTAATATGATTTGAGTATTTATGATATAGTAGGTATTATGTTAAGAGCTTTACAAATATTCCAATCTCACAAAAGTCCAATGAGATTGGTACTATTATATCTCCATTAATAGATGAGAAAGATGAGAGAGAAGAGAGAGAGAGAGAGGGAATTAAGAAATTTACTGAATCTAATTAACTACTTAGTAGCAGAGCTGGGTTCTTAACCCAGAGATCCATTTCCTAACCAATGAATTTATCTTTTTTCTGCTGTGTTAATCAACTTTCCAGGTCAGTGAGCTTCACCCTAGAACTAAAGGGGACCATTTGATAAGAAGACAAGATGACAAATCGGGAGATGATTGCAGTTGTTCTAGTGAGATAATAAGGTCCACAACTGTGGAGAAGTGGGTTGCAATACCAATAACCAATTTTGATTTTAGTAGATTACTTAAATATGTTAATGTTATTATACTATGGTTCAAACTGCTATCTAAAGAAATATTTTGTTTAGTTATTTTGAGCATCTCTGACTTGAGTTTTCAAAAGCAGTAGATTCCAACATTCTTCTAACTATAAAATCTTTGGAATTGTATTTGTTCCCTTCTTTCCTTTTGAGCACCATGGCAATAAATTCAACTTTTCTAAGCTTCACAAGAATAAATGAGTACTACAACCGGTGTCGGTTACAGTTAGTTAATATCCTGCTTTTCTTCTTTCTTCTGCTGTAGGTAATCACTTCTTTCTCTGGGTTACCTTTGAATACTTGTTACATGGAATTTTGACAAAACTTATAATTAAAGTCTAACTTTAAGTTGTTATTGTTAGAGCCAAACCTGAAGTAAACACACACACACACACACACACACACACACACACACACACACATATAACTTGAAATAGTAATTTAACTTCCTCATCTGTAAAGTGAAGATAGCTACCTCTCAAATAAATGACTCTTTTTTCATGCTTAACAAATAGTAAGTGCTCAATAAATGGTAATATATTGTTAGCATTATATGGAAATTTTACATTCTTAAAGCACAGAAGAAAATGGAAATAAAATCATTAAGTAAAAACATATTAAGACTTAAAAAAATAAAAATGAAGCTTTTTTCAATGTCAAGGTTTTTACACTGTTAATTTGAAGAGACCTAGTATTTAATGAATAAAATATAAGTAACTGCCTCAATTTGCTTTGAGCAATAAATTATAAAATATTATTGATTACAGTAACTGTCAATGTTATTTGCTTTGGGGCATTCAAAAAGATCTAAGAGTACAGATTAATAACACAGACAATATTGCTGATACTGAATACCAGAAAATATCTTGCCCAGACCTTAAAGCAAGATTGGAGCAAGAGGTAAGAATGGAACACATATTTGAAGTTTTTCCAAAAAAAATGTTTTTAATGTTTAAAAAGCATAATATAGAAGAAAGAAGTAAACAGTCTATCTTGGAAGGTCTACACAGATATTCTCCCTTTATAAATGATGAATAGCATTAAAGTATGCACTCAACAGATGCTCTTTTCATTACTTATATGCTAGACACTGAGCTAGGAGTCGGAAATAATGATAGGTTGCAATACAGACACTTTATCCTTGTGGAGCTTACAATCTAATAATGAATGACTATTTGGAGATATAATTATTACTGATGAATACTCTATAAGTTTAGATGTTATTTCTTTAATAATGATCATAGAAGTTTACATTATTTCTGTATGGAAAGACAGCACTCCTCTTTTCTCCCCTTTTCCTATCCCTCCCCAGTTCTAAGATCAATATGCACAAGCATGATTATCCATATATATCCATAAAGTTCTGCCTTAGAGTATCACTAAAACTTATCTGTGAATTCCTCACTTCCCACCCCACCATGCAGTATGAGAGTCCAGTAAGTTCTCTGAAAATCTTCTGAGAACATTTTGAATCTTGATAGATTTAGATGAAATACATGTTGGCCTCAGATATAATACATAGGCCGTCTAATCTTCATTGTTGTTTTAGATGCAGACCTCTCTGATATGAAGGACAGCAATGAACCTTATGACTATAAATTTGTGAAATGGATGACTAAAAATAAGGTAATGTTTATTTGCCTTTGAGATATTGTGATGTATTTTATGGTTAATTTATGAAGGAAACTTGCTGACATGTTTTGAACAATGTTAACTATAGTTTTGTTATATCATATTCCACTTATGGTTGTGTAGAGGATTTTTAAAACATTTTTCTTTTTGGAAGTTGTTGTGAATATTTAGAAGTATCTATTTGTTTTTAATGTTAATGTTTATCAGCCTAAAATTCATATTTGACGTAGAAGTAGTTTTCCTATTTTATTTTTCTGTTTACTTTTCAGAAACTGTCAGCCATTCCAGTTTCCGCATTCTGTAACGCAGAGACCAAATTACAGTTTGAGAAGTTTGTGCGATTTTGCTTCATTAAAGTAAGTTCCCTGTTTTATTAAAAAACACATTTATGATGTTCTTCCTTCTGATTTATAAAGCACCTTTTGTTTCTATTGCTAGGAATGATGTGTTCATATGTAGTTTTTTAATTTTGGCTTGCTGCCATGAAATAAACTGCCTACAAGGACAAAACTCAACACTTGAGCATTGAGTTTACTGTCTTACATGATCAGACTCCTTACTGTGTGACAATGCAATGTCCAGCATGCAATAAAAAATTACTAGACATGTGAAGCCATAAGGAAATGTGACTCTTAATAAAAAAAATTAAAAAAAAAAAAGCAGTCAGTAGAAACAGATTGCATGGTGACCCAGATATAGGAATTAGCAGACAAGGATTTTAAAGCAGATGTTATAAGTATGCTCAAGAAACTAAAAGAGGGCACCTGGGTGTCAGTCGGTTAAGTATCTGACTCTTGATTTCAGCTCAGGTCATGATCTCCTCCCCTGTGAATGCATGTGCTCTCTCTCAAAAATAATTAATTAATTAGTTAACTAATTAATAAGTTAATTAAAAATAAAGAAAATATGGTCATAATGAGTGAACAAATTAAGACTATAAAAAATCAAGTGGAAATTTAACAACTTTAAATTGTAATTTCTGATATGAAAAATATATGGGGTTAACACAGAGAGGATTGAGGATGTCAGGAAAAAAATAACACACTTGAATTACAGATTCACAGAAACCATCCAATCTGAAAAACAGAAGGAGCAATTATTTTTGAGAAATCAGTGGAGCCTTAGGTCTATGAGACAGTATCAAGTGATAATATACATGTAATTGGAGTACCAAAAAGAATGTGGCAGAAAGAATATTTTTAGAAGTAATTTCCTTATATTTGGTGAAAAGCAACTTAGAGATCTAAAAGCTCAGTGAATCACAAGGAGGATATAAAGAAAACCACACCTAGACACTTAAACTGCTAAAAACCAAGGGTAAGGTAAGATCTTGAAAAAAGCCAAAGAAAAACTATACCTCACATGCATATGAATTTAGCAACTTCTCATCAGAAACAATGGAGACCAGAATACAATGAAATGAAATCCTGAAACTGCTGAAATAAAAAATGTATTAGCCCAGAACTCTTTTATCCAGGAAAATAGCCTTTAAAACTAAAAATGAAGTGTACATTCCTAACCAGTAAAAGCCGATTGAATTCCTTACCATCAGACCTGTACTAAAAAAATGCCTGAATATATGTATTATTGCTATTTTTAAGGTGTTATTGCCACTGAAGACAGGCTTAATACATTCAAGAAACTCTTTTTACAAACACATTCATCTATAAATCTAGTCAGAATGATGTAATCATTGTTTTCAATTTTAGAGACAATCTCTAGACAAACTATGGAAGACTTAGAAGAGAATAAAAATGTTAACAACCTAATGTCAACATTTAATTGACTGAAATGTAGAAGAAGGGTAAGGCCATTAATATTCTCATCTTACAGTGGATCTAGAAATAGAGGCATATTATTTGAAGTTATAAATAGAACTAATAAAAGAAAAGAGTAACAGAAGACTTCCTGTTTTAAAATTGTAAACACAGCCCTTCCCCATTCTCTGCTTGAAAGTTATTCAAAACAACTAGGAAAATGGAAAACAGATTCACAAATTCCCCAGTAAGTGAAGAAGAGTTGCCAAATCCAGTGATTTGGTAGAGGGAAGACACCTAGAAAGTCTCTTGTGTCTACATCTTCAAATTATAGACAACCAGCAAGCAACCTACTCATCAGAAGAATAGGACAATAAGTGCACTGGCAGAGGGAGCTTCTCCAGACTCATGAAAGGCAGAACAGAAACATACAGCTGTATCATCTAGAACCTATGTGGGGCAGGGCGGAAAGGAGATTCTAGTTGGGTTATAGATTTTCTCATTCACTGCTGTCATTTTTGCTAAAAGCCTTATTGGGGAAATGTAGAGGAAGATATATTAAATTCCAGGTAGCGACTTAAATTAGCTGGGAGGAAAAAAAGTATCCTCCTCCCTCTCCACTGAAGTCCACATCAGTCATATTAAACTTCACTGTGAGCCAGGGAGAATTTCTCCTGTCTTCTAGTGTGGCTCTGGTTCCTCACTTACACTGAGCTGCAGATACATCTTCAAATCACAGAGTCAGTAGGTAGCATATTCATTACCCAGAATAATAGGAACCATAGGTGTGCTAGCAGTGGGAGCTCACAAAGGTAATTCAATCAAAAATGACTAATGAAAAGGAATCCACTATGAATCTATAAGAAGATACTATAAGGAAAAAAGGGGAAAGGTACAAGGAAAAACAAGCATCGGAAAGAGAATATTCAACCAGAAGAATGTTGCTGTAGAACAAATAAAAATCAGTAGCTCAAATCCAAAACCTTTATTTTTAATTTTTTTTTTTAATTTTTTTTTTAATTTTTTTTTTTTTTAATTTTTTTATTTTTGAGACAGAGAGAGACAGAGCATGAACGGGGGAGGGGCAGAGAGAGAGGGAGACACAGAACCGGAAGCAGGCTCCAGGCTCTGGGCCATCAGCCCAGAGCCCGACGCGGGGCTCGAACTCACGGACCGTGAGATCGTGACCTGAGCTGAAGTCGGACACTTAACCGACTGAGCCACCCAGGCGCCCCCAAAACCTTTAAATAGATAATATAAGAAGATGAAATGGCAGTTTGTCAGAGCTCAGGTACAAAATTGAAGGAGAAAAGGTAATTGTAGTGACATAGGAAACAGCACAGAGAACACTCAATACTTCTGTAAAATTATTAAGGATTGGGGAAAGTGAACAAGGAAGAGTGGAAAGGATCAAAGATTTCTAAAATACTGGAAAAATTATGGATGTGGAAGACAAGTGAAATGTGTTGAATCCCGTGGTAGGTGAAAACAAATGAAACCTGAAAAGCATTTTATGGCTTTATTTTGAGAATGCTTTCTATTTAAAAACAAAACAAAACAAAAAAAACAGACAAATCTAATACTTGAAAGGGAATGCCTTGTCTCAGGCAAAATTGTCCCAGAACAATTAACACTGAGATACATTGGACTTAAAAGATGAAGAAACAATCCTTTGGCATCTAAACAAAAAGACCCACGCCTTCTTGGGGGCAGGTAAGAGGATCAGTGTGGACACACCTCCTTTACATCAACACTCAATATTGGAAGAGACGGGAGCACCACCAAGAAGTCTCTAGGGAAAGTTAATGTAACTAACCCAACCTCTTGGAAAGGCTAAAAATAAAAGGATGGCAAAACATGCCAAGAAAATGGAAATTGAAAGAAAGCAGGTTAAATTTAAGGCAAAATAAGCCGAAAAGCAGCACTTCCCAATGGTTATGGGTAAAATTCTCAGCAGCTATCAAATATATGAAGGGATGTCCCACTTTACTCATATTACAAGAAATGAAAATTAAAACTGTGACAAAATTTTACTTTATTTATTAGATTGGAAACAAGCAAACAACTAAAAAGTTCCATGAGACAATTGTATAGATTGAGAGTGGGGGTATAATTTGTAAAATCTCTTAACAGTTTGAATATTTCCATCCAAATGTAAATGCACATACTTCTTAACCCAGAAATTCTACTTCTAGGATTTTTTTTTCCTGTGGATTTACCTGCACATTTTGAATGACTTGTGCTTGAGGATTTTCCATATTTGTAACTCCCTTCTTTGAAAAAAACTTGGCTCTCATCACATAATCACTTCTTTACTCAGTCCCTCTGTATGAGCCACCTGCCTTTCCAGCCACCACTGCTGACAAGCACCCTTTACCCTACTCAGGCTTTGACCTGAGGCTTTGTACCAGGCTGCCACTGTCACCTACTGCAGGGTCTCCTTCACCCCTCATGGGCTCTGACACCCCATGCCCATCTACCTTGGCAGATGCCTGCCTCATCCTGTCCAGGTTCCAGCACCCTGCACAGAGCCACCCCTGTGATCCAGATGCTGGTTTACCCCGCTTGGACTCTGACGCCCTGTTCCAGTCAACACTGCTGCTGCCATCATCACCACCTCATGCCACCCACATTGGAAACCCTCCTCACTCCACTCTGGCTGCAACATCCTGCACCAGGCCGCCTCCATATATGAACACCTGCTTCACTCAGCCCCACCTAATGGCTTTTGCACTAAATCATTCTGTAGAGAGGGAAGAAGAAATAAAAGAAGTAGTGAAAGCAGAAGAGAAAAACAGACTTGATTTTCACTATTTTCAATTTAATTTTATACCAAATTCTGGTATTACCTATTCAAAAGGCAAATGAATTTTATTAGTAATTATAACTATGAAACATTGATGGGAGTGGGCAGAGTAGTGTGGAAGAATGAATTTTTCCCCAGAGCAGAGAATGATGAATTTTGCCTGAAGTTGATAAATAAGGAAATAGAACCAAATGCATAATTCAGATCTTGGAGGTAACCGCTGGAACTAAAATGAGAAATTGCCATAAAAGGTTGTCTTGGAAGATGGTGGGTATAGTAGGAAGGAGTAGGGAGAGGAGGAGCAGATGAGTCTTACTCTGTGGAAGCTCTTCTGTACTCTCTGATTTGTTTCTGCAACTATATATTAATTTGATTGCTTTCCTTTTGTAGGTCTGCCTTTGCATTTTGAGTTTGAAAAATTCTCTTCACTTAGATCAGATATTCACTTAAATCTTCATTTAGTGCTATGATGTTTCATACTTTTTCTACTTTATCAAATCTGTCTTTATCTTAAAGTGAACAAATCATTAGAGTACTATCCAAAACTTAATGAATGGTGGCTGTAATTTGCTTAACTGGCCTATTTTCAATTCGGCAAATGCCAGCTAGTAGTAGTACCGTTCGCCGTGTGTCAGAAAGAAACATCTTCATGTTTGTAAATGTCATTATAGCAGAAGACAGACTTTGCAGATTTTAGTGCTTTTAGTTAACTAGTCTTTTCAGTAAACTTTTCTGAGCAGCAAGGAAAAATAATTTTTTTCGGGAATCTTAGTGTTGGATAAATAGATATCAATAAATACACAGATTTCTCAAATGAAGAGGATTTCTCCCATATGAATTCCTTTCCTAAAGACATTCCAATACCTCAACTGGAGATTGACTATCAGTCCTATAATCTCCCATGCTTATAAATGGACATCGTGAGGGGTGTCATGTCATGTTCAGAAGGGCGTGAGGTGAGAAGCAAGGAAGCAAAAATAATAAATATCAATCCCATCAGCACATCCTTGAGTCTTGCTGCTGGCGTCAATGTCATTTATGAGTCTGGGTCTCTGGCACTGCCAGTTGCTTGTGCTACGAAAATGGTTATAAATCATGAGAGGGTACACCCTGGTAGACATGGTTTGGGCTGGGATCAGGTTAAACCGTTTTCAATCTGATTTGCATTTATGCAGTTTGGTGATGCTTTTTGGCCCCATGGCACTTAATTCTGTACATTTTTCAGTGTCAGGATAGTAGCAATGAACTGGCAGCCACTATCACAAAGCAGTATGATGTAGTGACTGGTGTCACACTTCTCCAGCTCCTCTAATATTGAATTCTTAGGAGGTTCATACACTTTTCCAGCCAGGCAGTAATGGGATATAACATTATAAATAATTGGCTTGTTTGATTTGCTGGTGGGCTGTTTAAAGAACTTGGAATCTGTGTACCACACAGTCAAGCAAGGGAAGATGCTACAAATGCCATTTCCCAGTTTCTGTCTGTGCTCCTCCCAGAGTTAAGGGTTAATACAGGAAAGGCTTCCAATGACTCATCTCCTGGGAAGACATGATCCCAGAATGAATGCTCTGGGGTTTGGCGCCGCAGAGGCCAAGGACAGCCTGGAGCCCAACTAGGCCTGGCTCAAGTTGTCCAGGATTGAGGAGCACTTGGTTTCCAAATCACTACATGACTCTTCTGATCCATTAACTTTGGCATATTTTTTATATTTAAATATTTAATTCATCTTGAATTTATTTGATATGTAATGATGATTATTTCATTAATTTACAGAAAGACAGTACACTGGATGCTGCTGAAGAAATCATTAAGGGATGGAATAGACAGAAGTCTTGATACGTGCAGACTGTTTCTACTAGATGACCGAATATGTAATTATTATTTAGTGCTGCCATCTGCTGGATATTGAAAAACAAATATTTCAGTACAAATGAAATTTGAAGAAAATTTTCCAAATGTTAACCCTACTGGGTTGTTTTGTTTGTTTTGTTTTTCAGTTGAAATGTATGGAAACACCTTCCATAACCATTTTATGAGAAGGAGTATAGCATTTGGCTTAAGAATTGTGAGAAGCTGGTTGGTGTTTAACCTCTCATTGCTTCAGTTTCCTCATCATAAAAGGGGAATAAAATATAGCACCTACTTTAGGATGCCTGGCTGGCTCGGTTGGTAGAGCATGCAACTCTTGATCTGGGGTCATGAGTTTGAGCCCCACGTTGGGCATGGAGCCTGTGCCAGAAAAACCCCAAAACAACAGCACTTATTTTAGATGAAGTTTGTGAGGATAAAATAGATTGATATATGTAAAGCCTCAATAAACACTCAACTAATGTTAGCCGGTTTCATGACTCCACCTTGTATAAAAACTCTTAGCCAGTTATACCCCCTCAACTCCATGTCCTTGCTTTATCTACCCACACGTAGTTCTCTCCCTTTCATTTACCAGTGGCTTTGAACTTTGCTCCCAATTTTGCTTCTCTGTCACAAATACTGCCATCATCTGGAGTAGCTTCAAGGTTCACAGGGATTGCCTAGGCCTTCAGCACTTTGACCTACTCACCTTTAGTGATGTTCACCTTCACTCCACACTCCAGCCACTTACCCTCTTGGGCACACCCTGAACCTTTCATCATTTAAAGCTGTGCCACCTTTGAGATAATAAGTTAGTCATCTCACACTGTAACCACCTATCCTAATAGTATTCTCTCTGTGTGTCTCATCTGCTCTTAAAATACCACTTTTTAAAACTCATTATAATTTTAAATCCACTATTTCTCAAAAAGAAAAAAAGGGTTTATGGCACTCTTATAGCAGAATCACAATCAATCTACGAGAATAGATTTCTCATCTTCACTCTAGACCTGCTGAAAATAATTTCAGGATCTGGCCTTTCCAAGCTGATTTTTATACCCGCTGGATTTTGATAATCATTGCTGTAGTCCACGGAGCCTTTTATTCCTATTGGTTGGTCCCCTTATATCTTCCTCACCCAGCTTAGATTTCATCATCTGTCACTTCAGCCAAGATACTTTTGCTGCCTTAAATAACTTGCCCATTGTTCTATCTCACCTATCCGGTCAAAAAACAAAAACAAAACCACCCTAAAACTCCACCTTGGGATTGAAGTTCCATGCTTACACCTGGGTTGCTGAGCACTGCTGTAGCAAAATGAACAATTATGCACACAGCAACAACCATGAATGCACATCATTGACCTTAACTAGATTTTATCCTTCCATGATACCTTAATGAGCTTTTTCTACCTTTTACCACAGTAGCAATTCCTAATACTCTCCCATTCTCCACAATAAAAATATCCAACCTCCTTTCTCTTCACACCTCAAAGCCGAACACTACCAGCACACTGAAATCACAGCTAATAACCTCATCTCCCACTTCTGTGAAAAACAAAACAAAACAACATGTAAAAGCAGAAACTAACAGACGAGCACTCCTACCTGGGATCCTACCAAAAGGTCCATGACCTATCTGCATCAACATTCATCCTTAATTCATTTCATCCAGGAGAGGTGAGGCAGATTGGGGAGGGTTGGTAGGAAGGCAAAACCAGGTCCAGTCATGCAGAAGGAAACCTAGGGCCTCAGGAGCCAACTACTGCATAGCAATATGAATCCCATGTGTAATTTTTAGCCTGTCCACTCTTGTAGGCTTGATACAGTTTCACTAGGGTTTAAATCTGCTCTTTGCAGACCTGGGCTTGTCCAGTGCTGATCCTACCATCTGTATCCCATTTCTTCTCGCATTCTCACTTGGTTCTGTCCATTCTCTTGTATATTCAGCCTCTACTGGCTCCCTTCCTCAGCAGTGAGACATGTCCAAATTTCTCTCCTATTAGAAAACTCCTTGGGGCGCCTGGGTGGCTCAGTCAGTTGGGCGTCGACTTTGGCTCAGGTCATGAAATCACGGTGTGTGGGTTCGAGCCCCGTGTCAGGCTCTGTGCTGACAGCTCAGAACCTGGAGCCTGCTTCAGATTCTGTGTCTCTCTCTCTCTCTGCCCCTCCCCCGTTCATGCTCTGTCTCTGTCTCAAAAATAAATAAATAAACATTAAAAAAAATTTTTTTTTAAAAAGAAAACTCCCTGATGCTATCTACTACCCTATTACCTCTTCCACTTCAGGGCAAAATTTCTTCCTTCCATCTTTCCTTCCTCCCTCTTCCCTTCCTTCCTTTTTTGTTCCTTTAACAAATACTCATTGAAAAAAACCCACCAAATCAAATATAAGAGTTCATTGAACTCATGCTATGTACCAGACACTATTATAGGCACTTACACTGAACACATAAACAAAAATCCCTGCCTTCCAGGGCTTTCCTTCTGGCGAGGGGTGTGAGAATAATTCATAAACATAATGAAATATATTGAATGTTAAACTTTTTTATGTTATTAAGTTTTTTGTTTTAATTTCAGTATAGTTAACACACAAGCTATATTAGTTTCAGGTATACAAAATACTGATTCAACAATTTTATACATTACTCAGTGCTCATGATGATAAGTGTACTCTTTAATCCCTATTTCACCCATCCCCCCACTGACCTCCCCTCTGGTAACCATCAGTTTGTTCTCTATAGTTAAGAGTCTCTTAATTGGTTTGTCTCCCTTTTTCTTTCCTTTTGTTCATTTGTTCTGTTTCTTAAATTTCATATATGATGAAATCATATGGTATTTGTTTTTGACTTATTTCGCTTAGCATTATATTCTCTAGCTCCATCCATGTTGCAAATGGCAAGATTTCATTCTTTTTTATGGCTGAATAACACTCCACTGTATGTATATACCACATCTTTATCCACTCATCAATTGATGGATACTTGGGCTGCTTTCATAATTTGGCTATTGTAAATAATGCTGCAATAATTATATATCTGTTTGAATTAGTGTTTTTGTATTCTTTGGGTAAACACCCAGTAGTGTGATTTCTGGATTGTGGGGTAGTTCTGTTTTTAATTTTTTTGAGGAATCTCCATACTGTTTTCCACAGTGGCTGCACCAGTTTGCATTCCCACCAACAATGCACAGTTTCCTTTTGTTCCACATCCTCACCAACACTTGTTTCTTGTGTTTTACTTTAGCCATTCTAACAGATGTGAGGTGATATCTCAAATGTGGTTTTGATTTGCATTTCTCTGATAATGAGTGATGTTGAGCATCTTTTCATGTCTGTTGGCTATCTGTATGTCTTTAGAAAAATGGCTGTATGTTTTCTGCCCATTTTTTAACTGGATTATCTGATTTTTGGATATTGAGTTTTATTTTAGACGAGTGCATGAGCGGGGGAAGGGCAGAGGCAGAGGAAGAGAGAGAGAATCTTAAGCAGGCTCCACACACAGCGTGGAGCCCAATGCCGGGCTTGATCACACAACCCTGTGATCATGACCTGAGCCAAAACCAAGAGTTGGACGCTTAACCAACCGAGTGACCCAGGCACCCCTGGGTGTTCAGTTTTATAAGTTCTTGATATATTTTAGATTCTAACTCTTACTAGATATGTCATTTGCAAACATCTCCCATTCAGGAGGTTCTTTTAGTTAGGTTGATCGTTTCCTTTGCTGTGCAGAACCTATTTTGATGTAATCTCAGTAGTTTATTTTTGCTTTTATCTCCCTTGTCTCAGGAGACCTATCTAGAAAAATGTTGCTATGGTCACTGTCAGAGAAATTACTCTCCATGCTCTCTTCTAGGATTATGGTTTCAAGTCTCACATTTAGGTTATTTAATCCATCGTGAGTTTATTTTTGTGTATGGTATAAGTAAGTGGTCCAGTTTCATTCTTTTGCATATAGCTGTCCAGTTTTCCCAGCACCATTTGTTGAAGAAACTGTCTTTTTCCCATAGCATATTCTTGCCTTTTTTGTTGAAGATTAATTGGCCATATAATCATAGGTTTGTTTCTTGGCTTTCTATCCTGTTCCATTGATGCGTGTGTCTATTTTTGTGCCAGTACCATACTGTTTTGATTACTATAGTTCTGTAGTATAACTTGAAATCTGAAATTGCAATACCTCCAGCTTTGTTTTCCTATTTCAAGATTGTTTTGGCTTTTGAGGGTCTCTTGTGGTTCCATACAAATTTTAGGATTATTTGTTCCAGTACTGTGAAAAATGCTGTTGGTATTTTGATAGGGATTGCATTAAATCTGTAGATTGCCTTAGGTAGTATGGACATTTTAATGATATTTGTTCTTTCAATCCATGAGCATGGTATACCTTTCCGTTTGTTTGTGTCATCTTCAGTTTTTTTCATCAGTGTTTTGTAGTTTTCAGAGTAGAGATCTTTTTCCTCCTTGTTTAAGTTTATTGCTAGATTTTTTTATCCTTTTTGGTGCAATTGCAAATGGGGTTGCTTTCTTAATTTCTCTTTCTGTTGTTTTATTATTAGTATAGAAATGCAGTGGATTTCTGTACATTGATTTTGTATCTTGTGATCTTACCGAATGTTAAACTTATATATGGAAATTGTTTGAAGAAAAGAGAAGCAGAGCAATATAGAGGAGAATGAGAGTGTTATGAAGCAAATTGAGGTGTTAAACACTTAGCCAGGTAGGTCTCATGGAGGGAACATGGAGACAGACTTAGAGGAGGGGAGGGAGGGAACCTTGTGGAGATCTTGGGAAAGAATACTCTAGCCAGAAGGAATAGCCAGTACAAAGGCACTTTGACAGGAAGGTGTACTCAGCATGTTTGATGAGTACCAAGAGTCTGGTATGGCTGGATGTAATAAGCGAGGGACAAAGTAGCAAGTGTGAGGTCAGCGAAGTAACATAGTGTAAGGATAATGGTTTAATCCAGAGAATCAGGGTTCTATCTATACTTAATTTTTAACATGATAAAATAATGTGTACTGCAGCACTGTGAGACATAAGTGAAATTAGAAAACCTTATTTGTCTAATCCTAACCTGTGTAAATACCTATGTTTTCTTTGGAAACTTCTGAAGCATCTTTTTCAATGTTGTCTTTCTGAGCCACTTTTACTTTACTTTCCATCTGGGATTTAGGTGTTCTGCATCTTCAGAGCTACTTCCCTTCCTCTTCCCTTTTCTGACTGAAGGTAAACTGGATATTTCAGCTTTTTCCCATTTTTTTTCTTTTCCTTTGAGAGTGGCTTTTAGGGTTTAGTAATCTGTACTTCAGAGCCCTCAGATGTGGTCCTGGATCTTCTCATTTTACAGATGCTCCCCTTGCTTGTGCCCATTGGCTCTTTTTGATCTGGATATTGTCTTCCTTCTTCATTCTGCCTTTCTGCTTTTTCTTTTTTCTGTAACTTCTGTTCTTCTGTAACAATGCTATGATTAGTTTTTATTTCACTTCAACGACATCTACATGCATTTTAATGTTAAATAATGTGCCAACCACTATAAGGGCATGAATGAGCTTATTTTTTTATCGTCTCAGGAAATAAACCAGGTTTTCTTGGTGCTTCCTCTGGTAGGTTGTTCAGAAACTGAAATAACATCAGTAAAAAAAAAAAAAAAGTTGGTTACTATATAAAACACTTCAAATTTTCCTTGCTTTTCTTTATAAGTTCTGGATCTACCTCAATATTTTGCTGCTTGTTCTTTTGTTTCAAATTCCACAAAGGCAGATCCCTTTGGATTTCCAGTAGACTTATAATGTGGTAGACTTCTATAAAAAGACATGGCCACATTTTCCAGATACTCTTTCAATCCAGCTGTGATTTTGGGAAGTAACTCCTATATGTTTAACTTCTAAGTAAGAATTGCTTACATATTTACTTGGAATGTTAAAAAAAAAAAAAAAAAAAAAAAAGAGTCCTCTTTCTTCCCTGAGCAACTGGAAGGATTGAGGTCAAGAAGGTTCCGGAGGAACAGATTTGGGGGAAGGTCAGGAGGTCAGTTGTGAACACATTGACTTTGAGATGCTTATTCCACTTTCAGATAGAGATGTTGGGTAAGCAGCTGGAGAGTCTGCTTGGAGTTTAGGGAAGAGGCTGGACATACACACATCTGAGAGGCTGTGGCATATTGATGGCATTTAGACTTGAGAGTGGAGAGGATCACCAAGTATGTCAGTATTAGCAACAAGAAGAAGACTGATAACTTAGCTCACGAGTTTTACAAAATTTTACTGCAGAGTGGAATAACTTCTGAAAGTTTTTTTCATTTGATGACTCCACTGTGACACACCCACACCACCTACCTTCAGCCCTCTGCAGTCTGGATTCCATACCCAATACTCTGGTAAGTTCTCTAAAGATCTCCATTCATGTTCTAGATTTGAAGGAAACATCTTAGTCCCATCTGGCTTTAGCTCTTAGTATTTACCACTGCAGACCACTCTGGCCTTCTTAACTCCTATCCTTTCTTGCTCCTGCAACATTGCACATCCATGAATAGCCTCCCACCTCCCTAGCTGCTCCTTCTCAGTCTTCTTTACCTGTTCCTTAAATACTGATATTTGACTTTCTCACTAACTTCATTTACTCTTTATGTGCTGGTGATGCCCAAATTGGTATCTCCAACCTAGTCCTTTCTGTTGAATTTCAGACCCATATACCCAACACCCCATTTGTCATCTTGTATGGATTTTTCACAGGCAAACCGTATACCCAGTCTGGTCTCCTCACCAATCCAGTTGCTCAAGTCAGCAAAAAAAGAAATCATTCTTAACTTTTCTCTTCACATCCCACTTCCTCTGTGTATTATCCTAAATATCTCTTAAATCCATCACCTCTCTGCCCCCAACTGCCACCCCTCTAGTACAGGCCAATGTTATCTCAAGTAGATTACCAGTCAATTTCCTAACAGTTCTCCCTGACTTGCCCTTGGCAATCCATTATCCTTGTAGACCAAATGAGCTCTCTAAAATGCAAATGTGATCATGTCACATATATTAGGTAAGCATATGCATGTTACAAGTTACAGAAATTCTAGCCCATATGGGTTTAAATCAAATAAAAAGGAATTTTCTGTCTTAGCTGAACATCTTAGGAGTAGTCTAGTTTCAGTTACAGCTTGATCCAGGACACAGATTATAATCTGTTACCAAGCTCTATCTTGCAATTCTGTCCTCTCTGAGTCAGCTTTATATTCAGGTTGCCACGTCCTGTGATAGCAAGTTGACTGTAGCAGTTTCTAAGTATCATATGGTCACATTAGCCAATCCAGCAAAAAAAAAAAAAGGGGGGGGGTACTTTTTCTGAAACTCCAGCATTGGTCATACTGTGTCATATTTGTCCACCCCTGAGCTACATGCTGTGCCAAGAGGATTGGACGTCCTAAATACTCAGGCCAATCCAAGGTCAATTCAACACAAACTACATTGGTTGACACAAGGGACAGAATGAAGAAGAGGGGAAATGAATGAGCAACCATCTTAAGTGACTAAGAACTCTTTAATCACTCTGCACTTTTTAAAAAAATTTTTAAATGTTTATTTTTTGAAAGAGAGAAAGGGAGAGGGAGACACAGAATCCGAAGCAGGCTCCAGGCTCTGAGCTGTCAGCACAGAGCCTGATGGCAGGGCTCAAACTCACAGACCACGAGATCATGACCTGAGCCAAAGTCGGACACTTAACCGAATGAGCCACCCAGGTGCCCCCACCCTTCATCACTCTTAACATAAGGGCTACTGTCCTCATCAGGGCCCTGCAATGCCCTGCATGATAATGGTCTCTCTCACCTCCCTAGCCTCATCTTTCCTGGTCATTTTTTCCAACTCACAGGTCTGGTAATGCTGAACTCTTTTCAATTTCTCCTTCTTCTCTTTTCTCCTTATCCTCCATGTCTTCCTCCTCCTTTTTCTTCTCCTCCACCTCCTCCTCCTGCTGCTGCTTCTGCTGCTGCTTCTGCTTCTGCTTCTTTTACCTTAGAGAGCGAGTGAGTGGGGGAGAGGAGCAGAGGGGGAGAGGGAGAAACTTAAGCAGGCTCCAGACTCAGTGCAGAGCCTGAAGCAGGGCTTGATCCCATGGTCCAGGGATCATGACCTGAGCTGAAATCAAGAGTCAGATGTTCAATCAACTGAGCCACCCAGGCGCCCCTCATTTTGATTTCTAAATGATTTTTTTTTCTCTCTGATCATGAGAGGTTTTTTTTTTTTTTTTTTTTAATGAGTTTTTTAAGCATACGTCATTTCCTGATGTTCATACTTAATTTAGGTGGTATAATGCTTAATTTTATGTGCCAACTTGGCTGGGCCATGGTTCCCAGATAGGTGATCAAACATTATTCTGGATGTTTCTATAAGGGTGGTTTTAAATGAGATTAACATTTAAATCAGTGGACCTTGAGTAAAGCAAATTGCCCTCCATGATATGGGTGGACTTTATCCAATCAGTTGTAGGCCTGAGAACAAAAGACTGACCTCCCCTGAGCAAGAGGGAATTCTGCCAGCAGACAGATTTCAGACCTGAACTGCAACATCATCTGTGTGGGTCTCCAGCCTGCAGACCCACCCTGCAGATTTTGGATTTGCCAGCATCCATAATCATGTGTGCCAATTAAAAAATAATAATAAATCTCTGTGTATATACACATGTCCGTTGGTTCTGTTTCTCTGGAGAATTCTGACTAACCCAGGTGGATTAGCAAAAATAAGAAAAGTTGTCTATGAATTCCCAAAGTTAGGTGAGAAGTCATTCAGTGATATCATACCATAGGATAGTAAGAGATGTGGACTTTGCACAGTGAGCAATGATGAATTTCAGCAGATTTTTATGGAAGAGAGGGAGGGAATATGGAAAACATTATGGTTTGGCTAACCAAAAGCCAATTATATTCTTATCCTTTGACCACTTCTATATAGAGACTAAAAAGCCAAAATTTCCCATTTCTCAGCTTCTCTTACAACTAATCAAAACTACCCGAGAAGAGCTTCCCTTTGTGGAAAAAGATAAAGGCAAAGTCATCCTTAGACTTTTTGTCTTTTCTGTGCTCTTCACCCTTCCACCTTCTTCCTGCCTTGAATGTAGAAGTAAGGTCTGGAGGCAACACCGCCATATTGCATTCATGCAGCAACTGGCATGAAAGTGAAGGTCTATGTGATCAGAAGGCTCCTGCTCCTGCAGGAAAAGATGATGAAGGCCTGAAGGATTAAGTATGAGAGAAAGGCAAATAATCACAAATCTTTGTCAAATTTGTGAATTTTTCCCCTCATTCTTATGATGAAAACAATTATATAACTACATAATTACCAAATATTTAAACCAAAAATTATTCCCAAATAAAGCAAGGAGTCTCCTCAGTCTCAGTTGGATAAACCCACGGGTGAAACAAAACAAAACAAAAACCTCAACCATGTTCTTGAGCCATGAGAATTTCATTTTATTGCTGCTCTGAGAATACATCTAATTACTCAATCATGCCAATTAAATAGGAAGTTCACCTGCTGACAAACAGCTATCTTGGGATATAGCAGAATAAATTCTAGAAATAATTGGATTTCCTAATCAATATTAACTTCATCATATTACACAGCTGCTACTTTCTTTTACATTTAGGTACAGCATTTTTTTCTTACAATATGTAAAACTTTTCATTTGTAGCAAAATCTCATGGTTAAAAAAGATGAATAATTTTGTCCTTTTGTCACTGAGTGTGGTTGCCCTGTCTGAAGCATTATTTTCACAAACTCTTATCCCTCTCATTAGTTAGCCTATAAAAGTATAAACATCCTGTTTTAGCTGAAACCTTACAACTGTATCTTCTAACACAACTCCATTACTCTACAACTGTGTAAATTTCTGAGGTGACTTATTATGACATCACTTTTGTAATTATTCTTGAAGCATCCTGCTGGCCAATACATGCATGAAAGTACAAAACTCATGAAAATAGTTCACCAGTTTTCTAAAATGTCTTCTCTCTGGAATGCCCTTCTCCTGGTAAGACCCTAGCCTGGGAAGTAACCATTTAAAATTTTTTTAATTTTTTAATTTTGTTTATTTATTTTGAGAGAGACCGAGAGAGAGCAAGAGAGAAAATCCCAAGCAGGCTCCATGCAGTCAGAGCCAAGCCCGACGCGGGGCTCAAACCCATGAACCGTGAGATCATTACCTGAGCCAAAATCGAGAGTCAGATGTTTAACTGAGCCACCCAGGTGCCCAGGAAGTAGCAGACCATTTTAAAAGAAAGTCAGCTCATGAAATTTCTCTGGTGAAAACCCCTCAAGGCCATTTCATCTCACCTCAGAGTAAAAACCAAAATCATTATTCTGACCTTCCAGCTCCTGCATGACCTGATCCTGCTCTTCTGTAATCTCATCTCCTACAAGTCTCCCCTTCCCTCGAGGCACTCCTTGAGAATCCCTGATCACAGGTGTAGCTCCAGATTAGATCTTTTTTTTTTTTTTTAATTTGGTATTTAAGTAATCTCTCCACCCAACATGGGCTCGAACTCATAATCTTGAGATCAAGAGTCGCATGCTCTGGGCCAGCCAGGTGCCCCCAGATCAGGTCCTTTGCACCTGAGGTTCCCTCTTCCTGGAATACTTACCCCCAGTGTTCACCTGGCTACCTCAGATCTTTATTTAAATGTCACTTCAGGGGAATTTATCTGACCCACCTTCAAAATTGTAAACCCTGCCTCCCTCCATCCCCTTTTCCTGACTTATTTTTCTCCTTGGCACTTAGCACCATGGAAGTTACAACATGTCTCTCTTATTTAATGTACCATCCATGTCCTCTCCTAATACCTATTCCATGAGACCAGGGATTTTAATGGTCTGTTCACTGCTGTATCTCCAGCACCTAAAGCAGAGTCTGGCATGTTGTAGGCACTCAACAAAAATTTGAATTTCTGCAGATGGAATTTGGCACTCAGAACAACATTGGTTCTTTGTTGTTGTTTTGTCTTTAACCACTGGCTCTCTTTAGCCCTTGTTCTTCTCTTATGAATGATTTTTGAAGTGCCAAAGATTGTTTCTAAAACTGCTGATATGATTAGCATGTCTCAGAGTCTTCTTCCTGACTCCCGAGTCATCTGTGCTGAGGGATCCAGCTAATCACTAATGGGATTCTGTCTGGTCTCTGGAAGCCCAATCCCAAGATATAGGACTCAAAAGTTGTGCTTGGCTCCTAGCTCCAAGATAATTATATTCAATTAGTGGTCTGCAAGCATTTTTAAGCCAGTAGGGCATATATACACATGCAAACGCACACACATGCACAAATGCATACATAAAAGCTTAAAATTACATCCATCTCCCTTTTGTCTGGCAATAAATATTTCTAATCAGGCTCTGCTTTTCTAAAATCATATTGAAAGGATACCTCAGACTCTGCTCTCCAAACATGGAGAAATAAGCACTTAAATCAGTGCAACATTTCTGGAAGGCAATTTCACAATATCTATCAAAATGTTTTGAGCATGACCCTTGATGCCCTGATTCTATCGCTAGGTATTTATGTTCTTTTTAAAAAATTTTTTTAAATATTTATTTTTTGAGAAAGACAGAGTGTGAGCCAGGGAGGGACAGAGAGAGAGGGAGACAGAATCCGAAGCAGGCTCCAGGCTCTGAGCTGTCAGCACAAAGCTCAGTGTGGGGCTCAAACCCATGAACCGGGAGATCATGACCTGAGCTGAAGTCAGATGCTTAACCCACTGAGCGACCCAGGTGCCCTGGTACCTATGCTCTTTTAACATGTAAACATTTGTCTATACATATGAACAAGAGTGTTCATGACAGCATTCTTTATAATACCAAAAAACTGGAAATAACCAATTCCTCCATTACTGATGGTGTAGTTAAATAAATTATGTATATAGTCAAAAAATGAAGTTCATTTCTGTTACTTGAAAAAAAATGAATAGACTAGTGAATATTATATGTTTGTGCAAATAAAACAAAGGTACATCAATGAATTAATATGCCAGGGTACAGTATGGGTTCATTTGCATGAGTTTGACTTGTGCAAATTAGATATTGGAACATATAAAATTTTTAACAGTTTTTCTTGTGCTCAGAATTTTAAATAATTTTAACTTCCCAAATTAGAAATTAATTTAAAATATTACATGATTTCAAACCTGGCAGGCCCAGTGCTTACACAGTTGCAACATAGTAGTGTCACCTGAGCTGTAAACATTGTCATCTTTTGGCCAAAGTGCTAAGGCAGGAGGGAGTTTGGGCGGTCTGAAGGACTGAACGACCGTCAGTGTGGTATGGCGCCCCCTGGTGCTGTTTTCAGGCAGAGACTTTTATTCAGGAAATGGAAGTAGCTGTCTGCAGTGCTGACAACTGATCTTAAGAAGTCACATAATCTTTCTTTTTTTAATCTCACCATCAGCATTTACAATTGTGTGGAAAAGTAAATTTCCATTAATAGATCCAAATACTTTTGAGTTCCAAATAAAAGTCCTTGAAGGTATGAGCCATCATAGTGTAGTTTAGTAGTTTGAAGGCAAGTCATAACTAAATTCTTACTAACTTAACTTTAATTCTCATTAAAGTGTAGCTAATATGTTACTCTGGAACAATTTTATGAGAATCTGAAAGAATCAAACAAATCTAGTTATTTTATATGTAGAGATTTGTGACCATTTAGTTTGGTGGGAAATTCTCAGAATTTCTTTCTTTTTTTTTTTTTTTAACGTTTATTTATTTTTGAGACAGACAGAGACAGAGCATGAACGGGGAAGGGTCAGAAAGAGAGGGAGACACAGAATCCGAAACAGGCTCCAGGCTCTGAGCGGGTCAGCACAGAGCCCGACACGGGGCCGAACCCACGGACTGCGAGATCATGACCTGAGCCGAAGTCGGCTACCCAACCGACTGAGCCACCCAGGCGCCCCTCAGGATTTCTATTGTAAAATCAAACTAATGACCTTGGGTTTCTGAGGAATCTTTTTTTTTTTTTTTAAACACTAGCTTTCATACATAACAGAAAAGAAAGCAGAAAGGTATAACCAATACCTCATTTGCAAAATAAACAATAATGGAAGACTACAGCAAGAGTGTAACTTAACCGAAAGGGTAAAGATGATAATCCACAGACCTGCTAGAAACGAGCATTTGATGAGAGGCTACAAAGTTAGCCTGAGTGGTCAGAATAGAGGAATGCAAAAAGTGGCACGGGTTTGTGATGGCAGGTTTTATACTGCATCTTGATGCAAAAGCCATAGAATAAGGTCGTTAGAACAGTGGAAGATGGCTAACCAATTAGGGCTTTGTCCTTTTAATTAAAAAGCTGCGTCCAAATTTACTTTGGTTTTTCTTTAACTTGAAAAAATCCACTTGCAGTAAAAGTATTCTATATAAGTGATGGTGTACCGAATACCAGCTCTATTAAGCTCTATTTGAGAATTACTTATCTTGGGGCGCCTGGGTGGCTCAGTCGGTTAAGCGTCCGACTTCGGCTCAGGTCATGATCTCGCGGTCAGTGGGTTCAAGCCCCGCGTTGGGCTCTGTGCTGACAGCTCAGAGCCTGAGGCTTGTTTCAGATTCTGTGTCTCCCTCTTTCTCTGACCCTCCCCTGTTCGTGCTTCCCTCTTTCTCTGACCCTCCCCTGTTCCTGCTCTCTCTCTCTGTCTCAAAAATAAATAAATGTTTAGAAAAAAAAAAAAAGCAGAGAATTACTTATCTTACTGTCACACTCATTACATGACTTGGTTTAGCAGTGGGTGCACTGCTAATACTCAGATAATAGTAATACCAGTAATGAGAGCAGAGACTCTTGATGTCAGAACATGAGTCCGTGAGCAGACTACCCATTTTGACTAAGATCAGTGGTAGAACAGTGTGTGGCAAATACCTTACTTCACAAGTGTGGGGCAGGGTCCGTTCATCTCATTAATGTGAAAGAGTAAGAATACTAGGTACGAGAGGTCAGAAAATAGCAAGAGTGAACAGGTATAATGGACAATTTTGTAGAAGAGAGAAAGCATGAAGGATGCAGAAACAGGGAAAGCTATAATTCAGAAAGCTCTTTTGGTGAGCCTGACTAATTTCATCTAATTATTGTGAAGAACAGTCAGAATAATGATATTTTAAATATATTATTTCTTTTATTCAACCAACAACCCATACAAACCAACATTTATTGGGTGTCTTCTGTGTGCAAAGGATTAGTCACAAAGGTCCAAGGAAAATTATGCTTCAGCCCTCAGTGAGCTCACTGCACTTTCCTTTCAAGCACCTGAAATAGCAGAATCAGCAGTGGTAAAGCATTGCTTAAAACAGATCCCTGGTACATGCATTGGTTTTACCACTTACATTGCACTAAGACTTAAGGACCTTCTGTACATCATTCCCCCATTTCAAAGGCAGAGGTTGCTTCCTATTTTAGAGCATTATTACCAAAGCTCCAATTTTCCTATTTTTAGCATTTATCTTGCTTCCAGTGTTATATTATTATAAATAATGCTGCAATGGACATCTTTACAAACATAGTATCCCATATTTTAGATTATTTCCTTACTTTGGTTCTCAGAAGAGGGATTGCTGGCACAAGAGGTTTTAATATTCTTGGAGTATTGCCAAATTGCTTTCTAAAAGGTTGTATTGATTTATACTAGTGAGCAACACATGCTAATAATGAGACAAGCAATTTTATATTCTCATTACATGGTCATCCTTTATAATTAACACTTTCAGAGTTTTCATTTAATATTCAAATCATATGAGATTATTTGGAAATAGGTACTTATTTTATACAGTAAGGTTTTTAGCACATGATTTTCATGGAAACAATATCTAATATTAAAACTTAGTCTTGGGGTGCCTGGGTGGCTCAGTCTGTTGAACGTCCGACTTCGGCTCAGGTCATGATCTCACAGCTCGTAAGTTCGAGCCCTGCGTCAGGCTCTGTGCTGACAGCTCGGAGCCTGGAGCCCACTTTGGGTTCTGTGTCTCCCTCTCTCTGCCCCTAACCCACTTGCATTCTGTCTCTCTCTCTCCAAAATAAACATAAAAAAAAATTAAAAAAAAAAACTTAGTTTTTAAGAAAGTGTCAAGTAACAGGTCACATGAATATGAACATGTCCATGTTCTTATTTTCCCCCAATAGTTCATCAAGGCACTTGAAAACCATTAACAGAATTTTAAAGCTAAATGATTTAAAAAAATTTTTTTAACGTTTATTTATTTTTAAGAGAGAGAGAGAGAGAGAGAGAGCACGAGTGGAGGAGGGGCAGAGAGAGGGAGACACAGAATCTGAGGCGGGCTCCAGGCTCTGAGCTGTTAGCACAGAGCCTGTTGCGGGGCTTGAACTCGTGAACCATGGGATCATGACTTGAGCCGAAGTCAGACGCTTAACCAACTGAGCCATCCAGGTGTCCCTAAAGGTAAATCTTATGTACACTAAAATAAATATGCTTAAAAACATTTTTAGGAAATTATAATCACGTAGATCGTTTAATGTCCTCATATTTTTTATTAGAAAATGAGGAAGTTGGTATTTTGGGGAAAATATTAGTTTTAAGACATAGAATAAAACAGCATTAAACAGTGCAGCATAACTTTTGATGTCACATACTTAATGCCAAATTATATCTTTTTGGAAAAATATTAATTTTAATAGTGACAAGGTATTAATCGAACTTTCTATTTTTTTTAAATGTTTATTTATTTTTGACAGAGAGAGAGAGACAGAGCATGAGCGGGGGAGGGGCAGAGAGAGAGGGAGACACAATCCGAAGCAGGCTCTGGGCTCCAAGCTGTCAGCACAGAGCCCGACGTGGGGCTTGAATTCACAGACCGTGAGATCATGACCTGAGTTGAAGTTGGACGCTCAACCGACTGAGCCACCCAGGCACCCCTAATTGAACCTTTTAGAGTTATTTTGTTTTGTTTTCCTTTTATCAGAGTATTTTAGAAGTTTAAGAGAAAAGTACCCACTGAATATTGAATTAAAAAGTGAACTAATTTCTAACAATCTTTGTTCCTGATTGTGTAAGGAGATAACTGACAGTTAATATCATCCGCTTACAGATTATTAATGTTTTAAGCCTAAATTCTACTTTCTAGCATGTGGAGTAGCTGCTGGCTTTTCTCAGTGAAAAGCTAGATTTATTCTCAAATGGAGGACAAGCTGCCAATACTAGGGCCTAAAAGATGTCACATAAATCAACAAACAAATGGAAAAGTTAAATTCAGGATCACGTACACAAGTACATTTAGCAGTGGGACATGAGCCAGGCACATTTCAGTGCAGGCAGCACATGGTCTGACAAACACAAGTAATCTTATGCAGACAGCTGATCAGAATATTTTAGAGCACAGCTGCCCCATACAATCAAGCCCACACGGTTGCTGCAGGTACACTGCTTGTTGAATCTATTCCCTGATCTCCAAGTCTGTAAATTGAATTTCTGTACATTGGGTTTCTATTAGGAGGCATACTGTGTGGACTCTGATGCAAATTGCCAGGGTTCCAATCCCAGCTCTGCCATTTACTAGCCTTGTGTTTTCAGGCCATTCTTAACCATCCTGTGCCTCAAATTTCCCTATCTATAAAATGGGGACAAGAACACTATCCAACTTATAGCTTTGTTGGAAAGATTAAGTGAATTAATACACACAAATCCTTAAAATAGTACCTGGCACATAATAAGCACTCTTTGAGTGTAGGTTACTTTTTTTAAATAATAAACCAAGTAAGCCTTGTTTCTACCTTTATTTTTTTTCAAAAGAAATTTTTTTTAACGTTTATTCATTTTTGAGAGACAGAGCATGAGCAGGGAAGGGGCAGGGAGAGGGAGGGAGACACAGAATCCGAAGCAGGCTCCAGGTTCCCAGCTGTCAGCACAGAGCTTGATGCGGGGCTGGAACTCATGAACTGCGATATGACCTGAGCTGAAGTCAGAGGCTTAACCGACTGAGCCACCCAGGCTCCCCTACCTTTATCCTTTTTAATACATTTTTTTAAATGTTTATTCTTTTTTTGAGAGAAAGAGACAGAGCGTGAGTGGAGGAGGGGCAGAGAGAGAGGGAGACAGAATCTGAAACAGGTTCTAGTCTCTGAGCTGTCAGCATAGAGTCTGACACGGGGCTCGAATTCACAAACTGTGAGATCATGACCTGAGCCAAAGTCGGACGCTCAATCAGCTGAGCCACTCAGGCACCCTTAACTTTATTATTTTTTTTAATGTTTATTTATTTATTTTTGAGAGAGAAAGAGAGAGAGGGAGAGAGAATCCCAAGCAGCCTCCACGCTATCATCACGGAGCCTGACACGGGGCTCCATCCCACAAACTGTGAGACCTGAACCGAAATCAAGAGTCAGACGCTCATTAGACTGAGCTACCCAGGTGCTCCTGTATGTGACTATCATTAATATCATGATTATTAACTTTTATTACCACTTCTACCTGAATTTAAAGAAAAATTTTATGTCTTTATTAAAGAATCAGAAGGATAGGGATGACTGGGTGGCTCAGTTGGTTGAGCAACCGACTCTTGGTTTTAGCTCAGGTCATGATCTCACGGTTCGGTCTGCAGGTTTGAGCCCCGCATTGGGCTCGGTGCTAACAGTACGGAGCCTGCTCAGGATTCTTTCTCCCTCTCTGCCCCTCCCCAACTGGAGCATGTGCTTGCTCTCTCTCTCTCAAAATAAATAAATAAACTTAAAAAAAAAATCGAAAGGATAGTGAATGCTTCTACAAATAGCATCTGTATTTCCCAGGGGACAGTAATTTGGGCCCCAAAATATAGTCCTGCAGTATCAGTTACATAGTGGACATGCATAGAAGGGGACAAATTTTAGAGTCAGGTTTTCCTGGTTTGAATTCTACCTCCACCACTAACTTCTTGTGTGACCCTGGGCACTTTACCCACTCAAACTCTCTAAGCCTTTAGAAGGAGAATAACATCTTGCCTGATATGACAACCCAGATAGATAACCTAACGAATGTGAGGTACCTGACAGATGGCCTGATGCATAAGGACCTTAGTTCTGGCACTTCCCATGTGGGGCCCTCCTTTTCCCTCTCTGGCTCCCTGCCACCTTCAGCAGGATTTTACTTTTCTGCCTGGTGAAATCAAACCACCACAAAGCAGGCCCGGGACAATCACCAACTGAAAACTTCGTGTGTAAGGTAATTGGTTATATAGTAAGTGTTATAGTGCTATTTTTAAGACACGTACGCTAAAATATGTGTGAGTCAAGGTGATGTGTGGGATTTGTTCCTAAAATGCTTTAGCAAGGGGAGACAGAAAGGAAGAAACAGATACATGAAACAAATGCAGCAAAATCTTGATACTCGTTTAATCAAGAAGAGAGACACCTGAGGATTCATTATGTTATGCTCTAATTTTTCGTGTGTTTGAATGTCTTCATACATGATAAAAATTTGAACAATTAAAAAACCCCCGCACATTTCTGGAAGTAATAATATTACATTAGTTATCAGGCGCATGAGGCTTCATCCCATTTCTAAGAGTCCAAGTCAGGTCTGGTCATATATTTCACTGAATCCTCTGTTCTTCCTAGTCCAGCAGAATATGTCATTTAATTTCCAAGTGAATATTTTTCAAGCCTTGCTTACATTAGGAAAATGTTATTTTCTCTAATGTCACCATAACAGACACTTAAATATCAATGTTTCCAAAAGTGAGGTCACAAGATAAATTCAATGAACCTCTACAACATTATGCCAAGTAAAAGAAGCCAGACAACATATTATATGATTCCATTGACATGAAAAGTCCAGAAAAGGCAAATCTATAAGACAGAGAGTAGATTAGTGATTCCTGGGGCTGGAAGTGGAATTTGCATTAACTGTACATGGTCATGAGTGCTTTTATTTGGATGATGGGAATGTGCTAAAACTGGATTGTAGGGATGTATGCACAACTTGGTAAAGTTACTAAAGGGGTGCTTAGCTGGCTCAGTCAGTAGAGCATGTGACTCTTGATCTCAGGGCTGTGGGTTTGAGCCCCACATTGGGTGTAAAGATTACTTAGAAATAAAATCTTAAAATAAAAATTTTAAATTACTAAAAATCACTAATTTCTAAAGAGGTGAATTCTGTAGTATGTGATTATACATCAATAAAGTTTTTAAAAATATTTCTAGGTGGGTCACGCACTTTTAAAAAATCATTTATTAGGCACATAAAAGCATTTTACACTTCAGAAGAACCATAGCACATCAAGTGATGTGAACGTTTAAAATAAATGCTTAAGTTAAAAAAGATGAGTTTGGGGCATCTGGATGGCTCAGTCAGTTAAGTGTCTAACTTCAGCTCAGGTCATGATCTCACGGTCTATGGGTTTGAGCCCCATGTCAGGCTCTATGCTGACAGCTCAGAGCCTGGGGCCTGCTTCGGATTCTGTGTCTCCCTCTTTCTCTGCCTCTCCCCAGCTTGTGCTCTCTCTCTCTCTCTCAATAATAAATAAATAAAGTTAAAAAAAAGTTTAAATTAAAAAAAAGATGAGTTGATTTAAATAATTGATTTGAGTGAATTATCTTACTTAATTCAGTCACATATTTAAGTTAAATAAAAATGACGATATTAACAAACCAGAAGTTTTGTTAAATTCTAGTCTGGGTCGTTAATTCCTATGTGATAAAACCCTAACTGTGAGTGTGTGTGTGTGTGTGTGTGTGTGTGTGTGTGTGTGTGTGTGTGTGTGTGAGTGTTGTGTTTTTTAATCTCAGGATCAGATGTAAAGATAAAATGGGATAACTGTTGATGCAAATGCTGTATAAATTGCCAATGCTGTACTAACAACAAAAAAGGAACGGCTTACCTAAATGGTTTCTATTTTAATATAAAAGAAATCCTGGGGCGCCTGGGTGGCGCAGTCGGTTAAGCGTCCGACTTCAGCCAGGTCACGATCTCGCGGTCCGTGAGTTCAAGCCCCGCATCAGGCTCTGGGCTGATGGCTCGGAGCCTGGAGCCTGTTTCCGATTCTGTGTCTCCCTCTCTCTCTGCCCCTCCCCCGTTCATGCTCTGTCTCTCTCTGTCCCAAAAATAAAATAAAAATAAAATTAAAAAAAACGTTGAAAAAAAAAATTTAAAAAAATATAAAAGAAATCCTAACTAGGTTATGACAGATGAGAGACTCTCCAGGTGAGGCAGGAGTAATTTAACAGGTTGCCCAGCTTTCTTGCTCCAGGGTTTCAACCCCTCGGATTTCTTCCTTTTGGAAACATTACTGAATTCCTACCATAAACCATTAGGTGGTAGGTCCTTCTTCCTTTTTTTTTCTAAAATTTTTTTATTAACATTTATTTATTTTTGAGAGACAGAGAGAGACAGAGTGTGAGCCAGGGAGGGGCAGAGACAGAGGGAGACACAGAATCCGAAGCAGGCTCTGGGCTCTGATCTGTCAGCACAGAGTCCGATGCAGGGTTCAAACTCATGAACGGTGAGATCGTGACCTGAGCCGAAGTCGGACGCTCAACCACTGAGCCACCCAGGTGCCTGCGTAGGTCCTTATTCTCGATCTTCCAGAGGTGCCTAGTTGTCCTCTTCTTCCTCCTCTCCCTCTTCCTCTCCCAAGTCAAGGTTCTCTACCTATGAAAACTTCCTGCCCCTTTGGGGTGGAGCACCCCCAAGCCCTTTTCTGGTTGCACTTGGCACAGCTGAAATGAACGGACATTTTTGAAACTTTTCCAGATATTAAGGGGGAACCCCCACCTCCACCCCCCCCCCCCCCGCCCCGCCACCAGCCAAAGTACAGTCATGTTTTTAAAAACAGAATTACACATAGGAAGACTGAAGGAAATGAGACAAAACAAAACTATCCTGTCTCCAGCCAGATTTCATTTCCTAAACTTCTGCTTCTTACACCCCTTGTTCTTTCCAAGAAAGAGAGTCTTGCCCATCTTTCAAGAAACAATGAGGGCTCAGTGGCATTTAAGTCCCATGTCCAAATGAACAAAGCAGCCACTATATTCCAAGTCCTCATCCCCATAGAAACCTGGAGCACCCTTTTCTTCTGATTCCTACAGGGACAAGGGTGGTTTATTTTCAGCAGATTGGTGGTAGTGTTGTTATTATTATTACTATTCTGAGGTTAGTTTGGCTAATTAATAAATCTAAGGAACTTTTGAGGTATCAAACGTTCTACTAAGTTCTCTGTACTTCAGCTAACAGCCAAATTTGCAAAGACCGTGAAAATAAATTAGGATAGGGCTCACATCTCCCTGTCTCAGGGGTGCGGAGTGTTCTTACAAGGTTTTGTTTCATCTCCTGCCAATTCTAAAGGGGTATGTAAAGCAGATACTATTACCTCTTGTACCGAAAGGAGAAGGAACGTGCCTAAGAAGTCACAGCTTGCCTGAATTGACACCTGTTCTGGCTGACCTAAGTGAATTTCTCTCTTTATTTCAAATTCCTTAGTGGAATCACCCGTCTGGGCCAGTAAGAAATGCGCTCAAACTGGAGTAACTGATTCCCCACTGGGAGGGGGATGGTTAGCCCTCGGTAATGCGGGCTTTGCCCCCACCACGCAGGCCGGGTTGTCTTTGTGTTTTATATCACCAGGCTGAGGGTATCTCTGGTGCACCCCGTTTGCTGAGTTCCCTTGAGAATTTTCCTGGGTAGTTTCGTCGATTGGCTCAGCACCATAGCATATCACAGAAACGGAATACGAAACTGAAAAAACGCAAAGCACGTGGCGTACAGGATCTCACTTTTCTTGGCCTTTCTCCCGACCCGTAGCCGCGCCCTGTTACGACTGCGTGGGTGACTCGCCTATAAAAGGCCGTCTCCGAGCGTCTTGTCGCCACAATCTCTTCCTGTTCTTGGTGCGTTTGTTGTGGCTTCTAGCTGGGACCTCAGTAGCCGTGAAGATGGCGTCTACCAGCCGGTTAGTATGTCCGGCCGAGTCGGGCGAGGTGAGGGGCGGGCGGGAAGTGCCAGGGTTGCTAGGCTGCTGCCGGGGCTGCCGCGTTGGGCAGAGAGCCCCGGAGGTGTGGGGAGAGGCGGCGGACTGGCTGGCCGACCCGGACAAAGGCACTTCCAGACGGCAGTGCTGTCAGGGGTGTCGCAGGGAGTACCGAGCCGTCTGCGTTGCCACTCCACAGTCCTGACTTGTTTTCTCACCCAGACACCAACCCTGTGGGGGCCCCTGTGTTCCCAGCCCTGGCTTCGCATCTTTTGGGGGGGTATTTTAACCCGTCTTTTTTCTTGTTAATTTTTCCTACGCTTGCTTTTCCAGCTGTGGCTCAACCAGCCCGCGATCCTTTCCAAAGGGCGAGAAGGGGTTAGTCCCAGGCCCCTGTCGATCTGACAGCTAGAAAGTTAGGGACGTCAGCATTGGTAAGCCTGGTGGAAACTGGTTACCATCCCAGAGGCCTTCTGAAATGGAAGCTAGGGCATTTACCAAGAGTTGATAGGTTTCCTTCTAAGAGGTTTATTTTTCTACAAATGTCTTCTGCTTACTCCTGAAGAAAATCTTGCTTGCAGAAAATTATTTGCATATGTTGGGAAGTCACTGTCTAATATATTTTTAAAATGTGATGTATTCCTATCTACAGGAAATGCTTGCACTGCCCTTAGAGACAGCCTTTAATCCTGTGATCAGAAAAATGCTTGTAGACCCTAATTATATCTCTCATGATCACTATGAGGTAGATATTAGTATTTTTGCATAAATGTAAACTGAGTCATGCCAAGGTTGACTTTTCCAAGGTTAGTGTTCGAACAAAGTGTAGAATCTCTTATCTGTTTTCTGTTATCACACAGTTGGTCCCTAGTTAACTCATAATGTATTAAAAGTATCAAATTAAGTACAAATTCGAATTAAGTACAGTATCAAATTCTGTAGCTTCTGAGAGGCAACTGTGGCATAATTTTCTGAACTTGTTATCTTCTGTGGAATTGAGTTCCTGATGAAAGCCATTATCACAAAATAGTAAGCTGAAGTCCATGCCGTTTTGTGTAACTGCTAAGACTTACTACTTCATGTTACTGTAGTTTTAGAAAAGGTGTTGGGGAGGCAGTGTTAGCTAAAACAACCTGGAAACAACTCTTAAAGCCACTGACACTCTTGTTTACTGATTGTAATTTTATGATTGAATGCTCAATCATTCTGTCTGGGTGTGGCTCTGTTGGGAAACGCTTCCTTGTAGGTAAGTGGAAAACTTCAGTTTCCCAAAGACATCTAAATACGACTTATATTCTCTCGTGGCGATAGATCTGAAAGGTAAATGTGATACTTGGGCACAGCTTTTCCATACGATAGGACAGGAAATTGTAAGAAACGTTGCAACATTAAATATAGTAAATTCACGTGATAGATTCTTTACCAAAATAATTTTGCTTTGTGTGAGTTTTTTCTTCTTCCTTTGTTAAAAAATAATCTTTGAAATGAATTTTTTTCTGGAGATGTCTAGGTTTTAAATATGTGTGTCATTGCAGTTGTCTGTCTCTGAAGTTTTTCTACCAGTGAGAACAAAGGTTAAGTGTTAGTATTTCTGCCTTTAGCTTTGTTCCCCCCCCGAGGAAGATGTACAGTTACTAGGTTATGAAACGGCCTGATGTTTTCACAGAGAAGAGCACGAATGTGAGTTCAGGTCTAAACTGCACTACTTAGTCTGTGATTTCAGGCTAATCGTTCTCTGATCGTAATCTTTGGAAGGGAAATATGCTTACTTTGCAGGGTTGCTGTGAAGAGTACTGATATATTTATGGCATTAGACACACAGTGGACTCCCAATAAGTGATAGCTATAAAGTGAGATTTGGATTTATGTGGTTTCTTAGGTCCTTTAAATGATTTTAATGTCATTAGTGTTTGGTTGTTTACACCATTCCTTTCCTTTCGTTTCTCTCTCTTACTTCCCCCCACCACCCCACTCTTGTGGTTCCTCTTTTACATCACTCTTGTGGGTATTCTGATCGAAAGTTGACCAGTTTGTCATGATTCATTTTATTTTGGATCGGTAACACAAATAGTACAAAAACAAGACGAAAAGTGAAAAGCAGTTTCTTTTCTTCCCTCTCAGCCATCTCATTCTCCCTCAGAGCAGCCACTGTGACCAGTTTCTTGGTGTTTTCCTAATGATTCTGAGGTTTAACAAACATATGCATGTAGTGCTAACCTCTCTTCTTCCCCCAAAGGATGTTGTAAATACTGTTCACTACCTTGCTTTTTACCTTTTTTCATGAAGTTAGTACACACATTTTAAGTGCACGGTTTAGTTGGAAAATGAGCACACACACATAGCTACCACCCAGGTCAAGAAATTAAATACGACTCGCACCCTGGAAGCCTCCTTGTGCCCTCAGTCATTACCCTTTCCCAAAGATAACCACATCCCAACTTCTAACTCCATAGATTTGTTTTGCCCACTTTAAGGTTTATATAAATGGCTTATATTTTCTTCTCTGTCTAGTTTCTTTTGAACAACATTTTGAGAGTCATCTTTGTGATTGCAAAAACTGTAATTCATACTTTGTCCAGTTTTGTATAAAATCCCTACCTTACTCTTTTCACTTAGCATATCTGGTTTTTTGGGGGTTTTTTGGCATATTTTTGAGGTGTTTACATATCATTTATATACTTACAGACAAGAAGATAATTCTACTTTTTAATAGCAAAAACTATATTAGTCCTTATAGTTGTATGATATGTGCCATATGGCTGCCCATTTGCAATTACTGTTATTCTAACATTTTCCTTTATTTCAACATAGTTTTTCATAATTTATACTAAGTTCTTAATTTATTTGTTATAATGTATTAGAATATTTTCCTAATAGGAATTTATGGAATGAGTGTGACTATAAAGCAAATCTCCAGTTCTCTATTTCCCCATTTTCCCACTGAAAAGATCCAAGACATGTTCTGGTTAACTTAAATATATACATTTTGGGAACGTGGATTATTTTATCACTTTTTCAGTGAGAATCACCTGTGTTGAGAGTTAACTTTCCGATTTGTGTTTGCTGACATTAGAAATTTATCCAAAACCACAAATACCTACTTACTGCTGTAAGAATGGTCGATGATGTCTTCTGAGTGTATATTTGTGATGGCTATAACATAACCTTGTATTGTAGTATTTCAAGTGAACGTTTAAAGAGGGCTTATTTTGCATAATACCAAATATTTATTTATTTAAGTAATCTCTATACCCAACATGGGGCTTGAACTCACAAACCTGATATCAAGAGTTGCACATTCTTCCAACTGAGCCAAACAGGTGCCCCTACAGAGTTCATGTTCTTTTTTTTTTTTTCTTTTTGAGAGAGAGTGCGCGAGCGTGCACACATGAGCCGGATAGAGGAGCTGAGGGGGAGAGGGAGAATCTTAAGCAGGCTCCAAACTCAGCACAGAGCTCAACCCGGGGTTTGATCCCATGACTCTGAGATCATGACCTGAGCCGAAATCAAGACAGCCATTCAACCAACGGAGCCACCCAGGTGCCCCGATACCAAACGTTCATAATTGTGTATAATTAATAAATCCATGTTAAATATTTTTGTTGCTTTTTATATTATTTTACATCTTGTTAAAAAATGTTTATTGATTTATTCTGAGAGAAAGCACGCTCTACCTGGGGAGGGGCAGAGGGAGAGAGAGACTCCTAAGTAGGCTCCATGCTGTCAGCACAGAGCCCTACACTGGGCCATATCCCATGAACCTGAGCCAAAATCAAGAATCGGATGCCTCAGGGTGCCTGGGTGACTCAGTCGGTTACGCGTCTGACTTCAAGTCAGGTCATGATTTTGCAGTTCATGGGTTCAAGCCCTGCATTGGGCTCTGTGCCGACAGCTCGGAGCCTGGAGCCTGTTTCGGATTCTGTGCCTCCCTCTCTCTGCCTCTCCCCAACTTGTGCTCTGTCTCTCTCTCTCTCTCTCAAAAATAAAATAAAACATTTAAAAAAAAAAAAAAAGTCAGGTGCCTAACCAGCTGAACCAGCAAGGTGCCCCATTTTATTACTACTTTTTAAAGTGAGCTCTACACCCAACGTGGGGCTTGAACTCACAACCCTGAGATCCAGAATCACGTGCTCTACTGACTGAGCCAGCCTGGTGCCCCCTTTGTTGCTTTCTAAAACTGATTTTATTTTGTCTTTTAAGATTAGTGTGTCTTCTGCAAACTGCTTTATTTTCAAAATAAAATGATCAAGCACATTAGTACTATGACAAATAGAATAAAAAGTAGTTTTTGAAACCATTTCTTGAGTGATCTAGCAAACTCAGTTTCTGGACTAAATGAAATCATTGATCTTAAGTTCAGCAGAGGTATATCTACCACCCTCCTTTATCATACCCATTAGGTTCAGTGTGTACTATTCTAAATCTATTACTAAAATATCCAGCAAGTAGGAAAAAACAAGACTTGAAATGTATTCTCTGACCAGAGAAGTAAGTGATAAGTCACACAATCCAGATGATTGTATGTAAATGTCACAGGTTATAAATGGTAGCTAGTCATTTCTATGCTAATCAGGATTTTTTAAAATCTCAGTAGCCTGTACGAAGAGAAAAAAACACTTCCTTTCCATTTAGGTTTTTAAAGCTTCCATGTCTGCAAATAAGTTACTGTTCTTAGAAAAAACAATTCCAGTGGAATCTATCTGTTAATGACTAGCTGGAATTAAAAATTACTTAACTGGGATATTTATTTTGAAGATTTCGCTTGAGTGTATTATACATGGATAGTATTGGAAAAGTATTCAGAACCCTCATTTTTTTCCCCTAGAACACTACTTTGTTACATGTTGGTTGGGAGGATATAAAAACAATTTTTTTTTTTTTTTATTTAGTTTGGATGCTCTTCCAAGAGTCACATGTCCAAACCATCCAGATGCGATTTTAGTGGAGGACTACAGAGCTGGTGATATGATCTGTCCAGAATGTGGCCTGGTTGTAGGTGAGCAATTATTATGGTTTTAACTGAAATCACTATTTTAGGTACTTTGCTTTTGTGTATTTCCCAAAGTGTCTTTTAATGAATACATTTTGATTTTTTCTCTACAGGTAATTCATATTTATTATAAAACAAAAAGAATTAGAAAAGAGTAAAATCAGAGACACCATATTTTATTGTTTATACGAATGCATATATTTCATAATGTGGGGTATGAAGGAACATTTAAAATTGAGACAGCCCGTCCAGAAGAAAAAGCCCTCAGTCCATAGTCTCCTGAGTCCTTAGTCTTAACTATTTGATGGGGTTTGGGGATGGTAGTAGTGACGCTTGTGTGTATGAAATAATAAATTTAATCCAACTTTTGTGGCTTTTAGATATTTAAACATGATTCGTTTCAGGGTAGTAAAGGTATAGCTGTACTGAGTCTCATTCCAGGCCTTTTAGTTAATAGATCCCATTAAATAGAATGACTTAAGAATTTCTAGTATAAAATTGTTATTGTCAAAAATACTGCTCATAGGAAATTCTTAAAAAATGAGAACAAACTGAGGGCTGATGGGGGGTGGGAGGGAGGGGAAGGGTGGGTGATGGGTATTGAAGAGGGGGCATCTTTTGGGATGAGCACTGGGTGTTGTATGGAAACCAATTTGGCAATAAATTTCATATATTTAAAAAAAAATACTGCTTACAGTTTTTCATTTTGTTCCTGCTTTCTTACTTACCCAGATATGTAGCAGAACTTTAGAATATTCTTATGGTGGAGTTGTATTTAGCAACTGAAACAAAGGAGTAATACATAGCAGTTCGAAATGCTTAAAAATGAAAGTGCTAGTAGGATTATGGGATGTATAACAGAAACATTGGTGGTGATATACTGTGGAATAGTGTTGGAGGATATCAGTAACATTCATCCACGTAGCCTGCTTGCCTCAGACCTCCAGTGGGAGGCTTAAATCATACAGAGTTGTTAACAGGAACTGAAATCCACTTATAGTTGAATTCTTCTCAATAAGCAATATTAACAACTTATATATGCTGGGCACTTTTTAAAATGATTTCTATACTCATTAAGTTTATCCTCAGAGAAACCTTTGAGGTGAGCGCCAGTATTACCTTCATTGTAGAGATGAGAAACTCAAGTTTAGTGTGGCAGTGTAGCTCTACTGTCCACACGGAGCCAATTTTCTATCCTGTATTGGCTTTTGTAATAAAATGAGTTCAGTCTGATTGGCAAACTGTGACCCACTGCCCGTTTTATATATGACCTGCCTGGTGAGAATGGCTTTTACATTTTTAAGTGGTTGAAAACAGTCAAAAGAATACTAACATTTGGGGACATACGAAAACAGTATCAAATTCAAATTTCAGTATCCATACATAAAGTTTTATTGGAACACAGCCACACTTGCTTGTTACATATTATCTATGACTGCTTTCACATGATGACAGTAGGACTCTGTAGTTACAAAAGAAACCATATGTGGTGCTCTCATCACTTCATACTGCCGCCCAGTGCACCATAAATCCCAGGAATGCACTTAAAACTCCTCAGCATCTTGAGTACAAAGTTTATCTCCATGCTGCAGCATTTTATTTTGTTACTATTGCATACCCATCGTGTCAAAAAACAGAAAGAAAAAAAGTGAACTTTGAAAGCCATGCCCTTAAGGTACAGTGGAGTGTAGGTTATTTTGTTATTGATCAAGATGGCAAATCTCTGTGTTTATTATTCAGTGGTACGATAACTCTGCTAATAGATACAAGAAACTTAGGCATAAGCACTCATCCTGCCAATTCAGTAAAACAGCGATCAGAAAATTTAGAAAATGTAATGTCAATTATCTCATCACAGCAGAATTTCTTCACAAAAATAAAAGAATAAAAATAAGGCTGCATCTAAAATAAGTTTCTGAGTGGCTTATTTGTAGCTTATGCAGGGAAAGTCAACGATTAGTTAATGATGAGTTAATTAGTTCATGTTTGTTTGATTGTGGTAGTTGAAGAAATGTGTCCAGAGAAAACTTACTTAAGATGAACAGCTTCTCAGAAAAACAGTTGCTTGAAGAGTTGAGGATGTTGGGAACAACATCGATAGTCAATCAATTAAAGTCCAGGCAAATATCAAGGGTTTCTCCTAGACTCCTGATGACTAGGTAGATGTTACTGATACTGCTGAGTTGTTTATTCAAGGAGTCAGTGCAGAGTTTCTAGAGTTTGAATTGTCTGCATGGAAAAACTGCAGGAGAAACTAGTTTTAAGGAAATTACAAGAATGCTAATTCAGTACAACCTGAAGTGGAAACTGCTAAGATATATTATAACTGATAGATGGTAAAAAAACGTGTGGAAGAAGTCTTAGGTGGACAGATTTACAAAGATTGTGAAAATGTAAGGTTTTTAAAGCTTCTAGTTATTCATTGTATTCATCAACAGGTACTTGGTAGAAAAGGTTTGAATCTATCATGTTACTGATCAGTAGGGTCAGTAGTGAACTTCATTCACTCTCATGGACTTAACTGTCATCACTTCATTGAATCTTTGTCAGAAATAGAAGCTGACTATCTTGACTTGCCCACCACACAGTAATTTGGTAGCTTAGCTGCAGCAAAGTTTTCTTGTAATTGTTTTTGAGCTCAGGGCCAAGGTTGAAATCTTTCTGAACCAGTACTGCCTTCAGCCACTGCTGTTTAACACTGAATGGCTTTAGAAATTAGCTTTTGCTGCAGACTTACTAATATTTCATAATGAATTCAACCTAGAATCGGAAGGCAGAACAGTGCGGATACGTTAAAATCACACTGAGGTAAGGTCAGTTTGACAACAGCTAACATTATTTGAATCCCAAATGGCGTCAAATTGCTTTATTTTATATACTTTCATTGCTGTCCAAAGTTAAAACGGGAAGTAGGGTCTTCATTCCCACACAAATCTGCAGCAGGTATATATTTAAAACTCAGACTGTATTTTAATCGGTATTTTCCAGACCTGAATGTAAGTGCAGAGGAAATTTTCATATTTCCAAATCCACTTAACTTTGCAATTAAGGAGCTTCCACCTAACTTTCAATTGGGAGTGATTAATCTACAATGTAATGACATGTTAAAAGGCAAAATATCAGAAGAATGTAATAAAATTCTATAAATGCCTTTCAGGCAGTGAATATGCTCAATTAAAATCATATGCTTGCAGATTAATATCAGTATTTGGCAGTACTTATCTGTGTGTGAAAAAGACTTAAAAAAGTGAAATACGTAAAATCCTATTAACAGCATTGACAGATAACATTTGTAATTGATTTTGATGATAGAGAACACGAACTGGATTCCAGTTAAGTGAAATATTCTCACCCCAAAAGAGAATGCTGTTCTTTCTCAGTAGTAGATTTGTATTACAATAAATTATCCTCAATTTTTATATTTTTAATTTCATCGGTAAAAAACCAGTGGAGTCTTTCCTCTTTATGGAAGTACCTATGTAGTATCCTCAGTTTAGCCTCTTGACCCACAAACCCTAAGATATTTACTATATGGCCTTTTACAGAAAAGGTTTGCCAACCTGTAAGTTAAATGAGAGCATTCTAATTCCAAAGTGTTAAGATCAAACTGATAGTATGTAAGAGTGAGACAGAAGATTGAAGGTAATTTCAGCTTCTTGGGTCTCGTAAACGGAGCCATTTAAAAAGTAGTGCAGAAATACTGCATTATATCTCCAGCCCTTCTGTCTGCTTCACTTCTGCTTCAGACTAGCAAGATATAGTTGGGTGAGATTAACCAACTGGAGAAGGAAGATCTCATTCACAAGGCTTACATGCCTTTTTATGCTTGAAATCACGAACTTTTACTTGCATTTTTCTGCTTATATCTAAACCAAAGGAAGTTAATTTTCTTTTAGTTTTGTTTAATTATCAGTCTTGAACACCAGCATTGGAACTACGATATTTTATCCTAACTAAAGCAACTAGGCTAAATTGTAAAGCCTGAAAATTAAAAAAAAAAAAAAAAAAAAATACAATCTGATTAAACTTCCTTTATATACACAGAAGTATCTTCTTGTAACAATTGGTTTTTCTGACCTAAACTGTAACAAACACCTGTTTTAAAATATACGGTACTAGCCTCATTCGCATATTTGTAGCATGTGTAATATAACCTGCAGTGTGTCCTGCAAGTGAAGAAACTATTCCATGAAGGTGGGCAGGCAAGACTCTGCTAACAAAGTTCTGTTTTGCTGAAGAGATGATCAAATTATGTTGAAAAGAGCTTAATTGAACATGACAGACCATGAGTCAAATTTTAAAAAACATGTGCATGCGAACAGATACACACAAACACGTATATTGCTATCATAGATCCATAATAAATTTAGATTCTATGTATATTTAATTAGACTTGCATCAGCTTGCTTGTTCATTTATTTTAAATTTTTATGATTTTTTTTTTTTTTTTTTTTTTTTTTTTTTTTTTTTTTTTGAGAGAGAGTGCATAAGCAGGGGAGAGGGGCAAAGGGAGAGAGAGACAGTCTCAAGCAGGCCCTCACCCAGCATGGAACCTGATGTGAGGCTCGATCCCAGGACCCTGGGATTATGACCTGAGCCAAAATCAAGAGTTGGATGCTCAACCTACTGAGCCACCTAAGCACCCCCAACTTGCTGGCTTAAAGGCATATGCTCTTTGTTGCCAGCTCAGTTCTGCCTTTATCTCTTATGCTATGGAGATAGGGAAGAAATTAGGTGAGGCAAATATTCCACAATCCACTAAGGGCATAAGACTAGTGGCTCTTTTCATACTTGTGTTCATAGAGATTTAAATCCAGCTGTCATCATGTGTCTCCTAATAAATTGTCTTGGTTTACATGGTTTGCGTGTGCTTACTGTAACATTTTACCTGGTCTGAAACTTTTTAGATTATACCATATTTATTGAATAAACGTTTACAGTAGGGTTAGGTTTAAATATCACCAGACAACTTTAGAAACTGGAACTCTTAGAATTGTTTTTGGACAACTCTGTACTTAACTAATATTTAATTTGGCTCAAAACTTAGGGCAGCCCATTGTCACTAACTCCTTTATTTATTTATTTATTTATTTATTTATTTATTTCCCCTCTATTTATTTATTTGAAAGCATGCAAGTGGGTTAGAGGGGCAGAGAGAGAGAGAGAGAGAGAGAGAGAGAGAGAGAGAGAAAGAGAAAGAGAAAGAGAATATCCCAGGCAGGCTCTAAGCTCAGCATGGAGCACGATGCAGGGCTTGATTCCATGGCTCTGGGATCATGACCTAAGCCAAAACCAAGAGTCAGATGCTCAACCAACTGAGCCACCCAGGTTCCCCCAGCTACTCTTAATTTCCAACTCAAGACTAGATACTGCTCAACTGTCCTCTTTGGAGGCATATATTACCCCTTGCAACTGTCACCTTTTTTAGTGAAATAATTTGCAATAAAAAATATATTAATTTCACAGGATAAAAACTGCTTTTTCTCCAGTGTCTAACAACACTTTTTTTTTTTTTTTTACTGTCCTTTATACCTTCATTCAGTCTCCTTGAGGCCCACCACTGAGTCCCAAAACCAATGCCAAAGTGTTTTTGATTTTTCTTAAAGAAACATCGTACTTACAGGAGCCAGTTTCTGTTTTGATTACATAACAAACTATTGGAGAACTTAGTAGCTTATAGTAACCATTTTCTTTTGCTTATAGTTTTATGGGTCAGTAGTTTGGGAAGGACTTACCTGGGCCATTGTTTCTTTCCACATGGCACTGATTGGACCTGGAGTATTCACTTCCATGATGGCTTTTTCACTTATATTTCTGGCTCCTCTCTGTTCTTTGGCCTCCCCACACAGGCCATGCTCTAGGATTTCTCCACAGTTATCTCAGAGTAGTCATATCTCATACATGGTGGTTGATTTCCAAGAGAAATATCCTAAGAGCATGTGTTTCAAGAGTGTGGAAGCTGGACTCAGGTAGTTAAGGGCTATGCCTGGCATAGGATCACTTCTGTATTGGTCAGAATAGTCATAGGGCCCACCTAGATTGGAAGGAATAGAGAGACGCCAACCACCAATCAGTGTCATAGACAGGGTCATGTTTCAGAAGAACATGTTGATGACACATATTATTGCTGCCATCTTTGGAAAAATACAGTTGGTCAGACATTCATTGTCTTTAATTTTTTTCCTCAGTACTTAAGTCGTATTTAGTTTCACCTGTAGCTGGCTCCCAATCTTTTGTGGCTATTTTAAATACTGTTTAGCATGTAATAATTGTCTAATTGACTTTCCTCTTTTTATTTGAATTATAGGATTTTTTTAATTTTTTTTTTTTTTTTTTTTTTTTTGAGAGAGAGAGAGAGAGCACGAGTGGGGGAGAGGCAGAGAGAGAGAGGGACAGAGGACCTGAAGTAGGTTCTGCGCTGACAGCAATGAGCCCAGTGTGGGGCTTGAACTCACAAACCATGAGGTCATGACTTGGGCTGAAGTTAGACACTCTATCGACTGTGCCACCCAGGTGCCACTTGAATTATAGGATTTTTTTTTTAATTTTATTTTCAATTTTTAAAATTTATATCCAAATTAGTTAGCATATAGTGCAACAATGATTTCAGGAGTAGATTCTTTAGTGCCCCTTACCCATTTAGCCCATCTCCCCTCTCACAACCCCCCCAGTAACCCTCTGTTTGTTCTCCATATTTAAGAGTCTTTTGTTTTGTTCCCCTCCCTGTTTTTATATTATTTTTGTTTCCCTTCCCTTATCTTCATTTGTTTTGTCTCCTAGAGTCCTCATATGAGTGAAGTCATATGATGTTTGTCTTTCTCTGACTGACTAATTTCACTTAGCATAATACCCACCAGTTCCATCCACTGAGATTATGTGAGATCAGTTGCAAATGGCAAGATTTCATTCTTTTTGATTGCCGAGTAATACTCCATTGTGTATGTATGTGTGTGTATGTGTGTATGTATATATATATATATATATATATATATCTCACATCTTCTTATCCATTCATCCATTGATGGACATTTGGGCTCTTTCCATACTTTGGCTACTGTTGATATTGCTGCTATAAACATGGGGGTGCATGTGTCCCTTCGGAACAGCACACCTGTATCCCGTGGATAAATGCCTGGTAGTGCAATTGCTGGGTCATAGGGTAGTTTTATTTTTAGTTTTTTGAGGAACCTCCATACTGTGTTCCAGAATGGCTGCACCAGCTTGCATTCCCAGAATTATAGGATTTTTATTTTAAACATAGGAAGTGTTTTGATTTGTCATTGGCTGTTTAATCTTACCAGTGATCTGTAGGATATTGTTACTGATCTCTAAAATAAGGCCAACTTTTAAAGCAAAGCTTTGTCAATTCTACCATGAAACTATAGGCTTTAACAGCACTGTTTTGTGGGATCACCCCCCCACACACACACACAAATCCTAACAGTGTGATTGTGTCACTTTAAAGTTGAGCACTAGGTGGCAGTATAATATTTAGGTTATCAATTTGTTCATAAATTTGACCTTGTACATTGTTTATAGTCCGCAAAGTATTAGGTTAGTAAGCTGCTGTAATAGCTGCTAAAACATGAAATTGGTTATGACTTTTATAAATTAGGATTTCAAATAGGTAGTGTTTAGATCTACTGGTATCATTTCTAGTAAAAGCCACTTTTTATGTACCATTTAAAACTGAATTCTTTCATTGTTCTTAGAAGGAATGTAAGGAAACAACCAGAAAATAGTATAGGTAGATTTGAATGAGAAAAATGAGTCAATTTGACCTGTCTTTCCTAAAGTTATTCTGGATATTGTTTATACAGTGATTCTGAAGGATGAATGTATGAATGTGCATTAAGAATCAGCTGTTCAGGGGCACCTGGGTGGCTCAGGTCATGATCTCACGGTTCATGAGTTTGAGCCCCACATCAGGCTCTCTGCTGTCAGCGCAGAGCCTGCTTCAGATCCTCTGTCCCCCTCTCTCTGCCCCTCCCGTGCTCTCTCTCCTTCTCTGTCTCAAAAACAAATAAATATTTAAAAAAAAAAAAAAAAAAGAATCAACTCTAAAGATTCCAGACCCCATTTCTAGAAATTCTAGCATATTAAGAAACACAAATCTGTACTATTAACTTTACGGTTTACCATATTTTTTTATACATCTTCTGTACTTTTAGAGTTTTCATATTTCATGTCTCCAGACCTAGACTGCATAGCCTGTAGAGCAGATATCTTATGTATGTCCATAGCTCCTAGTGTAACTAGGGGCCCTCGATTCTAGGCTCGGCTCAACTAGTTTAATGAGCTATGTAAGTAACTAACCAAGTTATATAATTTCTCTAAGCCTGACTTTCTTCACGTGTAAAAATAAGTCATCTCCCTGCCCCAAAACAGGGAGCAGGTACCATACATCTTAGAATTGTTAGGAATTGTTAAGAATCAAATGAAATAATGTATAAAATATATAGTATGATTTCAGTATGAGATTTCAGTGATACATTTTTTGTGGGTGCAAGTAAGTAGGTGATTCTGAGATGCCATTCTTCATAACAGGTCATTTGCAAAATGTATTTGAGTGGGTCTAGCATAGTGAATGCTCTTCAGCCATATCATTTTAAAGATTACTGGATTACCATCTTTAAATTTGCATTAGTGATGGGGCCCCTGAGTGGCTCACTCGGTTGAGTGTCCGGCTTTGGCTCAGGTCATGATCTCATGACTCAGCTCATGAGTTGGAGCCTGGAGCCTGCTTCATATTCTGTGTCTCCCTCTTCCCTGCTCATGCTCGTGCTCTCTCTCTCTCTCTCTCTCTCAAAAATAAATTTTAAAAAGAATTTTTTTTAAAATAAAAAAAATAAATTTGCATTAGTGTTTCCTAAAGGAAATATTCAGGTTTAATTTAATATGTTTAAGCTATATTTTAAAATTAAGGAATATTCACTTTCAAATTCTTGCTTTAGCATCTCTTATAAGCCATCAGAGACCACCTTCTTACCTAATTTAGAATTTTTAATTAATTCAATTATTATTATTTTTTTTTTAGAGACCGTATGAGCAGGGGAGAAGGGCAGAGGGGGAGAGAGAATCTCAAGCAGGCTCCATGCTCAGCATGGAGCCCACCATGGGGCTTGATCCCACAACCCTGGGATCCTGACCTGAGCTAAAATCAAGAGGCAAGACGCTCAACTGACTGAGCTACCCAGGCATCCCTAGAATTTTTAATGTAGATGTTACTTTAAGCATCAGAGAATTACTAACTTTACTCAGTTTACACAGCTACCCTTTGAGTGACACTGATGCTTTGAGTACTTAGGTAATTAGCTGAAGATTCCACATTTAGTAAGTGACAGAGTGGTTCAAATCCAGGTCTGTAGGACTTAGCAGGCCTGTTTCTGTTAAAGCAGTGTGCTGGGCAGGGAGAGTGAAAGAAGTATCAGATGCTGTAAGCAAGCTCTGGAGCAACTCTGGCTAGCGCGTGAAAGGGAGGAGGGTGCCTTAATACAACATAGCATGGTAAAAGCTCTATTACAGTTCTTCCAAGTTTGGTAAGAACACAAAGGAAGGAAGCAGTGATTTCCTGGGGAAATTGCTGTTGAATTTACATTGAAATATGACCATTAAGCATGAGTAAAGGTTTATGGAGGGAAGGTCATTCCAAGTGGAGGGAAAAAGAAACATGTGTCTTAGGATAGAGGCCTGAAAGTACTGGTATGTGAATGACTCAAATTATTGTGACTAAGGTTAGGATGCGTCTTCCATGAGAGCTGCGGGTCTCTAGCTTAGATGCTGCTGCAAACCTGCCTGTATTTGAGGAAAAGCAAGATGTATTGACATACTCCGGGATGGAATTTACAATGCATTTTGCATTTTCCTTTACAAATGATTTTCCAAATGGTAATTATACTCTCGACTTGTACAGTTTTGTGTTTGTTTTTTAAGGGCCTAAACGTCATGAGTAAAGTACGCTTTTATGGGCTGGTCTGGGAAATTAACCATGATGTGGGTTGTTTCTAAGGGATAATTCATTTTGAGTTCTTACTCAGTTTACATTTGGGGAAGATAAAACTGTGATTTAGAGACTGGCTATAGTATTAATGGTATTTCTTTTTAAAGTATCTGTTGATCAGACTTCTCTTGAAAATTATCTTTAATCCAGGCTTTCTGATAAGAATGTTTAGTAACACTAAACCAAAAATCAGGATTCTCTGAAATATCATAAGAAGGAATGGTTAGAAAGGGGTAAATGACTGAAGAGGGTGTGAAAGCTAAAGATGCATTTCAGTTTCAGCATTAGATTTAACAAATGTAATGTGTTGACTTAAACAATTTTCCACAGTACCTTAGTATTTTTTTAATTTAAAAACTCCCAATTTGGGGGGCGCCTGGGTGGCTCAGTCAGTTAAGCATCCGCCTTCAGCTCAGGTCATGATCTCACAGTTTGTGAGTTCAAGCCCCTCGTCGGGCTCTGTGCTGACAGCTCAGAGCCTGGAGCCTGCTTCAGATTCTGTCTCCTTCTCTCTCTGCCCCTCCCCAACTTGTTCGTGTTCTCTCTGTCTCTCTCTCTCTCTCTCTCTATCTCAAAAATAAATAAATGTAAAACTTTCTGAGGGTTGAAAAAATTTTTTTTTCCCAATTTGGGGTGCGTGGGTGGCTCCCTTGGTTAAGTGTCTGGTTTTGGCTCAGCTCATGATCTCACAGTTTGTGGGTTTGAGCCCCGTGTCGGGCTCAGTGCTGACAGCTCAGAGCCTGGAGCCTGCTTCAGCCTGGAGAGATTCTGTGTTTCCCTCTCTCTCTGCCCCTCCCCTACTCACACTCTGTCTCTCTCTCTGTCTCTCTCTCCCTCTCTCCAAAATAAATAAATATGAAAAAAAATAATTAAAAAAAAACTCCATGCTTAGGGTTTGTCCACCTTGAGTACTGCATTTTGATTATTGAACTTTTAGAGTTGGCATGTTTTGAAAAATTTTGTAGTTCAGACAAAATGGTTTTAGATAAATCTAGCCTGTGTCCACAAGTAACTTGCAGACTGTTGTTCTAAGACTCCTACTTCTGAATTTTCTACTGGTTGTATACCAAAATGCTTAAGTAAGATCATTTTCCAGAAAGATGGCAGAAAGAATTGAAATTTGGGGTGATTCTAATACTCTTTTTTAAAATACCTTTATTAATTTAAGTTTACAATAAGAAACAAAAACGTTTTGAATCTAGGTCAGGCCTAGAAAATCACTCTCCAATATTGGCTTCCTGGCTGTTTTTAGTATGTTGCAGTATTCCCCTGCAGTGTTTAGATTGCTACTATGAGCCATTCTAGGTTTTTCTCTTGTTTTGCTTTTTGTTTTGTTTTGTTTTAAATTTTAGAGTGCGTGAGTGGGGGATAGAGGGAGAAGGAGCCCTAAGCAGACTCCATGGTCAGTGCAGAGCCTGATTAGGGGCTCGATCTCACAACCCTGGGATCATGGCCTGAGCTGAAATCAACCAACTGAGCCACCTAGGTGTGCCCCAAGCCATTCTGGTTTTAATGTTGTACTACAAAATACCTCTGGTTGGATTTGTAGTTTATAACTTGCTTGGTTAGGAGCTTACATATCTGTCTTTGTGTACTGTTTCCTTTAGAGTATAAGGCAAAGTATACTGGTTCTACTGGACATTCTTTCTCCTCTCCTTTCTCTCATAGCTAACCCATTATTCCTTGTAGTAGTAGAGGCCACTGATCGTCCCACTCTTTCTTTAGTAATAGAATCCCTATGTTTTAACTGGGCATGTTGCTGCCCAACTGGACTGTATTTCCCAGCTTCCCTTGTAGCCAGGTATGACCATGTGATCTAACCAGTGGATTGTACATAAAACGGGTATGTACAACTCTAGATCCTGCCATAAGGAAGTGCCTCCTCTTTCTTCTTTCCACTGGCTAGAATGCAGACATGATAAAGGGAACCACCAACAGCCATATTAGGCTGGAAAATCTCATCATGATGAAGCTGGCTTATTAAAAAGATAGGAGGAGCCTGGGTCACACTAGTCTATGACTATTAACTATGGACTGTTAATGTGAGAAAGTTATAGCCTGTTTTAAGTCACTATTATTTTTGCTTTAATTACAAACCTGCCTGTATCCTTCCTAATAAATTTGTAGAGTCATACTGGGAATTTATTTTATTTGGGTCATATCTTAACTGCTAGGGACTGTGGGTACGCAGAGAGACAGAATTACTGGTAGTGGTGGATTGGGAGGTTTTCCAACATGACCACCACCACTGGACATGGATTGATAGTTCTTTAGTACAGGAGTACAGGATGAATAGGCACAAAAGTCCACATGGAACTTCTAAAGACAGATTATTACAATGAAGAGGAGCAGTGATCCAGCGGACTGAACAAAATTCTCCTGATGTAGCTCGCTAGAAGGAAGTTATGGAAAATAAATGATTTTTGTGATCAGTGAAATAGTTTCCATAATATTTCTATTAAATGTTGTCAGAGGGGTGCCTGGATGGCTCAGTCGGTTGAGCACCTGACTCTGAATTTCAGCTCAGGTCATGATCTCATGGTTTGTGGGATTGAGCCCCCGTGTTGGGCTCCATGCTGACAGGGCAGAGCCTGCTTGGGATTCTCTCTCCCTCTCTCTCTGCCCCTCCCTTGCACGTGCGTGCTTGCTCGCTCTCATAAATAAGTTTTTTAAAATGTCAGAAAGAAATAAGATAGCACAAGGAAACAAACACAATAAAACTGTTTGAGATAGTGATTAGCTGACAACATTCTAGGAAATTGGATCAGTAAAGCAGAGAAGAAACCTGAGACTATAAAGAGTGAATGAGAAAGTGGTAAAGACAAGATAGCCATTATGGTTCTACTTGAAGATCCAGGTGAATATTGTAAAGTATTAAAGGTACAATAGAAGAAAACGTTACATTGTACCAGAAGACCCTTAGGGTTGCAAGTCCATCCACACACCAGTGGGGAATGTATCTTTTAAACATTTAAAAAATGTTATTAGTCAAGACTTGCAAATAATCAGCCAGTAAAATTAACTCTGATTCCTTGGTTTGTTGTGTGGCAGAAAAAGGAAGTCCTAGAGCAATCTTTTTTTTTTTTTTAATGAATTTATACATAAATCCCACAAAATACAGTGCTTGATTCTGTTTGCTAATTGTCATGTGGAAGAACATTGATGATTATTTGCTAATAATTCTGGTTCTTCTCTTCTGAGCTACATGGCACATTTATGTTTCCATCCCCTCCAGAGTTAAGCATCATTCCTTGACTGGCTTTGGTCAAGGACATGTGAGTGGAAATGTTACTATTGGAAAGTATATATAAGTCAGTGCATAACTTAATACATTCCCTTCCCCCTAGCATGTCTCAAGTGGCAGGAATTCTATCATCTTGAATAAGGATGGCATAGAAAGCTGTCCTACCCCTATATAGACATGTGGTATGAATGAGAAAGAAATCTTCATTTTAAGCCGCTAACCTTCTGAAATTACTTATTACTCCAGAGTAACTTAATTTATCGTAACACATAAGTACTAGAAGAATAATAACCCACAAACAACTATGGCTCGCTTTTATAATGTAAAAAGATAGTAGGTAAGAAATGCTATGGTTTGCTAAGATGACAGACATTTAATGAACTCAACACATTCTTAATAATGTAAGACACTCTGCATTGGAGTAGAATGATGTTTTAATAGATGACTATTTCAGTTCACCTGTTACTTTTCTGCATAATGTTGAAATATTGGAGACATTTCTGTTTTAAATCAAAGGCATTGTTTTGAAAGTTCTGACAAGCGCTTTAGATATAATATAGAAATGGGAGTTAAACATTGGAAGGGGAACAAGTTCTTTGCCACTGATGAGATTCTATATCTAGAATATTCAGATCAAATTTTAAAAATTAATAGTCTATTAAAAGTGGCTGAATATAAGCATATAAAATATTACAGCAATTACTAGTTAGAAAATGAGATTTTTAACAGAAAAAAATTAGATCTAGTCATAAATGTGACATACATATAATCTAAAAGATGAGTTTGAGAAAGAGTATATATATTCCCTTGTCCAAGAAGATTGTTATTCACAAAATCATGGATAGGTTTGGTGTGACTTAATTCAAAATCAACAATATTATGGTGGGAGCGAATTTTTATTTTTAATTTATTGAGGTCTAATTGCATGCAGTAAAATGCACAGATCCCAGATATACAGTTTGCATTTTGACATCTGGACACTGCATATACTGGTATAATCACACTAATCAAGGTGTTTAGACCATTTCCTTCCATTCCCAGAAGTTCCCATATGTTTCTTTCTAATCTGTTACCTCTGCCCCCCACCCCCAGCCCAGTAGCAACCACTGTACTGATTTCTATTTTCAGAGATTATTTTGCCTGTTTTTGGACTTCCTATAAAAATTTTTATTTATTTATTTGTTTTGAAAGAGACAGCATGTGAGCAGGGGAGGGGCAAAAAGGCAAAGAGAAAAAATCCCAAGCAGGCTCCCCCTACATGGGGCTCAAACTCATGAAACTGCAAGATCATAACTCGAGCAGAACTAAGAGTCAGACGCTTAACCAGCTTAGCCACCCCGGCGCCCCTGAACCTCCTATAACTAGAATTATATAGTAGTTTTTTTATTTTTTATTTTTTATTATTTTTTTAAGTAATTGACTTTTTTCGGGCTCAGCATATAGTTTTTGAATGCATTTACATCACTGCATGTATCAGTAGTTTATTTGTGGAGGGATATCCCATTGTATACATTTTCCTGTTAACACACATTTGGGTTGTTTCCAGTTTTTAGCTAATATGAGTAATGCTGCTGTGAAGATTCTTGTATGAGACTTTCTGTCTCATGTTCATTTTACAAAAATTAGTGTTTGGTTGAGAACATAACTGGTAAACATTTCTATGTTTTTCCTGTTTGTGGAACATTAAAGGATATGGGAGGTTGTGTGTGTGTGTGTGTGTGTGTGTGTGTGTGTGTGTATTGGCAGGCTTCTTTGCTGAAGGTTGATTATACACTTACCCTTGAAAAGACTGTATTGCAGTTTCCTTCCAGAGCATCTTTTAAAATGCTGCCTCATTTAGGTTTCTTCAAATGAAAATCCTTTATGCACTCTGATTTTTCTGAATGGTCTGCCCTATTTTGTTACTCGTGCACTTAATCTGGTGCTCTAGTTATAGTTTCATGATGTGCTATTTGAGTTATTTTGGAAATTTTATTTCTTATAAATGCTATGTTTTGAGCAGTAAAATATAAAAAGAGGGAATGTCTCTTAGCACAAATCACAGATTGTTGAATGAGTCATGTAGATTGTTCCCACGTATGTGGAAAAATTACATCACTACCCGGTTCTGGCTTTTCTATTTATACTGTCCTAGGCCAACTCCCGCCACCCCCCTTTTTTCCCTAATCCATCTTGTCTTTCTAAAGGCAGTGCAAAGCAACCAATAAAAGAGACTCTTGGTAGGTTTTTGGGGGGCCAAAAGGAAAATGGTATGAAATAAAGTATTAGCCAAGATGTTTCATCTTTAGATTTCTAGAGAGACTTAAAAAGATGTGAGCATACCTACCTGCCTTTTCATAGACCGTGTTCTCTTAATTCATTCATTAAACAAATTAATGATGACATTTGAGTTTTTATTTGAACTTAGATTTTTGCAAGTAACTCCAGATATGAAGGCCACAGTTTTTTGTTATGTGCATGTTTGTGTATTTTTGTTTTTTGACTAGGAAAGTTAGATATAGTGTGTGGAGACATCATAGTATCCCTTTAATTGTCAGATGCTATTAAAGGGGCTGACCTGTTTAAAAAATCTTGTTTTGGTGTTTATGATGTGGATTTGGTGAACAGAGCTTTTCATGGAACAGGCACAATATGATCTAATTTTAATTTAAGGAAAAAACATACACATGAATTAAAAAGGCAGAAAGTATATATACCAAAATATTTACAGTGGCTTTCCCTAGTGTTGAGAATACAGGTAGTTTTGTTTTGCATACACACACACACAGACACACACACACACACACACACACACACACATTTGTAAGCAGGCATTATTATAATTCTGTTATGAAAAGGAAGAAAAATCAGTCTTTTTAAATTGGTCTCTGAGATACAGGCCTTGTTTAGTTAGTATTACAGTGAGACTTCAGTCCATAATTACAGGTTTTGTTACTTTCAGGTAAGTTTTTAAAATCTTAATTTATATAATTAGAATTGCTTCCCAAGTTTAGTGATGTTTATTTTTTTGAGAGGGAAGCAGAAAAATCCATCATGACAGTCCCATCCATTTAACCTTCTTTTGCTCTTATTTGGGGCCACCTGCTCAATCTCTCATCTCCTGAAGTTGCCTTATAAACTGATCTGCCTGCTTCTGCTTTCCTTGGCCATTCTTACTACATACGGGTAGGGCAGATGGGGACCCTGCCTCTCATCTCAGTTCCCTTGTAACAGGAAATAGTCCAAGTGATATCTGGTTACTCCCAAGTGTTTTGAGTGTTCAAAGAAATATAAATTATTCCAGAACCATCAGGAATGATTCTGTTGCACATTTACCTCCGTCCTTAAATAAAGCAGTAAGATTAGATTAAGATTACTATACTTGGTTCATAAGCATTTTAATTAATGTACTACATAGACAGTATCTCAGAGGATTTAGCAGAGTTTACGTTGAGTTCCTTCCTTCTTTTCTCTTTGCTGTCCTTCTGGTCATATACCTGTGGCGGAGCACTCTGCTACTGTTAAAGTCTCAAAAGGAGGGAGATGTCAGAAGATGTGTCAAACTATTTTCATTTTCCTAGTAGTAGATAGCTAATATCAGGCACTCACCTTGAACTTTTTAATCACTTTACATGCAGGTGCTGTACCTGTTTTGGCTTATTTAATCTTTATGATCTTTAGACTGTGAGGTTATTAGGGAGATTTAAAGCTGAGAAATGCCATGATTTGTCCAAGGCTAAGTGGCAAATGGTACAGTCCGTGCTCGTAACCATTATATTAATTGACTGTCACCAGAAGCTCTTTTAATTACTGAGTTAACTAATTTCTGCCATTTCTTTCTCCTTTCTCTTTCGGCAACAATGAAAATGGTCTGGTTCCTGCTCTCAGTTTTGTCACACTTTGGTGGAAAAGCTCATGTTTTACAAATCCAGTATAGAACAGTCTTTGGGATCAGTTGCACATTTCCATTCTAGTTGTGTCATCTTACACAAATTTTATTTCTAAAGTGGCAGTAAAAGTGGTACCTACCTTTATCAGACTGGGAGGATTAACAGAGAACATTTACACAGTGACTAGCGTGGGCAGCTGTTCAGTGGTAATAACTCTTGTCGCTGTGGAGATGTTACGAGCTACTGAGCATTCCCCCCAAAGCAGTGATCAACCAAATCTGTTCGTATTTAGTTTCCTAGCGTGACCTATTTTACCACTGGCCCTTTGCTTAAAAAGAAAATACCTACCTGGTTTTCTTCTCACTAATTCTAGGCTTAACATTTTACTCTGTATAAATTATTTAGCCAGAAATATTTTTTTCATTTAGTAGTTACTAAAACATAAGTTTCAGCTTAGTTCTTTGCAAAACATTTCCCATGAAAGCTTAATTTTTTTTTTTATATGAAACTGTGTGCATTAATACCATTGTGAAAAGTGCTTTCTGGTTTTTTCTATGTCCCTTGCAAATTTTGGTTTTGAATCACATTTATCTTTGTATAACATATGAATAGCTTTATTTTGCTGTGTGTGTTTATTTTGACTAATACTTTTTTCTTCCAAAAGTTAGAATATGACTAATCAAAGCATAATGTCTAAAAAGGGTTATTGGCCTGGCATCATAGTTAAAGGAACGCTTTAGGACAGATGTCTGAGACCTGATACTTAAGCTGGAGCCTAGATGTCCATGTTGAGATTTCCTAGGAATAAAAGCGCCTGAGTTGGGCATTAAAGAGTGTTCAGTAGATCCTATTTAGACTTGTGCTTGTATTTTTAGGTGACCGAGTTATTGACGTGGGGTCTGAATGGAGAACTTTCAGCAATGATAAAGCAACAAAAGATCCATCTCGAGTTGGAGACTCTCAGAATCCTCTACTGAGTGACGGAGATTTGTCAACCATGATTGGCAAGGTAATAAATCCGCTCAACAGGAAGTAGCAAGTATGGACTAACCAAAGACCTGGGGGTTTTGGAAACTTTGCAAAAGTATCAGTCACTGCCCCGTGAGGAATCTTGACCTGAGAATGAGATTTACCAGTCATACTGTTGTGGAATGATTATTCCCTTACACATATCTTCCACACAGATCAAAACTACAGTCTTTATATCTTAGGCCCTTGTTTTCATGAAGCACATTTTGCCCAAAAATTGAATGTAGAATGATCTTTATGAGGTCTTATTGATATGTTCCTTGAATATTATAAATGTCTTTTCTTTCCCCCCCACATTACCTAAGATAATTGTAGGTCAGCATAGCCTGTTTTCTAATATTGGTGAATTTATGACCTACCTAAATGACGTATAAAGCTTCACACTCCTCATCAGTGAAGTGAGAATAAGAGTACTTCATAGAAACATTGAGGGTTACATGGGAACGTATTGTAAAGTGTTTATAACAACATGTAGTGTGTATTCAGTAAATGGTAGTGGCTGCTATTAGATAAGGCAGTAGTGTAATCTGTCTGGCAACTGGCTCTTTTTTACTCTTTTATCTGAATTGGAAGTAGTGGGGGCAATATTCAAGAAAACTAATCAAGTGATGCTGTTTCAGAACTTCATCTATACCACTGCATAGTCTATTTTTAAGAAAGTGTTCTGAAAAGGCAAGTTATTAATTATTTTTTCATGCTCTATAAAGTACATATAAAATTTGAAAAGTGGTATAGGCTTTGAAAAAAGCTGATAGTATCTTAAGTACGTGATTTCTGCATTTGCTTTAGCCTTACAGGCTGAGTAAAAAGCATACTGAGGACATCTTAAAATCTAAGATCACAGCTAATGGACACTGTAACTTCTTTTAGTGTTTGTTTTTTAATAGGAAATACATGACTCATACACAAATGTAAAAAGAACACAATAAATTTTCTCTTGACCCCCAAACTCAGTTCCCACCACAACCCTCTTTCCCTGTCAAAAACAGGATAACCACTATCATTTGTTTTCTCCTGTATCCTTTGACCGTTGCTTATGCCTACCCTGCAGAAATTCTTAAGATGCTACATTTGTCATACACTGGATTTCTGTATGTATTTGGGAATATTTCTGGACATTCTGTCCTTTCTCTGTCCTGGCCTAGTCAGTCACATGTCACACCACACTGTGTTAATATCTAGTAGTATTAGTTTTTCCTCGTTGCTCTTCTTTCTTAGCATTTTCTTCACTAGTCTTTTCCATTTAAAGGTTAGGATCACTCTGTTAAAAAAAAAAAGTTGGTATTTTCAGTGAGGTTTTGGTTAGACTTATTTGCAAGTTGACTTAGGGAAAGTAGACTTCTTCCTGTCCAGAAACATAGTATGCTTTTCTACTTCCTTAAGTCATGTGTGTCCTTCAGAGGATGTTTTCTTCATAAGGGTCTTGAATGTTTAAGTTGATTCCTAGATACGTATCTTTTTTGTTGTTTTGTATTGGCGCTTTTGTTTTTCATTGTCTTCTGTTTGGTTATACGTATGAAGGCTATTGATTTCTATTCATTTTGACCTTGCCTCTAATGAATTCTATTATTTTTAGCAGTTTTACAGTGATTTTGAGTGTTCTAAGTATATAAAAAGACTACCTGCAAATCGTTTACCACTTCCTTCTCAAATTAGTACTTCTAATTTTTCTCTTGCCTAATTTTAAAATAATTACACCAGTATAGTTAATATAATTTTTGTCTAATTACATTATGTAATTATAATTACATTATATTGGCTAGTTTTCCTAGTACAGGGATACCTTAGAGATGCTGTGGGTTTGGTTCCAGACCACCACAGTAACACAAATATTCCAATAAAGAGAGTCAAATGCCTTTTTGTAGCTTCCCAGTACATATAAAAGTCATACTTATGCTGTACTGTAGTCTATTAAGTATGCAGTAGCATTATGTAAAAAAAAAAAAATGCATATACCTTAATTTAAAAATACTGTATTGCTAATAACCATAATGTGAGCTTTCAGCAAGTTACAACCTTATTGCTGGTACAGGGTCTTGCCTCGATGTTGATGGTTTCTGAAGGGTAGGTGACTGTGGCAAATTTTTTTTAAAGTTTATTTTTTGATTTTGAGAGAACACGCATGTGCATGTGTGAGCAGGGGAGGGGTAGAGAGGGGGAGAGTGAGAATCTCAAGTAGGCCCTGTGCTGTCAGCGCAGAACCTAACGTGAGGCTTGATCCCATGACCGTGAGTGAGATCATGACCTGAGCAGAAATAAAAGAGTCAGACATTTAACGGAGCCACCCAGATGTCCTGGCAATTTCTTAAAATGAGACAGTAATGAAGTTTGCTCTGTCAATTGACTATTCCTTTTCACAAGTGATTTCTCTGTAGCTTGTGATGCTGTTTGATAGTGTTTTTACCCACAGTAGAACTTCTCTGAAAATTGGGAGTCAGTCCTCTCAAACCCTGCAGCTGCTTTATCAACTAAGTTTATGGAAGTTCTAGATGGCATCTTCTTCCAGTAGAAGGCTGTAAATCTGTTTGGTGTAGCCGCCTTCATGAATTCTCTTAGCTGGATCTTCTGGATAACTTGCTGCAGCTTCTACATCTCCTGCTGCTTCACCTTGCACTTTCTGTACTATAGACAGCTTCTTTTCCTTAAACCTCACGAACCAACCTCTGCTAGCTTCCAAATTTCTCCTGCAGCATCCTCACCTCTCTCCACCTTTATAGAAAGGAATAGAGTTAGGGCCTTGCTCTGGGATTAGGCTTTGGCTTAAGGGATTGTTGTGGCTGGTTTGACTTTCTGTGCAGACTTCTAAAACTTTTTCCACATTAGCAATACGGCTGTTGCGTTTTCTTATCATTGGTGTGTTCACTGGAGTAGCACTTTTAATTTTCTTCAAGAACTTTCCCTTTGCATTCACAACTTGGCTGTTTGGCACAAGAGCCCTGTCGTTTGGCCTGTCTCAGCTTTTGACATGCCTTCCTCACTACGCTTAACATTTCTAGCTTTTGATTTAAAACGAGAAACATAGGACTATTCCTTTGACTTGAACATGGAGAGGCCATTATGGGGTTATTAATTAGCCTGATTTCAGTATTGTGTCTCAGGGAATAGGGAGGCCTGAGGAGAGGGAGAAAGGTGGGGGGACCAGCTGCTCAGTGGCGCAGTGAGAACATGCAGATTTATTAAGTTTCCCGTCTTAGAAGTGTGCAGTTTGTGGAGTCCCAAAACAATTACGAGAGTAACATCAAAGATCACTGATCACAGATCACCATAATGAATAAGTTTGAAATATTGCAAGAATGTGACATAGAGATCTGGAGTCAGCAAATGCTGTTGGAAAAATGGTGCCAAGAGACTTGATCAATGTAGGGTTGCTACAAACCTTCAGTTTGTTAACAACAACCACCACCACCACCACCCCAATAACAAAATACAGTCTCTGCTAAATGCGGTAAAGTGAAGCACAGTAAAACAGAGCATGCCTTTTTTCTCCATTAATCGTTGTTCTGGCCTAAGCCTGGAGGAGTGATTTTCTAATAAGCACCACCCACTCATTTGTAGTATTTTGCGAGTTCTTCTCGAAAAATGGCTTTTGAATTTTGTTTGCCTGCCTTTATAGCACCTTTGGAGAAGATCCTTCAATTTTTCTCCTTAGGTCTGTTAATGTGACAGTTTGTGTTATTGGCTTCTCTCACAGATACTCATTTAAACCATCTTAACCTGGTATTTGTTCTAAGGAATAGGGAGGAGCCACAGGGTAGATTTCTTGGGCATATGGAGTCAGATCATGTAAGTTATGTTTTCTTAGAAATGTCGGTTCATTCTTTGAAAACTTTTTTTGCATAAAGTTATAAAACTTTGTTTTACAGGGTACAGGAGCTGCAAGTTTTGATGAATTTGGCAATTCTAAGTACCAAAATCGGAGAACAATGAGTAGTTCTGATCGGGCAATGATGAATGCTTTCAAAGAAATCACTACTATGGCAGACAGAATCAACCTCCCTCGAAATATAGTTGTAAGTTCTTGTCTGTCTTCTTTAAGCCATTCTGGCATTGACTTAGCATAATTTAATGAACATATGAAATTTTGATATTGCAACTAATTAAATGGCCTAGAGTTAATTAAACTTCGCTTCTTTGCTTTAAAGGATCGAACAAATAATTTATTCAAGCAAGTGTATGAACAGAAGAGCCTGAAGGGAAGAGCTAATGATGCCATAGCTTCCGCTTGTCTCTATATTGCCTGTAGACAAGAAGGGGTTCCTAGGACATTTAAAGGTAAGTTTTTAGTTGCGAAGATAAAAATGTTTTCTATGTTAAAGTAACAGACTGAAGTCAAGGAGCTTTGACACTACGTAGCTGAGTCATGTCTTCCTGGTTACCTCCAGTAATCCATCTTTGTATCATTTCCAGATGCCTCCTTATTTTGTTCCTTGACAGAAGATCTTAGCCATGTTCTTTTCCAGCTGTTTTAGTCATTCTAGTCCACGTAAGCTCCGTGTTCTTTGCTCGTGAGATCTTCTGACTGACTTCATCTTGTGGGCTTTGAGGCCTGGCTTCGTAGGCCAGAGTAAGCCTTTGTTACCAAGCGTGTACCCTTGATGCATGGAAAACCATTTCCACTCCTAGCACAGGTCTCTACAGGTGAGGGAATCAGGCCTTAGAAAACATTCTCGAGGTTTACAATTTGCACTTTTACACTTAAGCTGAAGGCTTTGGGAGAACTCGTATTTTTGTCCAGTTTGCAGTCACGAATACATGACAGCCTATTGGCTGTGACGCTCACACTGACTTGCCCTCCAGAGTTCGTTTTAGCTTAAGATTTTCATTACCTTTCATTCCTCAGTGAGTACTTTACGATGCGGCAGTGGCTTTTATCATCATCATCGTTTTTATTATTACAACTAAAACGAAGGCTTTTGGTCTGAAAGTGTTTGGTAGTTTAGTATTTAGAATAACAGGGTCGAATATTTGATCTCATGTTATTACGCCTATAATCCCAGGGGTTGCATGTACATGTGACATTGGGTAGCTTGAGAAGTACTCTTTAGCTTTGAGGTTTTTTGTTTTTTTTTTTTCCCGTGATAGACATACTTCTTATAACAGATTAATACATAAATATCAACAAAGTTTGGATTAGAAGAAACTTAACTTGTTTGAATTGAAATTTCAGAGAAGTTAATATTTTGAGATATTAAGAACCTACATTTAACTTGTTTGAAAGACTTCTTTACAGCTAAAGTAAAAATGGTATGTTGTATACCATGCATGTATATATATATACACCATGTATACTATATATGAGTTTTGGGTGGACAGTATTATACATTTGACCCTTGAACAACACGAATTTGAACTGTGTGCATCCACTTATACACTGATTTTTTTTTTATATAGTACTGTAGTTGCTCTTATAATATCCTTAATATTTTCTTTAGCTTACTTTATTATAAAAACAGTCTATAATACGTATACAAAATCAGTGTTGACTGTTATCGATAAGGCTTCCTGTCGATAATACACTATTGGTAGTTAAGTTTTGGGGGAATAAAGAGTTCTCTGTGGAGCTGTGACTGTGCTGGGGGTTGGCACCCCCTAACCCGAGTTGTTCAGGGGTCAGCTGTAATTTGACGTCTGTAATCACTATGAAGTAATCACTAAAAGTCTAGTTACATCATCAGACAGTTGCCTCCCTTCACTTCTTTTGTCTACTCCCCAAGTCCTTTCTCCTCTGGTAATCGCCAGTGTGCTGTCTGTATCCATGAGTTTTTGTTTCATTTGTCTGTTTTGGTTTTTTTGGATTCCACTTACAAGGGAAATCATTTGTCTTTCTCGGGCTCATTTCACTTAGCATAATACCCTCTAGGCCCATCCATGTTGTTGCAAATGACAAGATTTCATTCTTTTTTTATGGCTGGGTAGTATCCATCGTGTTTATATAGCACCCCTTCATCCATCTCTCCACTGATGGACATTTGGATAGTTTCCATTTCTTGCCTTTTGTAAATAATGTTGCATTGAACGTAGGGGTGCATATATCTTTTTGAATCAGTGTGTTAGTATTCTTTGTATGAATACCCAGAAGTGGAATAGCTGGATCATACGGTTTTTCTGTTCTTAGTGTTTTGAGGGGCTCCATAGTGGCACCAATTTACATTCCCACCAACAGTGCATGAGGGTTTCCTTTCCCCCACATCTTCTCCCCTAAGACTCGCTATTTCTTGTCTTTTTGAAAATAGCCATTCTGACCAGCATGTGCTGATATCTCGTTGTGGTTTTGATTTGCATTTTCCTATGATTAGTGATGTCGAGCATCTTTTCACATGCCTGTTGGCCATCCGCATGTTGTCTTTGGAAAAGTATCTATTCAGATCCCCTGCCCATTTTTTAATCAGGCCATTTAAAGCATAATTGCATTTTTGCAAATCGAATATATTTTACAATCAGAAATGATTTTTTAGTGAACCATATGACTTATGTGGATTTAAATTTTTTTTTTTTTTTTCAGAAATATGTGCCGTGTCACGAATTTCTAAGAAAGAAATCGGTCGATGCTTTAAACTTATTTTGAAAGCTCTAGAAACCAGTGTGGATTTGATTACAACCGGGGATTTCATGTCCAGGTTTTGTTCCAACCTTTGTCTTCCTAAACAAGTACAGATGGCAGCTACACACATAGCCCGTAAAGCTGTGGAATTGGACTTGGTTCCTGGAAGGAGCCCGATATCTGTGGCGGCGGCAGCCATTTACATGGCCTCACAGGCCTCCGCTGAGAAGAGGACCCAAAAAGGTAGGATTCTTTCTCAGGAAGGGCAGTGATGAAACTGAAGTTTTAGTGTGTCATTGTATTTCCATTTTAGGTACAAAGCAGGTAAATATCCCAAACCCACATTTAAGTGGTAGTTTCTTAGAGTCAAAACTGACAAGCAAAATACTACATTTTCTTAAGTGGCTCATAAACAAAAATATTTGTGGAGTTGTAACTCTGTGTATGACATGCTTTGTTCCCATTCACTTTAAGAATTGAGTTTGTCCATTTTTCATTTCTAGAAGTTGTTTTTGTCCCACCTAAACATTATTTTGAATAGTTCTTTTTTCCCCTCAAAACTTAACCAAAATTTTTTATATCTTGAGAGGTGGGGGCCATGCCTGTTTCCTGCTGTCCGGCGTGGCCCGCACAGCTCGGCACATGGGAAATTTGTGCTGATCGGCAGCTGTAACATTCCTCGAAGCCTCTTCTCTTTCTCCTTTCATATGTTACTCACTTTCTTAATGAAGATCCTGATAGAAGTAGTTCAGCCTTCTAGTATATGTGCTGCCGAAGTGAGCACAGTAGTTCAGCCTTCTAGAGCCAGTTTTGAGTTTACTGTCATAGGGGAACTTTCAAACAGAAGTCCTAAGTGAATTTCTTTACAACCATGTATTCATCAATTACTTCTCTGATCCTTAAAAAGATGCATAAAGAAAAAGGAGCAGTCAGTTCAAAAGTGAAAAGGTAGCGAAATTCCTTGCTGCGATGACTGTACTACCCTACTCAGAACAGCCTTTCGCCTCAGCTTAGGCCGTATGTTTCTATGTTAATAAAAGTAATACATCACATAGAAGAATGATTAGAAGGAAGCCAGCCATTGGTTATCCGTTCCCTTTGGCCTCCAGTCATATTTTTTAAGGAAATTTTGAGTCTTCTGGTAAAATTGAGAAGTTGAAGCAAAGCAGATTGTCCTTACCTTTATTCCTACTTGTAAAGTTTGTTCTAATCAACACAGAAATATTGATCTTGGCACTTTGTTACATGAAGTTCTTTGTTTTTAAGGCCCCTTTCTTCCCTTCCCAGCGGCCGGTTGGCGTTCACTGGTATCTGTGTCTAGAGGATAAGAAACTTACAATTAGCTCGTTGCACAGTGATGGCAGGCATCCACACTGAAAACTCGTAAAACCTTATGATTTGAACTGTGGAAAGGTTATGGTAAAATGAGTTTGTTTTAAAGCCTGTCTTTTAAAACTCCATTTTGTTTAAGTATTTATAACCCAATACTTGTCAAGTGGCAGTCCTTTGGGACTTTTTAATAAAAAGGAAGAAAGGTGACAATGACTTTGAAGGGTAAACGTGGATCTACTGTACACTAGAAATACTCGTGAGCTCCCTGTGCTCAGTGTTCTGTGTTTGCAAGAGTGGAAGCTTCCCATTGTGCTAGAACGTACAGCTGTATCAAGTAGCTGTGTACTATCTGAGGTACGAAGTAGACAGAAGAGGTTGTGGAACTATTTCTAGTACGATTCCCTTTTAGCTTGAACCTTTTAACCAGAGAACCTCTTAACAGAATTAACTAGAAGTTAATTAGAAGAGGAACTTTTAAAAATAGCAATGATGATGTGAGTTTCTTCATAAGAATGTATTCATGGGTTACTCCCGGGATCCTCAGAAAGACTTCCTGTCTTTCTAGATACTAGATCCTATGGCTAATATAATTGTTACCACTCATGGTGCTGTGCCCTGGGCATTGTTCCAATGTTTTACATCTAGTGAATCTTTTCCTACTACTGTGACAGCCCTTTGACGTAATAAGGGCTCCTACCTCATTATTGTTACTAACTGTAGCCCTCCATTCTGGCTCTTCATATGGACTTCCATCGTCAGGTTTTAAAAATCAACATTTCTCGTTTTCTCACTGTGGCTTTTATATTACTGTATCTCACAAACTGGAATGCAGGTAGTGGAAGGGAGATAGGATGGAAGTTATCCTTAATATGTTGATTTCCGTCTTTTAGAAATTGGAGATATTGCTGGTGTCGCTGATGTTACAATCAGACAGTCCTACAGGCTGATCTATCCTCGAGCTCCAGATCTGTTTCCTACAGACTTCAAATTTGACACCCCTGTGGACAAACTACCACAGCTGTAAATCGAGGCAGCTGATGTCAAACTCCTGTGAACACTGAACTCGGCCTGTTGTACATAGCCTATACCAAGTGCTGGATTGAGCCTTTCTTTAATAAGGAAAAACAAAAGACATGGTACGCATTCCAGGGCTAAATATTAATTGCTTGGCATTCTGTATGTATATACTAGTGAAACATATTTAATGATTTAAATTTCTTATTGAATTTGCTTTCTTTTGTAGCAACCTAGGAAACTGTATTTTGGAAGATATTTGAAATTATGTAATTCTTGAATAAAACGTTTTTCAAAACTAAAGTTTTTGTTATAATTACATGTTACATGTAATTTATAATTACAAATAATGCATATCATTGCAGCTAATAAAGCTGATAGAGGTTCTTGTTTTGTTTTTTTCCATTTATAGATTTAGGTGTTTTTTTGTATAACAAAGTCAGAGGTTTGGGGAACCACTTTTGACATCAACATCGGGGGGCCTGTGTGAATTCTTAACTGTACATATAGAACAGTAAGAAGTGAACTGGACCTTGAAAGGCACTGGCTTGAGAGATATAAAAACATTCCTGTGTTTTTCCTCAGTGAGCTTATGGAGCAGAGAAGATGAAATCTGTTGGCCTACCAACATCAATTTTTGGATGTTACCATTTCGTGACTATTTTTACTTACTGATATAAAGAATATTTAAAATGGAGGTTATTGGGCCTCGGAATGTCTGGTAATTTTTCTAGTAAGTACGCCCCCTGTAGGTGATTGGGATGTGAAGGTGTTCATTGTAAGCAAAGACCAATAAAATGTTGCCCTTTTACCAACTTGCTTACAAGGGGACTCGAATCCATGCTAGACACACACCACTGTAGACGGCACTGCCTCAGAGCAGGTGTACGGTTCTGACACGTAACGAGCTTAGCACCGGGTTAGAAGTACGTCTCCTGTTGCAGCCTAGTAGGGGGATTCAGACTCTAGTCCAAAAAGGGGCTTGCGCCTCTAGAGGATCAGACCTTCTCTCGTTTCTGTTGGCCACGGAATGGGGATGACTGCTGGGCCAGGAAGACAAATGCTGTTTCTCCCTTGTACAAAATCTGCGACACGCAAATGGCACTACTCAAAGCCGGGGGAGAACACCAGAGAAGTAAACGCAAGCACACTATCACCAAATACGGGATCGCAAGGCTCATGAGGACTCCAGGCAGAACTCATCCCACCCAGCATGAAACTCAGGACAAGAAATCTTAGGTCAGTCAGTGTCTCCCTCGGCACCCCCATCTTTGGTCCCCAGCAGTGCACCTCTGCATTTTTCCAAGTACAGACTGAGAGCAGGGGTCCTCCCCTCTGTTCTCCCCAGTTTATAGCGACTGACCACAAAACTTCCCATCCACTGAAGACTTTTCACTGCAAGCTGCAACCAGTTAACTAGATCTTAAAATAGTCATTTTTGCTATTATCATAAGTACATGCACATTATAGAACATTTGGAAAATGCATAACGATAGCACCCAGAAGCCACTTAGGAGTGAGCACCGGTATTTTGGTATTTTTTTCTTTCCTGCTGTTGTGCTGTGTTTTATTTTTAAAACATAGTTGGCAGTTCAGGTATACTAATATGATTAGTATTTTCATTTTACTGGCTACAAAAATGTATTTGATAACTAGAAAAATGGAGATAAGCATAAAGGGGATTAAAAAACCTAGCCCCTACCAGTCCACTGTGTCAACATTTTGGTCTATTTTTTGTGTTCTATACATTGAAAGAGCTTAGATCAGTAGAACTGATTTTAAAGATTAATCTGGGGGCAGAAGGTATATTTGGGGGATGTAATTTATATTCTGGTAGATAACCTCTGAAAATAAAATTCTAGTTTTAAAAACTCTACGCCACCCAGATGGTTTGATCAGTTTAACTCAATTGCAGATATTGAAAGAAGTACCTCATCAAGAGCTAAAGTAGCAGGGTCACTTGTTCTTTCCTCGTACCCCAGGCCTCAGAGCATGTGTGTCCTTGATAGGGACAGCTGTGTTTGGAAGTGATGCATTGTTAATGACCCTGTTGAGGAGTCATTTCATCTGACCACTAGAACATTTTCACTTAGGGAAGGGGGGCAATCCACAGCAATGCAACATTTTGGCCTCTGGCCCCTCTAGCGTTCTCTCTAGCTCAATGGGACTTACTCCTTATTTGTCCATCTGCTTCAAGGCTGTTATAGAGGTTTAAAATCCACTCGTGATGTGGGGTGTTTAGTTGTAACTACTTGATTGCTTAGTACGGCAAAATTAGTAATACTTAGAAATTCAAAAAAATCATGGCCAGGTCTTTCTAACCAGCAAAAGGAATCTGACCCATATTCTAAACCAGGGATTGTGCATGGTTTTGACTTCCCTCATGAGGTGTGAAAAACTCCCCATACACAGCACAAAACCCACCTTGTTGAGAGCTGATCACACCAAGAAGTTGAAGCCAGCTTCTGTGTGGGCTTCATTTTGGCCAGTTACGGATATTCCCCATGCAAGGCAATTTCTGTGAAGATAAAGTGGGTCCATCTTGTTAATGCTGTCATCTTTAAACAGTTGAAACCTTGGTTAAGGTGGTCCATTCCATTCCCAGTATTTAAAACAAGGACTCACTACAGTCCACTTTGACAGTCTCTACTATGACTACAAGTTCGAGGGTTTGATAAGTTTCATGGAATCTGGGGCGCCTGGGTGGCTCAGTCGGTTAAGCATCAGACTGTTGATTTTGGCTCAGGTCATGACTTCATACTTCATGGGATCGGGCCTTGTTTCTGGCTCTGCACTGACAGTGCAGAGCCTTGCTTGGGATTCTCTCTCTCTCTCTGCCCCTCCCCATGCTCTCTTTTTCTCTCTCAAATGAACATTAAAAAAAAAAAAAAGTTTCATGGAATCTGAGTTTGAGCACTCTGGTCCAATCTCATTTTGTAGATTAGAGAAGACTGGAGAAATCAAAAGATGTGTCCAAGTTTACTATTAGGAAAGAGGACAGACTCAGGTCCCTTGATCACTCAATCTAGTGCTGGTTTCTATTAAACTATACTATTAGGTTTTATTTCACAGGAAGATGCCTTAGGACTGACTTTAGTTGTAACTTTCAAATACAATTCGGTTCAGTTATGAAATTAACAAAATTATTCAATGCAATACTCGTATCTGGCTTTTTGGGGAAAGCGCTTCAGAGTGAGTTTCTGAATTATTTTTGAATCAGCTCAGGTGGCAAGGAGTTAATAGCTAGAGATCACTCTAGCTCTTTCTCCAAACTAAATGCTTCTTAAACTAGATGCCTCTTGATAGTAAGCCTTTGTGTTCAAACCAACAAACGTACTTTACCCATGGTTGTCTTTGGTTTCTGAGCTAATTTAATATCACAGGTGCAAGATTTACTTTAATTATCAAGATGAACAGCTGAGGGGGTCAGCCTATTACCCATCTGGTCCTAATCCAGCCAGGAGGCCTCTCTATGCCCCATGCCAATATTTCCAATTGTCAGTGGCCCTGACTTTTCCTGTTGCTGGAGTTTTAATCTCATCTGCCAATTGTGGAACTACTGACAGATTCCCCAGTCCCCTAAACACCTCCCTCCCTCTCCCCCTCCTGGATATTTCCACATACACACTCATTTCATCAGGATCTCAAGACTTCAAGGTGTCACTACAAAAGTACCATTCAGCTGATCTCTAGGCCACAGAGGCCCAGCGTCTGGCACAAGCATAAACCTCCATTCATAACCTTCACTGGCATTTCTCTAGTCAAGGGGACTTTTAATCACCATCCCGGGAGACTGCAACTCTTGCTTAAGGAAAGAGGAAGGGAGGCGGGCTCACCTGGGTGACTCAGTAGGTTGAGCATCCGACTTCGGCTCAGGTCACGATCTCACAGTTTGTGGGTTCAAGCCCCACGTCGGGCTCGGTGCTGAGAGCTCAGAGCCTGGAGCCTGCTTTGCATTCTGTGTCCTGCTCGCTCTCTGCCCTTCCCCCATTTGTGCTCTGTTTCTCTCTCTCAAAAATAAACATTAAAAAAGAGGAAGAAGGAAAAAGTGACCACAGAGCTTTTCTTTTCCTCTGCACATTATCAGAACAATTCTCAAGCACTGTCTGTGATCTGCAACAGCCTGTGGCTGGCACAGCCACTATTGGAAATGATCAATGTTTTCAGACATTTGAGAAAGAAGGAAGATGACTGGAAGGCAAGGTACTTAGGAAGAAAACAGAGGGAAGTGGCATTTTGTTGAATTGAAGATTCTGCCAAGAGGTAATTTGTTTCAAACTGACACAGGTGACGAAACCACAAAAGAACTGGGCCCAGTGCCTTTAGAGATATTGGAAAGCCTAGCTTGTTCTACATTGTTCCAAAAGGCAGGTCTAGGAGGGAGAACTCACCTGAAGCTCTCAGATGAAGGCATGTCAGTCATGTTGAATACTTCACTGCAGGTATTTAAGCAGAGATTCGGTTGCTCTGTCAGAGATTTCTCTGGCATGTTCTTATTCCCTCTGTTGGTTCCTTCTAGCTCTATGGCTATGAGACACCAGAAAACCAAATGATGGGCCCAGAACTTCAACCCCTCCCACACTGTGGTGGCAAAGAAATCTCACCTGCTATGCCATCAGCTTCTCTCACTGTCCTAATTTGTTAACATGAGGGTGATCTTTACACCCTGGAGCTGCTTCTGAGGTCCTCCAGAGAAGCCCCAGGCCTGCATGGTTTGATGTCCCTGCACTGACAGCGCAGAGCCTATTTAAGATTCTCTATCTTTCTGCCCCTCCCCTGTTCGCTCTCGCTCAAATAATAAAGTTACTAAATAATAAAAGTAAAAACAAAATAAAATACAATAAAATAAGTTACTGAATACCCACCATGTCTAATATGCAGATAGAAGACAGTAATGCCAAACTTAAGGTCACAGCTAAACTGTGGTGTCTGGGCTAGGGTCCAGGCCCCTGTTGTGCATGAACTAGGCCCCCACTCCGCTTCTGCTCTGGTCATCTTATGTATTAAAGTCATACTGAAGACTATGTTTGAAATGGAAGGATACAAATGAATGAGTAACTATAAGTCCTCCATTTAACAGATGAGGACACTGGGGTGAAATGTTCACATGTCACTAGCGAGGTGAAACAACATGTCCAAGGCCACACTACTAGCAGACGGCAAAATGATGGCTCATCCCGGTCCTCTTGCCTCCACCATGGGCTGATTTTGAAAACACTCCCTAGTCTCAAAGGACAGCATGAGTGTGGAAGTTCTCTAGATTAGGAGAGAATAAACTTAGAGAAGAGATGATGCTTGTGTGGTGCCAGAGGGACACCTGTGTTATGTTGGAGCCCAAGTTCCTTTGGACAAAGTAGCGGTTACTTTTTTTATTCTTTTGATAGCATAAAACTTGACTTTGAGGAGAGTTCTTTGAATCTCAAGTCTCCCTTTGAAATCAGCTGTTCACGGAAATAGAACAAACACTCCTAAAATTTGTATGGAACCACAAAAGACTCTGAATACCTTAAGCAATCTTAAGACAGAAGAACAGGGGTGCCTACGTGGCTCTGTCGGTTAAGCGTCCGACTTCGGCTCAGGTCATGATCTCACGGTTTGTGGGTACGAGCCCGGCATCAGGCTCTGTGCTGACAGTGCAGAGCCTGGAGCCTGCTTCGGATTCTGTGTCTCCCTCTTTCTCTGCCCCTCCCCTGTTCGTGCTGTCTCTCTCTCAAAAATAAAAATAAAAACATTTTAAAAAGATAATAAATAAATAAATAAATAGACAGAGGAACTGAATAGACATTTTTCTAAAGAAGATAAACAGATGACCACCAGACACATGAAAAGATGCTCAGTATCACTCATCAGCAGGGAAATGCAAATTGAAACCACAATGAGCGACCTCATACCTGTCAGAATGGTGACTGTGGAAAAGGACAAGAAATAACCAGCATTGGTGAGGATGTGGAGAAAAGAGAACCTTCATGCAGAGTGCATGCCACTATTGAAAACAGAAGAGAGTTTCTTCAAAAAATTAAAAATAGGACTACCGTATAATCCAGCAATTCCATTTCTGAATATTTATCTAAATAAAACAAAAACACTAACTTGAAAAGATACCTGCACCCGATGTTCCTTTCAGCACTATTTACTATAGCCAATCTATGGAAACAACTGAAGTGTCCATCGATGGATGAATGGATAGAGAAAAAAATACATACAATCACACACACACACACACACACACACACACACACACACACAGAGGAATATTATTCAGCCATAAAAAGAAGGAAATCTTGCCATTTGTGATAACATGGATGGACCTTGAGAGCATTATGCTAAGTGAAATAAGTCAGAGAAAGACTTTTCAATTTTCTCAATTTTATGAGAAATTTGGGAAAAAAACCAAAACACCAAGCTCATAGATAGGACAGCTGGGGGTTGCAGTGGTGTGGGTGAAATAGGTGAAGGTGGTCAAAAGGTACAGACTTGCAGTTATAAAATAAGTAAGTCATGGGGATATAATGTACAGCATGGTGACTATAGTCAATCCTACTGAATTGCATATATTTTTAAAAAATTTTAAAATATTTATTCATTTTTTTTGAGAGAGAGGGAGACAGCATCAGCAGGGGAGGGGCAGACAGAGAGGGAGACAAAGAATCTAAGCAGGCTACAGGCTCTGAGCTGTCAGCACAGAGTGAGATGCGGGGCTTGAACTCACGAACCATGAGATCATGACCTGAGCCGAAGTTGGACACTCAACCAACTGAGCTACCCAGGCACCCCCTGAATTGCATATTTGAAAGTTGCTAAGACAGGTATGTCTTAAAAGTTCTTATCACAAGAAAAAAACTTTTTGTAACTAAGTATGGTGACAGATGTTAATCAGACTTACTGTGGCAATCATTTCACAATATATACAATGTTGAATCATTATATTGTACACCTGAAACCAATATAATATTATATGTCAATTATACCTCAATAAAAAAAAGAAAAAAATTGGCTGAATGTAACAAAAAGAGCTGATTTGTTTTGGGGGGATTATAAATCATGACTAAAATTTTATTTATTTTTAGATCAAATGGTAAAACACCAAACTGTTTAGATTTCTTTTCCCATTCAATGTAAGTTTCTCGAATAGAGGAAGTAGACTTTAGTTAAAAAGAGAAACTTCAGGGAAGCCTGGCTGACTCAGTCAGAAGAGCATGTGACTCTTGATCTGAGTGTCATGAGTTAGAGCCCCATGTTGGGTGTAGGGATTATATAAACAAACAAACAAACAAACAAAAAGAGAGAGAAAGTTCAAACTCTTACTATAAATATGGTTCTGAAAATATTTCAGAAGGAAAAATGAGCTGGTTCGGTAAAAGCCCACCTTGTATTTTTTCTGAGTGATCTGAAATAAAGGTGGATTTGATTCTTTTCTTTTGATTGCCTTTAGCTTAAGACTGAAGAAACAGTTTAGAATTCTGAAAACAAAACAAAACAACAAAACTTGCGGCAGGGGACCAGGGGGAAATAAAGGCAACTTTTAGAATGATTTAAGCAAGTCTAAATCAATCTGTGGAATATAGTATAATTATTAAAATATATAAATTTAGAGGCACGTGATTGACTCAGTCAGTCGAGTGTCTGATTCTTGGTTTCAGCTGAGGTCATGATCTCATGGTTTGTGGGTTCAAGCCCCGCGTTGGGCTCTGTGCTGACGGTGTGGAGTCTGCTTAGGATTCTATCTCCTTCTCTCTCTCTCTCAAAAACAAATAAAATAAACATTAAAAAAACATGTAAATTTAATCACTGAGAAAATATTTCAGGTAACATCCTGAAGAGAAATAGAATGAAAATGTATAGACCAGATGAAGGGTTTGTAGGTCAATGGAGAAGCAGCATGTTAGAGGAATAGACATCAAACCAGGGGAAGAACCTCACTAAATCTCTTGGAGCCAAATTTCTCATTTGTAAGATGGAGCTGAACAAGATAGTAGTAATCACTAGTACTTTATGGCAACTAGTGTGGGTGGGCTTGTCCAACATTCAACCTCCTTCTAGAATGCTTTCTTGGACGGAAGGCTAGAAGTAAAAAAATTAAAAAATCCCCCAATCCCAGATTTATTTGAAGCTAAGATTTTAGGTATAAATTAAGTTCTGACCGACCAGATGCACCCACGTGATACTTGAATTCCAAAAGGAGTCAAGTGGGGGAAGACATGCGGCATCCATTTTGTTAGTATATATTGTGTAGCAAAAGCAGCCGCCAGATTCTCCAACAACTGCTAGATTGTGGCATGAGCAGCAACTCGTTCTTGGCCTTGCACCGGGGCTGTGGCTGTTAGTCCTAGTTCAGTCTGGCATCGACTTCCTTGGTCCTCCCAATGGTTCTCTTAGCCATTGAATAGCTGGAGCTAAATCCTTTCTGGAAGGGAGTTGTGTTTTCTGCGAGTGGTAGAAGTAGTGGGGGCAAGGCTGTTCAAGAATGTTATGGTCATGGAAGTTCCAGAGAAGCTTACTGAACAGGGACTATCACTAATTCCATTTTACAGATGAGAAACACTGAGGTACAGAAAGTAACCTGCCCAGGACATACACTGTGATTCATTACTCTATATGGTTCCCCAACTAGATGATTCCAATGAGTTATTTCAAATCCAAAGTTCTTACTCTAAATTTTCTGGATCTTGGGATTGAACAGTGGTATAAAATCATAAATCAGTGACTGGAGGAAATTTGAGGTCCTAAAATTCCCAGAAACAATTTCAGATTTGTCAGACATGAGATGGCTTCAACGTGATACCAGCATATGGTGGTCTTGGGGACTAAGCTTTTCTTTTCATAGGTTGTGTGGCAGTTAGGCCCAGCACATAGAGCAGGCTCTAGGTGTCTCTTTATGTCTAGAGTAGGAGTGGACAAATGGGTTTGTGCGGTCACTGCAGACAATCATTTTAAAGCAAAAGCCATTTTCTTTTTCCATGAAGAATTGGTCTTTTTAAAGTACCAATAAGTTCTTGGACCAGTGTGTTCACAGATGAACAAAGAGAAGATGAATGTTAATCCTTTTTGTTTTGTACAAAGGCAGAATAAGTGAGCTCCAGTGTTTGACAGACTGGAAGTTTACGCTTACTTTCAGCTTTATAATCGTTCCCTTTTTTCCCCCAAAAAGTATTTATTGAACAATCAGTTTCTCTAAGTATGGGTTATGTTTGCAATGGGTGTAGAGGTTCATTGTGGGATTTTTTTCCTTTTGAATTTCTTTCTCCCCATCCATTCATGCATTTGTTCACTTACTCATTGAGTATGGTGGGAATAAGAGCATGAATCTTGCTAGCAGATGAGGTCTGAGTCCTTGCTTTCCCAACCTACTGCGTGCTTTGCACACGTTATTTAACTCTCTTAAGCCTCTGGTTCCTTATTTTAAATATGAGAATACTGATAGTGCTTTTTCACAGGGTTGCTATGAAGATCCAGTATGATCACACAGATGCTTCATTTTAAAAATGAAGGTTATTCAGACTTCAAGATGTATTGCAAAGCTGCAGTCATCAAGACAGTATGGTACTGGCACAAAACCAGACACTCAAATCAATGGAACAGAATAGAGAACCCAGAAATGGACCCACAAACATATGGCCAACTAATCTTTGACAAAGCAGGAAAGAATATCCAATGGAAAAAAGTCTCTTCAGCCAATGGTGCTGGGAAAACTGGACAGCAACATGCAGAAAATTGAACCTGGACCACTTTCTTACACCATGCACAAAAATAAACTCAAAACGGATGAAAGACCTAAATGTAAGAGAGGAAGCCATCAAAATCCTCAAGGAGAAAGCAGGCAAAAAACCTCTTTGACCTCAGTCGTGGCAACTTCTTACTCAGCACGTTTCCAAAGGCAAGGGAAACAAAAGCAAATATGAACTACTGGGGCCTCATCAAAATAAAAAGCTCCTGAAGACCAAAGGAAACAATCAGCAAAACTAAAAGGCAACCGACGGAATGGAAGAAGAAATCTGTAAATGACATATCAGATAAAGGGTTAGTATCCAAAATCTATAAAGAACTTATCAAACTCAACACCCAAAAAACACATAATCCAGTGAAGAAATGCATGAATAGACACTTCTTCAAAGAAGACATCCAGATGGGCAACCGACACATGAAAAAAAATGCTCAACATCACTCATCATCAGGGAAATACAAATGAAAACCACAGTGAGATACCACCTCACACCTGTCAGAATGGCTAACATTGATTGACAACTCAGGCAACAACAGATGCTGGCGAGGATGCAGAGAAAGAGGATCTCTTTTGCACTACTGGTGGGAATGCAAACTGGTGTAGCCACTCTGGAAGACAGCATGGAGTTTCCTCAAAAAATTAAAAATAGACCTACCCTACAACCCAGCAACTGCACTACTAGGTATTTACCCAAGGGATACAGGTGTGCTGCATGAAGGGACACATGCACCCCAATGTTTATAGCAGTGCTATCAACAATAGCCAAAATATGGAAAGAGCCCAAATGTCCATCGATGGATGAGTGGATAAAGAAGATGTGGTGTATGTGTATATGTGTGTGTGTGTATGTGTGTGTGTGTGTGTGTGTGTGTAAAGTGGAGTATTAGTTGGCAATCAAAAAGAATGAAATCTTGCCATTTGCAACTATGTGGTTGGAACTAGAAGGTATTATGCTAAGCAAAATTAGTCAGAGAAAGACAAATATCATGTGACTTCACTCATATGAGGAATTTAAGATACAAAACAGATGAACATAAGGGAAGGGAAGCAAAAATAATATAAAAAAACAGGGACGGGGACAAAACATAAGAGATTTAAATATAGAGAAAAAGCTGAGGGTTGCTGGGGCATTGTAGGTGGGAGGATGGGCTAAATGGGTAAGGGGCATTAAGGAAGACAATTGATGGGATGAGCACTGAGTATTGTACATAGGGGATGAATGACTGGAATTTACTCCTGAAATCATTGTTGCACTGTATGCTAACTTACTTGGATATAAATTTTAAAAAATAATAAAAAAATATTTAAAAAATAAAAATGAAGGTTATTACTTAATGAAGGATATATTAGTATTTATTGAACACCTACTGTGTCAGCCACAGTGCTGTGCACTTGGCATCTACTCTGAATAAAAGTTGCATATGGAGAAAAGAGATATATACCCAGATAAATGCAATAAAGTATGAAGCATCTTTGCAGATTATGGTGGGGGCACAAATGAGGATCTGATTAGTTCGATTTGGGGGGAGATGATTAGAAAAAGATTAATGTTTTCCTTTAGTAGAATCTGGAAGATGATTAGCATTTTAGGTCATTAGGTATAGTCCCATCTCTGAGAGAGAAGATGAGCATCATGAACGCTGGAGGCCCCAAACTGCACGGATCCTGTGCGAATTATAAGCATTTTGGCAATCCTCATCACTGGCTCCTTACTAACAACATGTAAACACATTCCAATCACTTCTGTGTCCTGATCTCCTCAATCCCTGGCATTTCTTGCCCTTTATAGTCAAACTTCTTTTTTTTTTTTTTTTTTTTTTTTTTAACATTTTTTATTTATTTTTGGGACAGAGAGAGACAGAGCATGAACGGGGGAGGGGCAGAGAGAGAGGGAGACACAGAATCGGAAACAGGCTCCAGGCTCCGAGCCGTCAGCCCAGAGCCTGACGCGGGGCTCGAACTCACGGACCGCGAGATCGTGACCTGGCTGAAGTCGGACGCTTAACCGACTGCGCCACCCAGGCGCCCCTATAGTCAAACTTCTTAAAAGATTCCCTCCCATCCTCCTCGTAAAACACTGCAAGCTAATTTCAACCCTGGGCAAACCAGTAGAACAATTCTCATCATGGTCCCAATAATATCTGTTTGCTAAAGCAGGTGGAAACATCTTAGACCTCACCTTAACTGATTACTATTTGATATTATTGTCCACTTTCTCCTCTTTCAAACACTCTTTCCCTAGGCTTCCACGAGAGCCCTTTAATCTTTTCATTGTCTTCCTACTTCTGGCAACTAACCACTTTCAAGTCTGTGTGGAGTGTTCCTATTCTACTCATGCCTTTTGTCCTACTCAACCTTGGATGATACCATCTACTCCTGTGATTTCAGCTACCATCCAGTGACCCTCACATCTCCAACCCTGTTCTCTTTCTGTACTCTGGACTTGGACATCTCAGCACAGGTCATTATGAAACTGATTACAGAATACATATGAATTGTTGTATTTTTATCCGAGGCATTATTAGGTAACTAAGCTAGACATAATTTCCAGTTTAAAAGTCATGCCCACTCTGATTCAGACTGCTGTTTCTTTTACCAGCCTCACTTCAAAGGTCTTCAGGATGGAGTGTCAACCTCAGAGGACAACTTTTATTTGAGAGAGCAGAGAGAGCAAGAAGTAGTGCAGGGGTGGAAGAGAGGCAGAGGGGGCGAGGAGAGAATTTTAAGCAGGTTCTGCAGAGTCAGTGCAGAGCTGGATACAGGGCTTGATCCCACAAAGAGGAGATCATGACCTGAGCCAAAATCAAGAGTTGGACACTCAACTGACTGAGCCACCCAGGTGCCCCAACAAATGACAACTTTTAAAAGGCTATGACTGAATATTCTTATTTTAGGTATAATAACATAATAGCATTTTTTCACCTTAAATAACCAAAGCAACATTAAATAATTCCAAAATACACACTTGATGATAGCACCAAACTCAAATACCTTCACCAAACTAAGAAATGCTTGACAACTATCCCTCAATCTACCGGATTTTTCCCAGTTGACTTAAATCTATTTTTTTCTTTTCTTTTCTTTTCTTTTTGTAATATGATATTGCAGATATTCAACAGCCTTTCTTTTTAATTTTTTTTAATGTTTATTCATTTTTGAGAGAGACAGAACAGGAGTGGGGGAGGGGCAGAGAGAGAGGGAGACACAGAATCTGAAGCAGGCTCCAGGCTCTGCACTGCAGCACAGAGCCCGATGTGGGGCTCGAACCCAAGATCCGGGGCTCGAACCCAAGACCCATGAGATCATTACCTGAGCTGAAGTCAGACACTTAACTGATGGCCAGATGCACCAAACCTATTTTGTTTTCATTATCATGATTTAATAGCAAGCAGTATATGACAACTAAATGCTGTGTAAAAGGATTGTATTTTAGTTGATCTAAAATTACCTTTTTCAGTTCCACATTTAACTCATTCATTCCACAAACAGTATACACCAACCAGTAGTATCTGGAAGTATTTTGCATGCTGGGCATATAGTGTTGAACATGGCAAGGCCTGTGCTCTCATTCTAGATGGAGAAATAAATAAATAGATAGATAAATAAATAAATAAATAAATAAATAAATAAATAAATAAATAAAAAATTGGATCACTCTAAGGACAAAGCAAAGAACTAAAATATGATAGTGACCGAATATATGGTTACTTTTAAATAGTTGATAGGAAAAGGACCCTTTGAGATGTTTTTAAAAACCTTTTATTATGAAAACTTTCAAACATATTCAAAACAGAATTTGTAAATTCTTTCTTCTGCTTCCCATGTACCCATTACCTAGCTTTGCCAATTAGTAACATTACTCAATACTTGTTTTATCTACTCTGCCTCTTTTTTTCTTTTTTTGCTAAAGTGTTTTTAAAGCAAATGACAGATACCTTATCATTCCATCCATAAAGAGTTCAGTATCTATTGATAGGGAATTTCAGAAAAGCACATAACCTTGTGGTGCCTGGCTGGCTCAGTTGGTGGAGCATGAAATTCTTGATCTTGGGGTCATGAGTTCAAGCCCCACATTGGGGTAGACTTTACTTAAACAAATGCACCCCAAAACCCATACATAACCACAAAATTATCATACCCAATTATCATGATATGCAGTCCATACTCATGGCTCCTCATTTGGTCTCAAAATTATCATTTTCCTTCCCAAATTAGGATCAAAGTTCATACATTGTTGCTAAGATCCATTATTTCAATAGGAGCTGCAAAAAGCCAATATTCTAATTCCAAATTTGTTTCATTTATTAGCTATGACTCTTCTATAAAAAAAAAAAAAAAAAAGAACTCTCCCCCTATCAACTATTTGTTTACCCTGAAATATAGAATGGTATAGAAAAGACAGAATGGATGCTTGATTCTTTTATTTATGCATTTTCAGAGTAATAAATTAGAGTGCTTATCAAATCTGAAGAGGTGACATTTAAGCAGAAGCCTGAATGTGAAAATATAGCTATGCAAGAATTAGGAGAAATAGCATTTCAGGAACAGAGAACAGTTAGTGAAAAGGCCTTAACGTAGAAAAGATCTTAGTATGTTTACAGGCTAGAAAGGAATTCGTTTTGGCATGAGGGGAGTGATATGGCCAAAATTAAATGAGGTAAGATTGAGAGTTAGTTTGGACCACATTGTGCCTTGTGAGCCAGGGTAAAGGGTGGACATTTTATAATGAAAGAATTGAGACACCAATTTGGAGGATCTGGAGGGTTTGCATGTTTAAAAGAGAGCTCTGTCTGCTATAAGGGGCAACAGACTTTAGGTAGACAAAGGTGAAAGCTGGGAAACAAGATGTTAAAAAGAAGCCAATGGGCAGGATGTTAACAGCTTGAACTGGAGTGATAATAGAGCAAAGGTGGGAAGGGGAAGTCAACACTGTGTTAACCATCTTAAATTTGATCTGTCGCTAGGCCATCCATGTGTAAATGTGGAAAGGTCACACAGGCAATTGGCTATGTCCTCAAGTTTCCTGGAAGAGTTGGGACTGGAAATATGATTTCAGAGTTAGTGACATATGAATTGTACTTCGAATCCTGGGGTAGAGGATTGTATCAACAAAAAAGGGGAGGATCTTAGAACAGAGCCTGGGGGGTTACATGAGCATCTAGAAACCAGAAGAATGTACAGTAGTTATGCAGAGAAGACACAGATACTGCACCTAGTATATCTTCCCCTCCTTAGAAACAGAACACATACATATGTGCACCAGCTAAAATGTATGTGTCAGTCATTCTTGCAGCTAATTTTAGGTAAATGGAACAAGAGTGCAAGTGATGTAAACAACTTGAGTCATCCCAGTAAGGAAAAGGGTGTGCTCCCCTTCCTTTTCCCCTCCTTCTAATGACTATAATGCAAATGTGCTGTGAACCATCTTGGACCACGAAGACTAGGGCACCTAGAAATGGCAGAGCAATAAGCTAAAAGGAGTCCGAGTCACAAGGATAACCTTGTGATAAATGCAGCCACACCAGCCTCTCCTTTATTCAAGTCATTGCTCTTTTGCATCTCTGTTACACGCAGCAACAGAGTATTCTAACTCTATTCTAACTCAGAGTCCAATCATTCTGTGAGCTGATAAATATCTCTGAACCTGCAAAGCTGAGGACCACACTATGAATCTCTGGTAACTTCATAATATGCCAATACTCACAATACTGAATGGCTTAATTTGCTACCTATCCTAATTAGACTATGACAAACTCAAGGGAGTAGTTAGGTAAAGAAAGAGCGGGTACCAAGGAGGCATCAAGGGTCCCTTAGAAATTGGATTGCAATTTATTTACTTTAACCTAAAGAGCCCTGGACTTGATGAGTTCAGGATTCCAGATGAGCAATAAAGCCACAACTCTCTCTTACAGTATTTAGATTGCTAGAAATCTCTAGAAGTCTACAAGTGGTTTACAAGCAGTTTGGTGGTCAGAGAATAATTAATGTGATTATTTTTTTAAATATAATTTCAAATTTATAAAAGGTAAAAGTGGTTATTTCCATAGAAATCCAATTCTTTTGTTAATTCTTAAATATGCACACTAGCACAGATTGCCTTAGATAAAGCAATAAGGTATTTTCATGTCATTTGCATATTAGTTTTGGTTCATTTGCATTTTTTCATTATTTTTACTGTGTTGCATTATGTCCACATTCCACAAGAAATAAACCAGACTCAAAAGTGCTCATCGAAATGTAAAAGTACAAGGAGACAAATACTACAAGTCAACATAATGCTGTAAATGTCAAAACATTGAACTGGATTCCACTGAGAATCTAAAATGTGAATCTGTACATTAGGACAAGTAAATTTGCATGTGTGATGATTTTGCATAAACAACTAAAAAGAAAACAGAAATTAGCAACTATGTTGACAATCACCTGAAGACTGGATTTTTTTTAAGATCACTGATCTATCCACCTTGTTCTCATTGGCATGAGACATTTAAATTTTCATACATTTTCAAATAAAATATAGTGATCCCTTTGTTGACAGTTTAAAAACTGCCCTATTAGGCCTGGAACCAAGGTGGTGATCTTGATATTTTGGACTTCTGGTTTTCTGCTTATGCGTGTTCATGATCAGGAAATACACAATGCTATTTGAAGGGAGAAGGGCTATTTTTATAAATTACTCTACATTATTAATATTACTATAAAATACCAAGCAGGTATTTAATTTATACAAATGTAACTATACCTACTTGGCATGCATACACACACAAGAAAGATAACTTAAATTTTAAAACTAATTTTGCCTCTAAGTATGTCCTCCCTCCCTCCCTCTCTTCCTCCCTTATCTCACCTCTTCATGATTCTATCTTTCAGAGAGAGCATAAGAAGCCATTTTTACGGTCCTTTGGCTGGTCTCAATTTTGCATGCTTTTCATAATAAGTACATCTCACTGTGCTACGTGATTCTAGTACTTAAAGATTTGAGATATATCTATATCTATCTATATCTATATATCAATAATTACATGCACACACACATTTTTTTGGTGGGCCAGTGTACAAGAAAGTTCCTAAATGCAACCCCATCACTTAAACCTACACATGAAACACAGCAATGTGCTCCAAAGATGGAGGACACTTGACTCCTTTGACATAGACAGTATGTGTCTCTAGTGTATAAAGAAATAGGGCTACAACAACATCAACAAGCATCAAAATTAGAACAAGAAAACATCAGGCAAGAAATAAAAAAGGCATCCAAGTTGGAAAGATACAAGCAAAACTGTTATTTGCAGATAATGTGATCTTATATAAAGAAAATGCTAAAGAGTCAACCAAAAAACTGTCAGAACTAATCAATGAACTCAGTAAGGTTGCAAGATATAAAATCAACATACAGAAATCAGCTGTATTTCTATTCACTAACAATGAGAGATCTGAAATAAAAAACCATCCCATTCACAACAGCATCAAAAAACAATAAAATATTTAGGCATAAATTTAACAAAGGAGGTAAAAGATATTTGCAATGAAAACTACAAGATTTTCATGAAAGAAATTGAGGAAGACACATACAAAAGGAAAGATATCCTATGTTCATGGATTGAAAGAATTACTCTTGTTAAAATGTCCACATTACCTAAAGCCATCTATAGATTCAATGCAATCCCTATCAATTTCCAATGGAATATTTCACAGAAATAGAAATACCAATCCTAAAATTTATATGGAACCACAAGACTCCAAAAAGCCAAAGTCTTCTTGAGAAAGAACAAAACCAGAGGTGTCACACTTCCTCATCTCAAACTATAGTTGACCCTTGAACTCAAGCAGGGTTAAGGGTGCTGACCCCTGCGCTCCACACATAACTTTTGGCTTACCCAAAAGTTATTAATTGCTAATAACCTGTTGACTGGAAGCCTTACTGATAGCATAAACAGTTGATTAACACCTATTTTGAATGGTGTGTTATGTACTGAATTCTTACAATAAAATAAGCTAAACAAAATGTTAAGAAAATAATAAGAGAAAATACATGTATAGTACTATTCTGTGTTTATTAAAAAAAACTCCGCATATTAAGTGGACCCACATAGTTCAAATAGGCATTGTTCAAGGGTCAACTGTATACACCTTCAAAGCTTTAGTGATTAAAATAGTATGGTACTACCATTAAACAAACAAACAAACAAACAAGCAAAAAAACAACACAAAGACCAATGGAACAGAATGGAGAGCCCAGAAGTAAACCTCTGCGCTTGCAGTCAACCAATATTTGACAAAAAAGCCAAGAACACTCAACAGGGACAGGCTCTTCAATAAATGACACTAGGAAAACTGGACAATCACATGCAGAAAAGTGAACCTAGACCCTTATCCTGTATCTCTCACAAACATTAACCTGAAATGGATTAAAGACTTAAGATCTGATACTGTAAAACTTCTAGAAGAAAACGTAAGGAAAAGCTCCTTGACATTGGTCTCTGGGGAATTATTTTTTTAGATGTGACACCAAAGCACAAGCAATAAAAACCAAAATCAACAATCAAACTAAAAATTCCAGCACAGCAAAATAAATAGGTAGCTTACAGAATGGTAGAAAATATTTGCAAACCATATTATTAGTTATATTTGTATATAAACCATATATTCGATTAAAAAATGGGCAGAGTAGGGCGTCTGGGTGGCTCAGTTGGTTAAGCGTCCAACTCTTGTTTTCAGCTCAGGTCATGGTCTCATGGTTGGTGAGATTGAGCTCTGCATCAGGCTCTGCACTGGGGATTGAGCTCTGCATCAGGATCTGCACAGCCAATTTGGAGCCTGCTGGGGATTCTCTTTTTCTGCCCTTCCCTTACTTGTGCTCTTTCTCTCAAAATACATAAACTTAAAAAAATTGGCAGATTAACCAAATAGACATGTATATCAAAACAATGAGATATCACAATCCCTATCAAAATAACACCAGCATTCTTCACAGAGCTAGAACAAACAATCCTAAAATTTCTATGGAACCACAAAAGACCCCAAAGAGCCAAGCAATCTTGAAAAAGAAAACCAAAGCTGGAGGCATCACAATCCTGGACTTCAAGATGTATTACAAAGCTGTAATCATCAAGACAGTATGGTACTGGCACAAAACCAGACACTCAAATCAATGGAACAGAATAGAGAACCCAGAAATGGACCCACAAACGTATGGCCAACTATTCTTTGACAAAGCAGGAAAGAATATCCAATGGAAAAAAGACAGTCTCTTCAGCCAATGGTGCTGGGAAAACTGGACAGCAACATGCAGAAAATTGAACCTGGACCACTTTCTTACACCATGCACAAAAATAAACTCAAAATGGATGAAAGACCTAAATGTAGGACATGAAGCCATCAAAATCCTCGAGGAGAAAGCAGGTAAAAACCTCTTTGATCTTGGCTGCAGCAACTTCTTACTCAACACGTCTCTGGAGGCAAGGGAAACAAAAGCAAAAATGAACTACTGGGACCTCATCAAAATAAAAAGCTTCTGCCCAGCAAAGGAAACAATCAGCAAAACTACAAGGAAACTGACAGAATGGAAGAAGAAATTTGCAAATGACATATCAGATAAAGGGTTAGTATCCAAAATCTATAAAGAACTTATCAAACTCAACACCCAAAAAACACATAATCCAGTGAAGAAATGCATGAATAGACACTTCTTCAAAGAAGACATCCAGATGGGCAACCGACACATGAAAAAAAATGCTCAACATCACTCATCATCAGGGAAATACAAATGAAAACCACAGTGAGATACCACCTCACACCTGTCAGAATGGCTAACATTGATTGACAACTCAGGCAACAACAGATGCTGGCGAGGATGCAGAGAAAGAGGATCTCTTTTGCACTACTGGTGGGAATGCAAACTGGTGTAGCCACTCTGGAAGACAGCATGGAGTTTCCTCAAAAAATTAAAAATAGACCTACCCTACAACCCAGCAACTGCACTACTAGGTATTTACCCAAGGGATACAGGTGTGCTGCATGAAGGGACACATGCACCCCAATGTTTATAGCAGTGCTATCAACAATAGCCAAAGTATGGAAAGAGCCCAAATGTCCATCGATGGATGAGTGGATAAAGAAGATGTGGCATATATATATATATATATATATATATATATATATATATATATATATATATATCTCCAGTGGAGTATTCATTGGCAATCAAAAAGAACAAAATCTTGCCATTTGCAACTATATGGATGGAACTAGAGGGTATTATGCTAAGCAAAATTAATCAGAGAAAGACAAACATCATATAACTTCACTCATATGAGGACTTTGAGAGATAAAATAGATGAACATAAGGGAAGGGAAGCAAAAATAATATAAAAACAGGGAGGAGAACAAAACATAAGAGACAAATACAGAGAACAAACAGGGTTGCTGGAGGGGTTGTGTGTGGTCTAAATGGGTAAGGGGAATCTACTCCTGAAATCATTGTTGCACTGTATGCTAACTTACTCGGATGTGAATTAAAAAAATAAATAAATTATGAAACAAAAACAAAAACACCAATGAAATATCACCTCACACTTATTATAATGAATGGCTCTTACCAAGACAAGAGATAACAAGTGTTGGCAAGGATGTGGAGAAAAGGGAGCCCTTATGCACTGTTGGTGGAGATGTAAATTCGTTCAGCCATTATGGGACAGTGTGGAAGTTCCTCAAAAAATTAAAACTAGAACTACCATAAAATCCAACAATTCCATTCCTGGGTACTGTTAAAAAGAAGAACACAGGCACCAAATGGAGATTCTTATGCTATGCTGTATCACCAAACTGGAGCTTAGTACCTATACTAATTTCAGTTTCAACCTTTCTCAGAAATGTAGTCTTAATCAATCAGTCGGGAATTTTCTGGTTAGCACCAATAAGTTGATATGTCACTGGGGCCCTCTCCATCTCTCGAAGGACGATGAGGTAATCCACCTAATCAAGACCCAACTATCCTCAAAGGGAGATGACCACACCCATCTTTTCTCTTTATGACTTTCTTATCCTGCCTTTAAAAGCCTCTCCTTTTCTGCAGCCCATCGTTGCTCACCTGTACTTTGTAGAGAAAATGCTGCTTGAATCATGAATAAAGCCAGTTAGCTCTTTAAAATTTCTCTGGATTTTCATCACTTAAGTTTATATCCAATGGAAATGAAAATAGGATATCAAAGAGATATATATGCACTCCCTTGTTTATTGCAGCATTACTCACAATGGTCAAGATATGACAATTAAAAAAATTTTTTACATGTTTATTTATTTTTGAGAGAGAGAGAGAGAGAGAGAGAGAGAGAGAGAGAGAGAGAGAGAGAGAATGAGCAGGGGAGGGGCAGAGAGAGAGGGAGACAAAGAATCTGAAGCAGGCTCCAGGCTCTGAGCCCAACATGGGGCTTGAACTCATGAACCGTGAGATTGTGACCTGAGCCGAAGTCGGGCGCTCAACCGACTTGAGCCACCCAGACACCCCAAAATGAAAACAATCTTAAGTGTTCATCAATGGATGAATAAAGATGTGGTATGTGTGTATGTGTATGTGTATGTATACACATATATATATAGACATACACATACATACACATGTACCCATACATACACATATATGTGGACATATTATTCAGCCATAAGAAGGAAATCCTGACATTTGGAACAACATGGATGGCCCTTAAAGGTATTTGTTAAGTGAGAGGTATATGCTAGTGGTACAGTGGTAATTATATTACAATATGTAAATGTATCAAATCAACATATTGTACACTTTAAATTTACGTAATGTTACATGTCAATTATGTCTCAATAAAAATAAATTAAAAAAAAAGGGAAAATGTCAAGCCATGCTAACAAACAATCCAGTATCTCATAATGTGATGAGCTGTTTGTTATAAGACTTTAATGAAGGTAAAAAATAAACTTGTGGTTAGAAGACACAAATGGCAAATGTGTGCCTACAGTTGGTTACACATTGTGAGAAAATGAACTTTTCAAACTTCCTACATTCAGTCACAATTGGCTGTACTATTATAAGTTAAATAATTTTCAAGGAAAATTGATTACATGTAATTCTTTACTTAATTTTTAAGTGTTTATTGCATAAGATTACACTATTTGTGAACTACTTCCAATGCTGAATTAAAGAAGTGTTACTGTATATTTCCTTTGGCTTCTTTTGACACTGACTGCTTCACAAAAGTAGTAGTGTGTTTTTAGAGTTTACAATTACAGGGGTGCCTGGGTGGCTCAGTTGGTTAGGCATCCAGCTTTGGCTCAAGTCATGATCTCACAGATCTAGGGTTCGAGCCCCGCGTCGGACTCTGTGCTGAAAGCTCAGGGCCTGGAGTCTGCTTCAGATTTGGTGTCTCCCTCTCTCTGCCCCTTCCTGCTTACACTCTGTTTCTCTCAAGAATAAGTAAACATTAAAAAAAAAAAAAACAAACCAAACCAAAAACCTCTAGAGTTTATAATTACATAAAAACATGGGTACATTAGTCTGATTATATTCCCTTTAAGATTTTAACTCTCTTACTGACTTTAGTAGGAATAACATGTGACTATTTTCCAAGCAGATCACATATAATGGATAGGTAATAAGGAAAGTTTTGTTTATTTCCTGGACTTTCCCTTAGTATGTAAATAGCTTTGCCTCCTATTATCCATTACCCAATCTGAAATCCACATTCTTGTCATTTTTATTACTTTTGCAACAGAGCTGCTACAAGGAAACAATATGTAATTGATAACATAAATGTTATAATTATGAAATTGTTTGGATTGTAGATACTGACATCAAAGTGATTTAAAAATTTCTTTATCTTTTAAAATTCATGACACTTGTTTTATAGCTAGACCAGAAGCATCAGTAGTACCTGGAAACTTACTTGAAATGTAAATTCTCAGCACCACGTCCCCTACTCCATACCTACTGAAGCAGAAAATAGGCGGTGAGACCCATGTACAAGTCCTTCAAGTGATTCTGATACATTGTGAAGTTTGAGAACCACCAGACTAAGGAAATTCAGTACTGGTTCACTTCATGGTAGCGAGAGGAGTTAGCATGGTTGTTTGCACTCCAGAGATGGATTGAACAGAGGTTCGGTGGGTGTTTTAACAGGTTTGTACAAAGAAGCAAGAGAGAAACAGGATGCTGAGGATATATGTGATTATGATGGATATGGGAATTTAAGCTGGAAAAGAAGAAAAGGGAGGACTTATAGGGGAAAGAGGTATATTACCTGTTATTAACATATTGAAGACTGACCAAGCTGAAGACCTAAAATACCAACAATTTCTACCTATCAACATATTGCACCAATACCATATTCTTTTGCCTCCCCATCAGATAATCACTATCTTAATTTTTGTTTAACATTCCCTTGCTTAAAAATGAAAAAAAAAATTATCACCTTTGTGTTTGGTTTGGCTTAAACTTTTAAAAATGAGATCATGCTGCATATAGTCTTCTTTGATTAGCTTCTTTCATATATTTTGTTCTTTTGTACTGTTCTCCACAGCTGCAGTTAATTTTCATGGCTGTATAATATTTCGTGGTGTAAGTATACATTGCTTATTATAAAATATAAAATATTTTATTAAACCATTCTCTTCCATTGATGAACATTTGGGTTGTTTCCAGTTTTTGGTATTACAAACAGTGCTATGAACATTCTTGTTCATGGACCCTTGGTACATATGAATAAAGAATTTCTTCAGGATACACTACTTAGGTGGAATTGCTAGGTACCAACGTATGCAGATGCCCAACTTTACAAGATAATACCAAATTATTTTTCACAAGTGGTTGTATTTGTCTATACTCCTCACAGTAATTTATTGGAATCTCATTGTCCCACTCCATCTCCACCACTCAATAAGGTCAGAATTTAAAATTTTTATCAATTGAATGTGTTCAAATTATATCTCAAAGTCTTGATTTGTAGTTTCTGATTACTGTTTAGAGTGGGCATGTTCATTGTCCATGTGAAATGTCTGTTCACATATTTTGAACTTTTGACTGTTTCCTTCCTGAGCTCTAGGAATTTTTAATGTGGTGGCTATTATTCTTTCTCTGTTCCATGTGATGTAAATAGGCTTCCACTTTGTGCCCGGTCTTTTCACTTTGATGTCTTTTGATAAAAAGTTCCTAACTTTCTGATTGTTAAACTTGTCAATTTTTCTTACATTTTTGTGTTTTCCTATACACATATTTGCAGTGTTTTAAAGTTTTACTTTTGACATTTATGTTTTACTTCATTTGAAATATTTGTGTCCACTATGAGAAAGAAATTGAGTTTCTTTTTTCATTTCCACATGGGCACACAATTTTCCTACTTCTACTGAGAAAACATGTTTTCTTTCTCCACTGAATTATGTGGTTCCTTCTGTAAATTAAAATTTCAGATATATTTAGGTCTATTTCTTGGCTCTTTTATTGTTCCATTTGTAATATGTACCAATACCTCAGTAAATGCTACACCTTTATAATTCTTGTTATCTTGTAGGGCAAATTCCCTCTCCTCTTTGTTCTTCAGGAATTTCTCTATCCTTTACTTTTTGCTCTTCTACATAAATTTTAGAATGAGCTTATTAAGTTCCACAAAAAAATTGTTGGGATTCTAACCAGAGTTGCATTGAATCTGCAGAGGATTTTTGAGAACTGACATCACTTCAAAAGATATGTCTGTCTATATTTACTTAGGTCTTCTTTAATGTCTCTGAGTTTTTTTTTTTTTTTTTTAGTCTATGTTTTTTTTATTGAGGTATACTTTATATACAGCAAATGAAACAGATCTTAAGTACACTACATTTAACATAATTACAGATTTACTTGGGTTTAAATTCACCGTCTTTCTTTGAAAAATTTTTTTTACAGGTCTTGCACATCTTTTGTTAGGCTTATTTCTAGATAACTTGGTTTTGTTGCTATCATAAAAGTTGTGCTTTAAAAATATTATGTATTCCAGTTGTTTGATGATGGTGCATACGTCACTGACTTCTGTATTTTCATCTTACAACAAGCATCTTGGGTAAACTATGATTGCTACTAAATTGTAGTCTTTTGAGTTCTTCAGATAGACAATCATCATCTGCAAGTAAGCATTTTGTTTCCTTCTTTAATCCCTATCCATGTAGAAAAGTAGCGATGACAGGCATCTTAGTCCTAGTCCTCAATTCTTAAGGGGATACTTTCAATGTTTCCTCATATGAGATGATGGCATTGAGTCTATTTTTGTTGTCTTTTTAAAGTTTATTTTATTTATTTTGAGAGTCAGTGAGTGCAAGAGGGGCAGAGAGAGAGGGAGACAGAGAGAATCCCAAGCAGGCTCTGCACTGTCAGTACAGAGCCTGATGTGGGGCTTGATCTCATGAACTGTGAGATCATGACCTAAGCCAAAATCAAGAGTTGGATGCTTAACTGCCACCCAGGTGCCCCAGTTGTTGTTTTAATATAGATATCTTTGTCAATTTAAGGATCCCCTGACCCCTTCAAATCAGAAAAGTGACCAGCTTTTTCTAAATATATTACTTTTTCCCCTTTAATATGGTAAATGATAATCAGAGATTTTCTAATATTAAGCCATCCTTTCATTATTAGCATAAGCCCAATTTATCGTGCCCTTTTTATACATTTGGTAATATTTTGTTTAGTATCCTTTATCAGTATTCATGAGTGAAATTTGCCAGTAACATACTCTCTTTGTATATTTTGTTTTCTAGATTATATTGACCTCACAGAATGAGTTAGGAACTATAACTTTTTCACATTATTTAAAAAAACTTTCTATGTGGTCAAAATAATCTCCTCCTTGAAAGTTTGGGAGAATTCACTTGTAAAACACTTTGGACCTATTTTTTTTGTGTGTGTGGACTTTTAATTTCTGCTTTTAAGTGATTAATGTTAGAGCGACATTATTCACACTAGCTTAAGCTAATATTTTTAGAGTTTTCAGATTATTTTCACTATTTTTTTCATATTTATTTGCATATGTTAATAGCATCTTTTAAAAAATCTTTGCTTGTATTTGTATTTTTCATTTATAAATAGCATTTATATCTACTTTCATTTTTCATAGCTATATCTATTAGCATTTTCAAGGAATAAGCTTTTGGCTTATTTCTATTTTACTGTTTTTTCTATTGTTTACTTTCAGTTATTCTGTTGTCTTTTTTCTGATTTCTGAAGCTGAGCAATTTGATCAGTTTTTTAAAACGTTCCTTTAAAAAAAATTTTTTTTAATGTTTATTTTTTGAGAAAGAGAGAGTGAGTGGGGGAGGTGCAGAGAGGCCGACAGAATTTTAAGCAGGCCCCATCCAGGCTCTGAGCTGTCAGCACAGTCCATTGCGGGGCTCGAACACAAGAACCACATGATGATGACCTGAGCCAAAGTCAGATGCTTAACCAACTTAGCCACCCAGGCGCCCCTAACCTTCCTTTTTTAAATAGGCACTTAGTTTGCAAATTTCCCCGGAAGAATCACTTTTGCTGCATTTAATTACGATTCTTTCTGTGAGCCAGTAAAGGGTATTTAATATTGGTTTTCAAATCTATTTATCTATTAAAAATCTATGTGTTCCAACCAATTAGAAAATATAATTGGTGTAACTATACTTTGTACCAATTAGAAAATATAATTGGTGTAACTATATTTTGTTATTTTCTACAATTTTTTTTTATGGCTCAATTTTTATAAATGTTCCATGTAATCTGGAAAAGAATGTGGAATCTCTTAATTGCTGGATGCAGAATTCTATATACATTCAGTGGGGATCAAGCTTATTCATTCTATCTCTCTTGATTGTAAAAAGTCTATTTTCCAATAATGAAAGTTGTAATCTTCCAACCTGATGGGTATAAGTATTTTGTAGTAGCTCTAACAATTTTTGCTTTATGTAGAGATTACTTTATTAAATACACACACATGATTAGTATATCTTTTTGATGAATTGAATCTTTTATCATTATGTAGAAACACTCTATTCTTGGTGATACTTATTTCTTCATGATGGGTCTAAAATCTGTTTTGATATTAAGTAGAGCTACCATAGCTTTACTTTTGTTTTTGCATTGAATATTTTTACTCATACTCTTACTTTCAACTTCCCTTATATTTTAGACGTATCTTTTTGCTAATAGTATAAAGCCAGGCTTTAAGAATCGATTACTTAGGGGGGGACCTGGGTAGCTTAGTTGGTTAAGTGTCTAACTCTTGGTTTTAGCTCAGGCCATGATCTCACAGTTGGCCAGTTTTTGAGTTCTGTGTCAGGCTGTGTGCTGACAGCAAGGGGCCTGCTTGGGATCCTCTTTCTCCCCCTATCTCTCTGCCCCTCCCCCACATGTGCGTGCGCGCACAGACACACACACACACTCAAAATAAATAAAACTTAAAATGAAATTAAAAATATTTTTTTTTTAAGGTTTTATTTATTTTTGAGACAGAGAGAGACAGAGCATGAACAGGGGAGGGGCAGAGAGAGAGGGAGACACAGAATCTGAAATGGGCTCCAGGCTCTGAGCCATCAGCCCAGAGCCCGACGTGGGGCTCGGACTCACGGACAGCGAGATCGTGACCTGAGCTGAAGTCAGACGCTTAACCGACTGAGCCACCCAGGCGCCCCTGAAATTTGTTTTTAAATAGTAAGTTTGTTCCATTTATTGTGATTATTGGTATATTTGAAATTATTTTTACAATCCTCTCTCTTGGTTTGAATGTTATATGCACTACATTCTTTTCATGAATATCCCTGGCATTTTATAATGTATATTTAACTAAAGTTAATTAATACCCTGACACCCCAATGATACAACAGAATATTTCAGCTCTGATCTTCCCTAACTCAGCTGTTTTACTACTACTGTCTAGAATTTCTGTTGACTTAAAACAAAGAAACAAATCATCTGTTCTACTGAGTTGCATTTATTGTGATTTACCTAAGTGTTTACCATTTTATTTTTTCCTAAGCGTTTTTGTGTTTTAGATCACCATTCTGGGATCACTTTCATCTCTTCTTGAAGCACTTCCTTTAGAGTAGGACTCCTTTAGAGTAAACCCTTTAAAAAATACTTTCATTTGGGGGTACCTGGATGGCTCAGTTGGCTAAGCGTCTGACTTCGGCTCAGGTCATGATCTTGCAGTTCATGGTTTCGAGCCCCGCATCAGGCTCTGTGCTGACAGCTCGGAGCCTGGAGTCTGCTTCAGATTCTGTGTCCCTCTCTCTCCTCCCCTCCCCCGCTTGCACTCTATTCCTCAGAAATAAATAAACGTTAAAAAAAAGAAAAACTAAAACACTTTCACTTGCTTTCATTCTTAAACTAATTTCACTTTCTACACAATTCCAGGCTGACATTTGGTTTTTCAATGCTCTGAAGAGAATATTCCACTATTTTCACCGTTAATATTGAAAAGTCAGCTGTTAGTCTTTCTTTTATAGACAATTAGTCCTTTCTCTTTGGGTAGTTTCAAGATGTTGTCTTTGGTGGTCTATAGTTTCACTACAATGGTTCTATGTATACTTTTATTTATATTTATCCTTTATGAAGAATATCCTACCTCCTGGATGATTTTTAATCTCTGGGGGAATTTGCAGCCATTATCTCTGCAAGTACTTCCTCCCTTCCATTCTTTACTCTTGGGTCTCTATTCCATCTTCCATATCTCTTAACCTTCTTTTCATATTTTCCATCTCCTTATCTTTTTATCTATTTGAGATTGATTTTTCAGATATATCATTCAGTTCTCCAGTTGCCTCTTCAGCTGTCTAATGTGTTAACACTTCACTGAGTTTCAAATTTGGTCAGTCACGTATTTCATTTTTGGATTTTAAAAATGTTTGTTAATTTCTTTAAAATTTCATTGTACTTGCTTATCCTGGTAATTTTAGGTATATAAATATTTTGTACATAACTGTTTTATATTTTGTATCTGAGAATTTGAATATTTGCAATATTTTGGAGGGGATATCGAAATTTACTATTTTTGTTGGCTCTCATTCAAGGTAGTTTCCCATTTCTCATGTGTTGCGTGACCTTTAACAGTATATTACTTGATCTTAATTTGTAGAAGTCCTATGTTCCCATTCTGGAGAAACTTTCATTCACAAAGTACTTGATTCTACTGGTAGAAAAACAACGACCTGCAAATCAGAACTTGAGCTCCTCTAGAGGATTTAAACATAGAACAAAAGTCTTACTGCTATTGCAGGGTTTGTTATCTTCATAATGGCGTTGCTATAGGAATCTATCCATGGCAACCTCGCCTCTTCTGAGTGTTTGCATTTCCAAAGCTAGATCCTTGCCATTCTGGCTTTTACGCTTTCCACCTTCCTACTTCTCTGGCCTACTTTGTGGACTCAAGTTCCAATCCCAAACTCTGAGTACTCTCACTCTTGTGCTTGGGCACTCCTCCTTAATTCTTATGTACTAAAGCTATAGCTTGTCCAGATCCATGCTCAAGTGTGTCTGTTTGTTTTGGGGTGGGAGGTTGCCAGACACCACTCTTACCTTTCATGAAACCAGCAGTGCCTCAAATTATGTGTCTTACTGGCAGTCTTGGGAGCTTCTATTTAGTCACGATACTAGAAGTGGAAATCATGCAAGATTTTTGACACTTTGAAGTTATTTAAGAACTTATCTCTATTTATATATGTATATATTTATATACATATGTTTATAAATACATATATTTATATACATATAAGGCCAATAGTTGGAGATACAGCAGATCTCAAAAGATAGCTAGAAAGTAAATAAGAATTTTCATTAAGATCCATGATTTGGCATTTGATCCTCTGAGTCTCTCATACTCACCCTCAGTTGCTTTGGAAAGATCAGTAACACCTGTAAAATTTTTGTTAGATTTGAATCTCTAATGCAGCTTTCACCTAGTTAACATACAATGGCAATTTCCACTGTGACCTCAGTTTGTGCTACAGGGATAGCACAGACCTATCTTAAAATATTCCTAATAATTCCTAATATTCCTTAAATATTCCATTTGTAATAGTTGAATAAGAGGACTATATAATGACTAGCATTCTGTTTTCATTTACCTATTTTCTGAAAGGTCAGGTCCTAAAAATAAAGTAAGTTACCTCAAACAAAAGGATACTACTGGTATCCTGAATTACTGGTGCTTGAATTTTAATGTATACTATTCCTCATTTATTAAGATTTTGATTTTTCTTCAACTTTCTATCCACATTGTCTAGCACACAGAAGGCATCCCATATATCTATCTATCTATCTATCTATCTATCTATCTATCTATCTATCTATCTATATATATATCTCCACTGAATAAAAGATGCTATTGATCTTACAGAGGTAGAATGCAAACTTTCCCCATTACTACCAGTGAAGTGGACAGTTCGCGCTCAGATTTTGCCCTTCCCCAGGACCAAAAACACTTGCAAGAAGGCTAATAAGCAAAGTTAGTCTTTGAGATCTTGAATATAGTAGAGCTAATACACATTTTGACGAACAGAAAGCTTCCAAAAGGAAATAATACTTAAAACCAAAGTTACAAATTATAATCTATTTATACTTTAATTTGTGCATTTGTGGTAATTTATGACTGCAAAACACTTTTTTCTTAGAATGACATAAAGGCACATTTCATTTCAATGCATAGTGTACCATTCTAAAATATACTAATAATTTCCTTACAAAGTGCTTGAGCAGTCACTTACACATACAGTAATAGCAAAATATATTTACACTCTATAGAGTTTAAAAATTTTAAATCTGACTAAAATATATATATTTTTTAAAAACTACAGAAAATATTAGTGCTTTCTTCAGCTTAATTGTGTGAATATACCCTGCCCTCTAATTTTTTCTTAGTGATTGACTTCAATTAAAAAAAAACAAAAAAAAACTTCTGTACACTGTGTAGTTACATAATGCTATGTCAGGTTTTAATGCTAAAAGCCTATTTTAGACATTGCTTTCTATGCATATTTGAGAACCAGGAAAGGTGAGCAGACTGTACCTCAAAAGTATTTAGTGTTTTTTTTTTAATGTGTTAACACTCTGAAAATTAAAGCCAGACAATTAAGCTAAGATCCTTTCCTGTCCTTTAACAAGGAACTTAACTGGCATTTTAAAATAACTTTAAACAACTTATTGCTCCCTCTTTCTATAAGATTTTCCCCCAAAGAATCTTGGGTAATAATAGAATTGGAAGGAAATAAGAACTCTTGGAAAAATTGTAACTGTTCTCAGAGTATACAAAAACATGCCAGCACACCCTAGCAAGGCTGAAGTATTGATAAACTTTCTATAAATCGATGTGCTTTTATGTTTCTCATAGAATTTAAATTTGAACAATTTTTAAGACATGAGATCACTGTGATTAAATGGCTAATTCAGTATGGTTAGTTCACAACTTGTTATTCCTGAGATATGATGACCCTAACATGCTAAGCACAGAATTAAAGATGTTATTATTGAACTAAAGAAAAATAATGCAGTCATACACGAGAGGAAAAGGATGCAAAAACTAACAACAACAAAAAAACCAAAAAACTCCAGGCAAGTGGAAAAGTCATGGCTTGCCAAAAGACTTTCCTCTAAGAGCATTAAAAAAAGCCACAAATGGATCCTCTGAAGAGTTGTAAAAAGTATTTGATCAAATGGTTTTTGAGACTTTTGAGGTACAGCTTTAGTGTTATAATAATTTTATAAAATATAGACTGTTTTATCAAAAATATTTATACATTCTGTTACAATATATTGCTTTTGCCCTCAGTAACTGCCAATATAAAATCTGGATCCAGTGGCCTAAAATGTACAAATGCACTTAACGTAAATGCTGGAGTTTGAGGTGTCTGCTTGGCCACTGTACAAAAGTGATGAAGTGGTGAAATTAAATAATAAACCTACAACACAGAATACATTACAACTTGCACATATACATGTTCACAGCATGTATACAACGATAATCCCTATGTTTTAACAGATATAGTTCCCTTCTACAGTAGATACAAGAATAAGATAAACTGGGCTGAAAAATGTACAACGAATATCAAAAAAGGAGTAATTAGTCCACTGATTTTGGAAGAAGGTATGATTGAATATATCGAGTGTCTAGACTTTGGGAATGCATACAGGTAATACAGTATCTTGGTTCAGGCTAATCAGAAGTCCTCATTCTTAAAATTTTAAGTAAATGCTGATGTTTAGTTGTTCCTGTTTGCTTCAGCATGGTTTAATAAACAAAAAATTGTTTGGCAAGTAGCTCTGTTGGAAAGCTATGAGGCTCTGTTACATGGTTGGTAAAGATAAGGCGATAAAAATTTTCTCCTAATAAATATAGAAAATTTATAAAACAAGACATCAATTCATTTTTTTAAAAAAACAAGCCAAAAAATGTGCACAAACTACCACTACATTTTTTTGATATTATAGTAATTTCATTAAAAAAATAAGAGCATTTGCCTTATTCGAACAGATTTACTATGTGTGAACAGTAATAGCATCCCAAACCCTTTTTGTTCTTTTTGTAAAATATAGCTAACTGAAGTGAAATGATTAATCTTCCTTCCACTTAAGGCAGGCATAAGGCATAGCGAGGGACCGTGGAAGAGTGGTGTTTTTTTCTTTTCTTTTTTTTTAAATAGACTATTGATCCAAAAGTATTCATTTGTGATAGGTTTTCATGGCCGATGTTCATTCCGCTTAAACTCCATGAAACTGTTTCCAGTGCTCAGATTTACGTTGAAAATACATTAAAAGAAGCCACTTTCAAGAAGATTTTACAATAGTACTTTTAAAGAAATCTTCATGTGTTTAAACAAAAAACTCAGAAGCTACTGGTGGCACAGAGAGCAAATGAAGGGTTGCTATTGTTAAGAGGTCTTCTTGTGAGTTAGTTTGCTTGGTTTCACAGTGTCTAGGAACTTAACACCAATCAGCAATGTAGTCAAAATCTCTGAACATTTCTTGCTCCTCTTCTGAAAGTATCCTTGGTTCTCGAGGCGGAGTCAAAATAGGTGCTTCTGAGGTAAATTCATCATCAAAATTACTAACATCTTCTCGTCCTCTAATGGTAGGTACAAATGGCGGCTTTACTTTTTTGTCCATTAGAGCACTCCAATCAATTAGCTGGATTACAAAATATAAAATGACCAGTTTAGTTTCCTACACTTAATTTCTATTTTCACAAAAAATTTTAAACTGTCACACTTACCCGGAAAAATGGGTGCTTTTTTACATCCTCTGCATCTTTCTCACCAGCTCCAAGTCGCCGCTCAGGATTTCTTCGTAATAGCTAACACAATATAAAATATAAAAGTTAAAATAAAACCAGTGACTTCGTTGATAAAGATTCTCATAACTTGCAAAGATTTAGATTTTTTTTTGGTATGTGTTTGTCTAAACCATGCAACATCTATGAACTAAAAAACAACTTCTAAAGTTCTAATTGGGTTCTCCCGGGAGGGTGAAGAGTTAAGTCTGGGGAGCCACCCCTGGAGCCAGAGATGTCGTGTCCCCCTCCTCTTTAATTTCCCGTTGCAAACAATAAAGGCCTTTTCTGCTGTAAAATAAATAAATAAATAAATAAATAAATAAATAAATAAATAAATAAAAGATAAAGTTCCAACTGGGAAATGTCCTTCAATAAAAGAAATTTAAGCAGTTTATAAACCATTAGCTCTTACCCTTCTCATTATTGATATGGCTTCTGTAGATAAGAACCTTGGATACCTTACTTCATCATTTACAATACTGTCAAAAACTTCCTCTTCATCATCACCAGGAAAGGGAGACTAGAAAAAAAAATCTCTAAGTCAAAATGAATTTCAATACTGTAAAATCTTATCACCTATCCAAAGTACAGACAAGAACCAAGTAGTGAGAAAAACAAAGAACTTACCAAAACACCAAACAAGAAAAGACTGTGAGAAGCCACAAAAGATACACAACAGATCTATTATACAGAGGATATACCATATACTCTTATTGAAATCTTCATCTTTATTTCACAGACTTTAATAACAAACTTGGTTATATTATACAATATCATTTTTTCACTTAATTTAATTCCATTCTATTTTATTTAATTCACTTTTTCATTTATCTGGCCAGTCAATATTTTGACTGCATACTAGACAGTAAAAATTATTTAGATAATCAACATTTCTCAAGAAGCTCAATCTTGTGGAAAGACAGAAAAAAATGGGTAAAGTAAATATGGTAATAAGTGTCACCATAGAGAGAAGCTCAGAGTTTGTGAGAATACATCTGATATGGATGTACTTTGAATTTCACAGTCAATCGCAAATTAATTAGCAAAACACAATCAGAGATCTGCAGGCATAATGACGGCACTAAGTAGCAGCTGCCAACAAAATTCAAGTCTTAGGGGCATTTCAGTTAGCAGAGTATTATTAAAATGTTGCTCATATTGACAGGAATGACCCGAAGTCATAAAAACATATTTAAATTACATTCAGTATAACAATTTGATGCACAAAATGATAACTCTCAAATATATTGAAATGTTATTATGAAATATGACTTACTATTTCAGAATTTGAAATGACTTAGATTTGGTTGCTTGTTTCCTGTAAAGTATTAATGAATAAGAGCCAAGCAGAAAGCAGTATCAATGGAAAGGGAAGAATCTTTGACTTGAGGAATCTATGAAAATGAATTTAGAACCCAACCTCCTAAAGCTGAGCTGCCCATCTTATTGCTCATATGTAAGGAAATTTCACACTTTTCATTTACTGAAACCTTAGCTCATTTACGCACTCAAAATGAATAAATCAAATAGATAAATGAAGTAACTCCTATGTGAGATAATATCATTTCTTTCTGGGATTGAGATAGCAGCAAATTAGAGAAAAATTCCTTTTCACAAGAATTCTCAATCAGAATTTCAAGTGGTAATACAAAACACTTTTGTCTATTTGATCAATTTTGTATTTAAAAAATGTCACTTTATAAATCCCTGAAGAGTGAAGATATACCCACATATTCATTAAGATGTTAAAGTTCTTTGTTTCTGCAAATAGATTATAAATTAACAGGATGAACAATGGAATGCTAACAAGTATGTTTTAAACAGATATAAAAAGAATTCAATAGTCTGTTCAGATGTCAAGAGTGCAACTCCAATATCTAAGTTTACTTAAAATTTCTCTGATGCTTCAATTCTCATTTGGCACCAGGAAGGGGGATCTGGTCCTTCCAGTCCTCAAAACCCATACAAACACAAATACACGTTTGAAAATGCATGATATATCCAGTGAATTTTCAAATCTTTGTAATAATAGAGTAATTAGACATAAACTTCAGCCAAACCTGACTTTTATCACAGTTAAAAGTTATTGCTAAAATTTTACCAATGTTAAACTGGTAAATTTAAAACTATCAAGTACTGATGAGTTTTAAGTTTAGTTCTTTTCCCAACTACCCTCTTACAAAGGTGCTAAAGAGAAAGGAAACTGCAATAAGCTCTTGTGAAGGAATAGCTGGATCTACTGTCTTTTATATCCTAGTAATTAACAGGTTAATCAATTAGAAGCTCTTTTTAAAAATACACAACAGGAGCTTCTTCATTTGCTCATTGCCAAGTTTTCCCGTCACTGTAGAAGAGGAAGCAGAATCAACTGGATCTTAATTGTAGTATTCTGCAATAAATTCACATTTTTTGCCTGTCAGAGCTAATATGGAGAGTCAATTTTAAGCAAGCATGTAATTTTTGGTAACCTAATTAAATCTCATACATAAATGAATACATTAAAAAAACCCAAAGCAACAAAACTATTACTTTGAAAAAAGGTATGGGGTGGGGGGAAGTTCAAGTAGGTCAGAGCTTACAGAAACAACTATTATGAGTACTTCTTCTTCTTTTTTTTTTTTTTTTTTATTATGAGTACTTCTGGCATTCTTAGAAAGCAAAGACCACTGTGGATTAGGGATAAAATACATCTTTCCATCTTAAAACACTGTATAGCAGCTTTTCTAGATAGAGGTAGAAATTTTACTAAATCACTGGTCTTAAGAATAGAAATAAGGTTAGGTGGATTCTATACCCTGAGGTAACAAAGCATAATGGTTTAGGGATAGGAAACCAGAGAGCCAGAGTTAAAAATCGCAGCTCCACCACATGAGAACTCTGTGACTTTAAGCAAGTTATTAACTTCTTTGTGTTTCCACTTATACACCTGAAAATGGGCCCAAGACTAGTACTGAGCTCATTAAAGGCTGCTGAAAAATTAAATGAGCTAATATTTATAAAGCAAATAGGATAGTGCCCGGCACATGGTAAACATTTTAATTAGCTACTTCTTTTCCTCCTTTCCTAAATATCCACTCCAATATAACATACCAAAGTGGCTGTCATTTGGATGGACTAAAATACTTTATTTATATGAAATAAGTGCCATTATATGACAATACTGGGTAAAACTTCAGAAATTTCTGACATTCAATAATTTGGTCAATCATTTATTCAGCTACTAATTTATTCATGCCTAGAATGTACAAGGAAGGTTTTCGGTACTGGGAAAACTGCAAAACAGTGAACCAAACTCATTTTTTTTTCATCCCAAGATCATCCCAAGATCAAACTGTAAGCAGTTTTCAGTTACTTGTCTAAATATTTACCCTTTCCCAAGTCCAATTTATTTTGACCAATGCATTTATTTTGACCAATGTATAACTGACTTTTTGTTAGAGGTATAGAGTACATTCTTTTCATTAGTCTTTCTGTTATTCCCTATGAAATGATCAATTATATATGATCATGTCTTAAATTCATAAAACACAAATAACTACAGCATACTGAAATACAAGGTATGATTTTCAAAGTTCTATAGATAATATAAAAACCTAAAAAACACAGTGAAGGTAATATAGAATTTCAGGCAATTACTAGTATATTATAAATGTGTATACACATTAAGTATGTGTAACTTAAGCTCCACTTATGCAGGAAACATATGAAGTCATTTCTCAATGACATATTTTGTTCTTTCCTAATTTCTCTCTCATCTATTTTATACTGCTTACCTCACCAACGAGCATCTCATATATAAGAACACCAAGGCCCCACCAGTCTACAGCCCTTGTATAGGATGTTTCTGTTAACACTTCTGGGGCAAGAAATTCAGGAGTGCCACAAAATGTGCTTGTTCTATCTCCATATCCCATTCCTGAAAAGGTAAAATTTAAGCATTTGTTAGCAAAGAAAAAAGTCTAGACCAACAGATAAAAAATTAGACGATATCCTTAGGAAGCAAAATTAAAGTTCCATTTGTGCATGGTGACCAAACTTAAGATATACCAGACTTCTACAGAAAATGTTAAGGACTGGTACAGAGAAAACTGTGCAACAGTAACTCTATTATTTAATTAATGGGTAAAAATAAAGAAGTGCAATTTTCACACTTTATTTTATTTATTTTCTCTGTCATTACAAATGATGCTAAGAAGTTACAAGAAAAAAATTGATTCTGAGCTTCAATTTTTATCATCTTTTCAATTCAATCTTTAAAATATTTTATCTGGTTCATTATAAAAAATAACATTTAGTTTGGAGAATACCAAAATGCAAACCCTTGGATAAGCAAGAGTTAACCACCAAAACAACCCTGAAGAAGAAAAAACAAAACTGGAGGTATCACAATCCCAGATTTTAAGTTATACTACAAAGCTATAGTAATCAAAGCAGTATGGTACTGGCACAAAAACAGACACATATATCAATGAACAGGATAGAAAGCCCAGAAACAAACCCACAATTATACGGTCAATTATTCTTTGACAAAAGAGGCAAGAATATGCAATGGGAAAAAGTCTCTTCAACAAATGGTGTTGAGAAAATCAGACAGCTACATGCAAAAGAATGCAACTAGACCACTTTCTTATACCATACACGAAAATAAACTCAAAATGGATTAAGGACCTACATGTGAGGCCTAAAATCATAAAGATCCTAGAAGAGACCAATTTCTCTGGAATTGGTAGTGGCAACATCTTTCTAGATATTTCTCCTGAGACAAGGGAAATAAAGCAAAAGTAAACTATTGGGACTACGTTGAAATAAAAACTTGTGCAGAGCAAAGTAAACAATAAAACCAACTAAAAGCCTACTGAATGGGAGAAGATATTTGCAAATGACATATCCGATAAAGGGTTAGCATCCAAAATATATAAAGAACTGATACAACTCGATACCAAAAACCCCACAAATAATCCAGTTAAAAAATAGGCAGAAGATATGAACAGACATTTCTCCAAAGAAGACATCCAGATGGCCAAAAGACACACTCAATATCATTCATCATCAGGGAAATGCAAACCAAAACTATAATAACATATCACCTCACACCTGTCAGAATGGCTAAAATCAAAGCCACAAGAAACAAGTATTAATGAGGATGTGGAGAAAAAGGAACCCTCTTGTGCACTATTGGTGGGAATGCAAACTGGTGCAGTCATTATGGAAAACAGTATGGAGGTTCCTCAAAAAATGAAAAATAGAACTACCTTATGATCCAGTAATCACACTACTGAGTATTTACCCAAAGAATACAAAAACACGACTTTGAAACCATATATGCACCCCTCTGTTTACAGGAGCATTATTTACAATAGCCATAATATGGAAGCAGCCCAAGCACCCGTCAGTAGATGAATGAAGACTATGTGGCATGCATATGCATACACACACACACACACACACACACACACACACACACACACACACAATGCAATATTACTCAGCCATTAAAAAGAATGAGAAATGTTTCCATTTGCAACAACATGGAGGGAACTAGAGAGTATAATGCTAAGTGAAATGAGTTAGAGAAAGACAAAGACAAATACCATATGATTTCATGCACAAGTAGAATTTAAGAAACAAATGAACAAAGGGGGAAAGAAAGAGAGATAAACCAAGAAAGAGACTCTTAACTATAGAGAACAAATTGATGGTTACCAGAGTTGTGTGGAGAGGGTGGAGGGGATGGGTGAAATAGGTAATGGGATTAAAGAGTACACTTATCGTAATGAGCACTGGATAATGTAAAGAATTGTTGAGTCACTATATTGTACACCTGAAACTAACATGACACTATATGTTAACTATGCCAGAATTAAAATTAAAAACTTAAAATAAAAAAGGAGTTAACCAATGGTGCCATATACACATACAGTATTAATCTTTTAACTAGTTCACAAATTTATATTTCTTATAATTTAGTTTAGTAAATTTTGTTTAGTTCATAATTTTAATTTTATTTATCATAATTTAGTAATATATTAATCAAATACACATTCTACATATTGAATATGTCTCAATATATTCTAAAGTGTTAAAAGCTCCTTATAATCATCATCTTAGGAAAGAATTTGAAAGAAAAGCTCTCAATTCTAAATTTTAAAAGGTATGCATTTATAATGACTGAAAATCTCAAATGAACTTGGGAGTCTATGGACCAAGATTTGAAGAGCATAATTAAATACCTTAGCACAGAAGGGTGGAAAAATTTGTTTTTGCAAAATTTCTTTAATAACATTGTCACACTTATTTTTTCTTCAATAAAATATTATTTTTAAAAAGAGCTGATACAGTATCTACATAGGTTCTACACGAACCTTTTACGTGACTTGGCCAAAATTTAAAAAATGTTAATTAAGACCAAAATAGAACTAATATTTCTTGATTTTTATTTTATGCTTTGATAAAAACCAGAGGAGATTACAAACTCCCTATTTTCAGGATAAAACTACTCTTAATTTTTTGTTTCGTTTATAGTTGTAGTAGTAGTAGTATGAAATCTGTCACATTTTAGTGTAGTATATATGTCAACTGCAGTAGTTATCATATTTCATTCATTCTGGTAAATTTTCTTATCCTGATATTTTTATTGTCATTTATTTATTCTTTTTTTTTTTTTTTTCTGAGAGAGAGAGAAAGAGAGAGAGAACACATGAGAAGTAGGAGGAGAAAGAATCTTAAGCAGGCTCCACAAGCACAGAGTCTTATGTGGGCCTTAATCTCATGACCGTGAGATCATGACTTGAGCTGAAAGCAAGTTGGTTGCTCAAAGCAAATGAGTCACGCAGCACCCTTGTCCTGGTATTTTTTTTTTTTAATTTTTTTTAACATTTATTCATTTTTGAGAGTGAGAGAGACAGAGTGTGAGCGGGGAAAGGGCAGAGAGAGAGGGAGACACAGAATCCGAAGCAGGCTCCAGGCTCTGAGCTGTCAGCACAGGGCCCAATGCGGGGCTTGAACTCACGGACTGCGAGATAATGACCCGAGCCAAAGTCAGATGCCCAACCAACTGAGCCACCCAGGCGCCCCTGTCCTGGTATTTTTAAAAAAAGGTGAAAGTAGGCCCAGTTGGCTAGGACTTCAAATTGGTTAAACTCCAAGGAAGGAGTTAACCACAGGCTCTTAAGAGTCAGAAAAATCTGGGTTTAAATTCCTGCTTTGCCACTAGTTAGAAAGCTTAGAAAAGCTGTCTAACCTCAAAGGCTAGTTTCCTCATCTATATGCTGGGGGTTAACGCTACTACCTACCGTCACAAGACTATTAGAAATTAAAGGAGATCATGCATATGAAGAATTTGGTAAATTTCTTGGCAATTATTAAGTGCTCAAAAAATGTTATTAGCACCTACATGGCAGGTTGATTTGCTGGACAAAAAATCTAGAGACAGGAAAGTTGAAGAAGCTATTAGTTTTTCAAAACAAGAGGACAGCTGGCAGTAGTAGAGGGGAAACGAAAAATTTAAGAAATATTACGGAGGTAAATGTCAGCACATTTTGGTCATTAACTTGATGTGGAAAGAGAACAGAGTCCAGGATGATAGTACATTTTCAAATAGGGAGACTGTGAGAAGATTGTGGCACCATCAACTATGAACTGGACTACCTGAAAAAAAGAACCTATTTTTGGTTGTATAATGTTGGAGGTACCTATGCATTATTCAACCAAAGCTGTCTAGTAGACAGTCGAATATTTATGTTAGGAAAGGAATAATAGATTTTGGAATCATTAACCTATTATTTATAGTTAAAAGCTAGCAATGATGAACAACAGGCTAAGGACAAACTGAGGAACAAAGGCATTTAAATCAACGGTGTTTAATACAGGAAAGTCCAATAAGGGGAAAAAAAGTATTACTGAATTCAAATTAAGAGGCTGGTGGGTAACTGATGGTGATATATTTACAAAGTTCACTCATTTATTCATCCAGCTGCTTATTAATTGAATATTCACTGAATACTTCAGATGTGCCAAGCACTATACTGTGCTATGAAAACAAAGCCGAGGAACAAGAAGCTTGTGCAAAAGGGGGAACACAATGTTCACTACAATGCAATGTAATGAATTAAATGTCAAGATAACAATAACTATTTACTATATGTTAGACACTGTGTCACATATATCCAATTCTTGAAATACTCTTAAACAAGAAGCACTATATTGATTTTATATTTGAGGAAACAGACTCAATGAGATTCAAAGTAACTCATCCAAAGACACAGCACGTAAGTGGCAAAGCCAGGGTTCAAACCTAGGACTGTAAGGAGCCTAAACCTACAGTCTTTATACTTAAGCCACCTCTGATTCATATTTCCCCAGTTTACTTATTTACTTTTGAATATATAGACAAGATTCTGAGATATATGCATATTTTCTTCCTATTTAAAAATGTTAGCAGTTTTAAGAAGCTGGACAGAAGTCATCAGGCCTATGTAATTTACTTTGTACAGTCCCAGCAAAGTAAAAAAAAATTGGTGGCCTAACCAATGTTTTCTCAGAGTAGTGACAGAATTTATTTTTTTAGAAAGAGAGAGAGGGAGAGAGAGAGAGAGAGAGAGCATGCGCACGTGTGTGGGGGAGAGTCAAGAGGGAGAGGGAGAGAGAATCTCAAGCAGGCACCATGCATAGCGTGGAGCATGGGAGATCATGACTTGAGCCAAAATTAAGAGTCGGACACTTAACTGACTGAGCCACTCAGGCGCCCCCATACAAAGAGGATCTTAGGTTTTACATTATGATTTCTGAAAACCTACCTTATTCATAACCACAGAATTCTTAATAATGTGATAATCAGATTACATGAACAGTGCATAATGTCTTAACAAAGAATAAAGTTAAAAATACATTTTGCTTTCCATAGACAAAGTTGAAAAATACCAAAGTACAAAGGAATAGTAATCCATTAGAAAAGGAACTTTAAAATATCCAATTACCTTCTTTGCAAAGACCAAAATCAGCAATTTTCACAAAGCCCTCTGTATCTAGCAATAAGTTATCCAATTTCAAATCTCTGTTCAGGATAAAAAAAAAAAATGCAAAATGAAAAAAAATCAATAAAATCAGTAGATAATGTAGGATAAAAATAATTTCAACAGGAGCTGTATTTTTTTTTTTTTTTTACTAAAAATGAGTTTTTCATGTTATGATCTGAGATTTAAATATATTACAAATGTTCACTTTTCTTCCTTTTTATTACTCTACATAATATAATGTCTGAATAATTTTCTCCACTATACAGAAAAGAATGTTTTTTAAAAGGAATGTTTTATCTATTTAAATATGTATTTTATTTTATTTTATTATTTTTTTTAAAAAAAATTTTTTTTTCAACGTTTTTTATTTATTTTTGGGACAGAGAGAGACAGAGCATGAACGGGGGAGGGGCAGAGAGAGAGGGAGACACAGAATCAGAAACAGGCTCCAGGCTCCGAGCCATCGGCCCAGAGCCTGACGCGGGGCTCGAACTCACGGACCGCGAGATCGTGACCTGGCTGAAGTCGGACGCTTAACCGACTGCGCCACCCAGGCGCCCCTTAAATATGTATTTTAAAGCGTGGAAGGAGTTCAAGTATTTTTAACTTTGGTTTTATTAACTTGTTATTTGTGATAGTCTGACTTGGACTAAGTTTGAAGTTCTTCTACACACCATCTGTAAGAAAAGACTGTCAAGGTATCAAGAGGGCAGTTTTAACCAGCCTTATTCTAAGAGAATAATGCGAAATAAAGAGAAAGCTATCACTGACCAAAACTGATTAAATTAAAAATTGATTAAAAATTAAGTTAAAAATATTTTATCCTTTGAGAGTAAAACAGGGCCATGAGGAAACACTCACCTTGGATATATTGTTAGAAGTTTGAATACACTGATGTTTATGGTCTCCTTACTAGCCTTCCTGAATTTGTCTAGTCTAGAGCAATGCTATTCAAAGTGTGGTCCATTGCTTGGCTGCTGGGCTATTATTTGTTGCTAGTCTGCAACTTGATAAGGAGCTTATATTAGTACATAAGGCAACTGTGTCACCAAGTACAGTGTTTAGTTGACAGCAAGACTTAAGGAAGCAGGGTGATGTTTTATACTCTGGTACACGCTACTTATTTTATCATGGACAAATTCTGAGTAGTATTGGTCTATCAAAGTTTTCTGCAGTGGCTCAGTTGGATGTAAAATATTCACCAGAATGAATATTGTTAGTGAATTTTGTTATCAGAGCTCAACTTATAATCTGACTATTTTAATTAGGTAATGGGAAGAAGAATAGGAACAAAGAGGTTCATCACATAATTATTGTGTAACTATTTCTTTCAAAATTGGAGTTTAAAATTTTTAGAGGTCACTTATCATTTGAAAGAGAAAATTAAAAAGCTGGTTAAACACAAAATATCCTTAATTATTTTTAATTCAAATTCACACCAAAATAAGCCATTAGAAAGCATCAAAACTTTACTCACCTATAAACAATTTTGTGTTCATGTAAATACTGCAACCCAAGAACTACACATGCAGCATAAAATCTGTTTGAAGAAATAAAAAGATGTTCAATAAATTCCACTGCTGTTGAATCCCAGTTTATAATTTTATGCTCCAAAGCAGAATTCTGTAGTAAACTAACTTCACAAGTATTTATTTAGTCCCTAGTATATGCCAGACACAGTAAGACATGTCCTAACAATCAGGGATAAAATTAAAAACTAAGAAAAATACAATGTCTACAATGGGAGCCATTAACTTTGCCTATCGCTAAAGTCCTCAGAGTAGACATTTGATCTGGAAAAATACAATTTACCATAAGGGCAGAAGGACAGTGTAAAAGGCAGAACTCTCAGGGGGGAAATACAGGGCATTCCCTAGGATGGAAAGCAACAGAGGTGTAAAAGGCACCTGTGGTAACCAATAACAAGTTTTTTGTGGCTCAAGTAAAGAATGGGGAAGAAGTGGGAGACAAGGCTGAAAGGACAGCCTGGAGTCAAGTTGTGAAGGACCCTAAGTGCCATATTACGGATACTGAAATTTCTATTTTCAGCAGTAGAGAATCACACCATTTAGGTCAGAGCAGAACGATCACATTTATGTTAGATTTTTCTGAGGGTAGTATGAAGGCTGGAGTAGAAGTAGGTAGATACCCAGAGGAAAAACAAACAGATGAGGCTATTGTGGTAGCACAGATGGGAGACCATGAGAACCTCCAAGGTAGTGGCAACAAAGAGAATAAAGAGATGGGTTCAAAAGAAACTTTAAAATTAGCACAAGACTGGTGTCTCCCTAGCAGCAGAGGATGAGGGAGAGAGAAAAACTTAAGATGACTCTTAAGATTTCCTTAGTGTAAAGAGTAATAGGTAAAGAGACAGAGAAATAGCCAAAGTTTTGTGGGGAAAATGAGGTTGACTTAGGTTGACTTTGAATGGTCTTGGGGCTGGTGAAGAAATTGGGTAAATGGGTTTGGATCTTAGGCAAACTTGAGTCCAGCTAGAATATTAACTCTTGAGGAATAGGACCATGAGGGTCTTTTGCAGTATTTATCCTAAATGTTTAGAATAATGCCTGAAACATGGCAGGCTTACTAAATGAGAAAGGAGGTAATAAATACATGAATTTAAAAATGCAGATGTGTTTTCAGTGCAGAATAGTCTATAAGGAAACACTTAGGAGAATCAGTTTTTAATTATGCAAGTAATACATAGGTATTTTCTCTGTCAAGTACACATAATACCTCTGGCCCCAAAGCACAATACTTCATTCATCCATCTATCCATCTCACCCCAGTGTCACTACCATCTATAGAGATAACTAACTACTCTTATTGGTTTGGTGAATGTTCTTCGAACTCTTAGAATGCACACGTAGATAATTTAGCTATGTCATGTGTTCCCTTATTTAACAAAAAATGGGACCATAATTTGGAAAAATTTTAAAGTGCAAGTATTTAGAAATATTTAATTATACATTAGATCTTACATAATTATTTGTTGAAAGTTTAAAGAATTTAGCTCAAGTCCCATTCAAACAGATATGATTCTAAAATTGCTTATTTTTATACATAAGATTTTGGTTAACTTATTTAGGTAACAAAACAGTATTATAACAATTATAAAAATACCTTGATTTCTCTTTTATTTCATTTTTTGTAAACAAATCACCCTAATGACACCCAACAAATAATGGGTATATTGTTTAAAATATATATTTCACTAAATGCTTACTATGCTATGTGTCAGGTATATGTTATATATTTTCACTTATTAGCTTATTTAATCTTCAAATCAAAGCTTTAAATCTCTTACAGAAACGTAATGAAGCTTTCAGAGAGAGTAACTACTCTGTGTAAAGGTACAAAGCTAGGAAACAAACTATTTTTGATACCACAGTCTCAGTCAATAAAAATTCACTGATCACCTAATATGTGCAACCACACTTCCAGGTGTTCCACTAATATACAGAACAGACATCCTCCTCCCTTTTAATGAGGGGAGATAGACAATAAAAAGATAAAAAATAAATAGATGATTTCAGGTAGAAATAAAGTGCTATGGAGATAACAGAAAACAGCGTTAAGACTGATCTGATTTGGACATTAGTGATGTAGTGGTATTTTAGATAGGGTACTCAGGAAAGGATTTCAAAAAAATAACATTTGAGGTGAGATCTGATCTAATCCAATGGGATCTAATCAGAGTGAGGTACTTCAAATTTGAAGTACAGCAATGTAGCATTTTATTCTTTATATACATATTTAAAAAATTTTTTTTTAACGTTTTATTTATTTTTGAGACAGAGAGAGACAGAGCATGAACGGGGGAGGGGCAGAGAGAGAGGGAGACACAGAATCGGAAGCAGGCTCCAGGCTCTGAGCCATCAGCCCAGAGCCCGACGCGGGGCTTGAACTCACGGACCGCGAGATCGTGACCTGAGCTGAAGTCAGATGCTTAACCGACTGAGCCACCCAGGCGCCCCTATTCTTTATATTTTAATGTTTATTTGAGAGAGAGACACACACACACAAAATGAGTGGGGAGGAGCAGAGAGAGAGGGAGACAGAGAATCTGAAGCAGACTCCAGGCTCTAAGCTGTTAGCACAGAGCTCTACGTGGGGCTCGAACTCACAAACTGCGAGATCATGACCTTAGCTGAAGTTGAATGCCCAACCAAGCCACGCAGGTGCCTCTATTTTTTTTTTTTTAAGTTTATTTACTTTGAGAGGGGGAGAGAGAGAGAGAGAGAGAGGCAGAGAGAGAGAGAGAGAGGGAGAGAGAGCGAGCGAGCATGCACTATCAGTGTGCAGCCAGACACAAGGCTCAATCTCAGAAACCACGAGATCATGAACTGAGCTGAAACCAAGAGTCAAACACTCAACCGACCGAGACACCCAGGTGCTCTGGAATTTTATTCTTGTATTTCATTGGGCTTAACTGTTTCATCTGTACATGATTTGTATTCTCAGCAAAAACAAAAGTTCCTTAAAGGAGAACTGTATTTTAAATTTCTTTTAAAAGGGGGGTGGGGGTACATATCAAAACAAAAACAAATTCCCATGTGCAGGTGGGACAGGCTAGGCATAGTCCAGATGCTCTGGTTTTAATTTTTAAATATTCAGGAAATGCCTTTTACTTTCTGGCTTCTGTCTCCATTTTGAAAGTTTCATTAACCATCAGAAATAATCTATTTCTTCCTTTTTTTTAATGTTTATTACTTATTTTTGAGAGACAGAACGAGCATGCGCAAGCAGGGGAGGGGCAGAGAGAAAGGGAGACACAGAATCTGAAGCAGGCTCCAGGCTCTGAGCTGTCAGCAAGAAGCTTGATGCAGGGCTTGAACCCACAAGCCAGGAGATCATGACCTGAGCCGAAGTTGGACGCTTAACTGAGCCACCCAGGCACCCCAAGAAATAGATTTCTTAACTATAGGGAACTGATGGTTACCAGAGGGGGAGGTGAATGGGAGGATGGACTAAATAGGTGATGGGGATTAAAGAGTGCACTTATGATGAGTACCACGCATGAAATTGGTGAAATCACTATATTGTGCACCTGAAACTAATATAACACTGTATGTTAACTAACTGGAATTCAATAAAATAAAACCTTTAAAAAAAAATGACTTCCTATCTTTTGGCTTGAACAACTGCTACTGGCTTTTATTAAGGAGAAGATTAGAAGAGTAGCAGGTTTGGGACAAGTGGGTAAGGTTGGGGGAAATAGGAAAAATCAGAAATTCAGTCTGCAAAGAGAAATACTTGTTAGCCATATGAAGGGAAAAGTCAAGTTGGTGCTGAATGTTATTAGAGTTGGAAGTTTAGGGAAGAGGTCAGGGCTGGAGATACAAAGTTGGTAAACATCAGCATACAGAGTGTGGCTATTCAGAGCACTTTCCTAAGATCAAATCCTAGCTTCACCATTTAAGAGCGATAAAACTGGGATAACAGTAAGGGGAAAATATATACACATCTATATTTAATCTCAAACATTTCCAATTACTTATTTTTATGCATTTGAAGAAGCACAACCTTCATATAATAGCAAATTAAAAAACTACAAAAATACAGTGAAAAGTCTGCATATTTCTATACCTTTCATTGGAAGCTATATGCATATGAATTTCTTTTATATTCTTTCAGAGATATCTTAAGCACGTGCAAAGACTTAATACACATTAATTATTACCCTTTAAAATGCAAAAACAAATATTTCATACAAATACTTGATAAAGACTCTTTTATATTATGTTTTTTCACTTAACAATGTACTTTGAGTATAGTTAAGTATTTAAAGCCATAGTTCTAAAAAAAAGTAAAATGAATAAATAAATAAATAAATAAATAAATAAAGCCATGGTTCTAGATGGCATTTCCCAGGAAGAAAATATAGAAAAAGAAGGTATTTTACTAAAATGAACCTAAACTGTTCGTCTAAATTATCAAGTGTGATTTAGGGTAATCCATAAAATTTTCAACATGAACAAAGTACAATAGATACATTTATATGTAGCAAAGAGGTAAATAAGTAGAGTTCTAATATTCTTTGCAGAAATCTATTTTCCATTTGGAAAGAAAAAAGAAACTGAGAGACCTTCTCCTTCCTAGCAAAAAATCTGTCATGAAAAAACTCAGAGAAATGTCCAAAGCATACTCACACAGCTCTTGGTTCAGAAAAGACATCAGTATGAATGTGCATCATTAGGTCCCCACCGGCAGCATATTCCATTACAAAGCAAACATGCTCTTTGGTTTGGAAACATGCAAAAAGGTTCACCAAAAAGGGATGTCTTACACTATTCACAGTTTCAAAAATTCTTTTTTCACACATCAGGCTGTAAGAGAAAACATTTAAAAATCAATAGGTTTTTCGAAAAAAGTTCTGGTTGGAGGTAACATTCTTTAAAAAAATTACTGAACTCTAAAATAAGCAAAGTTCTTACCTATTAGAACTTTAAAACCATAAAATATGCCTTAGTTTTGCTATAAATGCTTTGAAAAATTTGGTCTACTTGATATATAAAACTTCAACTGAAATATATTAATGAAAACTCAGGGTGCCTTGGGGGCTCAGTTGGTTAAGCGTCAGACTCTTGATTTTCGGCTCAGGTGATGATCTCATGGTTTGTGAGTTCAAGCCCCAAATAGGCTTCTGCACTGACAGTGCAGAGCCTTCTTGGGATTCTCTCTCCCTCTGCCCTCCCCTGCTCATGCTCTTTCTCTCAAAATAAAAAAAGGAAAAAAAGAAATATATTAATGGAAACTAAAATATATGATTAGAATGACATAAAAATTAAAGTTGACAACGATAGCATCAGAGTAGTACATACAGGGCTATTGGTTATAGTTAATTAAAAAAAGGCTTACTTAGGGGTGATTTTATTGGGAATTGGTGAGAGAACAGACTGACCCAAAGAATAATTTAAAAAATGTAAAATTTGTGGTGAAGGTAATTTCAAGGACAGTATTTATAATTCATAAGCTATAGTATTCAAATATTTTTTCAAATAATATATGAAGTTAAAAGGTAAAGATATGATGCATAAAATTTTAATTTACAAGGCTGACTAGAAAATAAAGACGTACATTGAGAATTCTATTAATTAACATGCTTGAAGGAAGCTCCTTGAGAATGATCGAATTTGTAAAATCTATAGCAATCACAGGTTTTGCCTTTGTAGCAGCTTGTGACTCTTACAAGCTTCTACAAAGAACAATGATCAAACTTACAGACCCTGGAACATTAATTTTGCCTACATAGCAAAAAATACCTTTCTCCCTTTCCTTGAAAATATTTAGTAAATCCACCTGACTTTAGAACTCAAAGTAGAAGAAAACCAGGTCAAATATTATTCAAATACAAGTTAGAATTAACTTATTAATATACATTTTATTAACAATTAGATTATGTGTATTTTTTTTTTAATGTTTGTTTATTTTTGAGAGAGAGACAGCATGTAGAGGGGAGGTGCAGAGAGAGAAAGAGAACGGTAGAGGATCCAAAGCAGGCTCCGTGCTGACAGCAGAGAGCCCAACGTGGGACTCAAACTCAGGAACTGCGAGATCATGATCTGAGTCGAAGTCAGATGCTTAGCTGGCTGAGCCAGCCAGGAGACCCTATATTTATGTTTCTAATTAAAATAGACACTTTTCTGACCTTAGTGTTTTAAAAAAGTATTAATAATGCTTTTATTTTTAAATTAAAACATTTCTTAGATTTTTGTTATTATTGCTAATTTCAAAACACCAAACTTTAGCTAATGTTAAGAGGGAGGTAGATCCATTCTTCTTTCTTTTGGGTCTTTTAAGAAGGAGTTATTTAAAAAATTTTTTTTTAACGTTTATTTTTGAGACAGAGAGACAAAGCATGAACGGGGGAGGGTCAGAGAGAGGGAGACACAGAATCTGAAACAGGCTCCAGGCTCTGAGCTGTCAGCACAGAGCCTGACGCGGGGCTCGAACTCACGGACCGCGAGATCACACCCTGAGCCGAAGTCGGACGCTTAAGCGACTGAGCCACCCAGGCGCCCCAAGAAGGAGTTATTTTAAAAAGGTAATTTTAAAGATAAGTATTTATTTGTGTATCCCGACTACCCAGGCGCCCCTGTGTTTGTTTATTTTTGAGACAGAGAGAGAGACATAGTATGAGCAGGGGAGGGGTAGAGAGAGAGGGAGACAGAGAACCTGAAGCAGGCTCCATGCTCTGAGCTGTCAGCACAGAGCCCAACATGGGGCTCGAACTCACAAGCTATGAGATCGTGACCTGAGCCGAAGTGGGACACTCAACTGACTGAGCCACCTGGGTGCCCCGAAGGAGCATGGAATTTTTAATGCTATGTTAATATAGTTGTCTTCTGGATTATGAACTGAAACATCTGTTCAGTTTTAAATACTGGCAGTAAATCCAGCTATTATGAAATAGTGTTTAAACTCCATTTAATAAGGTCACATTCTAACTCTTACCTTCTGATTTCACACAATCTGTTTATAATTTTATACATACTCAGAAACAGGAAACACCACTACAATTGTTTTAAAGCTTTAGGCTTATGTCTACATATATTTGGCAAGGTTTCTAAATGTTATTACAAATTAAGTCATTATTAGAAATAAATTCATAAAGGGCTTTTAAAAAGTTAATAGCTTTGATTTTCATCACCACCAAAATTTAACGGAAAATAATGTCCAACTGGGATCTAAGACTGATAGGATGGCTTCTAAAATAACAGATTCACAAAATCAACCTAAATTTTGGGCACTGTAGATAAAATATTCAGACAAAATAAAAACAAAATGACAAGATGTTTGGGCTCAAGTAGATGGCAAACACTGTCTCTTCATTGTCTATATGGTTTATATTTATGGGTCAATCACTAATTCTTATGTGTATTAGGTATTAGGTTAGACCTGTGCTGAACATGTAAATGATATAAAAGATTGAGAATTGTTGATCAGAATGCCTCCTAAATGGCTTTAATGCCATTCACAGGAATGCTTTGATGAGGACCAGCAATACTGATGAAGACTGGATACATGTCTCAGACTCTTAGTTAAAGGAGGCAGGCTTTTTATAGACCAAAATTGTCACAATAATTTAAAGCATTTTACAGCACACCAAAAAGTTATGCTGTTAAGAGTTAACTTTTCCTTGCCTTATCTAAATTGTATACTTCCTTTAAAAGTTCATGAAACAACTCAACCTTACTCAAAACTTCAAACTTTATTCCTTCTATCCAGAACATTTCCCTCTAAATTGTCATTTAACTTTTCCCCATATTCCCCAGTATCTTCCATCAGCCAAGGAAGAACACAAATCCAACTCTTTTATAAGGTCTGACCTAAATCCATCAGCACCCCATGATGCTCCCCTTTGAGCTGTTCCTGTCTGTACTGTTTATTTTAAACCAAGCATATCTAGCCTCTTTTATTTACATAACTAATCCACTTATGTCTTATTTCCCTAAGTGATTAGTTTCATCCTAACATTTTTTGTGTACTTCCTTATGTACACAAAGTACACTACCTTATGAAATGTTCTAGAAACTTAAAAACTTGTATAAATAGTTATTTTGGTCACTGGAAAACAACATTGTTAATAAAGCTAAGATCTTAGGATTGAATCATATTTATATATAAATTTTTAAATATAAAGGTACATATATATGTTTAGCTGTGCTTTTGTTCTATGACTGCAAAATGGTATTTCCAGCTCTATTCTGTTGTCTTGAAATATGAACTGGTAAGAAAAGGAAGCTGAGTGAGGAGGCACTACAGGGACACAAATTTATCATTCTTACTCAGGACTGGGCATAAATGAGACTCACAGAGAATGTTCTGTGAATGGTAGGTGGAGAATGTAATCTTTGTACATGAATTACATTACTTTGGAGTTAGCCTATAATTTTCATTTTAAAAAGAGGTTGATTTGCAATTTTCTATGATCTATTTTAAAAAAAATATTTTTAAAAAATTTTAAAAAGGCAGTTTTTGGGGCGCCTGGGTGGCGCAGTCGGTTAAGCGTCCGACTTCAGCCAGGTCACGATCTCGCGGTCCGTGAGTTCGAGCCCCGCGTCGGGCTCTGGGCTGATGGCTCGGAGCCTGGAGCCTGTTTCCGATTCTGTGTCTCCCTCTCTCTGCCCCTCCCCCGTTCATGCTCTGTCTGTCTCTCTCTGTCCCAAAAATAAATAAAAAAAAAAGTTGGGAAAAAAAAAAAGAAGGCAGTTTTTGAAGTAAAATAATGAAATCCAGACTAGAGAAAGAAAACATCAAAAGAAAAACTGTCATTAAGTAGCATCAAATATTTTGGAAACATCGATTTAAAAAAAAAGTCAGTAAGATATAATAAGATTGAATTCTATGGATCTATTAAAAGGATGAATTAGGAAGTGAATATAAAGGATTCTGTTTATTAGTTTAATTTGAGTTGTTTACTTTCAGAATTACAAGTTATAAATATGTATTACTTTTCAAAATATGTTGATTTTTTAATTTTCTAAGGTATTTCTTCTTGCCTTCATCTTTTTTTTTTTTTTTTTTTTTTTGGAGAGAGAGAGAGAGAGAGAGAGAGAGAGAGAGAGCGAGCGCGTGGGAGCAGGGGAGCGGGACAGAGTGAGAGGGAGAGAGAAAATCTTAAGCAGGTATCACGCCAGCCCCAAAGCAGGGCTCGGTGAGATCTGATGTGAGCTGAAACCAAGAGTCAAATGCTTAACTGACTGAGCCAGCTAGGTGCCCTAATTGCTAGTTTTTGATGCCTTCCTCAAATTTCTATCGAGATTTTCCATTTCTCTGTTTGTATACCTACTGGAGGTTATTTTACTTCCATGTTGTAGAATATATGGATTTATAACTGAAGTTGGGTAAGGATCACTCCTCAACTTTTCAACAAGGCTGGATTAATTTTCAGTAGGGGTAACAGCCTAGATTCTGGCTAAAGCTCCATCCTCAGATCTGGACATTCTTCATTAATAGTAATATTAATGTTATTCTGTTAGATTTAATTAGAAAGTGTTCTTCTGTAAAGACTTGGCTCAAAGTAGTAACAATGTAGCGGAAAGCTATACAAATCATCAGGATTAACAGAGGTAGTACCAGTATATTATTATTTTTGGAAAACAATGAATTTACCATTCATAGATCTGGAATAAAGGAAACATTCTTCCATAAAAGAAAAATATTTGGCTCATCTATTATTATAGTTATCAACAGACTGACAGTGTGATTAAAGGTTTGCTTTAACCAATTATTTCTGTAAAATAAAAATATAGTTCTAAACATACCACATGGTACACAGAATATTGCATAAATATTCAGCAAAATTGTCTCTGAATAGTTTTACATATCAAGAGTTTATTTTGATGTAATTGAGGGATATGAAAAACAGGTAAAAAATAAATAGGCAAATCCAAAGGGAAAAATTTCTTTTTTACATAGGGAAAACTTCATTTCCAAGATCTATCCTAATTCTAAGAACTTCCCATATGATGGAAAAAATACTAAAAATAGCAATTTACTATGTGTGTGTGTGTGTGTGTGTGTGTGTGTGTACACACACACACACACACACACACACACACAATGGCATGTAATATAATTAAGGCAAGCATTACCAAAAAAATATGTTTTAAAAATATGCAGGTTAATTGAAGTTTAAAGATGTTCAGTGAATTGCTCTGGGGTCAAGTCCTTAATTAAGAAGGAACAACCAGAAGTAGATAAGTCAGTCTTCTCATTCTTAGTACCAGGCTCTTTTCATGTCCAGGGCTGTCTTCTATTAATATCAACTGATGCTCCCAAGTGGCTTAAAAAAAAATCCTGCTTGTAAATATCAAATGGAAGTCTATTTCTGTAATAAATATGCCATTTGTGGGGTGTCTGGGTGGCTCAGTTCGTTGAGCATCTGACTTCGGCTCAGGTCATGATCTCGTGTTCTTGGGTTTGAGCCCCACGTCGGGCTCTGTGCTGACAGCTCAGAGCCTGGAGCCTGCTTGGAATTCTGTGTCTCCCTCTCTCTCTGCCCCTCCCCTGCTCATGCTCTCTCAAAAAATAAAAAGTTAAAAAAATTTTTAAAAACAGCATGTAAATATGCCACTTGTTATACAATTTTGTATTTAGTCACTTTGTTAACATAAGTCTTTCTAAAGCATATTCTCTAACCTAATTACAATATTGTCTCCAAAGTCCTTGCATTTTAAAAATTGTACATAAAGATGTATCAATATCAACTTACATTTATTAAACCCAGAAAGGTAAGATGCTCTGGTCAAAAAATACCGTTTTAAGAAAAATGAAAGAAAAAGTAGATATATGTGCATTTTATAAAGCAGAATACATTAACCATTCAATGAAGTTCAGGTTACTTGTAAACGACAGTGTATTACTTCGGTAGTATGAAATGGGAAATAGTTTCACCCGACCACAGATGAGTAACAATTCCTATTGCATCTAAACACTTTACCATCTCCAAGTATGAAAAACTTAACAGAAGTGGTTTAAACATTTCATCATCTTTCTTTGGTACACACTAACCTGTAAACTGTCATAAGGGGACGTTGACTAGAGAGAAAAATGTAATTAATGCCTATCTTACATCAAGTACAAATACATTAAGTTAGATTCTTCATGTATTATAGAAATGGAAAGTTTTGCTGTTATAAAATATACATCAATTTTCATGATCTTATGTTAAAACTTTAGAAAAATAAACAATTTCGTGAAAAAAAAACTAACCTGTCTACTTCATCTCGAGCCACAATATCTCCTTTCTTTAAGGCTTTTATAGCAAACATCTCGTTTGTGTGTTTATATTCAGCCAAAAGCACCTGAAATGAGATTAAAATAGGTACTTTCTATTTGAGTTATTACTTTTAAAGTCATTCCAAGAAAACTTAAAAAGATTACCTTTCCAAAATGTCCTCTACCCAAGACAGCACAACATCTGAAGTCTTGGAGATTAAACTGAAACATCTGTTGAGATCTGAAAACGGTATGTCAATTAAAAATAAGGAAAAAGTATGGGACCAAACATGAAGTAGCAAAGCTGTATACATATTCTTTACCTTCTATCCTCAAGTTCTCGAACACCACTGTATCCTAGGCCTGGTTGAGGAATATCAGGCTCATATTCAGATTGAGATTTTGGAAGTATACTATTTCTGTCATTCTCAATAGCAAAAACAGCTTCTGAATCCTATAAAATATTAAATACTCATTAAATCATAGAAACATTAAGAAAACAACTTATTTGGTAAAGTTTAAAAATGTCAAAAGTCAATAAAAATATTAGTGAGAAAAGTAAAATCCAGATAATGGACATTCATTCTTAAGAGTTGTTAATTCTACATTACACTTGCCTAAAAAATTTGAAAAATGAACACATTATCGTCACCTTCAATGAATATTCTGAAATTATGTTAACCAAGTTAGAAGATGAAGAGTAAGGCAATATACCATCTTATACCAACCATGTTCCTATGCTTTTAGCTTCAGCAATCTATTCAATCCCTACTGGCCCATGAGCATCCAGAGGTTTTATGTTTCACTCACAAGAAACATAAAAACATAGTTCACACATGCAACTTTTAACTGAAATGTACACCTCATTCACTATGATGCTTTTATTGGTAATTCATTTGGCAAAAAGGAATTATACGAGGTTTAAAACGCCTTGCCTGTCTCGGTGTATCTGAATCTCTTAGTTCAGCAGATTCATCTACTTCTCCAAGGGAAGAGTCACGTGGTGGGGCCGGAGGAGGTTCAGGTTCAAGATCAAAGTCCAATTTGGTTACTGTAGAATCACTTATAGAAGATAAAGCAATTCACCAAAAACGGAAATCAAAAGTATATATTTTAAGTAGCTTTAAAATTAGAGCAAACTTTTTCTTTTTTTTACTTTTTGAAAGTAAGCAGAACACTAATTTCAAAATACTCTTTAGAAAAAATCAGATTTTTACTAGACCCACTGTAAGCAGTATGCATGAATGTTACAGTAACTATTTTATAAAAGCGATGCTTAAAAATCTTAAGACACATACCCAGCTGGAGGTGCTAGTTCAGGGATGCGTACATCAGCCACTGGCACTGTAGCAGGCACGGAGGCTTGAGGGCTAAAGGTGCCAGAATGATTTACTGTTGGAATAGCTCTTCTCACTAGTCTTCCCCAAGTGGCAATATTAATATTCATTTGAGGAGCTCTGAGAAATGTTTTGCCTATGGATATTGTGAATAAAGAAAATAGAATAAGTAATTTTTTTATATATTACCAAAAGCCATAATTTAAAAATTCATATTCATTGGTTT